>NW_024412388.1:9650406-9652980 GCF_014898765.1 Herpailurus yagouaroundi
CCCCCCCCCCCCCCAAGATAAGAAATGAAGCAACCTCGATTGAAATTTTGAATCCATTCCCTACTGATTTCTTAAAACTTTGGGGGAAAGAAAGACCAGGCGTTTGATCCGAGGGCTACAGGACAGAGCCAGGTTAGGGAACAGCTGAAATTCTGCCAACTTCATGCAAGTGGGGAAAGTGAGGTGACAGCTTCTTTCCTTCTTGCTCCACTCCAGGGCCCATCAACCACTGGCGCCTGGTGGGGGGGCCAGTCCCAGGCAAGAATTCCCTCGGGCTTCACACACAGGGGTGGGCAGGCTCTCCCTTCTTTTTGTCTGGCTGTGGGTGCCTTTGCCTGGGGAACTGCTCAGAGGAGGTGGGTTTGCCCTCTGAGGGGGGGAATCACGCTGAGTCCAGAAGGAAGTCTGCAGATCTGAGCACCTCATTCATTCACTTAGTTGTCTGGGGAGCTTGCAGACTGAAATTGTTTGGGGCAACACTCAATTTCATGCAGGGGGTGGGGGGAAATCAACAAAAGGATAATCATCTTTCTGGAGGATGATGGGCTCTCGACCAGGGTCCAGGGGGATAGAGATGCCAATGCCCCAGGCAGTGGAGAGAGTATCACTGAACACGGGGTAATGAATGACATTGACATTGTTAACGTGTACAGCATGCAAAGTACTGTCAATTACACAGACAACAGATAGGAAGCAGAGAAGGGGTGCTACAAGATGTGATGAGAATGCAGTATTTTCCTGCAATTCATTACAATGTCTCTATCCAGGAGAATAAGACGCAACTTAGCATTGAAGGCTGTTATCGATAAATAGTGTCCTGCCTGAGGAAGAAGGTGTCAGGTTGCTGAGAATCTAGAAAGGGAGAGAAAAGTGATGAGGATTTATGACGGTAAACCCGCCCTACCCAAGGAATTCATTTATTTACCAAGTACGTATTGAGTGACTGCTTTGTGAGTCAGGCAAGGCACATGTAATCCCTGTTTACAGCTAGTATGCAGGAGATCCTATCTGGTGGCCATGGGTGTTCTGATCTCAGTCACAGTGTTCTATGGTGAATCAGGGACCTCTGTTCCATCACAGTCTGGAAATGTACTCCACCCAAGAGCCCCACCCTTTGCCTTTGTTTTTATACACACCGAACAGCATCCCAGGTAGTTCACTCCTGAGAAGGGCATGATGTGTTTGGTGTTGGAAAGCCGTCTCCTGTTGGAAATAAACTATTTGGTTTCCTGGCCTCTTGTGAATTTGGCTGATGGGGAACAGTATCATCTGAGTTGGATCACCCCACAGTAAGATTAAATTTCTGGATCTATAAAGCCAAGGGAACTGGATTCTGGTTGGGTGGTGGTAACAGCAGTAGCTATGTAATAGCAGCTAACCTCTACTGGGTGCTTAGCAATTTCCAGCACTCTCCAAGCCCTGCTTCATTTAATCTGTGCAGCAGACCTACAAGGTAAGAACTATTTGCATTTCATAGGCCAGTGAAGAGGCTCAGAGAGGTTCAGTTACTTACACACACAGGCAGGTAGTAAATAGCAAAGGTGAGACTTGAATCCAGGCAGCCCAAGCCCAGAACCCATGCTCCTAACCACTCAACGTGACAGCCACCCATACTTGGGCTCAAGGCTTCCAAGGACACCCAGAAAATCAGCCAATTGGTTTCTTCAAGTACCCTTACAGTAACAACATCACCTGGTATTTGTTAGATGCATATTTCAGATTGAAGAGCTGGCTGGCGTTGGGGTACCAAACTGAAGGTCATGGTCCTGCCCCTTTACATATTTATAGGACACACATGTTATTAAGAACTTAAGAGCTAAGGGTGGCTCAGTTGGTTAAGCCTCCGACTTCAGTTCAGGTCGTGATCTTGTGGTTCACGAGTTCGAGCCCTGTGCTGACAGCTCAGAGCCTGGAGCCCGCTTCGGATTCTGTGTCTCCCTCTCTGCCCCTCATCCGCTTGTACTCTGTCTCTCAAAAATAAATAAAAACATTTTAAAAATTAAAAAAAAAACACTTTTAAGAGTGAAGGAAGGAACACGAAGCGGGATCGCAGCTCACAGAGAGAAGCAAGACAAGTGGGTGTGGTGTAAGCGTAAAAAGAACATACAAGACAATACAAAACAGCATGTCCTGAGCAGCACAAACCATTATGTGCTCAGAGTTTGGAGACGAGATTCTTGTGGTTGTCCACAGTTGGAAAAAAAAAAAAAAAACCATATGGGGCAGATGGGAATTGATCTTGACTGTGAAAAATGGTAGGACTGGCCAGACAAGGTGGCAGAGAAGGGCAGTCCAGGCAGGAGAGACTGCTGGAGCAAATGCACGGGAGTTGGAACAACCTGGAGTTTGTGTGGGAAGATGCATGGAGGCTCACTGGTGTTGGAGGAAGGGAAGTCAGGGGGAAGGACGAACCCCTGATGAGTGAGAGAGTTGGACCTTTTTTTGTAGGCAATAGGCAGTAACCGCAAATGGGAGTGAGGTGCGCCATGAATTAGCAGTTGTCAGAAAAAAAAATGATGACAGGAACCATATGGGATTGAATCTAGTTTATGGGACCACTGGGGTGGGGTGGGA
>NW_024412388.1:9653080-9679837 GCF_014898765.1 Herpailurus yagouaroundi
CAGGAGATAAGAGACTAAGTGTGGTGACAACAGAATGGGGGGGTGGTGAGGTCAGATTTGGGGGAATCAGAGCCAGCTACTGACTTGTAGCTCAGTATTTCCTGATTTCTTACTCTTCCCTCATTTTCTGCATTCTTACTATTCGCCTCTTAACCACACAACACTATTTACACTTTTTTATCCATAGGTAACTCAACAGATCATAAAATTAACCCTTTCCAGTTGAAGAGTCAGGGGCACCTGGCTGGCTCAGTCGGTGGAGCGTGTGACTCTTAGGGTCGTGAGGTTGAGCCCCACGTTGGGTATAGAGATTATTTAAAAATAA
Organism: Herpailurus yagouaroundi; assembly: GCF_014898765.1. Taxonomy (NCBI): domain Eukaryota; kingdom Metazoa; phylum Chordata; class Mammalia; order Carnivora; family Felidae; genus Herpailurus; species Herpailurus yagouaroundi. The sequence continues at coordinate 9,653,406 of NW_024412388.1, forward strand.
AACCATAACGGGGCACGTAGGTGGTTCAGTTGGTTAAGCGTCCAGCCTCGGCTCAGGTCATGATCTCCTGGCTTATGAGTTCGAGCCCCGCATTGGGCTCTGTGCTGACAGCTGGGAGCCTGGAGCCTGCTTCGGATTCTGTGTCTCCCTCGCTCTCTGCCCCTCCCCTGCTCATGCTCTTTCTCTCTCTCTCTCTCTCTCTCTCTCTCAAGAATTAAAAAAAACATTAAAAATAAAATCATAAATAAATAAAATAATCAAACTCTTAGGAATTTTTCCCGTCCCCCCACCCCCACCCCCTGCAACCACTGATCTGTTTTTTAGGCCTATAGATTTGCCTACTCTAGGTATTTCATATAAATGGAATTGTACACTATGTGGCTTTTTGTGCCTGGCTTCTTTTCATTTAGCATGATTTCAAAAGTTCATTCCTGTTGTGGTGTGTGTGTCTCGGAATTGTATTAATTTTTTGTGGCTGAATAATGCTCCATTGTACAGATACACCGTCTGCTACGTATCCACTCAGCAGTTGCTGGACACTTGGGTCGCTTCCGCTCTGGGGCTATAATGAATAATATTGCTGTGGACATTCATGCACAAATCTTCATGTGGATGTGCTTTCATGTCTCAGGGATATACCTAGGAGTAGAATTGCCCGGTCATATGGTAACTCTATGTTGAACTTTTTAAGGAACTGCAAACTGTTTTCTAAGTGGCCGCATCACTTTACATTCCTACCAGCGATGCAGAAGGGTTCCAATTTTTCCAATCCTTAGCAGCACTTGTGATTTTCGGTTTTTTGTTTGTTTCATTTCATTTATTGATGGAAGCCATCCTAATGGGTATGAAGTGGTATCTCATTGTGATTTTGATTGACTAACGATGTTCAGCATCTTTTCATGCACTTGCTGGCCATTAACCTATCTTCCTTTGGAGAAATGTCTATTGAAATCCTTTTCCCATTTTAAAATTGAGTTGTCTTTTTATTGTTGAATTCTTTTTAAAACATGTTTATTTATTTTGAGAGGAAGAGAGAGAGCATATGCACACACGTGAACAGGGGAGGGGCAGAGAGAGAGGGAGAGAAAGAATCCCAAGCAGGCACCATGTTCAACGTGGAGCCCAACTCAGGGCTTGATCCCACAACCCTGGTATCCTGACCTGAGCTGAAATCAAGAGTCAGTCAACTGACTGAGCCACCCAGGCGTCTCTGTTGAATTCTTTATACATTCTGGATACTAGACATTTATCAGACATATGAATCGCAAATATCCTTCCCATTCAATTTCTTTTTTTTTAATAATTTTTTTTTCAACATTTATTTATTTTGGGGACAGAGAGAGACAGAGCATGAACGGGGGAGGGGCAGAGAGAGAGGGAGACACAGAATCGGAAACAGGCTCCAGGCTCCGAGCCATCAGCCCAGAGCCCGACGCGGGGCTCGAACTCATGCGAGATCACGCGAGATCTCGCGAGATCGTGACCTGGCTGAAGTCGGACGCTTAACCGACTGCGCCACCCAGGCGCCCCTCAATTTCTTGATGGTGTCCATTGAAGCACAAGTTTTAAAATTTGTGATGCAGTCCCATTTATCTCGCTTTTCTTTTATTGCTTATGTTGTTGGTGTCATGTCTAAAAACCCATTGCTTCATCCAAGGTCACAGAGGTTTACTCTTATTTTTACCTCCAATAGTTGCACAGTTTAAGATCTTAAATTTAGGGTTTTGGCTCATTTGGAGTTACTTTTTATATGTGATACGAAGTAGAGATCCTACTCTGTTCTTTTGCATGTGGTTGTCCAGATGTCCCAGAACCATTTGTTGAAAAGGCAATTCTTTCCCCCATTGAGTTACTCAGGCACCTTTGTCAAAAATCAATTGACCATAAATGGATGGATTTCTTTCTGGACCCTCAATTCTACTCCATTGTTGTGTACATCTGTCCTTACGCCAATGCCACACAGTCCTGATTACTGCAGTTTGGTAGTAAGTTTTGAAGTTGGGAAGTGTGAGTCTGCCTCCTTTGATTTTTTTTTTTTTTTCTCAAGATTGCTTTGACTATTCTTATCACTGTATTTTAGTTACTTGTATACACCTCTTGCCCGTTAGAGAAGAGAGCAGGACCCATGCCTTACTCAGCACTTAAAAAAACATATGGTTGGTGCATCGTAAACATTTGTCAGGAGGAAGAGGGAGGAAACACAGTGATCCAAACTTTGGGCAGAAATGACAAGGAGGCAGGTGATAGAAATACAAAAAAAAGCAGGTTGGAGGGTTGATAAGTTTGGAACCAATGTTATAAGAAGGAGTTCAAGTTTGTGTACTCTGTTTTAGACGCAGTGACTTTGAGGTAATAGTAGGACATCCAGTTTGATGTATCTGATGGGTACCTGGGGAGATCATCAAAATGGCATCAGAACTAAACCCTGGACACACAGTTTGCTGCCTGAACGCCTCCCCATTCATCAGAACAAGGGGAGAAAGGTGGCAAGGAGGGTCAGAAGAGAGTGCCCCCCCCCCACCAGCTGAGAACAATTATTTTTAATAATCTACCGAAGCATACTTCAGACTCCCCAGCCAGGCTCAGGATCAAGGCCGAGGGCAGCTAATGGAAACACAGCCACATTCTGCACATTCCTGCAAGGCCTCATCCTCCTGGCTGCACAGCTGGGCTGTCTGCAAGCTGCATGGGTAGATGGTGAGGTCAGATCTAAAGGGGCTTCTCTTTTTACTCTTGCAAAATCAGGGCTTGCTCAGCTGACAGCCTTGAATGAATCAGAAGCTCAGTTTCCGAGCAGATGGCGAGTGTTTCCCAAATGGTCCACCACGTGGTTGAGATGCACTGCTCCGGGGCATGACTTCTAAAGCAGGTTTTTTAGTCATTTGGTTTTTCAAGTACTCAACAGTCCTCACTATGAGGTGGCCTTTCTAACGGGACGCCAGACCCAGCTAGTTCCAGAAAAGTTATTACGGAGGTGTTGATTCCAGTTTACCAAGCTGAACTCATTTCCTCTTTTACAGAGAACATTCTGCTCTTGGTCAACAGAGAAAACCTCTCCCCGGGCTGAGTAATCTTGGTTGAGGTTGCAACCAACAGCATCCAGTTTTAACGCTGGAGGAGTCCTGGGCCCTGTTTGTGGCCCCGAGGGTCAGCCCCGCCCCCCCCGCCGTCAGTGGGTAAGTTGAAATGTGAACACTGAAAAGGGGGGGATGAATATTCATGTATTCATTCAGCTCACAGAGGCCACGCTGGTGGGTGGGAGGCTGCAAACCTCCAGCAGAAGGGGGTGTTGCCCTCAGGAAGCTTATAGATACTAACAGAGAAAAAGTAGCCAGTGTGGGTGTTATCCTGTGCCAGTTCAGAGGAATTACTTTCTCTTGTCACCTTGGGAAGGCTCTAAGGGAAGGAGTCTCGCACCGGGGCCAGGTAGAAGAGTAGGTGGGGTTTAGATGACGGTGCAGTCAGAAGATGAAACTTCGGGTGCCCTTGGCATCCAGACGCCCAGGGAGCTGCTTCAGTGCCACCCCAGTCCTTGCCACGTGAAGTAGAGGGAAGATGAGGGGAGCTGCAGGAAAGTAACCAGGATACATGGGGGCTGTGTGAGACGGTGGCTCAAGCGGGGCTTGGAGTCTGACAGATCTGATGTCTAATCCCTGTGTCACCACTTGCTGGCTACATGGGCAGTTTACTCTCAGGGTCACCGTCCTCAGCTTCAAAATGAGAATGACATTCGTTTGCAAGGCTTTTGTAAAGATCAGGAGAGAGTGCTGGGCACCACCGTTTGTACATTTTCCCCTAAATTCAAAAATAGCAGCCATTATTACAATACCTACCTCCTTGGAAGTGCAGACTGGTGCGGCCACTGTGGAAAACAGTGTGGAGGGTTCCTCAAAAAGTTAAAAACAGAACTGCCTTATGATCCCATAATTCCGCTCCTGGGTATTTATCCAAAGACAATGAAAACACTAATTCGAAAAGATACATGCACTACTATGTGTATCGCAACATTATTTACAACAGCCCAGATATGGAAGCAGCCCAAGGGTCCATCCATAGATGAATGGACAAAGAAGATGTGGTGTATATATGCAATGGAGTATTACTCAGCCCTGAAAAAATGAAATCTTGCCATTTGCAACAACACGGATGGATCTAGAGAGTATAATGCTAAGTGAAATAAGTCAGAGAAAGACAAATACCATGTGATTTCCCTCTTATGTAGGACTTAAGAAACAAAACAAAGAAAGAGACAAACCAAAAGACTCTTAACTATAAACTCAAATTCTTAACTCTTAACTATAGAGAACACATGGATGGTTGAGGGGAGGTAGGTGGGAAGATGGGTGAACTAAGTGAGGGAGATTAAGGGTACCCTTATCGTGAGGAGCACGGAGTAAGTATAGAATTATGAATCACTATATTGTACCCCTGAAGCTAATATAACACTATATGTTAATTACACTGGACTGAAAAATAAATAGAACAAAATACCTGCTTCTCAGATAGCCGTGGAGACTAACTGTGAAGACTTGTGAAGGGCACACAGTGGGTCTCAGCTGATCTTCCCCCATCAGGTGAGAGAAAGAAGGCAGGTGGCTGGGAGCCTGGTGTCACGTCTAATGGCCTGCATGTTCTGTTCTATTCACCTGCCAGTGACTGGGTGTGAGCCCTTGCTATGGAATTGAAACATGAGTCCCCAGCCACATGGCCCCCTCTCCCTTCTTTTACTGCCCATGCTCCGCTACAGAGCTCTTCAGAATTCTGCCTCTTTTGGGGGCATTGTGGGGCCCCGTCTCCAAAGTCAAGGAACTCTGCTCCAAATCTTGATGTGTGGCATTTCTTCTGATTTCTTCAGAGGAACTAGTGATACCTATTTGATCTCAGCCTTGACACGTCTCTCTTGAATTTCACGGGGGAGGCACGGGTCCCCAGTGCTAACAGTGGATGGTCACTCCTCGCCATTGGTCTGGGCCTGCAGGGACTGCCAGGGTGAGACACCGAGCAGCAGGCTGCTGCTCACCACAGATTGAACAGCAAAGCCACAGAGCTCATCCTCGGAGGGGCATTGTCCTATTATCAGCCACGTTCGGGGGAAGGGGGAAGGTATTCAACAACTCTTGAGGGAAGCACAGTGGACAGTAGCAGGGTTTTGTCATGGAAGGGATAATTCAAAAGAAACGTCCTACTTGGGTGTCAGTGTTCTCTTTCCAACCGTTGGTCAACAAACATCTACAAAAGGCTTACCACGGTGCCAAGCACTGGGACCATGGGGCAGTGTGGACTTTAAGTAGCACTGTGCAACCTGGAGGAAAATCACCATGGGATACCGAGTGGCAGGGCCAAGCCTTCAAGGAGCTGCCTAGATTTTCCATGGCCACACTTTTGATCCAGTAAGCACTTTACCAGGGTCCAAGGAGAGGGTGGCTTAGAGGGGGAACCCATTGCCACATCAGTGATTATACTGACCACAACCCAGTGTCTGCCAGGAGCTGAGCACAGGCGCACAGCTCTGCGTCAGCAAGCGGTTTTCAATATTCCAAGGAAAGGCTCCTTCACAAGGGTCAGAGGATGGGCTGGCCCGTAGGACGGGAGGAGTAACTCAAAAGATGTGGTGAATAAAAAAAGCTAGGTCCTAACACCTTTCTTCTGGTAGCAGAAACTAAGGGAATAACATCAAACAGCTAAATTGGGGCTGTTTGAATTGAGATGAAGAACCATATGAAGATCTGAGTATCTGGGGATCACTGTGGGTGGTCTGCAGGGTGCTAGAAAATGTTGGAGGTTGGCACCTTTCCACAGCTCTGGGTGTGTTTATTTTCAGGCTTCGGAGCACAGTATTGAGACATGATAGAAAAGTGATATGCAGAGGCCTATGTCTGGGCAAAGGAACAGAAGCAGACTTTTTTTTTTTTTTTTTTTGCCTTTGTTTTCCAAGTAGGTGTTTTGACCTCTCTCTAAAAGCATTACTGCATCCTAAATGGAAGTAGGGAGTGGGGAATGCTAGAATTAATCGCTTGGTAATTACCCTACTGGGGAAAACCAGAATTTCCTAGGATGTAAGAAAAAAAAAAAAAAAAGGGCATTCTATTTCTCAGTGGCCACGAAAACCATTCCCTGGCCACGTATTTCTCCATCTTCAAAGGCTTTACTTGTGCATTTAGACGCTGGAACAGCTCAACATGGAACACACCAGGGACCACGAAAGACTGCCTTGATCTGTTGGCGAACACCGCAGGTTTTCTTTGAAAAACCCCGGGGCTAGCTCAGCGTGTGACTTCTTTATTGCTAAAATCAACTTTCCTGTTTCAAGATAAAATGCTGTGGAGGCCGCTTCTCCAGCTGTCTGCTTCTGAGGCTTCAGGTCAGCAGAAAGAGGGCAGCGGGAGCTTCTCCCTCCTGCGGACATGGCAAGCAGACAGAGGCTCTTAAACTTAGGGAGGGGACTTCCGTGGCTCTCCTAACGAAACAAGGGGAAGTCCAGTAAAAGACTCAGCATCATACAGTCGGTACATCCATTCACACTCCGAATGCTGTTTCTCAACGCAGCTGTCACGGATGCTAAAACGAATTCTTGGCTCCGATGTTTTGTGTTTATTTCTGATCGTTGGTGGGTGATGACTTCAGACACGTCCCGGCCGTTACCTGTCTGTTTTTCTCCCCTTGCTCTGGTGCAAGCAGTGAGCCGCTCCTGCCGGGACAGCCGGGTAGCCGGAGTGGTCTCCCTGCCTCAGCCAGATCCCAGCACCATCCTTGACAGACCCCCGCCCCCACCCCCAGCGTTCACATGGCATTCCGACTCCAGTAACGTCATCTTCTGACTTCCCCTCACCCTCCAATTGAAAGGAAAATCCCACCCGACTGGCCCTCCACACCTCCTCAGTCTTGCTTCTTTCTCATCCAGCCCCACTGACCACTCTCTGTCTCTTCAGTGAGTGGTGCCGCGGGCTCACTCTCGGCTTCCAGGTTGATTAGACCGGCTCTTCCTGTCCACAGTTCACATGTTCATTCAACAAACACCTACTGGGTGTCTCCTGTGTACCAGATATTTTAGGCAAGGGGGGACATTGAAGTAAGCGGCCGTCATTGAGTTTGTATTCTAGTGGGACAGCCAGTTAGTGGATACACAGCATGAGAGGTTGAGTACTGTGGTATATGTGTGAGGGTGTGTGGAGGGAGGGAATTTCACTTCGGTCATGGGAAAAGGCCTCCCCGAGAAAGTGCCCTTTGAGGATGGATCTAAAGGGGGTGGAAGAAAGCTATCTTGAGGTTTCCCTTGGTTGCTTGTTGGAAGTATCCCCCCACCACCGCCGATGGTACCCAAATCCATGAGAGAACTCACCTTGTTCACTCCTCTGTCTCCAGTACCCAGAATGGGACCCAACACGTAGTAGATACACATGGACTATTTGGGGATATACAGGTGAGCCTTGGGAAGATTCCAGTCCTGATCATTGCTGCCGCCTTCATTTGCAGAGCAAGGGAGAGCTGCTGAAAGAGTCACACTCTTATAAAGCAGGTCACACCTTCCTTCTATACCACTTCTGAAAACTTAGTCCTCGAAGGGACTCATTTGAGGAAGCCGAGATTCTGGTTCCTACACAAGTCAAACTGGAAGATTCCAACCAGATGGGATTTCATAAGAGGATGTGTGATGCCAGAGGAAACAGTTGCTTCTGACAACCAGGATTATAATTTATGAGAGGATGGGGGCTGAAGAGGAAGGACGTCAGGACCCAGGGTGGGGGGCTGCGGGCTTTCTGGGCCACCGCGGCCACGGTGGCACAAAGATGTCTTTTGTTGTGTTGGTTACTACACGGATGAGCTGTCCCAACACATGGCTTTGTGTCTGCTCACCAACCAGGTGAACGAGGCAAACCATTTAATTTCCAGTGTTAGACAATTATTCTGACACTTGTTGAAACAGGTGGAACACTTTATTCAAGACTTATCCCAAGGGGGGTGAGAAATAGAGCTCGGCTCGAAATGCAGCAAACGTAGCTGGGGGTTTATAAGCAAGGAGCAGAGTATGTGGGGGGGGGGGGGCTGGGGAAGGGCCAATCATGGAGAAGACACATCAAGGGTAAGGGGTTCTTGCTAATCTGGCCTGACAGGATTCTTGCTCAAGGCAGGCCTACCACTTAGACATCAAAGGTGGGGGATGGGGAACTGGGTCAGTTGGGAGCTGATTTCAGACTCTTGTTGAAACAAGACTTTTGCGGGGCGCCTGGGTGGCTCAGTCGGTTAAGCGGTTCAGGTCATGATCTTGCGGTCCGTGAGTTCGAGCCCCGCATCGGGTTCTGTGCTGACAGCTCGGAGCCTGGAGCCTGCTTCGGATTCTGTGTCTCCCTCTTTCTCTCTGACCCTCCCCCATTCATGCTCTGTCTCTCTCTGTCTCAAAAATAAATAAATGTTAAAAAAAAAAAAAAAGAAAGAAACAAGACTCTTGCAAGGATGGGTAGGGACACCTAAGTAGAATTTGGTCAAGGGGAGATCTTTGTCGGCCTCACTTTCTTCATCTGATAAAGGGGACAATGATGCCAGTGCAACTCACCCACAAGGCCATTTTGGAATAAAGTCAGCCGAAAGATAATAAACAAATAAACCCTACGTGGCTGCACAAATGTGGTGGGGGGGGCGGGGGGAGGGTGATGTTATAAAGCTGGGCCTCCCACGTTAAGTAGAACATGCAACTTGGAAAGACCTCGATGAACTTCTGTTGAAGTAGTCTACCCTTCCTCCTCACTCTCTACACCCCTACACCCGTGGCGTTGAATTCATCCAGCAGTGGTTAGCTGATATGAGGAGGAAGGGGGAGCCGATGGTAAGGGGAACACGGATTTCGGAATCGGTTCTGGAAAGAATCTGAAGACAGAGGGTGGCATGGAAGAAGGGGCAGATGGCAGTGCCCAAGCCACTGCAGCTGGTCCTTATACTGAAAGCTTCCCCCCATGACCATGACATGGTACTTGAAAGAAGACCTTTGTGTCAGTGAGAGCTAGTTTTGAAGCAGGGGGAGAAGGACAGTTTATTGGGACAAACGGCCCATCTTTCAGGGGAAATCAAATTACGTCCCCATTTTACATCATACTTCAAAAGGAAGCACAAGGCAAATAGAAATATGAAGTGTAAGAACAAAACCATAAGGGCTCTGGGCTGACAGTGTGGAGCTGGCTTGGGGTTCTCTCTCCTTCTCTCTCTGCCCCTCCTCCACTTGCACACACATGCATGCACTCTCTCTCTCAAAATAAATAAATAAATAAACATTTTTGTTAAAAAGATAGTACCTTAAAAAAAAAAAAAGTATATTCCTTCCAGCAGGGGGCTCGAACTCATGACCCTGAGATCCAGATCTACCAACTGAGCCAACCAGGTACCCCCAAAGGATGTATTCCTAAGGTATAAAGAACACTTACAAAACTGTAAAAAAGATGAGTGCCATAAGAGAAAAATGGCCACAAGAGAAGATATGTTTAACGGCCAACAGATAAATGGAAGAACTCCCCACTTATCAGGAATGTCCATAAAACCAGAAGATTGAAAACACTTATTTAAAACATTTTGACCAAGAACTTGGGACTATTACTATTACAGTAGCAGCATGATTTACCTTGCATCTAAATTCTAAGATATTTTAAATGAAAGGCCCTCCCCTAAGTGTATATAAACTAGAAGAATTCCTTTGGAGAGGTCGGGCTTCCATGCAAAGATAAAAGCGATTCATAATTAGCACTTTCAAGCCAATAAACATCTCTTCAGTTCTTACTTGTTCTCAAGCTTAAGAACCTCAAGGTAAAATGGATTTATCACATCTTCTCATAGGTAATATAAAGTTTGGCCGAGCTCTTGAAAGAATAACACCTACGCACAAATTCCAAAGCAAATGGATGGGTTGCCACCGTCTTTGGAAACTTCCATTGATTCTGACCCCCAGGCTGGGTGAACCTGGGTGAGGCTGGAATCGTGAGATCATGAGGGTACATGGCAGCAGAACTGACCCTGTGATTGTACAGTCCTCACTGTGCTTATATAAACAGCTGTGGGTATTGCCTGCGCACACACGTGTCTTAGGAGGAAAAAGAATCCGAGATGAAGGGCATCAAGACACGATTTGAATTTCACCGTTGAAGGGAAAGGGGCATCAATCGCTGGCTGGAAACGTGGCAGCTGGGCTGGTAGGAACTCTTCACCCAGGAAAGCCTTCCGCCAAAATAATACGAGGGACAATGGAAGATCCCTTGTTAAAGATCAACTTTCCCATGGAGCAAAAAGAATGCCAGGGCAGTGAGACAAAAGCCATGCATCTTAATCATGAGTGTCATTCATAAAACGCCCTTTGTCTATTCAGGGCAATTTTAGTGCTTGGCTCTGTGGGCCAAGAATAGAAAAGAACAAGAAGGAATTTTTTATCAAGTTACGCTTTCAATGAGCTGAACTTTCTATGAAAGAATTCAAACCAACTTCATTCAGTACTTGATTTTTTTTTTTTTTAAAGCAAGGGTGTTTTGTTTTATAAAGTTGGAAGGTACCATATAGTAAATGGTTTTGCTAAGCAGCCTCCAGAAAACATTTGTAAAATTCATGATTTGTTAACTGTTCAAACCTGGAGGGGAAGAAAAGGGGTATAGGGGTGTGTGTGTGTGTGTGTGTGTGTGTGTGTGTGTGTGTGCGCGCGTGTGTGTGTGTGTGTGTTTAATAAGGACAACTTGCCTGGCAAAGGGATATCTCCCTCTTACATTCAACATTGGTCTACCACCAGAGTCATAAATCCTGGTGGGATCCCATCGCTGGCCCCACCCCCACCCCAGCAAGCAGCCAGGAGGGGAGGCTGCTTGCACGAAGGTATTCAGTTATTGCTAACTGGTGAAAGCCATTTCCCCCCCAGATGAAAAAATAAATGTATATGCTTAGGGGGCTCAACCAAAGCCATAGATAGACAGCCCTGGATTAGGACTCCAGATGCAAAGAGAAGGCTCACAGAACAAGCGAATTTACTCTTGAGACTTTCTACCTCTATGCATCAGCAAAGAAGTTATGATCAAATATTTATTAGCTGTGCCTTTGGCTGGGCTCTCTAAGCATAGGGAGAAATAAGGTATCTTAAGGCAAGGTCTGGATTGCTAACTTGAGCACTGCCTGGATACAAACATCAACTCTTTAATTACACAAAGAAGCCTCCAAGCACCCCAGCCCCTCTTGCTCCTAGGACATGTGTTTGCTTAGTTTGCAACTGTATTTAGTCATGGAATTTCCAGAGCCACTCTGAGTATGGGGAGGGAGCCCGTGGCCAATGAGTCAGATTTTTAACTCATGAAAAGGGTTATTTGATGAGTTGAGGTGATGCCCTTGCTTGGTCGTGATTTAGTCTGGATCATTGAGACAGAGGTTAAAGAAAAGGCCACTGTTGTTATCTGTTCCACTCCCCCACCCCACCTTTGTGTGGAATTCAACCTGCTATCCCACCCCACCCATCCCCTGTTCCTCTGAAAACCTTTCTGGTTTGTACAACAGGGTCATTCATTCAATGTTAAAGCAGAAAAACCCCAGCCTGGGGCACCGAGGTCCCTTATTAGTTTAGCTCTCTGTGCACTAAGAATCCTATTGGCTACCTCAGCACGTTACATACATTACTATCTCCCGTAGATAGTAACCTCAACTATAAACTAAGAAGTTGACCTCACCTATGAGGTCCGTGGTCAGAGGTAATGGTTCTCCTCATTCAAGGAGACAGCAGTCTCAAAATTAAATGGAAAGCAAGCTTGAATTTTAAGGATGGAGATCTCCTTCTGGACATTATGATTCAGAATGTCTAAGATAGAGCCTGCAAATTGGTATTTTTAGAAGTCTTTCCACGTGACTCTAATTAAAAATTTTTCCAGGTCTAAATGATATTCTAGCAACCCGAATGCATTCGTTCATTGTATGAAACGACACCAGGAAGAACCTGGTTCATTACTGAAAAGGCAAGGTTTATGTCCCTCCTGTTACTGCAGTGGGGAAGGGCTGGCGGCTTCACCATTTTGTATTTTTATCTCCCTTTACCTTGCTATGGAGACAACCAGGTCCTTGTATGTGACAGAGGTACAGCAAGGAGAGTGGTTTGTGGTAAGCTGGAAAGATGACCCTCCCCCCAAAAACAATCCCCAAAAGAAATGGTAAAGAAAATAATCTGATTGTAGCTGGCCAGTTAGGTCTGCCCACACAATTTCTACCTTAAGCCCTGACCCAGTCTTTCTTTTTTAGCTAGCACGGTCCGGCCAGAAGATGACATTATGACACCAGGTGTGGAAGATGGCATGGTGACCCTAGGTGCAGAAGACAATGTGGTGACCACAGGTGCCGGCGCAGACCCTGAGGAGTCTACTGGCCCGACAGGTCTGGTGAGTGTCCCAGGAAGAGTGTCCCAGGAAGAGAGGAAGTTGCCCCACAGCCATGCAACCACATGCAAGGATACTTTATGACTGGCTTAGTTCACTTTGCATAGTGTCCTTAGGATTTATCCATGCTGTAGTGCATGTGAGAATGTCCTTCGTTTTCAAGGCTGATTATTATTCCATTGTATGTGTGTGCCACATTTTGTGCATCTGTTCATTGGTCAGTGGATGTTTGAGTTGCTTCCAACTCTTGGATCTTGTGAACAGTGCTGCTATGAAAAATGGATGTGGAAACACCTCTTCCAGATCTTGCTTTCAATCGGGTATACACCCAGAAGTGGGATTGATGGGTCATAAGGTAGTTCTATTTTTAATTTTTTTGGAGGAACCTCTATCTTGTTTTCCATAGCAGTTACACCATTTTACATCCCCGCCAACAGGATACAATGATTTCAGTTTCTCCACCTTCTTGCCAGTACGTTATTTACCATTCTTTTGACAGGAGTGAGGTGATCATCTCATGGTGGTTTTAATTTGCCTTTTTCTGATGTTTATGTTAAGACACTGAGCATCTTTCATATGCTTGTTGACCACTGTCTATCATTTCTGGGGAAAGGTCTGTGCGAGCCCTTCTGCCCATTTTTTTTTTAATTTTTTTTTCCCAACGTTTATTTATTTTTGGGACAGAGGGAGACAGAGCATGAACGGGGGAGGGGCAGAGAGAGAGGGAGACACAGAATCGGAAACAGGCTCCAGGCTCCGAGCCATCAGCCCAGAGCCCGACGCGGGGCTCGAACTCACGGACCGCGAGATCGTGACCTGAGCTGAAGTCGGACGCTTAACCGACTGCGCCACCCAGGCGCCCCCCTTCTGCCCATTTTTGAGTCAAGTTATTTGATTCTTTGTTGCTAAGTGGTAGGAGTTCTTTATACCCTTATCAGATATATTATTGGTAAATACTTTCTCCCATTCCACAGATTGCTTTTTTACTCTGTTGATTGTGTCTTATAATGCACGAAGTTTTTAAGTTTGATGGGGTCCCACTTATCTAATTTTGCTTTTGTTGCCTGTGCTGACGAGCTTATTTGTCCAATGCCACATTGGCATGAACTTTGAAGTCAACAGAATCACTTCTAAGTCACCTTCTGTTGCTTGTTAGCTGTCTGAGTTTGGGCATGTTGTCTAATCTCTCATGGCCTCATCCAGACTATAGGACTAACATTAGGATTGACTTTAGAGGGTTGTTTGTGGAATAAATGAGAAGGTATTTAAAAGGCTTAGCACATAGTAAGCTCTCAATAAAATTCAGTTATTACTCTAATTGGAGGAGGGAGGGCATTGAAAGAGGATACAACATATTATGTGCCAAATAAAGGAAAAATGCCATTTAAGTTCAGGGAGATAAAGAATTAAAGCCTAGTGACCTGGTATTTTCTAAAGAATTAAGACCCTATGGGGGCGCCTGGGTGGCGCAGTCGGTTAAGCGTCCGACTTCAGCCAGGTCACGATCTCGCGGTCCGTGAGTTCGAGCCCCGCGTCGGGCTCTGGGCTGATGGCTCAGAGCCTGGAGCCTGTTTCGGATTCTGTGTCTCCCTCTCTCTCTGCCCCTCCCCCGTTCATGCTCTGTCTCTCTCTGTCCCAAAAATCAATAAACGTTGAAAAAAAATAAAAAAAAGAATTAAGACCCTATGGAGTCAACATTTGATATTTATTTGTGGAGTACGTTTGGTTTTATTCCTATCCCCACTCTGTCATTTCTGTTTGTTTTCTTGTTTCCTGTTTAAATTTAAGTCATCATATATTTTATATATTTATGCCTTTAAATCCTTTTCTGTTATGAGGCTGAATATATATTTTAAAACATTAGATTTTATTTCTCTTTTGTCTCATTTACTTCTCCAATAGGTGCCAACAAATACAGAGAGTATAACAGACTTTCACATAGAGGATGGGCCAACTCAAAGTACAGGCCATGCCAATGAAGAAAGCCAGAGCACCACAACCTTGAATGTGGTGACCAGTCACTCCATAGGTAAGAAAATCAGTCGCCCCAATAGGTATTGATCTTCTTTTGCATGATCAGTGCATTCCAATATCCATGAACAAATCTAATGATTAGTGGCGCATATATTGGAACATAAGAGTGAATTCTGAACCAAGTCTTATGTGCTAGCTTCAGAATTCTACTTATAGGGTTGCTAAAGTGCATCTGATTTATTGGGTTGCTGAACACAGCTCTCCACTTTGAATGACAACTAGTGAAAATGTCCCTAAGGGGCAAGTTAGCTACCAGTGTCATGTTGCTGACTGTAACTTGATACAGTGTTACACTAAGAACTTCCCATTGACTCCCAGGAGCAGAAAACCCAAGCAACCTATGTAACCACTCTTACCAGGATTTGGGGCTGTCCTTGTGATTCATAGGTGACACCTGCAGCAATGTGAATGGAGCACTGTCTTGGGTCTTGGCCATTATTATGGGTATAGACCATTCTTCCATCCTTCCTTCCATCCTTCCTGAGAAGGAGGAAAAATAATTGCCATTACAACTTAGCAATGGAAAGAAAAAGCCTCCTATTTCTAGAGCTTTTTTAGGAGAAATTCAGTTGTTTGGGATTTTTTTTTAATGTTTATTTATCTTTGAGAGAGAGAGAGACAGAGAGACAGAGTGTGAGTGGGGGTGGGTCAGAGAGAGGGGAAGACACAGAATCCGAAGCAGCCTCCAGGCTCTGAGCTGTCAGCACAGAGCCCAACGAGGGGCTTGAATCCCGAACTGTGAGGTCATGACCTGAGCCAAAGTTGGACACTCAACTGACTGAGCCACGCAGGGGCTCCTATTTGAGATTTTTTTCTTTATTTCTTTATTTCTTTTGGAGTAGATGGGGGTGGGAGAGGGAAAAAAGTGATCCTCCAATAATTGCACTGAATGTTTGCTAATTATTTTATCTAGATGAGTGTTTCCATCTTTAAATGAAAGTCATCATAAAGACCTTACCTAAATTAATGGTTCCTCCAATCAGTTGCCCATCTGAACACCTAGAAAATTACTCTTTTTTTTTCTTAATTTTTTTTTCAACGTTTATTTATTTTTGGGACAGAGAGAGACAGAGCATGAACGGGGAAGGGGCAGAGAGAGAGGGAGACACAGAATCGGAAACAGGCTCCAGGCTCCGAGCCATCAGCCCAGAGCCTGACGTGGGGCTCGAACTCACAGACCGCGAGATCGTGACCTGGCCGAAGTCGGACGCTTAACCGACTGCGCCACCAGGCGCCCCAGAAAATTACTCTTTATTGTTCAGTATACATTTCTAGACCCTATCACCATTCTGTTTTTAAAAACTATAATGCTTCTGAGGATTTTTTTAATTGCTTTATATTTGTGCACAAATGTCCATAGCAGCATCATTCACAATGGCTAGAACACGAGAGCAGCTCAGATGTCCATCAACATGAATAAATACACAAAATGTGGTATATACATTTAATGAACTAATATTCATTCAGCCTTTAAAAGGAAGAAAATTCTGACACATGCTACAATATGGATGAAGCTTGAGGACATTATGCTAACTGGAACATACCAGTCACCTAAAGACAAACACTGTATGATTCCACTTATATGAGTACTAGACTGCCTAGAGTCAAATTCATAGAGACAGAAAGTAGGAGGGTGGTTGCCAGGGGCTTGGGGGAAGGAGAGAGTGAGGAGTTGGTTTAATGGCTATGGGGTGTCAGTTTTGTGAGATAGGAAGAGTCCTGGAGATGGATGGCAGTGGTGGTGGCACAAGAGCGAATGTGTTTAATGGCACTGAACTGGCTATTTAAAGATGGTGAGGATAGTTTTATGTTATGTGTATTTTACCATGATAGGAAAGAAAAAAGCTGTATGAAGTACTTTGGGAATAAAGCCACAAAGTCTCTCTGAGATGCTAAAGAAATGCTTACCGTTTATTTATTCTTTTTTTTTTTTAATTTTTTTTTCAACGTTTATTTATTTTTGGGACAGAGAGAGACAGAGCATGAACGGGGGAGGGGCAGAGAGAGAGGGAGACACAGAATGGGAAACAGGCTCCAGGCTCCAAGCCATCAGCCCAGAGCCCGACACGGGGCTCGAACTCATGGACCGCGAGATCGTGACCTGGCTGAAGTCGGACGCTTAACCGACTGCGCCACCCAGGCGCCCCTATTTATTCTTTTTAACGTTTATTTATTTTTGAGAGAGAGACAGAGCATGAGTGGGGGAGGAGCAGAGAGAGAGGGAGACACAGAATCTGAAGCAGGCTCCAGGCTCCGAGCTGTCAGCACAGAGCCCGACATGGGGCTTGAACTCACAGCTGTGAAATCCTGACCTGAGCTGAAGTAGTACACTCAACCGACTGAGCCACCCAGGGCACCCCAAAAAACGCTTACCATTTAAGCACTAGATAGAACCAAGTAGGGGTATGGGAGGAAAGAATCATCAATATGGTCATTGGAAAACATTTCAAAATTTTGGAGAATCAGTTGCGTGTAAATGAGTTGACGGCTAATTACCTGCAGAAAATGGAGCCTTCTTCCTATAATACCAGGATACCTCTCCCATTCCTTTAAAACAAAATTCTCAGTTCTCTGGAAAATACTCATGATTAGTCTCCTGTCCTGTCTCTTGCCCCACCCTGTCTCAAAAACTGTGACTTACTGCACATTTCCCCATAACACACCAGCATCCCAGAAATTTTCACATGTGAGTTAAAATATAATTATAAGCACTTGGTTTTTAAGAGCTGATTTTATTAGGGCAGCAGATGTCTTTCCCACGAAACACCCAAGTATGATGACGTTCACATGTATGTATGACACATTCTCATGACTGCAGCCACCGTCACCGGGTGGGAGCTAGGGAGTATAGAACTAATAAGCTTTAATTTGGTAACGAATCTTCCACATGAATTTTTGGTAATATGTTTTCTGGCCAACGGTGTCACAATGGATGAGGATGTGTTGTAAGTCTGGAATCAGCAGCTACCAGTTTAGTTCATGATAAGCGAATGGTTGACTTTTTTTCTACTGGTAGTTGGCAACCAAAGATGACCTTTCAGGAGTGATTCCATGACACCTTTGTTCTGGGCTGGCCTCAGACCCAACAGTCTCACCCCCTTTTTAGGTGGGATAGCACCATCAGCTTGAGCTCCATGTAAATGCTCCACAGCTATGAGTTCAGCTCATGCCAGCCGGCAGAGCTGGATTCAGACACTCTTATCCTGGGACCATCTTGAAAAGGTGCATTTTTTTTTTTTTTTTTTTTTTTTTGGAAGAGAGCCTTGGTACAAAGACTTCTTTCAAATTCAAGCATTAGGAAAAGTAAGCATCTTGCAGATGGTGCTTTCCCCTTTGATTAGAAAAGCTCTTGGATATCTGCGGTATTTGCAGGTTGTGAACTACAGTCCTAGGGAGGCACCTAATTGATCCACGTCTCTCTATTGTTTCATTAAATCAAAGCCTCTTGACTTTTTCTCCATCTGCAAACTAGGTAAATCACCACCACCCAGAGGAGTTAAGGACTTAGTGTGCAAGCAGGGTGATGGGAAAAATAAAACCCAAAGCGTATATTTTTAAATAGACATTGTGTAAAATTATCTGAAAGAAACTCGCAGCTTTATTACTTACTTGCTCTAAGTTAATAACTCAAACCCATGTGATAGCTTAATGAGAATATTCACATTGTAACTATGGGACTAGGTTTGGCTACAGAGAGAAATCCTAAAATAACAGAGGCTAAACACAAAGGGTATATTCCCTCATTTAAAAAAAAGAAAATTTAATGCTTATTTTTGAGAGACACAGACAGAGCGTGAGCAGGAGAGGGGCAGAAAAAAAAGGGGAGACACAGATTCTGAAGCAGGCTCCAGGCTCTGAGCTGTCAGTACAGAGCCCAACGTGGGGTTTGAACTCATGAACTAGAAGATCATGACCTAAGCCAAAAGTCAGGTGCTTAACTGACTGAGCCACCCAGGTGCCCCAAGGTATATTCCCTCATTAAACTTAGCTGGGCATATTGCTGCCCTGTAAGATGTGGGTTTTGCTACTAAAGAAAAAGCAGGGAACTGATACGTAAGACAAATCACTGTCTGGGCCCATCTTCCAGAACTAGAGTATATTGTTCTAAAACAAAATCTTTCAAAATCAAACTCATCACTGTGAATGAGTTTTCTACGGTCTTGACATTGGACCATAGAATCAACAGCCTTGGCTTCTTGTGTCATTGAAACCTCTGAAACTTTGTGACCATTTATGTAAGATTTCTGTGGGTCAATTTCCTTGACTCTGCTCTCTAAAGTGGGTGAGAAAAAAGATACACCAAAGTGCTATGGGCCCATAGGTGTTAAGAAGCATTCATAAATTCAATAATAATACTTTTGAAGATAGGATCATGTCAGAGCTTGCTTAAAAATCCTCTGATCCAATTTATTTAAGAAATTATCCTCTTTACTTGTGCCTTGCTGCCTTCCACTCAGAGTAAATTAATCTTTTGCCAGTTGTTAAATTATAGTTATTAAATCCTAATAATTCTGTATCATTACATCTCTTTCTTTCCAGAGAAAATAGGTGAAGACACAGAGACAACAGTTGAGAAAGGTAAGCTAGATTTTGTTATCAAAATATTTTTGTGGGAGTTTAAAAAAAAAAAGTTTCTTTGAAGCTAATCTTTTGATGAATGACATTCTTTCCTGGATTGTAGTCAACAAGAGTGCAATACAGAACCTTCTGAGAACAGGTTTCAAACCTCTTTTAAGAGAGAAAAGAAAATTACTGAATCTGAAAATAAACCGCAAATGAGTCTACTCACTTAATGACAGCTATGGAGAACGGTGTCATATAATTTATTGTTACTAAGAATAAAAGTAGGGGCTAATTTAATAGCAGCAAACACTACCTAATAATAAACAGTGAAGCCACCCAGTATGAGTGATATGCTTGATAGATCCTGAGACCCAGGAATCTTGCCACTCATAAGATGGGATTAGAGTAGCCCAAGGTTTCATCTCTTCTAAGTCAACTCCTACTGGATAAGGAGAAGCAAATTAGAACATTATTTGCTGTCTTTAGTGGGACAGTGGTATTGTTTATAAATGACACAGGTGTATCATTTATCTGGGGTTCATGCTTTTTTTTTCCTCCTCAATCAGATGGCCTGGCGACAGTGACCCTGGTTGGAATCATAGTTGGAGTCTTACTAGCCATTGGATTCATTGGTGGGATCATCATTTTGGTTGCTCGAAAAATGTCAGGAAGGTACTCGTAAGTAAAGAAATTACACCCATGTGGTAGATAAATGAGAGTGGTCATATCTAGAACCCCAACCTCGAGCCAATAGAAACCTCCAGAAATCGGGTTCAGTGGTGCCTGGCTGCTTCAGTCAGAGGAACAAGCAACTGCTGATCTCATAATCTTGAGTTTGAGCCCCGCGTTGGGCATAGAGTTTACTTTAAAAGCAAAGAGTCCTTTTCAGAAGCCCCTTACCTCTGTGAGGGCTACATCTGAAGTTTCCCTGGGAGAAACAGGTAACTGCTTGGCCTTTCTAAGTTTCGAAAAAAAAAAAGAGAGAGAGAGAGGGAGGGAGAGAGAGAGGGAGAGTTAGAGCCAGAGATGGCTTTTATTTGACTCCTATTGAGCTCTAACCAAATCTGGCTTCTTGTCCTAATTTTTCAACTAACTGAACTTGAAAGAAAACCCAAACCAAGTTTCACCTTGATACCTAATCTCCCCACTCCCAGGCATCAGAGGGAGTTGGGTGGTTTCCAGAAGAGCATTCATTGCAGAGCTAGGTCACCGTTCTGATGAGAATTCTTCTGGTAGTGAGGTCTCCTCCCTCCACTTCTGCCCTGCACACACCCACACACATGTAGTGAACTCCTAGAATTGACCATTGAGGAGGGGAAGGAGTGCTTTCTGTCTCTGAAAATTCCATAAGAACTCAGAAGATTCAAACTCATAACCAGAGGAAGTCTTTTTCTTATTTCTGTCAGGGAGATGTTATATAATGGGGTGGAGGGTGGCAGAAAGGGCAAATGTTCTACAACTGGGGGCTGAGGGACACAGCCCACAATAGCATCACAGATTTATGTGCTTGGAAATGCCTGGAAGTCTGCCCCTGGCCGTGTGAGGACCAAGCATGCAGGAGGAATGAGCAGAGAAAGGAGAAGAGGTCCAGGTTCCAGAACTGCGAGTCTTAGACAAGAGGACAATAGGACCATGACTCATGGGATTACTATTCACCGTGCCAGTAAGAGAAGTGACAGCCACCTTTCTCTTTGTTTTCACAGGCCCTAAAGAGCTGAAAAATTGTGCCCTTCTGCCAACATGTTTAGAAGAGAGTTTCCGACTTCCCCATCCTGGGGCACGTGGAAGAAGATGACCCATGGAAATGCTTGGCGACCCCACTCCAAATCCATGGTGATCCCTCCGCTTACCCAAAGTAACTCAAGGAAAGACAATGCAAACGACTTGCTCCTCTAGGCATTTGCCTTTTGAAAAATTTTTTAAATATAAATTTCATACCAGATGATTTAAAAGACAGAGTGCATAGAAAATGGAGCAAAACGGCGTAAACTGATTTGTAACTAAGATGATATAATTTAATCGATGTTAGAAACTGTAATCAGGTCTTCATTCCGACCATGCTCTGTAATTGTTAAAAGGCAAACAAGTCTGGAAATATTCATACCAATGGAGCCCTTGGGCTCAAGTGCTATATTCGTAAATGGTGAAAGCGTTTTGCAATTTCTGATCAGTTGAAACACACACATTCCAAGGTAGTCTGGCCCGTTTTCAAATTTCATGTGAATCATCAAGTAGAAATCTAACCTAGTATAACATGTAATGAGCGACTGCCTTTCACTGGCCCAGGGTAAGTCATTTCAAAGACACCCATTTTAGATTATAAACAGGAAGTCTATGGTTTGGAGAAGGGACTGTGTTTCTCACAATAAGGTCATCAGGCAGGCTCTAGGCTTGCTTATTGCCTTCTCCAGTGATGACTTGGTGACTCAAAGGTTTGCTCCTACCTGCTGCTTCCTCTTCCCTCAGATGAGGGCCCAGGAGCCGAGGACTCTTGGGGCAGTCTTTTTTCTTTCCATGACATAAGTCCTCCGGATTGGGAATAGGGAAGTCCGAGCCCTGGATGCCAAGGAGGCTGCTGGAGGCCCGATGGTGCCTGAGGCTCAAGTGTTCCAGAAACCAAGAAACAGAAGGAAACCCTGTGCGTCCTCTGGCCTGAGAAACAGAACCTGCCAATTTTCTAACCTTTACTTCCTGCCTCAGAGGACCGATGTGGACACGAGAAGAATCCCGTACGATAGTAATTTTAAGGAAGCAGGTGGATGTAAGGGCTTGATGTAAAAATAAATGAGATTCCCAGTCTTCACGACACATACCACACCCTTCCGTGGCGTCACCGTTGAAAAGATCATTAAAGTAAAGGAACCCAAGCTGCCATCTGGTGTAGGCACCATCCAGCTCAGTCCATTTCTTCCCGTAGGTCAGGTGACATCTTTTTCCCAAACGCAGAGTTTTTATACTGACCAGATGGTCTGTCACGATTGTGGTTGTGTAAGGCTGATATCCCCTCCACTTGTACGAAAAAGTAAACTAAAAAAGCACAGCCCATTTCCCTCTTTCTTGCAGTAACGTGGAGATGTTAAACAGCTTGCTCTTCTGTTACCAAGTCCGGCTGGTCCATCAACCCAGGGTCTATATTTGAACATCCGCTAACTCAGAGAAGGGGCTTTTGAAGAGCTTTGTGAGCTTAAGGATCCCTCTCTTTCTTTCGCTCAGATTCCTGAACAGGAATTGAGGACAAAGTCCGTTTTGTCTTTCCTGCCCTTTTCTTTTTTTCTGTCACTGTGAACCATAACCGTCCGCCCCAAGTCACACACTGGACCCGCCGCCTGCTGGGACAGGACTGTGGGTTTCTTGGTCACATCTGTGTTGGTGCTCAACGCAGTATAGACATGTTTTAAAATAAAACAGATGATTGCGTGTAATGATGAGTCAGGCCTTTGATTGGAAAGATCATGTCTGGGTCACACGTCAGAACACCTCCAGATGAGATTCTAAGTTATGGAAACCTATGCCTCTTTTCTTGATTGGGAGTGAATTTTAAGTGGTCACGGGAAATGCATCCACTGGAAACAAACACAAACACACCTTTCACGTAGGGCTCTGTCAAAGTAGAGAGGTTAAGGTCAAGGTGAGGAATGGGATGAGACAAGTGGCACCTTGGGACTTCTTTTGCCCTCTGGTCACAAAAGAGTTAACAAGGTCTTGCCTAGCTCCTGATTTCTCGGCACTGGAGGGCACTGGACGGGAGCCAGGTGAGGGAACAGTTACCCTCTGTACCTGCCAGTCCTCCCCCGGAACCCGGCCTCAGGTGTGTGGGGCTTGGCTACACAGGAAGAGGCAGGGAGCCTGGTGAGGGTGTTCCCACCACCTGTGGGCCCCGGGGCAGACTGTCACTCCGGAATTCCTGTCCTTGGGACATCTCCCTGCTTTGTGGTCCTCGGCTGCAAATGTTCCACCCGCTCTGGAGACCGCAGTGGCCAGGCGCCCCGCCTCTGTCGCTGTCCCTCTCTGGCGGTTGATCTGTTTCCCACGCCCACCTACACTGCTCAGTGTGGACTCCAGGGCCACACCTGGGGCCTTCTCCCTGCCCAACCTATCCCCGCTCCTAAAGGTTGGAAGTTGGAGCACGAGAGCCCTTAGTACCATGCCTTCCTCGCAGCGCTCTGTTTTTGTTAAATCGGGATCGTTGGATGGGGCAGACATCAGGAATTCTGGGTGCCTGTTTCCTAACCGATGAAGCATAGTGGAAGGGACCAGAATTTCAGTCCCGTTCTCTAGTTTACAACAGGAATCCCTCAGGTGAGTCATTTAACCTCTTTGGGCTACAGTTTCTTTGTAAGAAAGTCCATGAGACGGCGAAGAAAAGCATCCCTTTTCTAACAGGAAACGAGCCACGTCCACGTGGCCTCAGAGACCGAGAACAGAGATCTCCGCTATACCACGTGTGCAGTTACGTCGCCTCACACGCTCCCCGCACGAGAGGACTGAGCCCTAATGGAGCCACCAAGGGGTGCTGGAAGTTCAAGGAAATGACAGCATCCATTCTCCCGTCAGAGGCACCTGGGAGCCGGCGTGCTTAAGTTAACTACACCAGATCAGAGCCTTGTATTAACCCCTGCCACACACGGACACACATACTTTTTTTTTATTTATTTATTTATTTTTTTGTCAACCTGAAAGAGCCAGTTGAAAACCAACACATAGTTCTGCCTCCTGCCCCACCTTTCATGAACCGGGAAAGAACAAGTAACTGAACCCCTTGCTGTATCCATCTTTCTTAGTACTCAGGGCATGGGGCAGCTTGGGACAAATGCTTCCATGGGCAATGATGTGTATTCTGACATGAAACCTTTCTCGACTAATCAAAAGTCCAGTGAAAGTGGGAAGGGCAGGTCCCCGAGACCCGGCTGGGTGTGGCCACATGCTTGGAATACTCAGTCGTGCACTTGTGTGTTGGAGAGCTTGCCTTGCCTAAAAGACTACACTTCTCTGTGCTCTACCTGAGGCTTAACATTGTGTTAGGATGTGTCATAGAGCCTGGGTTCTTAAATTCAGTAAATATAAATTATGTAACCACCATTCATGGGAAATACTGCAGAATAAATTTAAAATCTTGGAGTCAAAGCATGAAGATTGACCCACTGCTGTGAAGAATGTGGGTTGTTTTGTTTTGTTTTGTTTTGTTTTGTTTTTAGTCCGGAGCATCCAAGATACACGTATCTGCCTCGTACAGGCTAAGGGCCAGCCTGGATTCCCCCAAATGATTCCTCGTCATTTCTGCTCTCTCCGGCGGTCATTTTATCAGACACTGAGGCAAAGCACTCTGTGTGTTCTACCTCTGCATCCAAGGGCTCCCCGCCAGAATCATATGCAGTCCTGAGATCTCATTTCTTCCATTTTTTCCTTTCCTGCTCCCTTCTCTCTTACCGCCTCTACCTTCCCACTGATGCAAATCTTTCGGGGGAAAAAGTCACATGCCAGTCACAGGGAGCTGTTTCTGAAATGACAGCTGCCCTCTGGAAGCTACTGAAGACATCATCTGAAATATGTGCTTGGACAACTAACACTACTTAGAGCGTCCCGTGTGTGACCTCAGGAGGGATAAGAATGTTCCAACTAAAGGGACCAGTGGAAGCTTCCTTTTGCTTCTGACATCCACCCCGTAGATGAGGCTGGAGCTGTGGATGGCACAGGGCCACTTGGAAAGGGAATGTTTGGTGTCAACGAGGTCTTTGGGGGTTCTGGAAAGAGAGAGATTCTCTTGTGGGATGAATAATCTGTTCATTCATTCATTCAACAAACATTTGTTCTCAGGTCCTCTTCTAGGTCCTGGGGATACACAGTGACTGAAACTGACAAAAATCCCTGCCCACGTGAGCTTACAGTCTAGCATGGGAGACAGACTGCACCCCAAATAAGTCATAGAGTATGTAGAAGCTTCGCGGGCAGTAGAGACAGTGGAGAGAAACAGGGGAAGGGAGAAGCAGTGCAAGGTGGAGGACTGAAGCGTGGAATTGGGGGTGGGGAAGGCCTCGCCAAGGTTTGGAAAGGTTCTTGAAGAGGCTAAGGAGTGAGCCAGAGAGACATCGGGGTGAAAAGCCTTCCGAGCAGGGGAACATCAGAGGCCTGAGATAGGAGCACGTCTGCCCATCTGGTGTTTGGGGAAGGCAGGGAAGCTCAGGAGGCTGGAACAGTATGAATTCTGGGGAGAAAAGTAGGCGATGAAGCCAGAGAGGTTGGGGGTGCTCTTAATGGGGAGCCATTGGAAGGCTTTGAGCAGAGCTGCGCCGTTTCAAAAAAAACATCTGACATTTTTAAATAAATCACTCTCGGGGCACCTGGGTGGCTCAGTTGGTTAAATGTCTGACCCTTGATTTCAGCTCAGGTCATGATCTCGCAGTTCACGAGTTCGAGCCCTACATTGGGCTCCAAGCTGTCAGCATGGAGCCTGCTTGGGATTCTCTCTCTCTCTCTCTCTCTCTCTCTCTCTCTCTCTCTCCCCCTGTTCCTCCCCACCCCCTTAAAATAAATAAATACAACTTTAAACAAATCACTCTCACTCTTGGTTGGGAACTGGTCAATTAAAAAGCCAGTCTGGTAGAGGTACCTGACTGGCTCAGCTGGTAGAGCATGTGACACTTGACCTCACGGTTGTGGGTTCAAGCCTCATGTTGAGTATGGAGATTAGTTAATAATATAATCTTAAAAAAAAAAAAAAAGCCAGTGTGATAATCCAGGCTCAAGATGCTGGTGGCTCAGACCAGATGGCTGTAGTGGAGGTGGCATAAGGTGGTCTTGTTCTGACTGTATTTTGAATAAAGTCAACAGAACTATCTGATGGGTTGGGCGTGGGATATGGAAAACAAAAAACAAAAAAACAGAATCAAAATGACTCTAAGGACTTTGCCCTGAGCAACTAGAAAGTGGAGTTACTATCAGGTCACTGGGGAAGGCTGTGGGTATTTCGGGTTTGAGAAAGAGCAGGAATTCTGTGTTGAACATCTAGAATTCCCTCCCGTCCTTCCTACCATCACCAGCCGACGCCATGCTGCTTCCTGGCCTCTGCGGATCTAGAACTTCCACGATCTCCCAGCTGAAATCACAAATGGGCCAGTGGTGCCCCCGAGGCACGTGCACCCTGCCAGAGCAACAGCCTCCCTCAACTTTGGTTTCTGCCACCACTGGACCGATTCACTGCATTTCGAAGACTTCTGACGCCCGAGGGAATCTGCTTTGCTTGGCTATTACCCATCGTCTTTGTTGGTCAGAACTCCCTGTGCCAGGCCACATGGGTCACCGACCACTGTAGGTAACTTCACCCCCACCCCTCATCATTGCCCATTCCTTGTTGGCAGGGTTGGTTCTGGAGGGAAGAGCATGAATAAACCATCTGTCTCTGAGCCTTACTATTTTTACACACACACACACACACACACACACACACACACACACACACACACA
>NW_024412388.1:9679847-9681048 GCF_014898765.1 Herpailurus yagouaroundi
ACACACACACACACACACACACACACACACACACACACACACACACACACAACCGCACTGAAAATAATACCTACATCATAGAGTTGTTATCAGCCTTAAAATAAATAATGAATGTTTACTGCCTGTTTGAAAACACAGTAACTGCTCAGTCATTAGCAGCAATTATTCCAACGACCACTTCTTGCTTCAATTATGATAGCCTCAATTACTCTCACTACATCCCTGTGAAGGAGGCAAGAGAGATTAACCCCACTTTAGGGATGAAGACATTGGGGTTCAAACGGTTACCTAAAATTACAGATTTACAATGTGCCTGAAGCATAACCAGGGTGCAGGCATCTCTATTCATCTTCTGGACCTCCTTTATTTGGTCCACGTGTCATTTCTGTTTTTTTTAAGTAATTTCTCCGCCCAACGTGGAGCTTGAACTCGT
The DNA here is from genome assembly GCF_014898765.1 of Herpailurus yagouaroundi. NCBI lineage: Eukaryota > Metazoa > Chordata > Mammalia > Carnivora > Felidae > Herpailurus > Herpailurus yagouaroundi. The sequence goes on from NW_024412388.1 coordinate 9,680,281, forward strand.
GACCTGGAGATCAAAAGTCGCACAGTCTACCTACTAAGCCAGCCAGGAGCCCCCACAAGTCTTCTTGTAAAATCACTTGTTTCCTGGGGCACCTAGATGGTTCAGTTGGTTGAGCATCTGACTTCGGCTCAGGTCATGATCTCACGGTCCGTGAGTTCAAGCCCCATGTCGGGCTCTGTGCGAACAGCTCCAAGCCTGGAACTGCTTCGGGTTCTGTGTGTCCCTCTCTCTGCCCCTTCCCTGCCTGAGCTCTGTCTCTCAAAAGTAAATATTGGAAAAAAAAATTTTTTTTAATCACTTGTTTCCCTATCGGCTCAACAGTAGTGCATTTTGAAGATACAGTTTCTTCAGCCAGTGGAAAATGGGGAACTTATTTTTTTAATTATGAAATATTTTAAACATACGGGGGAAAGAAAGCCCCACATGCCCAAATTCCATTCTAGCAAACCCAAATGTATTCTCATGTTTTCTACATACTTTTTTTTTGAGAAAGAAACCCCCCTACCCCCAGCACATACTGTCCCTTGGGTACTCTCCTGACATCAGTTCCTTCCTCTTATCCTTCCCAGAGGGACCATTCTCCTGAATTGCATACGTTTCATTGGAAAACATGTATATTTCTCTACCACTCTTCTTATTGTATACGTAGGCACCCATAACCAACATGTAGCTTTGTTGTACATGTTTTCAACTTTTAACTGCTCCAAATCCTTCTCTGTAACTTGCTCTGGGGGGGGGGGGGGGGGGGGGGGGGGGGGGGGGGGGGGG
>NW_024412388.1:9681148-9718125 GCF_014898765.1 Herpailurus yagouaroundi
CCCTCCACTGGGAGATTCTTCCTCACTGAGCGTGGAGCTCCAGTATATCTCTGTAGCTGGTGTGGAGCACTAGACCATGACCAGACCATTATTTACTTAACTCTTTTCCTGCAGATGGATATTTAGGATGCTTCTAAATTTTTGAATTACAAATCATGCTGCGACCAATGGGGTCATAATAAAAGAATTTACGTGTTTCTAGAGATGAGGATTTTGTCCCCTAGGGAAAATAAAAGTAAACATGAACTAATTCTTTGGATATTTAATTATCCAGCTTTGATTAGGAATTGGTTGACATCTTCCTCATAAGTGTGATGTTCCCAGGAAGAAGGTCTAAATTAATTGGATTTAAATGGCTAATAACTTCACAAGGATCTTTCGTTCCTATCCATCTGCCCTCTTTCAGATGACCTCCTGATCTTATTTTCTATATGAAAACATTTTGATAAAATACATTTATTGTGTCTTTTCAAAATGATAGAAATGTCTCATTTACCTTCCATGAGAACGTGTTTGGAGCTAGTCAATTATTTCTAATAAAAATAGAACTGAGTGAATTTAAAAGTCAGTGTATTTTTTTAAGTATAAGGTGATGTGTTAGATGCTGGAAGGGATTTTCTAATATGTAGAAGAAAAGGAATTTAAAGATGTGAAGTTGGCTCCTGAGAAAATTCCTCTGGTGATCCAGAATCCAAAATCTTTCTGGGGAAGTTGTCAAAAATCACAAGATCTCATGATAGTCACCTTCTCTGAAATTAAAACGAATTTCTAGGGGCGCCTGGGTGGCGCAGTCGGTTAAGCGTCCGACTTCAGCCAGGTCACGATCTCGCGGTCCGTGAGTTCGAGCCCCGCGTTGGGCTCTGGGCTGATGGCTCAGAGCCTGGAGCCTGTTTCCGATTCTGTGTCTCCCTCTCTCTCTGCCCCTCCCCCGTTCATGCTCTGTCTCTCTCTGTGCCAAAAATAAATAAACGTTGAAAAAAAAAAAAACGAATTTCTACATGCACAAAATTAAATTGAACATTTCCTCTTTTAAGTAGGAAATAAGGAGTATGCTTGGAATCGACTGGGAATCCCTCCACAATTGTTTTATCAGCATCGCCTTCAGAAACGGGAGCCAGCCCCAACTCTAATGGGTTGAACTGAGGCCCACAAAAGAGGAAGTCCAAGTCCTTACCCCCAATCCCTGTGAAGGTGAGCTTATGTGGAAAAAGGGTATTTACAGGTGTAAGTGAGTTAAGGACCTCAAGACAAGATCATCCTGGATTAATGGGACTCTAAATCCCATAACAAGTGTTCTTGTAAAAAGAGAAGAAGAGAAACATGGGGGTGGGGGGGGTGGGGAAGGCCATATGAAGACACAGGCAGGTCGGAGTGATGTAGCCACAAGCCAAGGAACCCTTGGAAACCACAGGAAGCTGAAGAAGCTGGAAGGTTCCCCTTGAGCCTTCAGAGGGAGGTATACCTGCCAACACCTTGGTTTCAGATGTGTTGTCTCCAGAACTATGAAAAATAAATTTCTGTTGTTTTAAGCCACCCAGTTTGAGGTAATTTGTTACAGCCTCCCTAGGAAATTAACACACCCCATGAGTAGCCCATCTGGGAAGGCAGCTCCCCATGGCCCATCCAGCCCATCCCAGATGGAAAGCGACACTGACCTCATCCACTCTTGACCTGGAGCCATTCCCTGGATTCTTCTAAACAATGGGTTGGCAGCTACCATGCTTCCTTTGTGACAGACAGATGTCCCTAGACCTTCTGATACTGTCATTCCAATTTTTCACTCATGTTGGAGGAATCCACGGTGACAGAAATGTGTCCTGGAACAATAGGCAAAGCCAACACTTGCATGATGAGCGGTATAGAAAGGCAGACCCAGCTGCACTCATTTATCCACCCTTTGTGGTGAGTCACCCTAAAACGCCTTCCTCACTCAACACTCGCTCTGCGTGATCAGAAACGCTTTAATGAAAATAAAATACCGACGTCGACTGAGCATTCAACAAATATTCACGGAGCACTTTTCTGTGAGTCAGGCGCTGCCATAGATGTTAACAGTGAGAAGAATTATTCTAATAACTCATAAAGCGTGCCAATGAAAATATCTCTTTGGGTCTGTGGCTAAAGGAAACAACTATTTGGGGTCTGAGGCACACTCTTCATTCACAGATCTCCAACGGGATTAGAGTTCAATGGCCATGGCGTCAGATGGCGGTCAGACACCCAAACACAGAGCAACACAACTTCAAAGATGGTTGTGGCAACATTAGGAACTTCTTTAGTGTCTTCCCACCTCCCTGTTGTTCGGTCCTCTCCCCCACGCTCCTGTATCCTCCACGGCGATGAATGAGCTTGCCCTCAGCAGGCTGCCAACTGAGCCACCTGGAAGGGGAGAGAACCATGGGGTAGAAGGAACACGGAGTCTAATGCTGGAGTGTCTGGCTCGAAGTTCATGTAATAGCACATTACTTGTCTGTTTCCTCGCCTGCAAAAATAGAAATAATAACACGGTCCACAGTCTTGTTTGCACCTGGAACAAATCCATAGTGCATGTGGAAGTGTTTTCTAAATACAAAGTAGTAGGGATACCTGGCTGGCCCCGTCGGTGGAGCACGCGACTCTTGGTCTCGGGGCTGTGGGTTGGAGTCCCACGTCATGTGTAGAGATTACTTGAAAATAAAATCTTAAAAGAACAACACAACACAGAGTCTCTACATGCATTGCAACAACCCTCAGATGTGGGTATTGCTATTGCCCTTTTTTTTTAGGTGAGAAAGCCAAACGTTGGAGTGGCTGAATTACCCAAGGCCACACAACAGTAGGTGAAGGAGGGGCGCCTGGGTGGCTCAGTCAGTTAAGCATCAAGAGTCTGACTCTTGATTTAGGCTCAGGTCATGATCTTGTGATTCGTGAGTTCCAGCCCCACATGATTCTCTGCGCTGATGGTGCTGAGCCTGCTTGGGATTCTCACTCTTTCTGCCTCTCTCTGCCTCTCTCTGCCCCTCCCCTGCTCACTGTCTCTCTCAAAATAAATAAATAAACTTAAAAAAAAAAAAGGAGGTGAAGGACCTCCGTCCCAAACCTCTAGCTCTCACTGTGTCACTGATCCCCCGATATAAGACATTGTTCCTACACAGGCTCACTCAGATGAATGCTTTTGTCTCACCTAGAGAAATAAATTGAAACGTCTAAGAAACAAGGTATTCAACTCCCCCTCTCTTCTGGAAAACTTTATCTAGCAGCCTAGATTATCAACTCGGTTTGTTTGCCTTGTAGCGTGGCCTCTGACCTTCTTGAAGGGACTAAGGGCATCGGGTATAGAACCTGTACCTGGGTGTAGTGGGTTCAGTGGTTGTGCCCAAAAAGATAGGTCCACATCCAAGTTCCTAGAACCTGTGAATGGGACGTAATTTGGAAAAAGGGTCTTTGCAAATGTAGTTAATTTAAGGATGTTTAGATGAGATCATCCTGGATTACCCAGTGGGCCCTAAACCCAATGTGTCCCGATAAGACACAGAAAAAGAGAAGTCACAGGGAGAAGAGGAGGCGGGGTGACCCCAGAGGCAGAGGCTGGAGTAACGCACCATAAGCCAAGAAATGCCAGCAGCCGCCAGACGCTGGTGGAGTCAAAGAACAGAGTCTCCCCTGGAGAATCCGGAGGCAGCGTAGTCTTGCAACACCGTGGCTTTGGACCTCTGGCCTCCAGAACCGGGAGGGAATGCGTTTCTGTTGTTTGCAGCCACCGTGCTTGTGCCACCCTGTTACGGCAGCCACGGGAAACCACCGCACTAAACAAATGTCCTTTCGCCCCCTGTGCTGGGTGTACCTGCCCTTCCCGTGTGAGCATAAAACCGGTGGGGGGAAAGATCCATTTCCTTTTTTTTTCTTTTTTTCTTTTTTTAAATGTTTATTTGTTTTTGAGAGAGACGGGGGGAGGGGCAGAGAGAGAAGGAGACACAGAATCCGAAGCAGGCTCCAGGCTCCGAGCTGTCAGCACAGAGCCTGATGCGGGACTCGAACCCACAAGCTGTGAGATGATGACCTGAGCTGAAGTCAGATGCTTAACCGACTGAGCCATCCAGGAGCCCCGAAAAGATCCATTTTTGCATGGCCCCCCACACCATCCCCTCTAGGGCCCTCAAGGCTCTGACAGAAGCCTGCTGCCTCTCTTCCCCCGTGCCCCACACATAGAGCATATGGCTATTTACGGGGGAAAGCTTTGCTCACTGGGGTCAGGCTGTCCCCAGTGGCCAAGCCCTGAAATCAGCTCCTCAGCTAATCCCAGGTCATCGACCTGTGGGTTATGAAGGGTTGCCATGGTGAGCACAAGATGGGGAGCACACAGCCTGGGGGGTCACCCAGGGGAGTTGCCAGCAGCAACAAGGGTCTGAGTCACAGATTTGTGCTGTGCTCCAGTTGCGGCCCAAGCCCACTCAGTAAATAAACCCCACATCGCGCCGCGCCAGCTGCATGTCTCTCCGTCTGCATCTGTGGGTCTAGGCATCAGACCAAACCCACAGACCCTCTGGTAACAAACAGTTGGGTCGAAGTACAAAGATCTCCATTCAACCTCCTTGCTTGTTAATCTCTCCATGCTGAGGAGCACAACACTTAGAACCCTGTGCAAATCAAATCTGAGGGCATTTTAATCGGCTGGGTTCCTTCTATTTCATACGTTTTCTGGTATACGTATTCATAATCGGAGGGTGGGTTTCCTTGGCAGGGCAACTCGTTTTTATCCAAAGCCATCTTTGGGGCACCTGGCTGGCTCAGTTGATGGGGCTTGTGACTCTTAGTCTTAGGGTTATAAGTTTGAGTCTCATGTTGGGTGTAGAGGTTACTTGAAGAAAATAAAATCTAGGGGCGCCTGGGTAGCTCAGTCGGTTGAGCGTCAGACTCTTGTTATTGGCTCAGGTCATGATCCTGAGGTTTGTGAGATTGAGCCCCCTGTGGTGCTCTGCGCTGTCAGTTCAGAGCCTGCTTGGTATTCTCTCTCTCTCCCTCTCTCTCTGCGCCTCCCCTGCTAATGCTCTCTCTCTCAAAATAAATAAACATTTACAATTTTTGAAAAAAAAAAATCTAAGAAAAAAAAAAAAGCTATCTGCACAGGGAAAGCCAATTGTGTGACAAGTTTCCTGACGGGCTTAGTAGGGGCCACGGGAGATGAAATTTCTCTTCCACAAGTGCGTGTTCACACCCATCACACTCCCAAGCACTGGACAAGCACCAACAACCCCGGGGGCGTGACCAAGCCCTGGGCTTCCCGCGTCTTTCCCTAGCATCTGTCTCCAAGTCCGACCCCACACCCCCATACCCACCTCGCTGGTTCACCCTGCCGGCCTCAATCCCAGAGGGATAATAATAATAGTAAACACACACACATCCCTCGTCATATGCTGCACATCATTCTATGAGCTCTACATATGCTCACGACAACCCAGGAAGTGCACACTATTATTATTTATTATTCCTGGTTCACAGCAGGGAAACTGAGGCATGGTCAGGGCAAAAGGCCCAAAGGCACTCAACACTAAGTGGCAAAGCTGAGACCTGAGGTCTTAGCCTCTGGCTCTATTGCCTCTCAGTGCCCCCTCCCCCCAGTCCGCAGACCAGGCCTCTGCTTACAGATCAGTGTGTGCCCTGAGTTACCAATGCCACAGCTCCTCCAGAAATAACACCGTGAGAAGTCTGGAGAAGCAGTCTGTGGCCGGGCGGCCTTGCTCTGGGTTTGAGCTTTGGAAGAACTTCAGTACATCAATCATTATTCCAGAGAGGCTCCTTTAGAATAAAAGTTAAGTGTCTCCAGCTTTGCATTGAGCCCTGAGAACCCAAACAAATATTTGCGTGTATTAGCTTTCCTAAATCAGTCAGCTGACTTTTAGTACAACCTATGATTGATGCTAATTTTTCTTCACAGTAAACACAGTTTTCTTGCCTCTGAATGTGCCTTCAGGAAGTGGAAACTTGACCATTGCTTCAACTGAACGGATGCTCTGGAAAATTACAACCTTTCATGCTGTTGTGGGAAGAGTCAACAGCTATAGATTTGCATGCCGAGGCAATGACATTAAGAAATCAATTAGAATTGTATTAAAAGGACTTAGATATGGCCAGCAATTGTAAAAGCACCAAGCCCAGCTGTCCGGAGAAGGCGGAGGAGGTACACAGAGGCTACATTATAGGGTCCTGGGCTGCAGCACCTGGGTCCCAGCTCCTCGGTGATCCGTGACAGTTAATACCGCGGGTTGAGGACTGTTGTAGCCACCGGGAATGGTCTGATCCATAATGAGATAGTGCACCTCTCTTTGGCCATTTCATTGCACGGACTTGTCATTTATAAAGAGAATGGACAATCTGTGGTTGACACCCCAACATCCATTATCCCTAAGCAACCTGTCTAAATCAATCATGGATCTCATCTCCTTTCCAGTGATTGATTTAGAACTGGCGAGGGAACTAATTCTGACTTCTGAGCCGACAGTGGAAGTGTGCTGGGGCTGGCAGCCTCTGGACAAGGTGATTTACCTCTGAGCCTCTTTTCTCCATCTGTGTCTTCCTTCAAGAGCTGTTGCAAGGATTAAGTTTCATCCTTGGTAAGAAGAGGCTAGAAGTAAAATGAGGTCAGATTTTTCTAAATGTTTATTTTATTTATTTTGTTTTTTTGAGGGGAGGAGGGGCACACAGAAAGGGAGAGAAAGGGAGAGAGAACCAGGAGATCATAATCTGAGTCAGAATCAAAAGCTGAATGCTTAACCAACTCAGCCACCCAGGTACCCCGAGGTCAGATTTTTCTAGAACCATGGTTCTTAAGCTTTTCAATCTTTACACTCAAATATGATTTAGGACCACAAAGAGCTTTTGTTTACATGGTATACCTACCAATATTTACCACATTAGAAATTGAAACTGGGAGAATTTAAAAATATATATTTACTGGGGCACCTGGATAGCTCAGTCGGTTGGGTGTCTGACTTCGGCTCAGGTCATGATCTCACCGCTCATGAGTTCAAGCTCCACATCGGGCTCTGTGCTGACAGCTCGGAGCCTGGAGCCTGTTTCCGATTCTGTGTCTTCCTCTCTCTCTGCCCCTCCCCCGTTCATGCTCTCTCTCTCTGTCCCAAAAATAAACTTTGAAAAAAAAATTTAAAATACAATAAGGCCATTTATACATTACCATAAATAGCACATTTTTTAAAATTTTTTTTTTTTATTTAAAAAAAATTTTTTTTTCAACGTTTATTTATTTTTGGGACAGAGAGACACAGAGCATGAACGGGCGAGGGGCAGAGAGAGAGGGAGACACAGAATCGGAAACAGGCTCCAGGCTCCGAGCCATCAGCCCAGAGCCCGACGCAGGGCTCGAACTCACGGACCGCGAGATCGTGACCTGGCTGAAGTCGGACGCCCAACCGACTGCGCCACCCAGGCGCCCCAAATAGCACATTTTTAATGAAAAATAACTACGAATTCCAAAACAAAACCAATTTCGTGAGAAGAGTGACATTGTTTTACAGTTTTGCAAATCTCCTTAATGTCTGGTGTCATCGAGGACAGCTGGATTCCCATACCTGCTTCTGCATTTGGGTTTTGGTTAGGTATATGGAGAAAACCCTGCTTCAATCAGACAGGTTGACAAAGGGAGGTCTGCCTGAAAGGGCTACCAGGATCCCTCAGGAATTCTTGGACCACATTCTCTGGGGCACCCCAGAATCACTGCCTGGAAAACCAAATATTGACCGGCCTATCCAGAAACAAGGTACTGTGTTTCATAGCAGAGATGCACTCCAGCCGGAGGCAAGGTGGCGGATCCCGTCACAGAACTGGAGTTTGGAGCTTCTTTTATTTACTTATGAACACCCTTCCACGTGTGTGCTATTCTGGAACCTGGGTCCCAGCATCCCAGGATCTCACAGTCACAAGGAACCTTACAATCATCTCCTAGCTCTGCATTCTGTCTCTGGCTCCTGTTCTGCTCATGCACCACCCGCGAGCAGATGCTCACTACCTCATGAGACTACGTGCTCCTAGAAGCCCAGAACTGGGGATCCCCTGGACACTATCTTATTCTTGTTAAGCAACTTGCCAAATACCCTACAGTCCTTTACTGGCACAACCCAGCTCTTCTTCTTCCCAATCCAGTATGTTCCCGCTCTTCCTTACATTAACTTTTTTTTAAGTCCAGATCATAAAAACATTTGTTCTTTTCTGTGCCTATACTAAAGAGCTATTCCCTTCTGGGAATGAAGGAGCCACATCATTTGGTTTCACACGGTATGTTTCGGACCTGTCGGGCACTTTTGCTAAATGGACTGTTTGAATCAGCCTGATCAGTAATAAAGGAAAGAAAGGTTTCCTTTTTTTTTTTTAATGTTTATTTATTTTTGACAGAGACAGAGACAGAGCATGAGCGGGGGAGGGGCAGAGAGAGAGGGAGACACAGAATCTGAAGCAGGCTCCGGGCTCTGAGCTGTCAGCACAGAGCCCGACGTGGGCCTTGAACCCATAAACCATGAGATCGTGACCTGAGCTGAAGTCAGACGCTCAACCGACTGAGCCACCCAGGCGCTCCAAGAAAGAAAGGTTTCAAAATAAAATGTTTCTTAAGGGGACAGTGAAGACACAGCAGCTCACGAGGGACTCTTGGAGCACCTGTCACCCCATCGTTGCGTATCTCTCTTCTCTGGACTACCTGGGAAGGTCACTGTCAGCACCCGGGTGCAGGAAACTCATGACCAGAAGGTCTATCCTAGGTGATACACTGATCATCTGAAATCTTTTTGGCAAAGTGCGCAATGATTATTGTTTTGTCTTTTACATTTTATTATGAACATTTTTTTCCCGCAAAAATGCAGTGAATTGAATAACCCCCACGGACCCATTTCTCTGCATTAGCGATTTCAACATTTTTATTTTGTCATACTTGCTTTATCTAACCATTCTTCCCCTCTCTCCTTCCCTTCCTTCCTGTCTTTTTTCCCCCATCACTAATTAAAAGCATAGCCGTACCACCATGTCATTTTACCTTGAAATACTTCTGTAGATCTTTCTAAAATATCAGGGCATTTCCCACAATAGCATCACCTCATTTAACTGAAGTTAAAAATTCCTTAATAAGAACGATTAGTCAGTGTATACTCTAATTTTCCACTCATTACATTTGAAGATTATTATGGCTCTCAAGTCTTTTTTATAATCCGGGACATTCCCCCAACCCCTGCTCCTTCCACCCTATTTCCCTTATGCTCTTGACTTATTTTAGAAACTGCATCTGTTTTTCTACAGGGTGTCCTACATTCTGCACGTGTTTGTTAGTTTTCTTCTGGAGATATTTAACTTGGTGTTTGTCCCTTGTTTGTTCTATAAACTAAAAGCTAGGTTTAGAGGTTTTGGGAATTCTTTGGCAAGGATACATCACAGTGGTACTTTCTATTGTAGTTTCTATGGATCTCATCAGCAGGTACATAATCCGGTTGTCCTACCTACGGTGATGCTGGACACGCCAGTGGGTTCAGGTGGGACAGTCCGATCTCTCATTGTAAATGTCCCTGTCAACCATCACTGTTAGGTTTTGCATCTGGACCACTTATGTAATTAGGAATTGAAAAGTGGTGATCTTTCTACCATTTTTATTCTATCACACTTATTAGCTGGAATTTTCTCGTAAAGAAGAACTTCTCTTCATCGACTAGAACTATCTAGTAACGTAGAAATACAGTTCACACGGAACAAGCAGATACCACTTCCCAGAGTAGACAGTTCGTCTTAGCTGAGGCTGCTGTAGCCAGATCCCACACACTGGGTGCCTTCAACAGTAAGCATTTATTTTTCACAATTCTGGAGGCTGGGGTGTCCAAGATCAAGTTGTCAGCAGATTCAGTGTCCGGTGAGAGCCCTCCTCCTGGCTTGGAGACTGCCACCTTCCTGCTGTGTCCTCATGTGGTGCAGAGACAGAGAGAAAGCTCCAAAGGTCCCACCTCTGAACACCTTCACACTGGAGAGTTGGGGTTTTAGCATTTGAATTTGGCGGGGATACAAACATTCGGTGCGTAAAAGAGTTGGTGTTCTAGCTTCCAATAGTTGCTTCAATAGAGCCCGATGAATGTTTTGAGTTACTGTTGGCATCCCTCTCCCTTCTTCTGATCATCATTGTGAACTCAGGATCTCATACATTTGTTATGTGCTGATCAGTTGCAATCATTATTCTTTCTGAAGCTCAAATTGTCCCATCTTAGGCCATGGTAGCCCCACAAGGTGGCTTTTTGACATGACCCCATTCGTCTTTGCTTCCTTGCTCTCTGGCACCAGAGCCCCCAGGACCAGCTCATACACTTCCTGCCTCCAATTTAGCTTTAGCTATTTCTCTAAAAAGCCTTGTTTGTTTCAGTGGGGAATGGTATATTCATTGCTACTGAGCTGTTATTGCCTCTGTTAACTGATTTAGAAAACACATCTTTCACTGTTTTTCAAAAGCAAAAAGCCTGAAGTATTTGTAGTGATATTTCCGCTTCAAGCTTAACATCATTGGGTTTACACTTAAATTCTTTAATTTTGTTTATAACAGAAGTGTCTTTTCCATTATACTAAAAAAAAATCTTGATTTCTAGCAATAATTTTATTGCTGTAATGACTTATTAATCTACCATACACATATAATAACTTCAAAATGTCAATATTGAGACTCATAAAAGACTGTTGAAGTTCAAATTTTCTTCACAGTTCTTTTTAGCCTCAGAATATTCTAATGATGTGCAGTCCAAATGCTGCCTACCAAAGTTAACTTGAAATAGCTCTTTATCTTAGTGATCTTAGTGGTACATCAGTTTCATATATAATTCAGTACTTGTTTGGATTTGTTTTCGAATTTTAAGGAAATGCTTTTTTTCCCTGCCTTTTGATTTAATTTTCTTTTTGGAATATGTAAAATATTTCCTGATTCCCAAGTCAAAGCTTTATAGCTAGATTTATTCAGAGAAGTCTCATTTCTATTTCTGTTTTGCCTCATATGCTCTCCCTCTTCCTCCCAATATTTTCCCCACTGGTTTATCCTTCTTGTGTTTCCTTTTGGAAATATAAGTGTGTGTGTGTGTGTGTGTGTGTGTGTGTGTGTGTTCGCATTAGTATTTCCTCCCCTCCTTTACTGAAAAGGTGGTGTGCTACATGCAGTGTTTTGTGGATGGCCTTTTCTTTTACCAATATATCCTGCATATCACCCCATTTAAGAATACAGAGATAGTCCACATTCCTTTATATGACACACAGTGCTCCATTGTGTGGATTTTTCATACTTTATTCAACCATTTCCCTACTGAGGGCTATTTGTGCTGTTTCCAGTGTTTTACCATTGCAAATAATGTTGTCATGAGTAACTGAATATGTATGAGTAAATTCACATGTCGTTCTGTGTTTTGCTTGTTTGCGGATGAATCGCTGGGATAGTTTCCTAGAAATGGGATTGTTCCTTCGAAGGATAAATGCATACGGGGTTTTGCTAGATATTGCCAAATCCTCCTCCACAGGGCTTATGTTATTCTGTACTCCTACCTATGATGTATGAGGATTCCTGTTTCCTCCGCAGTCTCACCGATGGCATTTCGTGTCAAAGTTTTAAATGTGTGTGACTCTGATAGGTGAGGAATAACCCCTCGGTGAGGTTTCCTGGTTTCCCCTATTCTGAGTGACGTTGAGCATCTTTATCTTCTTTTTAAAAACCATTTGCTTCTCATTTTCTATGAACTGTTTGTAACTTTCATCCATTAAAAAAAAATCACTTTTTCTTCTTGACTTTTAGAGGCGCTGTCTATAAATCCCTTCTCTATAAGTTGCAAATCATTCCCATCTTTATTGTCTTTTGCCTTTGCGTCTAGTAGTTTCACCATTTAAAAGGTCTTCGATGTGTTTTGTTTTATTTGGGGGAGTTAAATTCACAATCTCTTTTTTCTATTGCTTCTGAATTTCAAGTCATAATGACTAAGGTTTTTCTCCACTCCTACGTTACAAAGGAATTTGCCTACTTTTTCTCCGGTGCTTATATAATTTCATTTATAAAATGTAGATCTTTGGGGCGCCTGGGTGGCTCAGTCGGTTAGACTCAGGTCACAATCTCACAGTCTGTGAGTTTGAGCCCCGTGTGAGGCTCTGTGCTGACAGCTCAGAGCCTGGAGCCTGCTTCCGATTCTGTGTCTCCCTCTCTCTCTGCCCCTCCCCCGTTCATGCTGTGTCTCTCTCTGTCTCAAAAATAAATAAACGTTAAAAAAAAAAATAAAAAAAAAAAGTAAAATGTAGATGTTTGGTCCATTTGGAAATCATCTTTTTTCTTTCTTTTCTTTTTTTTTAAGCAGCCTCTGCCCCCAAGATGGGGCTTGAACTCACGATCCCGAGATCAAGAGTCACACGCTCCTCTTACTGAGCCAGCCAGCCACTCTTGGAAATCATCTTGACATACTGTGTGAGCGACAGATTATTTTCCAGATGGAATTGTGATTGTTGTGGTTTTGACACAGTTAGTGGAAATGATCACTGTTCTGGTTCATTGGATAGCCTTAGTTAAAGAAAGATAATAATTTATTTCATATTTCCAGCACCTTGTCGCTGAGGCTAAAACTCGACACTACTTTAAAAGTTACAAGTCAGTACGCTGGGAAATAGCTGATACCTTCATTCAGCCTGCTGTTTTAGGTTTTCAAACCACACTACCCACCCTCCTACCTCAACAACAGCCCAACACATGATGTGACACAGGACGCCAGGAAGAATAAACTCTGCTTGCTGGCCAAGCTGTCCACTTCCTCTAAACTTCTGGTGCAATATTATATACCAGACAGAACGGGGAGAGAAGACTTTCACATTTGCTGTTGACAAACAGAGTGGCTCACATGTGTCACAAACCTTTGAAGAACACATCCTGTCCTTGATCTCCACAGCAGGGAGGAGCACTCCATGTTACCATCAGAAATGCCAGAGCTGATCACTTTAGAGCAATTAATTCAGAGAATTGCAAATAATGGTATTTCTAACTATTTCGATGACTTTTACTTATTTATTTTTTTTAATGTGTATTTATTTTTAAGAGAGAGAGAACGTGAGCGAGCTCAAGCGGGGGAGGGGCAGAGAGAGAAGGCGACACGGAATCCGAAGCAAGCTCCAGGCTCTGAGTTGTCAGCACAGAGCCCAATGTGGGGCTCAAACCCACAAACTACGAGATCATGATCTGAGCTGAAGTCGGACATTTAACCGACTGAGCCACCCAGGTGCCCCCTCCCCACTTTTTTTTTAATTTAATGGCTTTTAAAAGCAAAATGTATAATGATGATAGTATAATAAAATGAAACTCAATTTGTGCAAATTTCCTAAGTATTTTGAAAGATGATAGTTACATAAAACTTAACCAGAAATGGAATTGTCAGCATATTTTTATCAATAGATGAAACTTCTGTGCTTTTTCTTTTCTTTTTTCTTTTCTTTTTTTTTTTTTTTTTTTTTTTTGTCATAAAATTTGCTATTCTTTACTGGTTGAGGATAACAGAAGTAACCAACAAAGCAGGATGTGAACTTCTGCATTGTTTTTCCAGTAGTTGAAAGACCCCACATTTATAGAGAGGCTTTCAGACCTCTATAAGGCAGAGTCTTTCAACGTATATATAAATGATCCAATGTAAAACTGTAAAATAAACAGAGAGTTCTGGCTATCTAGCCCTGTTGCTTCCCTTAAGGAGGACTTGAACAATATAAATTTGGGGATTCATATCTTTATTAGGATGCCTCTGTCTTTAAAATCTCTGGTCCCCCACATGCACCCTGTATATTATAAGATTGAAGAACAATCAAAATAACTTTATGTGTTGGACGTGACAATAAAATGAGAAAATCCCGGTGTTTTGAAAGCTCATCTCATTCAAAAGGAAATTTCCTCGATGTTTGTAAAGTGCAGCTGTGGGGTGGGAAGGTTGGAGAACTGCTTTCCTACATGTTGATTAGCCAGAGAGTGGAAATGACATAAGGGCGTGATGTTAAACAAAGAGGAACGACCCACCTAGGGTGACTAATCCTGGTGGACGGATTCAATGAAATTGCACGCTTGCTCAGTGGTGCCCTAGCACCAGCTAGTGGCAAGCATTAATGAAGACATTATTTGCCAGGAAAAATAGAGAGAACATTTGCATTAAGGACATCTTACATCTCAATTTCTAAACCACTTTTTAGGCACCTTCCACAGTACATAATTTTTACCCTCTTAACTAAATCATACAGACATCTTTATTTAAAATGCCAAGGGGTGCGTTTGGCTGGAAAACCGATGAGCAGCTTGCCTGATACGGTTGTCAGAATACTGGGAGGAGGGTCCAGGATGGGGTTAGAAAAGAAGGGAATAGAAAATCTCTGTGTTTGGAGGGAAAAAAAAAAAAGCCACCCTTGAATATGTATAGCTTTTGCAGAAAGCTTTTGAGTATGTAGCAGGTTCTTGGTAGTTCACTGTAATTCAGCCTGAAGGATACTCTAGCTGTCCTTGAGAGCAGTCATTAACCATCAGACCCCAGCCCATTTATCACATCCAGCACTCTGTGACGGAAAGTCTGGAATTTCAAGCAGACTCACCAATCACACCCTGAGCCAGCTCTGACAACGTCTTGCTGGGTCTGTACAGACAAACAGAGAATTAAGGACTCCTTTGGCAAATTTGGCACTGGTAGCTACCCTGCTTTGCCATTTTAAGTGAAGCCCACTTTTGTTACTGTTTACACATCCAGAAAATCGAGCGAGTCCACACAAGTACACGCAGCATTAATTCATGATAATCATGAGGCGATTAAACTGGATGCAATAGCTATCTTCTGTGGCTATCGAAAGAACTGGAAAATGCACCCTTGTTATCCAAGGAAAGTTCCTTTAGGACTAAAATCACAGGAATAAGTATGATCTTATTGAAGTCAGAACACATTTGAAAGGATCATAATCAAAGAATAAAAACTTTACTGGTAGAGCCTATAATAATCCTAGGATCTAACATATATTTCAAAAACATACACAAATCCACAAATCCACAGTGTAACTTGTTTGTATTAAGAAATTGTAGGTGTGCACATATACGGATATATTTATAAAATCCAAACACAACAGAGTTCTTATTGGTGTGCTTTTGGCACTGACAGGTAATTGGCTCAAAGTAGATTCAATACTTCCCAAACGAGGTCCTTTTTTTTTTTTTTTTAAAGTAAACTCTACCCACAACATGGGGCTCTAACTCACCACCCCGAGATCAAGAGTTGTACGTTCTACCGGCTAGCATACAACTGGTATGTTGGACACCCCATAGAACGATATCCTTTAATGATTGTGTCTTATGTAAGTCCTGCTTCTTGTGGAGCTCCTTTGTGATAGTAAGCTCTCCCAGGTCACCTGCTACTCACAGGAGGAAGTGCTCACAGACTCTGCATCTCCAAGAGTCGGATTGGCAGGGCCTCGGTAACTTGCATGCCTCCCTCCAAAACAGAAACAGTCAAGAGAATTGCCAAACACAGTCAGATCCAAAGTCTGAAGGTCTTACCCCACCTGCTGACTCCCCACCTTCCCTGTCCCCTTTGCTTGAAACCAAGATTCCCATTCTATTGACACCGTGGCCTTCAGCCAGTGTGGCTGCAGTTCTGATCACATCTACACATGCTCCCATTCACTGGTTCATTCATTTGTTCAACAGAGGCTTCTTTGAAACCACTGTGATGGATGTGGTGATGTGATGAATGTTTTGGGGATGAGGGACCCAGTCCCCACCCTGACTGACCTCACAGGTTAGAGGCAAGAAGGAGATGCCAACTGGCAAATAATACAGAGGAGGAAAGAAAAGTTCTTAAATTCCTGAATTGTGCTGGCACCAAGGTAAGAGACTCACACGATAATGAGGTAGATACCCTTACTATCTCCATTTTGCTTATGCAAAAAAAAAAAAAAAATGAGCCTTTAGAAAGACGAGCAACTTGCCCAAGTTGACTAAGCTGGAAGTGGCAGAGAGAAGAGGAAGTCCCTCTGCCTCCAGAGTGTAGGTGCTAGCACGCCTCTAACAGACAGCTTCGAAAAATAAAATATGAGTTTTCTTATCCTCCAACCCAGAATAGATTTAGTTATTCTTCCTCACTTAGTTATGGTATCACGGCTTCATGGCTAGTTATTTTATACTTTGGTTTATAATCCCACACTATCTCGTTTTTCTGTTGTTCAGGATGTTCCAGCTTTGGCCACTGGGAGGAGCTCTTGCAGCTGGCTCATGTGTCCCTCTGACATGTCCCCATCATGGTATTTAATTACTTTAAAATGTTTATTTATTTTTGAGAGAGAGAGACAGAGACAGACAGACAGACAGATGGAATCCAAAGCAGGCTCCAGGCTCTGAGCTGTCAGCACAGAACCTGCCACGGGGCTTGAACCCACAAACCATTAGATCATGTCCTGAGCTGAAGTTGGACACTTCACCGACTGAGCCACCCAGGCGCCCCCCACCCCCATTGTTGTATTTTTTATTTATGTGAGCACTTTCTTATTTTCTGGCACTATCACATGCATCTTGTAAATTTCCCCGTTGGCCATGTGTAAAAACTGAATTAATACTACAATTATATGATATGTGGCTACACATTGAGTTTCCACAATACTTTATTCCTGTCTTTCTACCTTTCTTTTGGATGGTGTTGGCAGTCCTCTGGATTTGACCACAAACCTATGATCCTAGCTTTGAACCCTTGACCTATTCCCTGAGCTGTACCAATTTGCAATGGAGTTAGCTCAGTTCTTTCCGTTGCGCTCAGTAAATTGATGAAAGTATCAGGGTTTTAACATCACCCTATATTCTCTATTCTGGTTTTGTTTGTTCGTTTAAATGTTTATTTTCGAGAGAGAGAGAGAGAGTACACAAACAGGGAGGGGCAGTGAGAGAGGGTGACAGAGCATCCCAAGCAGGCTCTGAGCCCCACGCGGGGCTCGAACTCATGAACCGTGAGATCATGACCTGAGCCAAAATCAAGCGTCGGATGCTTAACCGAATGAGCCGCCCAGGCACCCCTCTATTCTGTTTTTGTTGAACGTTCCCGGGAAAGTGTGGATGCTGTTCCCATGGCAGCAACGTGAACATACACATCAGTTGTTCTTCCTCTGGTTGGAGAAAAAGGAAAGCAGAAGAGCCTGACAGAGCTATGCCATCTTGGAGGCTCTCTGGACCTGGACACTTGGGAATGGATACTTCCTTGTCCTGGGAGCTTCCTGTCCTTGGAGGTATTCAGCAGCATCCCTGGCCCCACCCCCTAGATGCCAGTAGTACTCACCAAGTGGTGACAACCACAGTGTCTCCAGACATTATCAAATGCCCCCCCCCCCGGTGGGGGGAGGGGAAAAGCAAAATGATCCCCAGTTGGAAACCGCTGTTGTGTAATAATAAACCCAGAGAGTTGCATTAGCAGCGTTACAACAGAAAGGGGACTGGAAGTCTTGGAGTCAACACCCTGGTCCTTTTCCTCTTTCATCTGATGGGCTTTGATTCACTGGGCAGGACTGAACCGAGCAAGTCTTTGCAAAGGCAACCTCCAAGGACCAACAGGAGTAGAATTTGGGTAATTTGATAAGTGGCTTAAAAGGTTGGGAGGTCGCTCTGGTTCATTCACCGGAACACCTGTGCCTGAGCAGTGTGTGAACCGTGTGGTCCTGGCCCATTTCCAGTCCAGGTGCTTGAGGTTACCTTCCATGGTGTTCCTTCCAATTTTCACGGCACATGGTGCCTTTCTCTGCTTGTTCTTTTTTTTTTTTTTTAAACGTTTATTTATTTTTGAGACAGAGAGAGACAGAGCATGAGCAGGGAAGGGTCAGAGAGAGAAGAAGACACAGAATCCGAAGCAGGCTCCAGGCTCTGAGCCGTCAGCACAGAGCCTGACGCGGGGCTCGAACTCACGGACCGCGAGATCGTGACCTGGCTGAAGTCGGACGCTTAACCGACTGAGCCACCCAGGCGCCCCTCTCTGCTTCTGTTCTACACTGCATGACTAAACCATAATTATTCTCTCCGCTTCTAGTGATTAGTTAGGGGATATTAATTTGTGATTTGTTTGTAATGTTTAAGTTGGCACAGCACTGGTGGATGAAAAGGACAACTTGAAGTTTCTCATTTTGGCTCTGTGAGATGTAATAATGGAGAGAGAAACTTCCCTTAAATTGTCTTGCCAAAAGGAAAACAATACCCCATAGCTCATAAATCTGCAAAAGGCTTTCTTTGATGAAGACCAGTCCTAGAAAGATTAGAGACAAAGCCAGATCACAGAGTCCAGAACGTCGCTGTGTAGACACAATGGGAGGAACTTTGTTCTTTGTGAGTTCCTTCTCCCAACGTGGCCCACCCCGCCCCCAGTCTCTGAGCTGGTACCCTGATTACACCTGACCTTTAGGGAAATTGTGCCATTCTCCAGACTTTTCTCAATCCTTGTTCCCATTTAAACCGCCAGCGTTGTGATTTAACCCCTGTAGAGACCTGGTCTCAGCTCAGCAACAGAGCGAGATAAACCTAGTGGGGACCGTGTCCCAGTTTGTCCAGGAGTTGCTAAAGTCCTGGATGTCCCCCTCCACAGGCTGATGTGGAGAACAAAGGCAAAAGAAAATGTACATAAAATCAAATCCCCTTACAATCTGCAGCCCATTGACAAATACTCCAGACTGGTACAGTCTGACATCCCTGGGAACTCCCAACTGTCTTAAAGTTAATGCTTTGCTAGTGGGAAAAACAACCTCAGCATAACAATGTATCCTTCATCCCCCACCGGCCAACCAACCAACGTTGGTTACCTTGGTTACCGTAACTCCTTGAAGGCAACTTCCCCAAGTCAACTCCTGTGACCTCACCGCGCTCCTAACACCCCTCTCAGCACCTGGGTCAGGAAAGTGACTTTGCATCTTAAAAAAAAAAAAAAAAAAAGTACTGATGCAAGACAAGGCAAGTAACCGCAACTCTCTGGCCGGCCACAAGGAGGCGCGTTCTCCCACATGTTGTGCAGTCCAGCCTGGCAAAGGGAGCAGGTTAGGAGGGACCGAGTCAAGCCCGCTCCGCAGTCAGTGACCGTCCGAGGGATAGAAGTGAAAACAAACGGTCCAGTTGGTGTCATTTCTGCCCCCTAACACGCGCGCGCGCATACACGGTGCTTATGAAACCGACCTTCCGTTCCAAGTACCACCAGGTTCCAGAAGCCTTATAATCCTCTTTTCCTGAGTCCTCACAACGACCTTGCAAAGCGAGAACCGCGGTTAGGTAGCCTAAAGTCACAATATTGGGGGAAACTTCAAAAGCCATCGCCCTTCCACTATACCACATCACCATATTATTTTACAGAGCCCTGAAATGGGAGAGTTACAAACTGCTTCCTTGGCTTAGGGCTGGGGTATGGGGAAAGGGTGGGAGGAGGGAAGGCGATGTGGATGATGCCTGATAGAGAGACCTCCGTCCATGCCCATCGTGGGGAACAGGGCTGGGGTGTAAGGCATCGCTTCACAACGTGGGACACCAGTAGGAATCTCGGTGGGAAATGGGAAAGCACCAGCCCCACAGTGATGGGGGGAGGCAGGGATTCCTCAGTTACTCGTCATTTCCAAGACAAGTGAAAGCAGGGACCATCACTGCTGCACCACGTTAGGGAGCTCAGAGAGTGGCAGATGTGACTTAGGCACAGAGCAGCGGCCATTCAGCAGGAGTACTAACCAGGGAGTCTTTTTTTTTTTTTTTTTAATGTTTATTTACTTTTGAGAGAGACAGAGCCGGAGTGGGGGACGGGGCAGAAGAGAGGGAGACACAGAACCAGAAGCAGGCTCCAGGCTCTACGCATCTGGTGTTTGCTGTTAAAGCAAAGGAAAAGGAAGAACATGGCAATTCTACTAATGAATTGTTAGATGTCTTACCCTTGGGGTTGGCGCAGAAGACATGCAATGTTCTAGAAAGTGTTAAGGTGGTTGAATGGGGGCCTCTCTTGGAAAAGAAATCTTTAAATTCAGTTTGATTCAGATACCTCTTCTGCTGCTTTTCACACCTTATAGATATGCCCAAGAGTCCTGCCTGGGCTTCACTTGCAGTTTTTTTAATGAAAAACCTCAGCAATAGGTTTCACTGTGACATAGAATTGATTTTCTTTGTCAGTGTCTGTCATTTTGACAATCACAGCTTGGGAGGCCTGCTGAGCTGTCAGAAAACGGATTCATCTTCGCATTACTTTAACCAAAACAGTTACGGTTTCTAAAACTTTAAATTAGATTCCTATGTCAGTCCCAACTTACACCGCCACCAAATGCATTAGACTAGCATTTCTGAATTGCAAATAACCCTTTCCCCCCGTGGATGTATTTTTATCCAGGGCGATATCCCTTTAACTCAAGGCTTGAAAAATGAAGCCCATGTGATTTTAAGAAGATGAACACACTTTTAAGTTGTGAAGCATGTTGTAGCTTAAAAAAAGAAAAAACATAGCCTTCCAAGAGAATCATCTCTCCAGTAACAAAAAAAAAAACCAAGAAACAAACAAACAAAAAAACCCAATCTTGACTGATAGCTCTTTTCAAGTGCAAATGAGGAAGCTGACAGCAAGGAGAGGTTTGAAATCCTCATTTGGTTGGATGGTAGTTTGCTCTTTTTTTTTTTTAATTTTTTTTTTCAACGTTTATTTATTTTTGGGACAGAGAGAAAAAGAGCATGAACGGGTGAGGGGCAGAGAGAGAGGGAGACACAGAATCGGAAACAAGCTCCAGGCTCTGAGCCATCAGCCCAGAGCCCGACGCGGGGCTCGAACTCACGGACCGCGAAATCATGACCTGGCTGAAGTCGGACGCTCAACCGACTGCGCCACCCAGGCGCCCCTGTAGTTTGCTCTTTTAACGTAAATATTGATGCGCAATATGGTTTTCCTTGTTGCAAATCACTCGTGCATGCAAATATGCTCAGAATTTAATACACATGTGCGCTGTTCCTTTTCTAAATCCTCTATTCTTTTCCTTATAACGCCCTTCTCAGTGGAGCAGAGAGCAAGCATGTGATTTTAAGCACGCCAATTTTAAGACGGCAGCTCTAAAGAGCACCCAAAAAATGTGCCCAGAAGCCAACGAAAGAGCCAATATGTTTACATAAGTGAAGGTCTCATTGTTTCCCTGTCCAGGTAAAATGTTTTCAACAGGCTTCTAAAGAACAGTCAGAAGACATACTTCCATATAGAACGAGATGGTTGTAAATCCACTGTGGAAGGAAGGCTGGGAAGGAGGGATAAAGCTGAGTCAGAGTTTCTCAAACTGGTGACCTCAGTGGAGTATAAAATGGGGTTTTGGGGTACACGCAGCTCTCCAAATTTATTTTAAAATTCAACATATTTGGCGCGCCTGGCTGGCTCAGTCAGAGGAGCATGTGACTCTTGATCTCAGAGTCATGAGTTCAAGCCTCCTGTTGGGTATAGGGATTATTTGAATAAATAAAAATAAAATAAAATTCAACATATTTTAAAATCCCTTGTAGTTCTTTGTAAACAAAATAAAACATATTTTTAAATAAAGAATAATAGTTGTTTATATGAGTGACTAGGATATGCCATTTCTTCTCTTTTAAGAAGGTGTCCATAGTTGGACATTGTTGATGATGGATCAGTTGAGCCAAAAGTATGGCTCCAAATCCAATTGGTTTTGTTTTTTATTTTTTATTAGTTGCTATACTTGCCAGTGTTCTTTCCCTTGAAGTGATAAATATCAAATTAGCGTAATTTTAAAAAAGAACTTACTGGCTCATGGGGCACCAGGGTGCCTCAGTCGGTTGAACGTCCAACTTCAGCTCAGGTCAGGATCTCACAGTCCATGAGTTTGAGCCTCGAGTCTGGCTCTGTGCTGACAGCTCAGAGCCTGGAGCCTGCTTTGGATTCTGTGTCTCCCTCGCTCTCTGCTCCTCCCCTCGCTTGCACTCTGTCTCTCTCTCTGTCTCTGAAA
Organism: Herpailurus yagouaroundi; assembly: GCF_014898765.1. Classification (NCBI taxonomy): domain Eukaryota; kingdom Metazoa; phylum Chordata; class Mammalia; order Carnivora; family Felidae; genus Herpailurus; species Herpailurus yagouaroundi. The sequence continues at coordinate 9,703,115 of NW_024412388.1, forward strand.
AATAAATAAATGTAAAAAAAAAAAAAAAAAAAAGAACCTATTGGCTTAGATAACCAGAAACTTCAGAGATACTGCTAATTTTACGCATGGCTGGATCTAGGCACCCGAATGATGTCATCAAGAACATGTCTCTTTTCATCTCTTGGGTCCCACCGTCCCTGTTTTTTGGTTCTTATTTTTTCCTTCCATTCTAGGCCTTCTGTCCACGTGGCAGCAAAGATAACCCCAGCCTGCTCCAGACTTACGTACCTTATTGCCTATGCTCTCAAAAGGACAGAGTGGCTCTCTCAGCAAAAACCCTGTGAAAATCTCCCAAAGGATGGATTGATTACAAATCCATCTTCCTGGGTATAAACCAATCACTGTGCCCAGGAAATGCTGAAATCCCTGGACAGGCCTGGACTTGTACCCATCCTCCAAATTTAGGTTGGCATCCACCTGCACTGCACAGCCTGAGAGCAAGAAGGGGGTCATTTTCCAAGGTGAATTTAGAATGCGGTTATCAGAGAAGTGGGGCGTTAACGTCTGCTGGGGAAAAACAACATTTGCCCACTTCGTATACTAAATTCCTCATTAAGAGTCCTTGAGAATGGCAGCAAGCATGTAGCAGCTCACATAGTTACGAATGCTCAGCTAGAAGGAAGACCAGAAGTTATGGGCAGATCCCTCAGGGAAGTCTCTTTCCAGTGCCCCATCCTTGGCTCACCCAACATGTCACACTTGTTCTGGAAGTTTCCATTTCCACTTGAGTAGGAGCTGAGTGCGAATTCCTGTCTCCTGTTTCCTTGCTGTTGGCATGGGCTGTATTTCTTCGTGTTGTGTCAAGCATTTCGATGTGGTGTTAAGATTATTCCCAACAACATATCATTGAGCTCTTTCTTCATCAAAGGTAGAAAATTATTGATTTTCAGGAGAAGAAAACAAACTTTTAATGATTGGACCATATGCATCAGAGTTTGGTCTCCTTAAAAATCCAAATACTCCATTAAACTGTGGACTCCATTAAAATCCATGCAACTTCATCCTTCAGTGAGAGATTCCAGACTGTGGGATATGCCACGTGAGCACAACTCCAGTTGTGGCAGAAATATTCGGCAGAAGTATTCTTCACCAGACCATCAACATTATGGACAAATGTTTTCACTATCTTTTTTTTTTTTTTTTTTTTTTTTTAACTATCATTGAGTTCTAAGAATGTCTTTATTTCTTTTTTTGTTTCCTTTACAACTATAGGTTATTTCTTAATATTTCATGTTCCAGACATATGGCATTTTTGTGGTCATCCTCTGGTATTAAATTGTAATTTTATTGCATTATAGCTGAAGAACATGATCAATATGGCATATGTGATCCTGTTCCTCTGGAATTTATTGAGGTCTCTTTTATGGCCTAATTTATGGTCTACTTTTTTGATATTTTTTCCACATGTACCCCAAAATGTGCAGAAAAAGATGTGTTCTGCTGTTTGGTACATAGAGTTTCCTCCCTCTCACTATGCATATACGCAGCAAAAATCTGAAAAATGCAATTAAGAGATTCATGATATATAAAAATACGTGTATATATGTGCCTATATTAAGGACATATGTATGCATTATATATGGATGTAGGCATACACATACATTAATGTATATCAACTCCTCAGCCCAGCAAGGACATGTGGTGCCCTCAGACACCCATGACCTGAGACTTCTCTGGTTAAGCAGGGGAGCCATTTTGGGGAAGAAAGAAGAGGAGAACTTAAGATCTCTCCCCATCCTGACCTCTTAGTGTCATTTTCAGCTGCCACCGCCCAGGCTAAATCACCAGTATTCCCGCAACCAGCTAGTTTTTCTAACATTTTGTTGTTGGTTTGCATTTTTCTTAGCTTATGGAAGCCATACTTTCCTTTTTTTGTTTTTATTTATTTTTTTGTAATTTTCTTTTTTAATGTTTATTTATTTTTGAGACAGAGAGAGACAGAGCATGACTGGGGGAGGGACAGAGACAGAGGGAGACACAGAATCCGAAGCAGGCTCCAAGCTCTGAGCTGTCAGCACAGAGCCCAACACAGGGCTCAAACCCACAAATCTTGAGATCATGATCAGAGCCAAAGTCGGACGCTCAACCGATGGAGCCACCCAGGCGCCCCATCCTTTTGTTGTTTTTAAATAGTTTCTCCAAAGTTGATTTTTTTGAAGAAGGAAACAGCAGCCTATATTGGTTTGCCATTTTGACAGGTATCAGAAATCACTCCTCAGACCAAAGGAATGAATTCACAGGGCTTTCTTTTCAGACTCACCCTTGAAACTTGCCCTTTCTTTTTCTTTTTTTAAAGTTTATTTTTTCATTCTGAGAGAGAGAGCACAAGTGGGGCAGAGGCAGAGAGAGGAGAGAGAGAATCCCAGGCAGGCCCCATGCTCTCAGCACAGAGCCCAATGTGGGGCTCAAACTCACGAGTTGCGAGATCATGGCCTAAGCCGAAGGCAGATGTTTAACTGACTGAGCCACTCGGCGCCCCTGAAACTTGCCCTTTCAATCACGATATTTTGGAGTGTACTTACCGCTCATTTCATTGTATACTGTGCTCAAAGTAGGTAATTCTGGGATAGAGATTAGTTTGTCTTTGCAGTTTAAAAAATTAATGTATAGGGGCGCCTGGGTGGCGCAGTCGGTTAAGCGTCCAACTTCAGCCAGGTCACGATCTCGCGGTCCGTGAGTTCGAGCCCCGTGTCGGGCTCTGGGCTGATGGCTCGGAGCCTGGAGCCTGTTTCCGATTCTGTGTCTCCCTCTCTCTCCGCCCCTCCCCCGTTCATGCTCTGTCTCTCTCTGTCCCAAAAATAAATAAAAACGTTGAAAAAAAAAATTTTTTTTAATTAATGTATAATCCACATACCATAAAATTCACTTTTTAAAAAGTGTACTGGGGGCGCCTGGGTGGCGCAGTCGGTTAAGCGTCCGACTTCAGCCAGGTCACGATCTCGCGGTCCGTGGGTTCGAGCCCCCGCGTCGGGCTCTGGGCTGATGGCTCGGAGCCTGGAGCCTGTTTCCGATTCTGTGTCTCCCTCTCTCTCTGCCCCTCGCCCGTTCATGCTCTGTGTCTCTCTGTCCCAAAAATAAATAAACGTTGGGAAAAAAAAATTTTTTAAAGTGTACTGAATTTCAGTGATTTTTAGCCTATTTACAGAGTTGTGCAACCATCACCAACTATGGACTTGCAGACAATTTTCATCATCCCAAAAGGAAACCTCGTACTCATTTGCAGTGACTCCCATTTCCGTCTTCTCTGGAAACCACTAACCTGCTTTCAGTCTTACGGATTTGATTCACCTATTCAGGGTAATTATCACAAATGAAATCTTACAATATGTGGTCTTTTGTGTCTGGCGTTTTTCACCTCACGTAATGTTTTCCAGTTTCAGTCTTGAAGCATTATTCATATTGAAGCATGAAGCATTCTTTTTTTTTTTTTTTAATTTTGAGAGAGAGTGGGGTGGGGAGGGGCAGAGAGAGAGAGAGACAGAATCGGAAGCAGGCTCCCTGCTGTTAGCCCAGAGACCGATGGATGCGATGGATGCAGGGCTCAAACGAGGGACTTTGAAGTCACAGAACCTAGAGATCATGACCTGAGCTGAGATGAAGAGTTGGAACCTTAACCGACTGAGCCACCCAGGCACCCCTGAAACATGAAGCATTCTTGAAAAATCAGTGCTTTATCCTGTTTTACGACTGAATAGTATTCCATTTTAAGGATACGGTGCAATTTGCTTATCCATTCATCAGTTGATGGGTTGTTTGCCCTTTGGGATATGATAAATAAAGCTGTATTGAATATTTGTATAGACATTTTTGTGTGGATATATGTTTTCAATTCTCTTGGATATAATCTAAGAGTGAAATTGCTAGGTCCTATGGCAACTCTACGTTTAACTTCTAGAGGAACTGCTGGTCTGTTTTCCAAAGCTCCCGCACCATTTTATATTTCGACTGGCAATGTTTGAAGGTTCCAATTGTAATCGTTCCTCGCCAACGTTTGTTTTTTGTCTGTCTTTTTGATGACAGCCATCCTGGTGGGTATGAAGTGGTATCTTACCATTGTTTGGATTTGCATTTCCCTCTGATCACTGATGTGGTACACCTTTTCGTGTGTTTATTGGCCATTTGTATATCCTGTTTGAAGAAAAATCTATTCAAATCCTCTGCTCTTTTTAAAAAATATGGCTATTTTTCTTCTTCTTGTTGAATTGTAAGCGTTGTTTATGTAATCTGAATACTAGGCTCTTATCAGATATATGATTTGCAAATATTTTTTCTCGTTGTCTGAGTTGCCTGCCTTGTATTGACGTGGTAATGTCCTTTGATGCACAAAAGTTTTAAATTTGTGACTCACACTGTCTGCACAACATATTCAAATAAACACATAACAATCTTTAAAAAATAAAATTAGGGAGGGGAGGAGCCAAGATGGCAGAACAGCATGGAAGATTTTGTGTGTCTCCATCCGTGAAATACAGCCAGACCAACACTAAACCATCCTACACACCTAGAAAACAGACTGGAGGACTAACACGGCAATCTGCACAACCTGAGCCACAGAATTCAGCAGGTACGCGGTGCAGAGAGGCGAACTTGGGGAGCAAGAAGCCACGGGAAGGGAGGTGCTTTTGCAGGCAGAGAGAGGACGGAGTCAAGGGTCGGGGGGAGAATACGGGAAAAGCACCCCTCCCCAAAAGCAGCTGGAGAGAAAGTGGAAAATTGGAAACAGCTGCAGGGACTGAACTAAAAAGGGAGAAAGGAGAAAGAAGAGGGTTTAAATTCCATTAAGACTGTAATAAACAAGGGGAGCACAAAGGCTGCAACTCCCCAGCTCGATACCTGGTGCTCTGGCAAGAAGGGCGAATCCCCAGGAGCAGAGCGGGGTCCGGGAGGTTCTCGGGCCACACGGGGAGAAGCGGTTCCACGGCCGGAAGGGCGTTCGGCAGAGGCTGTGAGGCCACCTGGGCCCAGCAGACCCCAGAGAACGGCCCGATCGCTGGTGCTGGAACAAGGTCGTTAAGGGTGAAGCCCGGTGCCAGATGCGTGTTGCGATTGTCCATAATCCCTGAAAGGCTGCTGCTGCGCTAGCTCGCGAACTTTTTCTGGGGCGGCTGGCACCCGGCCGCGGTCTCTGGGCTCCGGCAGCAGCACGGTTTGGCGAACTTTCCTGGGTGCGGCCGGCGTCGGCCGTTGCCCGGGGAGACCCTCCCGCAGAGGGGCGGAAGGGGCGGAAGGGGCCGAAGCCGCAGCCCTTCCGAAGTAAGGGGCCGGGGAAAACAGCCGCGTCTGAGACAAAACTCGGGAGAGAGCGACTGCCTGGGGCCTGGTCACGGAGAGGGAAGAAGCGGGGAGCTGTCGAGAGCTGAAGACAGAGGACGGGTGCGCGACTGCTGATGGGGAGAACAGACCGGGTAGCTGGGTGGCGCCATTTCACCGCTCCCGCGCATGCGCATACGCACCTACGAGCGCCACAAGAACCCACCCCAGGAGGCTGGCAGCGCCATCTAGTGGAGAGCGGAGCCGTTACACTGAGCCCCGCCCAACCGGGCCAACCTCGCTCTACAAGAACACACGTCTCACCGCCTGCTGAGTTTATGGACCATAAAGCGCTTCCTAGTCTGACTTCTAGGGGAAAACAAAGTAATTTCAGTTCTATTTCAATCTGGTAGAAAGTCCATCTATCCCATTTTCTTTCTTTTTTCTTCTTTTTCACTTCTTTTTCTTGAATACAGAAAGAGAAAAATTCATTTTTATTTTCAATTTTTACTAACAATATTTTTCTTTGTTTTTTTACTACATTTTTTACTTCTGTGTAAATTTTTTCAAATTCTATTTTACTTCCAACATTTTATTTTAGTCTGATACAGTGTATTCACCTTTTCAAAGTTTCAAACGATTTCCTTTTTCTTCCTTTTCTTTTTTCTCTTTTTCGTTTCTTTTCTTTTTCTTGAATTCAGAAAGAGAAAAACTTCATTTTTACTTTCAATTTCTATTACAAATATTTTTCTTCAATTTTTTTACTATATTTTTTACTTTTCTGTAAATTTTTTCAAATTCTATTTTACTTCCATCATTTTATTTTAGTATACTACAGTGTATTCACTTTTTCAAATTTTCAAACGATTTCCTTTTTTTCCTCTTTTTTCTCTTTTTTGTTTCTTTTCTTTTTCTTGAATACAGAAAGAGTAAAAATTCACTTTTATTTTTAATTTTTATTAAAAATATTTTTCTTTAATTTTTTTCTACTATATTCTTTATTTTTGTGTAAATTTTTTAAAATTCTGTTTTACTCCCATCATCTCATTTTAGTCTACTTCGGTGTATTCATTTTTTTCAAATTCTCAAACGATTTCCTCTCCCTGCCCTTTTTTTCTCTAATCTGTCAAAGCACTTTCAACACCCAGACCAAAACACACCTAGGATCTAACATCATTTATTTGATTTGTGTGTGTGTGTGTGTGTGTGTGTTTAATTTTTTAATTGTAATATTTTAAAATTTTTAATATTTTTTAATTTTAATTTTTTTAATTTAAAATTTTCTACTTCATTAATTCCTTTTATTCCTTCAAAATGACAAAACGAAGGAATTCACCCTAAAAGAAAGAGCATGAAGAAACGACAGCCAGGGATTTAACCAACACAGATACAAGCAAGATGTCTGAACCAGAATGCTATGGCAACAAGGATGGATGAGGCAGAACAGAGAATCAGTGATATAAAGGACAAACTTATAGAGAATAATGAAGCAGAAAAAAGAGGAAGACTAAGGCAAAAGCACAATTTAAGAATTAGAGAAATCAGTGACTCATTAAAAAGGAACAACATCAGAATCACAGGGGTCCCAGAAGAGGAAGAGAGAGAAATAGGAGTAGAAGGGTTATGTGAGCAAATCATAGCAGAAAACTTTCCTAACCTGGGGAAAGACACAGACATCAAAATCCAGGAAGCACAGAGGATCCCCATTAGATTCAACAAAAACCAACCATCAACAAGGCATATCATAATCAAATTCACAAAATACTCAGGCAAGGAGAGAATCATGAAAGCAGCAAGGGGAAAAAAGTCCTTAACCTACAAGGGAAGACAGATCAGGTTTGCAGCAGACCTAGCCACAGAAACTTGGCAGGTCAGAAAGGAGTGGCAGGATATATTCAATGTGCCGAATCAGAAAAATATGCAGCCAAGAATTCTTTACCCAGTAAGACTGTCATTCAAAACAGAGGGAAAGATAAAAAGTTTCCCAAACAAAAATTAAAGGAGTTTGTGACCACTAAACCAGCCCTGCAAGAAATTTTAAGGGAGACTCTCTGAGGGGAGAAAAGATGAAAAAAAAAAAAAAAGATCAAAAGCAACAAAGACTAGAAAGGACCAGAGAACACCACCAGAAGCTCCAACTCTACAAGAAACATAAATTCGCATCTTTCAGTACTCACTCTAAAAGTCAATGGACTCAATGCTCCAATCAAAAGACATAGGGTAACAGAATGGATAAGAAAACAAGATACATCTATATGCTGTTTACAAGAGACCACTTTAGACCTAAAGACACCTTCAGATTGAAGATAAGAGGATGGAGAACCATCTATCATGCTAATGGTCAACAAAAGAAAGCCAGAGTAGCTATACTTATATCAGACAATCTAGACATTAACATAAAGACTGTATCAAGAGATGCAGAAGGGCATTATATCATAATCAAGGGGTCTATCCACCAGGAAGACCTAACAATTGTAAACATTTATGCGCCAAATGTGGGAGAACCCAAATATATAAATCAGTTAATCACAAACGTAAAGAAACTCATTGATAGTAATACCTTAATAGTAGGAGACTTCAACACCCCACTCACAGCAATGGACAGATAATCTAATAAAAAAATCAACAAGGAAACAACGGCTTTGAATGACACACTGGACCAGATGGACTTAACAGAAGTATTCGGAACATTTTATCCTAAAGCAGCAGAATATGCATTCTTCTCCAGTGCACATGGAATGTTCTCCAGAATAGACCATATACTTGGACACAAATCAGCCCTAAGTAAGTACAAAAAGATCAAGATCATACCGTGCATATTTTCAGACCACAACTCTATGAAACTCAAAATCAACCACAAGAAAAAATTTGGAAAGGTAACAAATACATGGACACTGAAGAACATCCTACTAAAGAATGAAAGAGGAAATTTGAAAGTATATGGAAGCCAATGAAAATGATAATACCAACCCAAAACCTCTGGGACGCAGCAAAGGCAGTCATAAGAGGAAAGTATATAGCAATCTAGGCCTTCCTAAAGAAGGAAGAAAGATCTCAGATACACAACCTAACCTTATGCCTTAAAGAGCTGGAAAAGGAACAGCAAATAAAACCCAAAACCAGCAGAAGACAGGAAATAATAAAGATTGGAGCAGAAATTAATGCTATCGAAACAAACAAACAAAAAAAAAAACAGTAGAACAGATCAACGAAACCAGAGCTGGTTCTTTGAAAGAATTAACAAAATTGATAAACCACCAGCCAGTTTGATCAAAAAGAAAAAGGAAAGGACCCAAATAAAATCAAGAATGAAAGAGGAGAGATCACAACCTACACAGCAGAAATACAAACAATAATAAGAGAATATTATGAGCAATTATACACCAATAAAATGGGCAATCTGGAAGAAATGGACAAATTCCTAGAAACATATACACTACCAAAACTGAAACAGGAAGAAATAGAAAATTTGAACAGACCCATAACCAGTAAGGAAATCGAATTAGTAATCAAAAATCTGCCAAAAAACAAGAGTCCAGGGCCAGATGGCTTTCCAGGGGAATTCTACCAAACATTTAAGGAAGAGTTAACACCCATTCTCTTGAAGGTGTTCCAAAAAATAGAAATGGAAGAAAACTTCCAAACTCTTTCTATGAAGCCAGCATTACCTTGATTCTAAAAGCAGACAGAGACCCCACTAAAAAGGAGAACTATAGACCAATTTTCCTGATGAACATGGGTGCAAAATCCTCAACAAGATATTAGCCAACCGGATTCAACAATACATTAAAAAAGTTATTCACCACAACCAAGTGGGATTTATACCTGGGATGCAGGGCTGGATCAATATCCGCAAAACAGTTAACGTGATTCATCACATCAATAAAAGAAAGGACAAGAGCCATATGATCCTCTCAATAGATGCAGAGAAAGCATTTGACAAAATACAGCATCCTTTCTTGGTAAAAACCCTCAAGAAAATAGGGATAGAAGGAGCATACCTCGAGATCATGAAAGCCATATATGAATGACCAACGCTAATATCATCCTCAGTGGGGAAAAACTGAGAGCTTTCCCTCTAAGGTCAGGAACAAGACAGGGATGTCCACTTGTGCCACCGTTATTCAACATAGTATTGGAAGTCTTAATCTCTGCAATCAGACAACACAAAGAAATTAAAGGCATCCAAATCGGCCAGGAGGAGGTCAAACTTCCACTCTTCGCAGATGACATGATACTCCATATGGAAAACCCTAAAGATTCCACCAAAAAACTGCTAGAATTGATTCATGAATTCATCAAAGTTGCAGGATATAAAATCAATGCACAGAAATCGGTTGCATTCCTATATACCAACAGTGAAGTGACTGAAAGAGAAATCAAGGAATCGATCCCATTTACAGTTGCACCAAAAACCATAAAATACCTAGGAATAAATCTAACCAAAGAGGTGAAAAATCTATACACTGAAAACAATAGAAAACTTATGAAAGAAATTGAAGAAGACACAAAGAAAATGGAAAAACATTCCATGCTCCTGAATAGGAAGAACAAATATTGTTAAAATGTCGATACTACCCAAAGCAATCTACCTATTCAATGCAACCCCTATCAAAATAACACCAGCATTCTTCACAGAACTAGAACAAATAATCCTAAAATTTGTATGGAACCAGAAAAGACCCCAAATAGCCAAAGCAATCTTGAAATAGAAAACCAAAGCAGGAGGCATCACAATCCCAGACTTCAAGCTATACTACAAAGCTGTAATCACCAAGACAGTATGGTACTGGCACAAGAACAGACACTCAGATCAGTGGAACAGGATAGAGAACCCAGAAATGGACCCACAAACGTATGGCCAACGAATCTTTGACAAAGCAGGAAAGAATATCCAATGGAATAAAGACAGTCTCTTTGGCAAGTGGTGCTGGGAAAACTGGACAGCAACATGCAGAAGAATGAACCTGGACCACTTTCTTACACAAGACACAAAAATAAAGTCAAAATGGATGAAAGACCTCAATGTAGGACAGGAAGCCATCAAAATCCTCAAGGAGAAAGCAGGCAAAAACCTCTTTGATTTTGCCTGCAGCAACTTCTTATTCAACACGTCTCCAGAGGCAAGGGAAACAAAAGCAAAATGAACTACTGGGACCTCATCAAAATAAAAAGCTTCTGCACAGGGAAGGAAACAATCAGCAAAACTAAAAGGCAACCGACAGAATGGCAGAAGATATTTGCAAATGACATATCAGATAAAGGGTTAGTGTCCAAAATCTAGAAAGTACTTATCAAACTCAACATCCAAAAAACAAATAATCCGGTGAAGAAATGGGCAAAAGACGTGAATAGACACTTCTCCAAAGAAGACATCCAGATGGCCAATCGACACATGAAAAAATGCTCAACATCACTCATCATCAGGGAAATACAAATCAAAACCACAATGAGATACCACCTTACACCTGTCAGAATGGCTAACATGAACAACTCAGGCAACAATAGATGTTGGCAAGGATGCGGAGAGAGAGATCTCTTTTGACTGTTGGTGGGAATGCAAACTGGTGCAGCCACTCTGGAAAACAGTATGGAGGTTCCTCAAAACACTAAAAATAGAACTATTCTACCACCCAGCAATTACACTTCTAGGCATTTATCCAAGGGATACAGGTATGCTGTTTCGAAGGGACACATGCACCCCCATGTTTATAGCAGCACTATCAACAATAGCCAAAATATGGAAAGAGCCCAAATGTCCATCGATGGATGAATGGTTAAAGAAGATATGGTATATATATACAATGGAGTATTACTTGGCAATCAAAAAGAATGACATCTTGCCATTTGCAGCTATGTGGATGGAACTGGAGGGTATTATGCTAAGTGAAATTAGCCAGTCAGAGAAAGACAAAAATCCTATGACTTCACTCATATGAGGACTTTAAGAGACAAAACAGATGAACATAAGAGAAGGGAAACAAAAATAATATAAAAACAGGGAGGGGGACAAAACAGAAGAGACTCATAAATATGGAGAATAAACTAAGGGTTACTGGAGGGGTTGTGGGAAGGGGGATGGGCTAAATGGGGAAGGGACATTAAGGAATCTACTCCTGAAATCATTGTTGCACTATATGCTAACTAATTTGGATGTGAATTGAAAAAAAATTAAAAATAAAAATAAAAATAAAATAAAATAAAATCAGGGAACATCCTAATTTTAAAAAGAAAATAAAATTATTCAAATTTAAATTTTAAATTTATTTAAAAAATAAAATTAGGGGGTTGCTGGGTGGCTCAGTCGGTGAAGCATCCAACTCTTTCTCAGGTTATGATCTTGAGGTCTGTGAGTTGGAGCCCTGCGTCGGGCTCTGTGCTGACAGCTTAGCAGAGCCTGGAAACGGCTTCAGATTCTGTGCTCCCTCTCTCTCTGCCCCTCCCCACTTGTGTTCCGTCTCTCTCTCTCTCTCAAAAATAAAAACATTTAAAAATGTTTAAAAAGCAAATAAAATTAGGCTCATGTTTCTTGATTTCAAAACTTGCCTCAGAGCTGCAGTGGTCAGAAGTGTGGCACTGGCATAAGGACAGATATAGATCAATAGAATAGAATCCAGAGTCCGGAAATAAACTCATATTGAGGAAAGGTGTGAAGTGTGACTCCGTGTGCTTGGCCAGTCAAGGAGCTAAGGCGGGGGGGGGGGGGGGTAGGAGCAGATCCATGAGCACAAAGTCATAAGCACGGCCTCAGAGAAGGAGAGCGTTTGGGATAGGAGAGAAGGGGGCCAGGAGGGTAGATTTCCACACATGGGGAAGATGACGGTCAGGGCTGACAGCCACATCATTATCATCTTCTTGAAGGTCAGCCGGGTCTGGAGAAAGCAGGGACCAAGGGCCAGAAAAGCTTACTCTATACCCTTCCAGTTCAAGGTTACGGATCCAGACCTTTACATATGATTGAGGTATGGTTAATCAGAGCCTTCAGGATTTACGGGAAAACATGACGAAAAGTCGTCATTGCAAACATTTACACCCCAACTCGCTTTGCAGACCAGATTAAATGAGGTAAGTGACTTGCCCAAATAAATCACTAATTCAGTAATTTATTCGCCCCATAAGCTGTATCCATTGTGGGCAGGGCACTGTGACAGATGTGAGGACAGAACCAAATAGCCTTGCACCCTGTCCTCGGGTCATTAACAGTCTAGTGGGAGAGCTAAGATGTGGGCGCAAATAACGAGAATTATAAAGCAGAAAGTTCTAAATGCAATGAAACAGGCTGATGGAAGGCTCGAGGAAGCCTTCCTAGGAAACAGCTCTAGGAAGGATGTGGAGCTCTGGGAGTATGAAAGAAGGAGGAATTTCTCCTCACTGTGGGGGCGGAGGGGGGGGCTGGCAGGAGGGGATAAGGAAGGGCAGGGGAGGGGCTCACAAGGGGGCAAGTGAAGAGGGAACCACTGGGAAAGTGGGAATGGGGCTTCTCTGGGAGAGGGGAAGTGAGGAGCAAGCCAGTAAGACGGGCAAAGGTGAGTCACAGGGAACGAAGGCAGGCAAGCTGAAAGGTACAGTTAATGAGGTGTCACACGAGGCCTTGACTTCAGGTGGGATAGACTGTGCCTCAATCGGCCGACTATCAGTCCCAACCCCATGAAGGCAGGGCTCCACCTCCCAGACTTTGCCTGCTGTTCCATAAATCTGTGCAGAGTAAATGGACAAACCTGGAATACCTGAACCTCCCCTTGCCTCCTAGTCAACTTAGTGATGCAGTCAACTGTGTTGTCACATCTCAAGATCAACTAATCCGAACACGAACAATGAAGTGAAGACAGATAAAGAATGCAGGGCAAAAGGAAAAGTATGAGGGTGAGACACAGCAGGTTCGTTCCTACAGAGATCTCAGAAAGGGGGCGTTTACGGGAGGAAATCACTTTTTTACACTTAATGTCATATTTGTATTCTTTTTTTAAAGATTTTATTTTTAAAGGAATATTTATTTATTCTGAGAGAGCAAGAGAGCAGGGGAGGGGCAGAGAGAGAGGGAGAAAGAGAATCCCAAGCAGGTTCTGTGCTGTTAGCTCAGAGCCTGACACGGGGCTCGAACTCACAAACCGTGAGTTCGTGACCTGAGCTGAAATCAAGAGTTGGATGCTTAACAGACTGAGCTGCCCAGGCACCTCTAAAGATTTTATTTTTAGATCTCCACACCCAAAGTGGGGTTCGGACTCACAACCTCGAGATCAAAAGTTGCGATCTCCACCACCTGAGCCAGCCAGGCGCCTCAATGTTATATTTGCATCCTTATTTTTTGCTTTTAGATGTAATCTCATATTTTTACCAGTAAACGCTGTGTGTGTGTGTGTGTGTGTGTGTGTGTGTGTGTGTGTGTGTGTGTGTAAATTTTGGAACAAAAACACATTTTCCTCTAGGAATTTGGAGGTGCTTTGGTAGAAATACATTTCTTTCTATTGGTTGATAATGTTCTTTAAAGATGTTTATACTAAAAACAAATGATGTATGTTATAAACTACAGTAACAGAAATTCTCCAGGTTTCATGTCAAGTCTTGCCTGAATGCCACACATTAATCTACAGCTAAAGACACGGAAATATAAAAGATCTATAAACATGATTGAGCTGGTCTTGTCTTTGCTTTAATACAGTTTTCCCTTTTCATAGGAATAATCTTCACTCATAAGTTCACATGCACAGAAAAAGAACAAAGTGCAACCAAATGTAGAAGATTCATCAGCAACTGTTTAGTGCTACCCTTTAAGGAGAAAGAAATATTGTAGAGTTGTGAAAAAATAAGTTTGCCCATAAACATGGCCTCTGAATGGAAATTGTTGACAGAAAAAAAGAATTTTATCTGAATGTGCTAATTGATGTTGCTATACAATACTTAAGTACCAATGTTATATTTCCATTAATATTTGTTATGATCAGATTCATTTTTATAGTATTACTCTATCTTTGTAATGGCTATTTGTATATATCAATTTGGAGGGTGTTTTTGGATGAGATTAACATTTAAATTAGAAAACTTTTGGTAAAGCAGATTGCCTTCCATAGGGAGGGTCTTACGAATGGGTGGGCCTCGTCCAATCAGTTGATGGCTTGAATAGAAAAAGACTGGTCTCCGCAAAAAAGAAGGAATTCCTCAGTAGACTGCTGTCAGATTTCATCTAGACCAAAGGCTTTTCTGGACTTCCTGTCTGTTGGCCCTCACTACAGGGAAATATATATCTAAAAACAGATTTTATATATCTATTTTATGTATCTATAAATATATATGTAAATATATTTATATTTACATATTTATTTATAGCAGGCATAGGACACACATTATGTTTGAACCATAAGGAGGTTGTTGAGGTACTTTTATGGAAACGTCCGTTGTACTTACCTCTTTTTTTTTCTTCCACTTTGCTTTCTTTACCTATTTTTGCCCTACTATAACTGTATACACAAGTGTCGTCCACCTGTATTATTCTAAACATGAAGTGGAACAGAATTAAATAAATGAATACATTAATGGCATCCCCTTTATATATTTGGTTCAGAAGTCTTAGCAGAAAAAAATTCAGTGAAGCCAGAAAAGATTAAAACACCATTATAATATTTATTAATCTCATACATGCCATTCTTATAATTATGCTTTTATTTTATTTTTTTAAATTTTTTTTTCAATGTTTACTTATTTTTGGGACAGAGAGAGACAGAGCATGAACGGGGGAGGGGCAG
>NW_024412388.1:9718135-9732214 GCF_014898765.1 Herpailurus yagouaroundi
TTGGGACAGAGAGAGACAGAGCATGAACGGGGGAGGGGCAGAGAGAGGGGGAGACACAGAATCAGAAACAGGCTCCAGGCTCTGAGCCATCAGCCCAGAGCCCGACGCGGGGCTCGAACTCACGGACCGCGAGATCGTGACCTGGCTGAAGTCGGACGCCTAACCGACTGCGCCACCCAGGCGCCCCTATAACTACTTTTAAAATCGACATTGTAGATTTAGAGGAAATTGTTTTTCTTGCTATTTTCAAGTCAACTCCTGTTCTGTTATTCGGCAATCTTCCATCTAAGGGGGAGAATCTGTAATAATCTCTTTTAATTAAAAGAGATATTATGTTATTGTACGTCTAAACAAATACAACGTTATGTGTTAATTATATCTAAACAAACAAGATGATTACATAAAAAGATACATGTGATAGTCTTTTTGTTCTTTGATTCAAAGTAGTGACTTTTGTATGTATACATCATAGTTTACATTATATAAACACGTTTGCCCATTTCATATTAAAGACTGTATTATATACATTTGTTTTATATAATGTGCCTTCTATAATACATATTTATATATGTATTTATATATGTTCCCATAGATATGTTATCAGCTAATGAGTTTATTTTTTTGTCACTGAAAGAACATCCCTACCCTATTTAACCGTAAATGTCCAAATTCCATAGTGACATTTTCAGATACCATGTGAAGTCTCAAGTTATACAATATTATGGTTTTCTTTGTTCTGCATTTCCCTCCGTATGTCACCTGTAATAAAAGGTGAATTGCAAATGATGCGTACTTAAGTAGTTGTTATTGTTGAAAAATGCCTAAAGTTTAAGGCACCTTAAACTTTAGGCTTAAGGTTTAAGGGCAAGTGGGTGACTCAGTTGGTTAAGCCAAGGACTCTTGATTTCGGCTTAGGTTGTGAACTCACAGCTGTGAGATAGAGTCCCACATTGGGCCCTGCCTTGGGCATGGAGCCCGCTTAAGACTCTCTTCCTCCGCCTTTCCCCTGCGCTCTCTCTCTTTTTTTTTAATGTTTAAAAAAATTTTTTTTCTAATGTTTCATTTATTCTTAGACAGAGCATGAGCGGGGGAGGGGCAGAGCGAGAGAGGGACACAGAATCTGAAACAGGCTCCAGGCTCTGAGTTGTCAGCACAGAGCCTGACGTGGGGTGCGAACTCACAAGCTGTGAGATCATGACCTAGGCCGAGGTCGGATGCTTTACCAACTGAGCCACCCAGGCGTCCCCCCTCCCCCCTGTGCTCTCTTTAAAAAAATAAATAAAATTGGGGAGCCTGGGTGGCTCATTGGTTAAGCGTGCGACTTCAGCTCAGGTCATGGTCTCAAGGTTCACGAGTTCGAGCCCCGCGTGGGGCTCTGTGCTGACAGCTCAGAGCCTGGAGCCTGCCTTGGATTCTGTGTGTGTCTCTCTCTGTTCTCCCCCAACTCGTACTCTGTCTTTCTGTCTCTCTCTCAAAAGTAGATAAACATTAAAAAAATTTTTTTAAATAAATAAATCAAATTTAAGAAGAAGGTTTATAAAATAAAAATTTTAGAGGGTTTCTTACAAAGTAAGGGATATCTCAACTACACTATTTTTAACTCAAAATACCTCTGCTTGTCAAATATTACTGGCTCAGTTTTTTATTGTGAAACTTTCTGAGAGAAGTTTATATAAATACAATTAGAATGATAGATTTTAGAACCAGTAGGGATCTTAGGGGTTTGGTCTAGTTCCTTAATTTTACATGCATAAAAATCAGGCCCAGAGATACTAGGCATCATAATTAAAGTCATACAAATTCTTTAAAAAAATTCTTAACCACAAATTCTTAGAAACAAAAACAAAACACTAAAATACTTTTCAGAGTAAAAACAAGTGCTTTTATTTTATTTTTTAAAGTTTATTTATTTATTTTGAGAGAGAGAGAGAGAGAGAGAGAGAGAGAGAGAGAGAGGCACTGAAGAGGCAGAGAGAATCCCAAGCAGGCTCTGCATCATCAGTGTGGAGACTGATCTAGGGCTCAAACTCATGAACCATGAGATCATGACCTGGCCAAAATCAAGAGTCAGATGCTCAACCGACTGAGCCACCCAGGTGCAGGCGTCCCTAAAACAAATACTTTTAAAAGAAACATAGGAATTAGTTTTACATTTAACAGCCATTTGTAGGGGAACCTGGGGGGTTCAGTCGGTTGAGCAATAGACTTGATTTCAGCTCAGGTCATGATCCCAGGGTTGTAGGATCGAGCCCCTTGTCGGGTTCTGTACTGAGCGTGGAGCCTGCTTAAGATTCTCTCTCCCTCTGCCCCTCTGCCCCACTTGTACTCACTCTATCTCTCTATTTTTAAGTAGTCTCCATACCCACTGTGGGCCTTGAACTCACAACTGAGATCATCCACTCTCTCTGTCTCTCTCTCTCTCTCAAAATAAAATATGTAAATCAATACAGAGCCATTTATAGTCTTGCATAAAATATTAGTTTATTTCCTGCTAAAATATTTGTTTGCTCAATATAACTGTTGTCATAATCTAACATCATGGTCAACTATACAAAGTGGTCGGGGTGTTGTGATTTGTGATGCCACCTGGGTAAATAAGGAAAAACCCCCTAGGAATGCCTAGTGCTTGTTTTAATCCTATCAGAAGAGAAAGTTTGAAAAACATTGCCTCGGGCTTACGGTTTCTTCATGCTTTGGTCTGCCTCCCTGGAAGCAGACATAATCCTGAGTGGCATAAGAGGATGTTAATGAGGCTTCAGTCTTGCTAGTAAATTTCTTTGACATTTGCTTTCACAGTAGAATACATAAAAAGAGTATGATTAATATTAAGCTTTCCATATTGCTATCCTTATGTCTTGCATCATTAGATACATCGAGAAAGAGGCAAGGTGCCTCTCCAGTCAAATGGAGCCTGGGTTTGTTGATATTTTTAGATTAGGTAATCACAGTATGAGGAAGTGAAGTTTTGGTTTTCTCACTGCTAGGGGGTTTCAGTTCATTGTTGGGCATGTTGCTTCTTTGGATCTGCTAAACACAATCCCGATCTTAAACTGAAGAGCCATTTGGTGTGAACAGCATTCATTAGGAAAAGTAATTGGGGAAATGTTATCTTATGGATACAACATCCCTATTTTGATCAATGTGTTCAACCTTTGTACTAGTGAACTTTTCCTCCCATAATCAGGAGGTTATTGATTTGAGTTATGCATTCCCAACAGGGGCAAACATTGGTTCTTGGAGGATACAAAACGTTAATCATTAAACATTTAAAAATTCTTGGCCATAAATTCTTAAAAACAAAACAGAACACCCAAAACTTTCCCAAGGCTGAAACAGATGTTTGAAGAAGAAACATGAGAGAGGAATTGGTATTTAAGAGCTGTTTATAAACCCAGAAAGAGACCCCCGCATATATAATCAAATGATTTTGAACAAGTGTGCCAAGATCATTCAATAAGGAAGAGACAGTCTTTTCGATAAATGGTGCCAGAAAAACTAGCACATGCAGAAGAAGAAAAAGACGAAGAAGACGCTGAAGAAGAAGGAGGAGGAGGAGGGGGATGTAAGGGAGGAGGAGAAGGAGAAGTTGTTGAATCTCTCCTTTACACTACACACAAAAATTAACTCAAGATGGATGAAAGATGTAAACATCAGAGCCAAAACCATAAAACTCTTAGAAGAAAACGTAGAGGCAAAGCTCCATGACATTGGATTTGCCAGTGATTTCTTGGCTATAACACCTAAAGCACAGGCAAAATAAGTAAAAATAGACAGATTGGGCTAAAACAAAATTTAAAACTTCCATGCATCAAATGACACGATCAAGGGATGCCTGGGTGGCTCAGTCGGTTGAGTATCCGACCCTTGCTTTTGGCTCAGGTCATGATCTCACAATTTGTGAGAGCCGGCTCCGCATCGGGCTCTGTGCTGATAGCATGGAGCCTGCCTGGGATTCTCTCTCCCTCTCTCTGCCCTTCTCTCCCCACTCCTCTCAGAATAAATGAATAAACATTAAAAAAAAGAGACATGATCAAGAGAGTCAAAAGAACCCAAGAAGGGGAAAAAAATACCTGCAGGTCAGATAAGGGGGAAGGGGTTTATATTCAGAATATATAAACAACTTTTACAATTCAATAGCCAGCACAATTAAAAGACCAGTGAAGCAAAGGGGAATAAAAAGAGAGAGAAGAGAGAGAGACAAATTAAGAAATAAACTCTTAACTGTGGAGAACAAATTGATGGTTACCAGAGGGGAGGCGGCGGGGGTCGGGGTGTAAAATAGGTGATGGGGGTGAGGGAGGGCACTTTGCTGTGATGAGCAATGGGTGATGTATGGAAGTGTTGAATCACTGTATTGTACACTTGAAGCCAATATTACACTATATATTAACTAACTGGAATTTAATTAAAAATTTTTTTAAAAAGCAATGAACTTGAATAGACATCTCTTCAAAGAAGATATATATAGCCAACAAACACCTGAAAACATGTTCATATCCCTAGTCATTAGGGAAATGGAAATCAAAACCACATGGAGATACCACCTCATGCGCATCATGATGGCTACTATCCAAGACCCAGAAAATAATGTTTCGGCGAGGGCGTGGAGAAACTGGAAGCCTCATGCGTTCTTGGGAGGAATGTAAAATGGTGTCGCTACTACAGAAAACAGTGTGGCAGTTCTTACAAAAAAATTAAAAATGAAACATCCAGCACCACGCTCCTGTGTACCTATCCGAAAGAACGGAAAGCAGGATCTTGAACAGATATTTGCACACCCATGTTCACAACAGCATTATTCACAACAGCCAAAAGGTGGGAGCCACCCAAGTGTCTTTCGACAGATGAATGGATAAACAAAATATGCGCTATACATACAATGGGATATTCTTTAGCTTTGAAAGGGAAAGATGGGGCGCCTGAGGGGCTCAGTCGGTTAAGTGTCCGACTTCAGCCAGGTCACGATCTCGCGGTCCGCGAGTTCGAGCCCCGCGCCTGACTCTGTGCTGACAGCTCAGAGACTGGAGCCTGTTACGGATTCTGTGTCTCCCTCCCTCTCTGCCCCACCCCTGTTTGTGCGCTGTCTCTCTGTCTCTCAAAAATGGATAAACATTAAAAAAATTTTTTTAGGGGCGCCTGGGTGGCGCAGTCGGTTAAGCGTCCGACTTCAGCCAGGTCACGATCTCGCGGTCCGCGAGTTCGAGCCCCGCGTCAGGCTCTGGGCTGATGGCTCGGAGCCTGGAGCCTGTTTCCGATTCTGTGTCTCCCTCTCTCTCTGCCCCTCCCCCGTTCATGCTCTGTCTCTCTCTGTCCCAAAAATAAATAAACGTTGAAAAAAAAATTTTTTTTGATAAAAAATAAAAAGGAAACAAATTCTGACACACTCTACGATATGGATGAACCTTGAGGACATTATGCTAAGTGACATAAGCCAGGCACAATTTTAAAAAATGTAATGTTTTTATTTATTTTTGAGAGGGAGGCACAGGGTACGAGTTGGGGAGGGGCAGAGAGAGAGAGCAGGCTCCAGGCTCTGAGCTGTCAGCACAGAGCCCGATGCGGGGCTCCAGCCCATGAACCGTGAGATCATGACCTGGGCCGAAGTCGGATGCCCAACCAACCGACTGAGCCACCCAGGCACTCCAGGCATAATTAAAGACAAAATACGGTATGAATCTTCCACTTATATGAGGTACCTACACTAGTTTAATAACGACAGGAAGTAGAATGGAGGTTGCCAGGGGCTGGGGCTGAGGTGGAATGGGGGGTGATTTTTTGATGGGTGTAGAGTTCCAGTTTGGGACAATGAAAAGAGTTCTGGACAGGGACGGTAGTGATGTCTGCTCAAGCATGTGGAGGTACTTAATACCACTGAGCTAAACACTTAAAAATGGTTAAGATGGTAAATTTTACGTTATGTGCATTTCACTATAACTTTTTAAAAAGCTGTCTATAATCTCATGTAAAAGATTAGCTTATTCTCTGCTAAAATATTTGTTTGCTCTTTCATGATTGTGGCTGTAGTATTTCACCAGGGAGCACAGATGCACACATAGTCCATAAACAGATATACAGCATATCTGTGATATTAAAATTTCATGGTGAGGGAGGCATAAATTAGAAAGACATGTCTAGAAAGGCTTCTGGGAATACAGGATGTCACAACAACAACAAAAGGTTGAGGTATACTCCTTTTCCTTGACAAGTTCTTGTTTCACATTCCAATAGAGCAGGCAAATGTCTGAAGGTGAGACTAGAAACTCAGACGCAGAATAAGCTATGGTAGGATTTCTCAACATTTTGACATCTTGGCCAAATAATTCTTTGCTGTGGGAGTGGCTGTCCTGTGTATCATGGAATGTTTAGCAACTTCCCTGGGCTCTACACATTAGAGGCCAGTAGTATCTCTCACCCAGTTATGAGAATCCAAACATCTCCAGACATTGGGAAATGTCGCCTTGGGATCAAATCTCACTCTAGTTGAGAACCACTGCTCTACAATTAGTTAACGTTAATCATAACGTGGCCAATGGGTAGGTTTTGCACAGAAGCTCAGACAGGTTGATTACAGCTCAGATTAGGATTCCAGCTCAGATGTCTCAGCCCTGGCAAGTATTGGCAGGTGCCATCTCGCCTGTGACATTTGTATGACTCAGTACTGTATAAATGATGACCTCTGTGACAAAGGAATGCCATGCCTTCTGACACTTGTTTGTGAAGCTTTAGAAAGGTTGAGGAGGGGGGAGGGATACACAGCCAAATTAAATTGGAAGAAAAATGAATTCAAAGCACAGGCCCTGAGCTCTTCGTAAGTTATGGTTGAAGTGTTTCTATTTCACAGATTAGATTTCAATTATAACACAGTGCACAGATCTCTATCAATCAACAATATTTTAAAAAATTTTTAAATGTTTTTATTTTATTTTTGAAAGAGAGAGAGAGAGAGACAGAGCATGAGCAGCGAAGGGGCAGAGAGAGAGGGAGACACAGAATGTGAAGCAGGCTCCAGACTCTGAGCTATCAGCACAGACCCTGATGCAGGGCTTTAACTTACGGACCGTGAGATCACGACCTGAGCTGAAGTTGGATGCTTAACCAATTGAGCCACCCAGATTCCCCTCAATCAACAATATTGACGAAGAGAAGACTCTCCTCTACCAGTGTTTGGGTAATGGAAGCGTGTACAACTGTTTTCATTAAGGGCTTAGAATAGGTTTGGGACTTGAAACATCTACATGCAGTAATTGGACCACAGTGGGACGGAGCATATGGATAATTGCTGATGGTGCATATGTAGGGATTCATAAAGAGAGAACGTGATCAATGTGGGGTTCACATCTGCACTGATTGAATAGTGTGCCCCCAAATTCATATCCACCTGCAACCTCAGAACGGGATCTTATTTGGAAATACTGCCTTTGCAGATGTAATTAGTTAAGATGAGGTCATAAACTCATGGCCCATGGATAGGGCCTTAAATCCAGTGACTGGTGTCCTCCTAAGAAGGCCATGTTGAAGACACAGAGAGACAGAGGGAAGAAGGCCATGGGAGCATGGAGACAGATTTGGAATGATGTGTCTAGAAGCCAAGGAACACCAAGACAACCAGCAGAATCTAGGAGAGAGGCGTGGAACAGATTCTTCCTCAGAACCTCCGGTGGGAACCAATTCTGCCAACACTTTGATTTCAGACCTCCAGCCTCCAGAACGGTGAGCGAGTTAAATTTCCGTTGATTTCAGCCATCCAGCCTGCAGTGCTTCGTTAAGGCAGTCCTAGGAATCTTACGTAACTCCTAAAGGAAAATTTCATCAAAATGCTGGCTTCTGAGAGGTGAAATTCGGATGGAGGAGAGAAGGAGTGACAGGTGAATTCTAGACAAAAAGCAAGCTGAAGAAAACCAGAAGGGTGGGGGCGGTGGGAAGTGAGGACTCACAGAGCATCTGATTCATGTCAATGGTGAATGAATGTTGTCTGGGTAGGTAGGACGGGCCAACCTGTTCATAGACACCCCTGTAAAGGGACACACAGGAGCTTCCTATCTGGGGAAACAAATGCAGGCTTTACCACCTCAATGCTTTGTGCATATTTCTGTACGTAATTTATCTTCTATTCCTTCCCGTGCTGCTTGCTATTTCCTGCTGAAAAATATTTTCACTCTATGTTTTCGTTGCCAACCTATATGTTTTATTCATGTTCTCATGGTGGCGTATTAGTGAATTAATTCCGCCTTCAAGGAAAATGAAGACTTCAATAAACTTCCCTTTGTATTCTCTTGAACAAAACTACATGGGCCTTCGAGCCTGTTATACTAGGCGCTCTGAGACAGGAGTGGGTGCTGCTACTCAGGGACGTCTGCATGGCAAATTCTGAACTTTGAAACTGATTAATTAACATGTTTCATTCTAAAAATGTGGTGTAAGGAGTGCGATGGGAAAATCTAGAAACGGTGCTCTGAATTTTCTTTCTTTTTTTTAAGTTTATTTATTTTGAGACGGAGAGCAAGTGGGGGAGGGGGAGAGATTTTTTTTTTTAAGTTTATTTATTTATTTTGAGACAGAGAGCAAGTGGGGGAGGGGGAGAGAGAGAGGAAGAGAGAGAATCCCAAAAACTAGAAGTTTGGACCTTCTGATTACTCTCACCCATTTTGCCCACGCTCCACACCCTGCTTCTGTCAACTACCAAACTGTTCTCTGTATCTATGACTTTGGTTTTGTGTGGTTGTTTGTTTTAGATTTCATATATAAATGGGATAGTGTGGTATCTGTCTTTCTCTGAGTTATTTTGCTTAGCATAATGCCCTCAAGGTTCACCCAGCTTGTTGCAAGTGCCAAGATTTTATTTTTCTTTATGGCTGAATAATATTCCATTGTGGTTATCTGTCTATCATGCTATATATAATATATATGGGCAGATATAGGAGACGTACAATATACATATCTTATACTGATGATACGTACCCACATCCATATATATCTACCCATCCATTGATGGACACTTAGGTTGTCTCCATATCTTGGTTATTGTAAATAATGCTGCAATAAACATGGGAGTGCATCTATTTTTTTCAAATGAGTGTTTTCATTTTCTTTGGCTGAATACCCAGAAGTACATTGCTGGATCACGTAGTAATTCGAATTTTAATTTTTTTTGAGGAAACTCCGCACTGCTTTCCAGAGTGGCTGCACTCTACATTCCCACCAGCAGTGTACGTGGGTTCCCGTTTCTCCGCCTCCTCAGCAACATTTGTTATTTCTTGTCTTTTTGATAATAGCCATTCTCACAGGTGTGAGGTGATCGCTCATTTTGGTTTTAATCTGCATTTTCTTGATAATCAGGGTTGAACATGTTTTCATGTACCTGTTGGCCATTTTTACATCTTCTTTGGAAAAACGTCTATTCAGATCCTCTGCCTGTTGTTTTTAATCGCTTTTTTTTTTTTCTGTTGAGTTGTATGCGTTCTTTATATATTTTGGATATTAACCCCTTATCAGATGTATGATTCGCAGATTTTTTTTTCCCATTTAGTAGGCCGCCTTAAAGTAATACTGAAGAACAAAAAGGAGTGGGGATCAACCCCCCCATGGGGCACACAGGGAGCATAGAGATGTTGTTCTTTTTTTTTTTTTTTTTTTTTTTTTAATTTTTTTTTTATCGTTTATTTATTTTTTTTGGGACAGAGAGAGACAGAGCATGAACGGGGGAGGGGCAGAGAGCGAGGGAGACACAGAATCGGAAACAGGCTCCAGGCTCTGAGCCATCAGCCCAGAGCCCGACGCGGGGCTCGAACTCACGGAGCGCGAGATCGTGACCTGGCTGAAGTCGGACGCTTAACCGACTGCGCCACCCAGGCGCCCCATGTTGTTCTAGTCTTATACAATGCTCTGCAGGGCTTTTGTAAGCAAGCCCAGACTGCTCCACCAGAAGCTACGTTCTTGGAGGGCAGGGATGGTGTCTTTGTCCCTTTGTGCTCTCCTCACTGCCCAGAGATTGTAGTGCTAAGAGCATTACGGTGACTGGGAAGCAGTGGCCAGTAGACAGCTCATGGACCGTGACGCCAGACGAGTTCTTGAACCCTGCCTCTCTGGCACTCACCAGGCTGTGCCCTTCCACAACCTGGGCCTCTGTTTCTTCATCTGTAAAACGGCAGCCGTCGTTTGTGCTGTGCTGAAGACTTCATGAGAAGGGCAGGCTGGTCCTCGGTGGAGGTCACCTCCTTTCCCCTTTCTGCCTTTCAGTCTTACTGCTGCTAAGGCTCTTCTGTACATTTGGAGGCTGCAGAAATTTTCACACGAAAATTATGCAGCCCAAAGCGTCCGGTACACAAGAAGATGTATCGTTAGCCTCCTGAGTTTCTATCTTTGAACTTCATTCATTCATCTCTAACCAGAACCCAGAATCCAAGTTCCAAATCTTTTGGTTGCTGGTCTGCTTTGCTGGGATGTTGTTCCTTGCTTAGGTAAACGACATGGCAGCGGGATGCTGAGTGGAGAGGGAGAGGTGAAGAGGTTGAGAGAAGAGACTCTGGGTCTCGTTGGAAACCATATACGGTCACCAGGAAAGGAGACCCAGGCGATGTGTTCTTTGGACAAAATGTGAGTTGCTGTGATGCTGTTGCCCTTAGACACCCAATCCCCTTTCCCGTGTTCATGAGACGTTCTTGCGGGACAGCCCAGAGGGACTATTTAGAATGGTCTCCTTACGCAGATATTAAAAAAAAAAATACATCCTAATTCCTATCCCAAGTATCTGGGTTCAGGAATGACTAGTTGAGCGCACGTAGTGGCAGAAATACCTGTTACCAGCTCTTAGGCTTTTTAGTGTGTGTGTGTGTGTGTGTGTGTGTGTGTGTGTGTGTGTGTGTGTGAAAGAGAGAGAGAGTGTATGTGTGTGTGTGTGTGTGTGTGTGTGTGTGTGTGTGTGTGTGTAGGGAGTATAGTTCACTTGTTAAGCCTGCAGCTTACTAGGGAGCTAAGTTGTCTGGGTTGAAAACCTGGTTCTGTGACTAACTAGACAGGTTCTTTAACTTTTCCTGGCCTCAGTTTTCTCAGCTGTAAAATGGGGATAGTTTATCGTGTAGGGTTGCTATGAGAATGAATGAGAGATGGTCTGTGTAAAATACCTAGAATAGAGGCCAGTGGAAAATAAGCAGTGTTATCATCCGAGGAGTTTGAAAAGTCCACTCACATTCACGTTGGTGATGTGTTGTAAATTCCTTAATCTTGGTTGTAAAATCTTTCATCTTTTAAGTCTTCTGGCTGCTATCCTGAGCAGGAGTTCTGTGGTTTCCATTATAGCCATATGTTGTCTTTCAAGTGCATGATGTCTTTGGTCCACACATAACTTGCTGTAATCCGGCCGCTTCAGAAGAGTCAGAGAGAAGGCTTTCCCCCTCCCCCCCCCACCCCCCATTAAAAACATCTCTCTAGTGTCTGCTATGTGCCAGACAGTTCTGGGTACCGGGATGTGGTAGGGAATGATGATACATGCTCTGGAATGCTACCGCACACCGAAGTACAAAACTGGCCAGGATCTATACTGTGTAGATACAGGATCCACCTGTGTAGAGTGGAGTTCCAGCCGTGTTATAGATTTAGACAAAGAGTGCATTGTATACTTCTGTCCCAACATAGAAATTGCCCGTGAGATGTGGTGAAAATGTCTGAATTTCCTTCCCTCACCCTTTAGCAATATATTTCACCTTTTCAACAAGGCAGAAGAGTAATACTTAGCATATCGGATAATAAACACTCATGAAATTACATTGTTATTTTCGACAGAGAGTGTCTTTTTTGGGTTAAGTTGGTAACATATACATATTATTTATCCTGAGAAGTGGCACAGGTTGGAAAATATATGCCCGTTCAAGAAAAGCACACAGGGGAAAAATTTGCAATGGCTAATTAGAGGGTAATTTAGAAGAGCCGAGGATGTACCCAAGTGTGGCAGGCTAAATAATGGTCCCCAAAGATTTGTCTGCATCCTAATCCCCATATGGAAGGTCTTTGCAGACGTGATTAAGTGAAGGATTTTGACATGGGGAGACTACCCTGGATTATCTGGGTGGATCCTAAATGCAATCACATCTATCTTCATAAAAGGGACACAAATGGAAATTTGACCACACCCAGAGAAGGTGATGCAGAGATGGAGTAGGGAGATTTAAAGATGCTGGCCTTAAAGACTAAAGTGATGTGACCACAAGCCTATGAATGCAGACAGCCATCAGAAGCTGGAAGAGGTAAGGAATGATTCTCCCCTAGAGCCTCCAGAGGGAGTGCGACCCTCCTGATGCCTCAATTTTGGTCCATTGATACAGATGTTGGACTCTTGGCCTCTAGAACTGAGAGAGAGTCCATTTCTGGTGTTTAGAGCCACACAGCTTATGGTAATTTGTTACAAGAGCCACAGGGAACTAATACACCCAGTCATCTTAATGACAGGAGGACAACCACGGGCTACTCGGTCAACCATCTCTTGGCATGATGCTCTCTAGTATATGTCAAGTATATGTCACCATGGTCCTTCTAACCTGATGCTCCTTCATTTTCCTTTGCACTCTATTAAATGCCAGATGGCATAGAGTTCTTCTTTTAATTTTTTTGATTTGTATGTCAGTGTCTCATTTTTTATTTTTGTTTATTTCAGAGAGAGAGACGGACAGACAGAGCATGAGTGGGGGAGGGGCAGAGAGAGAGGGAGACACAGAATCTGAAGAAGGCTCCAGGCTCTAAGCTTTCAGCACAGACCCCAATGTGGGGCTCGAACTGATCAACTGTGAGATCGTGACCTGAGCTGAAGTCAGATGCTTAACAGACTGAGCTGTCTAAGGTGCCCCTGTATGTCAGTGTTTTCAGTGGATGGAATGGTGGTGTCTCTCTCTCTTTCTGTTTTGCAGATACTCCAGATAATTTTAATGTATGGATCATGTTGCAAGGCATCGATTTAGATAAAGGATGGAAAGTCTGATGTCGTCTTTGATCCACAGCGGGGTATGCTATTTTAGTAACATACCTAGATAGGAGTATCTCCCAGATCTGGGACCTCTTTCCCTGGAATGGTAGCAGAAACAAGGCAAACACTTGAGGTTTGATTTCTTTTTTTCCCTAGTCTCTGTACTGACCCTATCACTTTCAAAGGCCTTGATGAAATTTATTCTGATGAGATTATCTTGATTTTTTTTAACTATGCCTGACTAGGTCATTGGCTACATCATCCCTTTGCAGTAAGATTATAACATACTGTATGTTAGATACATCAGGTTTTCTTAAGATTAAAACCCCAGTTAACTAAGTGGACTTGCACACCTGCATCTAATTTAGTGTCTATTCTTTCCGGTGGGTCCTTAACACAGAGGCTTAATGTTACCCATTACATTTTAAATTCTCCCTGATTTCATTCTCAGGGCGTTAAGTTTATCTTGAAGTGCTCACGGCTTTAGATACCACCCACATTTGAGAACCCCCAATTTTCTCTCCCTGACTCCAGACTCCTTTCTAACTACCTGCTAAACATCTCCGACTCAACCCAGTCCGCCTCCATGACAGCATTTATTCGTAGCCACCCAACCCATCTATTTGTAAATAATAAGATCCATCAGGACAAGGCCAATGTCACGTTCTGGGCCGGATGTAGCTGCAGCACCGAGAACAGTGCCAGGCACATGGTGGGCAGGCAATAAATACTTGCTCCAAATGAATAAGCAACTAAATCCAGGTGCATCTGCCCCCTTGGAGCTTGAGCTTTTTGGGTGAGGCAAGGTTGGTCCTTTCGAGACGCGCGAAGAATGGGATCGACGCTTCTTTGCCAGGAACTCGGTGATGAACCCATTTTTCGCCTCCCCGCACCTTTTATTAAAGGCTATAGATTCCCGTAGTAACTTTTAATCGTGCAGAATTACCTCCCGCCCCCCCCCCCCCCCCCCCGGGTGCGGTCGGGCTGGTCTTGGCGAGGCGAGGCGCCGCCCGTGGGGTCCGCGCTGTCCCTGCGAGGGCGACCGGGCCAGCGCGAGACCGAAGGGCGGCGGCGCCTCGGGGTCGGGGCGGCCGGAGGTCGTCGGGGCGCGTGCGTCCCGGGGTGGG
>NW_024412388.1:9737214-9777314 GCF_014898765.1 Herpailurus yagouaroundi
CGGAGGACCGGGCGTCCCGGGCCGGCGGGGTCCCGGAACCAGGCGCGGGCCTGCCCGGGGGCTCCCCGCTTCCTCCCTCCCGCGCCCGAGCCACCGGGCCGGCCTTGGGGCCCGCGGCGGCGAAGTTGTGCGGTTCGCTTTGTGGCCGTTGGATCGCCGCGCGCCCCGCGAGGGGGACGCGTGTGGGCGGCGGGGCCGGGCGGCGGCTGCGAGTCCACCCGGGACCCGCGTCCCCGGACAGGAAGGCGCACGCGGGGTCCCTGGGCCGTGCCAGCTTTTTGCTTTTTCTCTTTTGTGTTCAAGGCGAATGTGCCTTTCACACTTGCATTCTTAATTTGTTTTGTGTCTTGCGTCTTTGTGTTTCCTAGATAGTTTTTGTGTGGTTTCACCCTGCAAATTGTCTCCCTTCAGTATTCCTATCTCAGACCCACCGGTGTTTTGTTTTTGTTTTTAACAGACGTGCACTTATGTATTATTAATTTTGTTACTAAAGATATCCACGAACCTATTTTTTGATGGTGGCGAGTGAGACCCGAAGTATAACTAACAGTTACGGGTATTCCCAAATCTCGGTGGTTCCTTCCGACCCACGAGTGAGCCGCTGAACTGCGACTGGCCCCCTTTTGTCGGGCGGTGAGCTTGGGGAATAAACCCACATTTACCCGGGAAGCCCAAATTCCTTTAACCTCGCAGCTGTAATCCCCCGCCCCGAGAAGGGAGATTCATGCTGGCCTCTCATTTTCCATTCCGTGTTGTATTCAGGTTTTGGTTTTATTTCATAAGTGGCATTCCTTTGGTGAGTTCCAGTAGATCTTTAGGCCCCTTAAATCAGACCCTAAAATGGTTGTACCCAGAACACGACTAATATATTTCATAAAGTTTTTGTTTACTACAGGTTTATTGTTAAAAACAACCCTAACGTTGAACAAGAAACCTAACCTTTCAGTGATTCTCTTACCTACCATACCAGACTTCATATCCAAGTGATCAGATACGGCCAAGTATTGGGAAAATGTAAGGCTTTAGAATTTATTTCTAACATGTTATGCAATTTGTTGTACAGATAGATACTGAGGAGGAACTGAGACGCATAATCATGTTCTTTTTAAGTAGGGTTTTGTGTTTGAGATGGCATGCAGCTGCCCCATCATTCTCTAGAAGCTTCCTTACAAACGTGCAACCATATTCATCATGTGTAGAATCTCATTGTAGCCTTGAGAGGACGTTTAAAGATGATCTGATTAAACACTCATTTCAATCTATAGAAGCCGAGACTGAAATTCACACGGGGACTAAAATGGTTCACAGCCTCTGTTATTCCAGGGCTCTTCTTTTTTTCTGCATCTCTTTTGGTTTGATTTAAATAAGTTAATACATTGAAGTGTTTAGAAGAATACCAGACACATAATAACAACTCCGTGAAAGTTCGCTTTTGTGGATTCTGAAGGTGGTTTCTTTAATTGAAAGGTTGGCATATTCAGATTTGTTTTTTTCTCATTTTGTGGACGGTTCCTGAAACAGTACGGTTTAAATTTGTATTTGTGATAATCTATTCGCTTTGTAAGTAAAAAACTAACAAATGATTCTCAGTGTAGGATGATATGAAAATAGAGAAAGGCACAAAGAAGGAAAAGAAACTAGCTCTGATCTTCTTGTTCTTCAGATAACCGTTAACATTTTGGCGGACCTCCTCCTTGTCTGTCTTGTGCATGTGTGTGTTTCGTGTATGTATTTATTTGCTTTTATATTTTATACAGAATCGATACCAGATTGTGTATATTATCCATAACCTGTCTTTTTACTATATTGTGAGCGTCTATTCATGCCATTAAATATTCTTCAATGTGATTTTTAATGGCTGTGTAATATATGGATGGGCCATAATTTATTTATCAATTCTGTATTGATCAGTAAGGTTTCTAAAGCCTGAGATTCTCTCTTCATTAAGATTGTTTAGGTTTTTCCATTGGGAATTTTGAACTTTTGTAATCTTTTAAGGTATGTGAAAATGTAAATTCTGTTTTTTAGCCTCTCAATAGGTATTTTTCCTGCCAATGCAGTTATAGGAAGCAGCACTCAATTTCAGCTTCCTTTTATTCTCTTCTCCCTGAGCCGGGTCTGTGCAGTTCCATATATATGTATGCACGCATATTCTTTTGATGATTATTTTACGTTAGATGTTTATTTATTCATGGGACTGTTTCTTTAAGCTGCCGATCTCTTTTCAAGTTCCAGTTCTGATTTACAAACCTTTTAAGTCCCGTTAAATCATAGACTTTCCGGGATGGAAAGCACCTTAGGTTATTTACTATTTTTGTGTCTTCCAACTTGCTTTTCATGCTATTTTTAACACCCAGGCAGGGAAAAAAGCCTGTGGGCTGCATGGGAAAACTCCATAGTGGGGAGTGCAAGGGGAGTAGGTGGACGGTGGGGGGAAATTGTCAAACTTGTGAGGCGATGTGCAGATACAGGGAGTTTCCAGATGATGGGGACATTACCTGACAGTCATTACTGCTGATACTGCTGATGTGTGGCCAGTGCTCTGTGGTTTGCGTGGTGCCTGTCAGTTACGCTGTCACTCCTCATAGCATTTGGTTAGAGATCTGGCTCTCTCCTTTTGAAGTGAGAAGTTTATAATTAGAGCCGCTAAAATCATCTTCCTAGAGCGACTGAAAGCTATGGACTCCATTACTGAAAAAGCATCACTTAGGTTCCGTTAAAGCAGGATTTCTTAACCTTGGCACGATTGACAAGTGGGGCTGGATAATTTTTTCTTTTGGGGGCGGTCCTGCACATTGGAGGATGTTTGGCAGCCTCCCTGGCTCCTACCTGTGAGATGCCAGTAACAGCTCCCCCCAGCCGACACAACTGATGAAGTCTCCAGACGTTGCCAGATGTCCCTTGGTGGGGACCCAGTTGTCAACCACAGCCTTAAAGAAAGGCCCATCTGATGGGATGGTTGAACCACTAAAGCAGTTTATGGAATCGCTTTAGGCAAAGAACCGGAAGAATAGACTACGGTTTACATGAAGCCCACCTTGAAGTTGGGGAATAGACTTACTCCCCCGTGGAGGTTCCTTCCTGTGTGTGTGCCTGTGATTTTATCGAATCGTACACTTTTCAGCAGTTCTGTGGCAAGAGATAAAGCAATTTGAGATAACCTGGAGAGTATGAAGGAGTTTTCATGACATAGTCTGTAGATTAAATTATTACGGATTTAAATCAATTTGTATAGAGTTGATGCGTGGTGAATAATGTAAGCTTGTTGCCTGTTATCCGGAATGGCACAGAAACAGCCGTCTTCTGGAAAATGAGGGTGAAGCAACCCCTTGAAGATAGATGTAGGCGGCCAGACTAGTTTTTCTAAGATCTTTCCCTGCCCCCAACCAGTTCAGGTTATGCATTGAAAGCGATAAGTTTGTCTTGAGGAAATAAAGTTTACTTTTGAAGTGCTTACCCAACTTCAGCTTATTACTTTATAATTTAAAGATAGCTATTGATCTTCATGGCATACATGCATCATTAATGCAACTACCCCCAGGCAAAAAAAGTATAGGTTATCCAATCTACATTTGCAGTCTTTGGAGGAGCAGAATAGATTGAGTTTTTATCGTGGCATAAATAATTAGCTAGGGCTTAGTGATAAGGAAAACGTAAAAAAAAGAGATGTCCTGTTGGACCACCTTTGGTAATGGGGTGGTTTTCTCAGTTACGGAATATCTGCATAATTTCGCTGGAATGAATGCATGTGCCATTCAAGTATGCTTTCTTAAAGAGAATGCCTTTCATTCCTCACCCCACTTCCCTGAACTGTGAATTAGTTATTGTACGTGGTAAATCTGGTTCATTTGGAGTGAAATATGCTTATCGTATTTTCCTCAGTACCGTATAGTGTTTATTCTCAGAGTCTCGGTTCATGTCATACCTATGCTGTGTTTCATTTATTAGTCTTTTTGGAACGTGCAGTAAAGGAGGTTTCACTGAATTACTTACATATTTGCCAGCCATTTTGGTGAAAAGAATATTTTGGAGCTCTTGCACTAAATTGTACGATAGGCTTTGCTTTGAAAGAGCTAAATTGCTTCTTGGCACAGCTAGCCTGAAATATGTAAAGCTAAGTGCAACTGTTAGTTTGATTATTGTGGGCAGCTTGTCTGGGAATTGCTAAAACCTACAGCTTTTCCGTGTGCGTGTAAGTAGTTCCACTAAGACGACATTAAACTCTGGTGGGAAAACTCCATGGCATTTTCAAGTAATTTAAATGATGCTATTAAAATTGGAAAAGAAATTGGAGGTTCACCAAACCCTTACATACTTCAGTGTGGATCCTGTGCATTGCCCGGGAGGTTATTAAGACAGTATAAATCAAGTGTAACTTGGAGTATCAGTATAAATGTGACATTCTGAACGTTTCTCTGAGGCTCATTTTAGGGAATTCGCTATAATTCAGAAAGGCCTAGTTTTAACGTACATCTGAAAATAGGAATTTTAAGAAGGGGGGCTCTTGGGATAAATTTAGATTTTTAATTATGAAGCTGTCTTACCATTTGTTAGAGGACATTGAGCAAGTCAGTTTTACCTGTTTTGGGAGAGGACTATCGTATCCGTGCGGTCCCATAGTAATTTAAATGAGCCCTGCCTGGATGCACAGAATAAACCGTATCACAGATTGAGCGCAGGGCCTGGGTTAT
Organism: Herpailurus yagouaroundi; assembly: GCF_014898765.1. Lineage (NCBI taxonomy): Eukaryota > Metazoa > Chordata > Mammalia > Carnivora > Felidae > Herpailurus > Herpailurus yagouaroundi. The sequence continues at coordinate 9,741,906 of NW_024412388.1, forward strand.
TTCTGGCAGTGGTGGGGGGCAGGTCGGTTATCCTCTCCTCTTCCTGTCTGTAAAGTGGGGACAATGATTACTTCTTTCTTTCGTTGGGATGTTCTGAGGCAAATAGATGAAGAATATGAAAGCAATTTCAGTTACTTTAGGTTTTTTCAAAAATATTAACAGCGTTTTTCTTAGCTACTTCTCTCAGTGCAGTAAGTCTTGTGGGATAACGTGGCAAAATTATCGCTGAGAGAAACCCTTCCGAGTTACCTCTGAGTCCTTAAGCTTTTTGCCTCCTCCCCCCACCCCCGCCCCGAACATGGTGGAGGGGGCAAGTTTCTTTCTAGTCCCTTCCATGCCTGTCATAAAGCCAAATCCTTAGTCTTCTCTTCTCTGTGGATATTTTTTCCTTTGGCAGTTTCCTTAATCCCTAGGCACCCCCTTGTGGCTGAAGACTTCTAGATCTCCGTCCCCAGCCATCCCCACACTTGAAGGCAATCTGTGCTGGGACTTTTTTCCCCTCATTTAATGGATGCAGCTTTCTGTGTGGACGTCTGGCCTCTCCTCAAAGTCTAAAATGGAGCTCACCACCTTCCACTTAAATACTATCCCTACTCTGGCTGCTCTATCTTTAAAAACATATTCATTCTTCCGCTCAGTCACGTTGCATATTCTGGACTCCTCTTCACCATCTCTTTTTACTTCCTGTTTAGTTCGAAGACACGTTTTGTCTATTCTTCCTGTGTGTGGCGTCGGTCATATCAGACCTTCATCACATAACATCTTGGATTCTTAACCCACTTGCCCAGTCCCAGTCTTTCTGGCTGCCGTCTCCCCACCTCGCTCTTTCCTGTCCATTTAGTCTTTCTAAACTGTTAGACGTTGTTTTGTTTGTAGCATTCCTCAGTCAGAAACTCCCGGTGGCTCTGCGCTGCTCATCCCAGGTGGCGGAAGCCGCTTGCCTGACAGACAGTCATGGAATCAGGCTCTTGGCCCTGGTCTCCCAGGTGCACGTGTTCACGGGCTCTGCCTTTAATTCCTCTTGCGTCTTTCCTTAAAGACCTCCCGGGCTTTTGGAGTGGGTCCAGAAGGAGGATGGGTGGGATAATAACTCCTCACACGACATCTGGGGAGCCTGACCCACAGGGTCAGATTTACATTTAACCTGGGACTCACACCCCTCCGGAACTCTCCCATTGAATCTGTTAGTGCTTTTTGCACACAGTCTCGAGTGAGTCGTGCTCTTTGGTTTACCACTGCTCATAGTACCAAGAGATAGATAGGCTTTCATTCTTTCTATCATAGGCGGGGAAGTTACATATCTTTACCTTGAAACGAGAACTACAGATGATTTATTTGGAATCCTGCTTTCCCTTAAAAAGTAAAAACTTATGTATGTACCAGAGCCACTTAAACTGCAGAGCAATTCACAAACATTGCTCTGCAGACAGTAGGTGTTGCTGTTCTTTCAAAACGCTCTTGAGAACAGAAGTACTTGCATATTTAGAGGAGCGACCCTAAACCTCAGCCATTATTTAAAGTGGAGTGAGTCACTCCCTCCCAAAATAATAAATACCTTAGTAAACTCTTGGGAGAACACCTTGAATCTTGTAGTGACATAAAGCGTGTCTGGGATCTTAGCAAGGTACGGTGGAAGTTGTCAGTCTGTCTGGGATAACTTGCAATTTTACTTTAGGTTCTTCGCTGATGAATTCAGGAAGCCTTGTCATTTCCGTGTAGCTTGCGGAAGATGAGTTTTCCTAGATATTTTATTGTGTGGGAAAAACCAGAAAAGCTGTCAGCAGCCACTTGTAAGGTGATTCCGTTCGCTTGCTTAGAGAGTCCTTGCATGAGAAAATGAATACTTGAGTGCCAGGACCAGAGCATCGTGTTGCAGAAGGTTGCTTCCGTTTTCCAGGAAATTGACAAGTATTTTGTAGGGTTCCTGAAGATCCCTCAGTTTTAAGTGTTTAATCACAGAAGTGACATCTGTATTGGCAATGACAGTGGAAAAACATTGACTCAAAGGGGTCAACTGAGAAGTCCTTGTATTTTAGGGATTGTGAAATGAACTACCATGTGGCATCTTGCTTTAGAAATTTGTGTTTGAGTTGGAAGCGTGACATTTAAGTGTTAGGGAAGAATTGACTTAATTTTCCTTTGAAAAGAACTTAAAAGTTTTGCATGTCTAACATAGGGAAATATCAGAAAAGTATCATTTTATAGAAACTGCTTTGGTTTGAATGCTGTTTGGCAGAATGTTCAGCCAGCATTTGGTTAAGCTGAACTTCTAGGAGAGATGGGAGCCCAGCTGTGTTACAGAGCTGGGGGCCGGCATTTGTGTTCTTACCCACCCATCTCCCCAGGTGGAGTTTTACATCTAGACTTCTTATCAGGTAGCATTGAAAATAAGGAAAGGAAAGTAACTTTTTTTTTTTTTTTTCAATGTTTTATTTATTTTTGGGACAGAGAGAGACAGAGCATGAACGGGGGAGGGGCAGAGAGAGAGGGAGACACAGAATCGGAAACAGGCTCCAGGCTCTGAGCCATCAGCCCAGAGCCCGACGCGGGGCTCGAACTCACGGACCGCGAGATCGTGACCTGGCTGAAGTCGGATGCTTAACCGACTGCGCCACCCAGGCGCCCCGAAAGTAACTTTTTAATTCAAGCGTATTTTAAATTGATGGAGTTAGTTCATCTGGGAAAATGGACAGTGATTCTTTAGTTTTTAGTGCCTTGAGGAAGGATATCAGAGGAACATGTTAAAGTGGGCATAATATGTTTTAATTTCTGTAGAGAAACTAGGTATTTTAAATTGTGGGGTTAGAGGGTATTATTGTAGAAACGCTAAACAAAACCTGAAATTTGTGATGTAATGTAATATGATGACATGGGTGTATAAATGTAATCAAAAGAAAGGAGAGCATTTGTTAGTAGCTGCCCATGACATGAACCACGTAAGCGATAATCAGCATTTGCTATACGTTTATGAGAGCTAAGCTAGCTCTTCATTAATGGGTGCTTGAAGCAATATTTTATGAAAAAGTTTTCTTGAATCTCTCTCTCTCTCTTTTTTTTTCCTGTAGAGATATTCTAAGGGAGGAAAAAACCCCCAGGGCGCCATAATCTAAATTCGGCTTTATAGTACTTTCCTCGCACATCCACAGATCTCTTAACATTCTTCCGTGGTGTTAACTTACATATTTCAAACAAAAGCTCTAATCAACCTCATTTTCTCATTGATTTCTGCAGCTCTGAAGCCATTCAGAACGGCAGACTTTCTGTTTTTTCCCCTTCCTTCTTGTTGAAACCGTGTTGTCAGGATCAGATTCTCCCACCAGGAGTAGATTCGCTGGACTCTGCTTCCCTATTTAGGTTTGTGTCAGGACACCTTGCTCCAAGAATTTGGAGGAGGATCAGGCCCTGGGGTATTTTTGTCCATAGTGTTCTAGGCCTCGTTGGGGAAATCGCTTCATTGCAGTAGGAGAAAGTACGGATTTATTTGTGAGCGTTCTCTTCAAATCTCGTTTACTTTTCAGGCAGAGAAATTCCTTTGTGATATAGTGTGTTGCATGATTGCCTTTTTGCCTTGGGTAGAAATGGTTCTAGATGGGGAGAGAGGCGGGAGGGTGGGGTGTCAAGAAGCAAGAGTTCACACTGGCCGAATCTTTGCCGTGTTCTGGGTCTCTTTCTCTTTACGCACACAACGGGTGCACGTGACCTCTTTATTCCTAAAATGATAAACGTATCTGCTTTGATTTTTCACTTTGGCTGATTTAATATGGTAACAGAATCTGCCTTTTATGAGGGGAGTTGGGAGTATGTTTTTTAGTGTGAAACTAGATGTTCTAGATGATTATTCTTGTGAAATTGTGTTTGTATTTGACAAATTCCTGGGCAGATTCAGTATTTATGAATTACGTGTTTTTGCTTAATCTGAATAAGTGCCAACTGTTTTCGTTATTGATACCTAGAGTTTATAGATTGTAACTTGGTGATTCCATTCTTCTGGTAGGAATTAGGAGTGGTGGTTTTGAATGTCAAATATGCTAGCTGTGTTTGTAAATTAATGAAAACTGCTTTTGAGAAGTCGGCATAGTTTAGATATTTTTACTGTTTTCTCTAGAAGTTTCTGGATTTCAAGAATCTTCTGGTCAGAGTAAGTTGAAATCAGTGTTAAACACTGTAAATCTACTCCACTAAAAGCTGAATCATCTCTGCATTTGCTACAATGATACTTACTTACCATGGAAGATCTACTTTATCCTGTGATTAGTTTAGAATATATATATATATATATATATATATTTTTTTTATCTTATATAGGCGATAAACTTTCTAAGACTTCTTTCACAAATTAGTATTTTAAATTTTTTTTTTTTAACTTTTATTCATTTTTGAGGCAGAGAGAGACAGAGCATGAACGGGGGAGGGTCAGAGAGAGAGGGAGACACAGAATCCGAAATAGGCTCCGGGCTCTGAGCTGTCAGCACAAAGCCCGATGCAGGGCTCAAACTCACTGACCATGAGACCATGACCTGAGCCGAAGTCAGATGCTTAACCGACTGAGCCACCCAGGCGCCCCACAGATTGGTATTTTTAAAACTTTTCTTTGCATCTAGCCCACATTTTTAGGGCATTTATGATCTTTTACATTTTGATATACCATACTGGTTTTTTAATTTTTCTTTTAGTATTTGTCTGTAAGCTCTGTGTTGCTTCCTGAGTCTTAAAAGTTAGTTTCTTCTGAGTCTTGATGTTACAATATGCATTTTTTATAACTTAAAATAATTATAAAATAATATTAATGACTTTATTGCACATTTAATTAATTATTTTCCAGATAGCTCCAGAAGATCTAAAATGACCCGAGAGAATAGTTGTAAAATAACATCAGTGACTAAAAGGTGAATATGCAAATCAAATCAAATAATTATCTTCCTAATTCTCCCCCTTCCTTCTCAGATTTAGACTGATCGTAAAGAATCTGCTGTTGCTTTTACTTTGCCTCTCATGTCGTTTTTGTAGATGGACGGGTCCACAAAGGGTAGATGTGACTGTTTAACCTGTTCTGTGTGTTGCATTCATGTTACTTTGTGTTTGTCTTCAGTTTAATCTGCCTTATCTCTGAGGATGGGTGGTGGGTGATGGTGGTGTGCCCCGCTGGGGCTGCCGGGCTGGTCTGACCCAGGGACGGGGGTGTCCCACGTATCTCTCCCTTTTCTGGTCCCTGGCCTCCATGTCAGGAGACAGCAGCTTACGGTTCTTGACGTTGTCTTGCCACTTCAAGGGACCATTGTTGGAATAAAGACCCTAATTATTTTATGGTTGCTGCATTGATACTGATCATGTATAATCAAGTCATCTCTATAATATTAAATTAAATACTTGTGAGGATGATTTGCCCTAGAATTTGGAAGCAATATCTTGAAAAGTTAAGTACGTGTATATTATTAAAGCCATGGATATGTAAAATCAAGATCAAGCTCTTATTTTTCTAAGAATGTATGCTATTAGTAAAGTACAGTTGATGATAAAGATTCCCATACTCTTAGTCTGTGTATCTGCCTCATGTACTTTATCTGATAAATGTCAGCAAGCTGGAATTCAAGGAGGTTTGGTCAGGTACAGGTATGCTTAAGGCATAAGCCAGGGTAGGAGAAATCCACGTGATTTTAAGATTGTCAATATTTGCCATTGGAAAACCAGAGGCACTTAACTGTTTAGCTATTTTTTTTCCCCTAACTTGATAGAATTAGTAAGTTTCAGTGATAGGTATGGAAAGATTTTTCTCTGCCACTGCACTGATAGGATTGTTGGTTCAAGTTTGTACATATGATAAAACTTTGACCTTGAGATTCTATGTTAGTTAAGTGGGTATGTGAAAATAATGCTGTGGAAGTCAGCACTGAATATGAAAATAGGTAGGATTGCCAGGACGCTTCCACAGGGGTTTTGCATGCTGGAGGAATCTAAAGTTACTTCAGTAACAACTTTCAGAGTCTGTAGTTGCTTTTAAACATGTTGTCATATTGCAGCTAGTTACATGATTATTACAGTTCAGAGGTTCTCAGCTAGGAGGTTATTTGGGAGGTGTGTAGGTATTTGTGATTTTCAAAACAGTCAGAGGCACTGCCGGCATTGATTGTGCAGGCATGGCCATGGCCATGATAGAAGGGACAGACAAGGCCATGGCCATGATAGAAGGGACAGACAAGGATTAGTTGCCCAGTCCAAAATGCAGTGGTCTTGTATTGAGAGCCACTGCCAAATTCTCAGTTCTTGTGTTTCACATCCCTTGTTTTCAGTATAATTTAGTAAAAGATTTAATTTTTAAAGTATCATTTGAGAAGTCAGTGTCGGATTTGCAATGCTTTTCACGTAAAATATTTTAGATATATAATTGACGATGTCGTGAGTTAAGAGAGAAAAAAAATGAGACTCTGGTTTTTGGCAATTGGGATTAGAAGTGATGGAGAGGAGGGTCCAAGCACGCATGTATATAAGTGAACTCTTAAAAAAAAAAAAAAAAAAAAAAAGATGTTACGATCCTTTTCTCTGGAAAGAAATGATGAGCGGATTCCTATTAGGACAAGGAAGGAACAGATAGTGCGGAAAGTCAGAGAGAAGCTTATTAATCATTTAACAACCTGAATTATGTTGTAACTTTTTATTAAGAGAAAGTGAGATTCATTGAGAAACAAACGAAAGACTGAAACGTTCTGAATACTTTAGTATTTGAGTTCTTTGGGATTAGAGGCCATAGTATCTCAGTTATTTGTGCCTGTGAACCAGCAACTACAAAAGGGGAGGGAAAGGAAAGGAAGAAAATGTTAAGTGAAGAGGAAAAAAGCAAGGAAAAGCAGATGGAAAGGAAGAGGCAGCATCTCCTTCGATGACAGAAAATGGCAGCTCCAGCCTTCCTTGTCCTTAGGATAAAAATCTTGGTGTCATCCCTGACTTCCTCTTCTTTCATACCTGATATCTCCGGTGGCAGCAAATCTTGGGGGCTCTGTTTTAAAAATATATCCGGGATCTGATTACTTCTCACATCTCTTCTGTGCGGGCCAAGCCAGCATCATCTCTTGCCTAGATTGGGGCGTTAGCCTCCTGAGAGATCTGCCTGCCTCCACCCTCTTCCCTTACAGTCTCTTTTTAAACCTAAGTCACATGAGGTCGGCCACCTTGAGCCTCCCAACGGCTTTCTATCCCTGGATGGAAAAGCTCCAGCCATTCTGGTGAGCAGTGCTTACCTTGCTAAACCCATACTTTATCTGCCTTCCCTGCCTTTCTGAATCCCCTCCTCCACTTTCCCGGCCTCCATCCTTGCCCTCCCTGAAACACCTGGGCATGGGCATGCTGCCGAATGGGGTTTCTCACTTCACGTTCCCATACCGTCCTGGCCCATAGCTCTTCTTCCGGCTTTTATGCAGATGTCCTTTTCTTACAGTGGCCTTTTCTGACCATACTTAACTCTTGGTTTCACAGGCATAGAGACAGAGATGGTAATTCCTACCTCCTTGTTCCTACCACCTCTTCATTTTTCCCTAAAGCACTTTCATTATCTACTGCACATTTTACTGATTTTTTTGTTGTTGTTGTTGTTGTTGCGGGTCTGCGGGTCCCTTTCCCCAGAGGCAGGGATTTTCTGCTTACTGCTGAAAACAGTGGTTGACACAAAGATAGTAGGAGTTACGGTGAGATGGGAGTAAAAGTTGGTGAAGTGTGGTTAAGAAGCAATAGCAGAAGGGCACCTGGGTGGCTCAGTCGGTTAAGCATCCAACTCTTGATATCAGGTCGTGTCGTGATCTCATCGTTCATGAGATTGAGCCCCAAGTTGTGCTCTGTCCTTATAGAACGGAGCCTGCTTGGGATTCTCCCCCCTCCCCCCCCCCGAATAAACAGGTAAACAATTTTTTTAAGAAGAAGCACTAATAGAAACCAGTTATGAGACTCAGTTATGGCTGAGTTATCCAACTTCCTTGAACCTGTTTGTTGAGGGTGCTAGTACTTATCTTTGTAAAAATCAGCTGGACTGATTTACGTGACCATAGCACAGTGCCTGCTTATCTTGGGAGGAGCATCATAAGTGATAGTTACGATGATGATACCGAAGATTCTCATGGGAAGGACAAGACCATCTGAAGGAAATGGTAAAGCATCATAGCTCTTTCCAAAAGATCTTTCATTACAGTACTGGCATTTACTGCATTTTTTTTTTTTTTTTTTTTTTTTTTTGGTTCCTTAAAGAGAGCTCCCTATGGCCGATGTTACTAAATCCATCCATAAAAGCTTCGTAAGAGGGCAGGTGAAACCACTGATATTTTATTCACTTCTGGGTGCCAGGGTGTCCCTCATGGCCCTCCTAGTGGACTGTGTGGCATTCAGTAGGCATTGGTGACAGAGGGGGTTGAGGGACGCACACCTCGGGCCACTAACCTCATCACTGTTTAACACCCAAATACACTTTGAACTTTATAATGATTCCAAGTCTCATAGAAAAGGATCGATTATGTTCAAGGGGAGATGTATACTACAGAAAGACATGGTAAATATATATGAGAAAGATGCTCGATATTAAAATTTAAAGGAATGGACCTCATGGGCTAACCTCCAGTTACCTGAAATCATATTCTCTGAGTATTTCCTCATTAAGAGTTTGTATTGGTTGGGCTAGCATTGAGCTCTCTAACAAGATGCAAGTTACAGAATACATTTCCCTGTGCCTTTTGTGAATAAAAACTAGTTCAGATGACCAGGCCCTAACTTAAATACAGTACCTTTGATTATTAAAGCTGATCAAGGTGAGTGTGGTGAAGTAGCTCAAGGGGAAATAAAAACCCAAAATCTTCATATTAATGAACTGGGACAAAATGTCAAAGCGCTGTTTTTTATGATAGCGGGCAGGCAGCATATTCTGAGATGAAAAATGTCCCACGTTCCTTGGTTTATTAACAATTAGAACATAAAGTTCTACAACGTGAGTGGAGTCTTGTGGATCTAGGAAGGAAGGATAATTTATTAAAGCAAGTTCATGAAAAAATAGACCTATGACTGATGGTATGTGTGCCTGTACCTGCCAGAAACATTTAGAACGTTTCTGTGGAAGTGCTACTTAAAGCAGCACGACTCTCATTTATTGTGAGTGACTTCCAGTGCCTCCTAGGATGTACGTGGCAGAAAGGACTGTCTTCGTAGGTCGTCATTTAGAAACAAGTATGTCACACGCATTTACAAGAAATGATTTTGTCGTATCGTTTTAGTGTACTGTGAATATACGAATAAAGATTGTAAAGGAATATTGCAGTTCTTTCCAAACAGTTTTTATGAAAACATTTGTATTTTACTACACGGTTTTTGTTTTATTCCTCAAAGAGAACTCCCCATGGAAATGTTAGTAAATTCACCGCTGTACTTCAGGAACTTGAAAAACTAAATAATGTAAAGGGTCTAATTGTGTTTGCATTCAACACAGTATTGATATAAGTAAAAGAAAAACATTTACATTGCATAATAAATTACTCAGCAGTGCTTTGTGTTTCTATTAACAGAGCTAATCTGTTTCTTCTTAGGAATGATGCAATTTCACAGCAAAAATTTGATGTCATTCTAATGAGTCTGCTTTCAATTGTAGAGTACAATGAGGGCCTAGTAAAGATTAGTAAGAAATCTATTTTATTGTAGATAATAAATCTGCAAAGTAAGCTCTCAGCATAGATTGAAGTTGACCTGGCATGGAGTTGCTTTATGAATAGCCCTTTGAGCAAACTCTACAGTTCTGTATGTGGTTTGAAATCACTGTAAATGTGTAGGCAGGTACATATTACAATTGTCTGTTTTTCTTTTTAGGGCTCATGTAATCAAAGAAGTTTCTTTGTTGTGTGTAACTTTTCAGAACACAACAGGAATTGAAAATGAATCAGGTGAGTTTAAAAATAAGAATTTATACAAATACATTACCTAGATGCTAGACCAGTTCTTGATTTTTGAAGGATCAAAACACACACATTCATTTTCCCCTGATTTTCTTTTCTGTTTCTTCGCACCATTAACTAGCTCATTGCTTTCATAGTGTGCATTTGTTTGTGGAGTGGCCTGTGCTCTGTTTGGGCGTGGCTTGGCCTTTCTGAGGAAGCCTGCTCAGGGGACAGAGTCTTTGAGACCTTAGTTCAGACTTTCTGTTTTTACCTTTCCCCTGCCACGTTGTAGTGTTCATTTTTTGGTTTTGTTTTGAAGCTTATTAAGCTTTCATTTTTAATATTTTTTTTATTTTGTAAATTATCCATTGGTTGAAAAGGGAAGATTGAAATTTATTTTTAGAAGCTGAAACTGATCAAGTGGGAGACTTTATAAGCACTCTGTCCTTGAAAACCCTGTTAATAGAATACAAACAAGAAGGCAGATATTGAAATGTAAGATGTGTTTCTTAGTGGAGGAGGGTGTGGAGCTACCTGGGGATTAAACAATTCTGCTGTGGAGATTTCTGGAGCCTCAGGGCTGTTCTGATAAGTAAAACCAGTTATATGGACTTAATGTATTCTAAGCGAGGATTCTTATTTTCTGGTTTATTATCATTTTACTTGCAGTTAACAGAAATTCATGGGTGTTAGAGACACTCTCTTGAGATCTTCATAAACATTTAAAAAATATGAGAGACAAACTTGAAAATGTGAAGTCTAATTAGTAGTGTTGAGCTTAAAACTACCAGACTTGAAAACATTTTGTATCCCTCACTATCTGAGATTTTGGACACCTTTTTTTTCATCATTCACAGGTGCTTCTAACTGGAGTCCCACTTTTATTGGGGTGGGCTGCATTTAGTAAAGTTCAGTCCCTGGTTGCATTGAGAGATGTGACTTTTTTGGAATGGATTCTTTTGATTTTGTTTCATTACTTTTCTTGATCAAAAATATGTTTATTTTAATGCGGAGGACCATACATCATAAAAAATGAATCTGGCGAACACATGGGGCACATGGTTCCTATTATTTTACAACTTGCAGATTTACTGACATGCTTTTGAAGCCAAATTAGTTTTGAAATGGTCAGATGGGGGAGGGGAAAAGAGAACAGTGGATTGCCCTAGTCATTGTTCCTCAAAGTTATGTGCACATATATGTCCTAGATTTCATTTCTCTTTCTCTCTTAAGACTGGTTCTGTATGTGAACTTGGTCACCCAAAGGAACTTGCTTTTCTCCTGCCTAGGAACTGTTGTTAGGAGTCTTGATTCTGGATTAGAACGATTGCGAGTGCTTCCATAGTGGAATCCAAATGTTGACGTTGCTTTTGTTGTATTGCTAATCAGCAGCCAGTTATTTTCAGGTGGCTACAGCTTTACCGGTAGGCTTACTAACGCATTAATTCTTACACCATATTAGGCTACTAATATTTTCTTTCTAACGTGTTTCGACCTGTTGGGCACCTCATGCTTTTCACCCTGTGGCTCCCCTTACATCACACGACCTTGTGTGTGGAGAAAGTCCACATGCCATTCAGAAGAGTTGTAGCAATAACCATTTCTTTTTTGGCTCTTTTACAATTTCATTTTGTTTTTGACAAGTTTTAATATCAGATCTGCAGAAGACTGCCTTTGATGCCAAATGCCAAATATCAGGGGAAAAGTGTCCTCTTATGTTTCTAATGGTTAGCACATTTCTGATTTGGATGTAATTTACGTGGTCTGGTAGTAATGAAACTTTCATTTGGAGTATAAAAGTTGTCCGCTTTTTATGAGTAAAATTTTCAGCATCTTCAGTTATATTTTCATTATCTGAGGAATATCGGTTGTATGATATTTAGACCTGATTATTATGTCATGGCATAAAATCTCTGAGTGTTTTTCAGCAGTTGTCTCAGTAATTTTTAAAAGTTAAGGATTGTTTCAGGACATTTTATCTTTTTCCCTCTTATATTTATTTCCCCCTTTTCAGCCAGTGAAAATGAGCAATCAGTGCTTGAGAAACTTGGAAGTAACTACACAAAAATTTGGATATTAAAGTTTTAACTTGAATCAGATTGATTTTTTTTTTTTTTTTTTTAGTTTATTTATTTAAGCAATCTCTGTACCCAGCGTGGGGCTCGAACTCATGACCCTGAGATCAAGAGCTGCATGCTCCACCAACTGAGCCAGGCAGGCGCCCCTGAACCAGATTGACTTTTAATTAAAATCTTAATGGTGATGTTACGCTGAGATTATTCCCTGTAGGTACCAAGCAGCTTTGCTTAGATGAACTTTAGCAGTCAGAGCAATCTCTTATAGTGGGAATGGTCTCAAAGAGAGTAGTACTGTATCATTCATTCATGTGTTTACTGGTTGAGTTTTAGGGACTGAAGGATCCTCTGAGTGAGCAGACCATACTGTTTGTAAATGAGTCCTTTAGAAGAAACAACAGACTCCAGAGTCTCACGGTATATTAAACACTAACTATTGGAGCAACATTCTGAACTGCTCAGTCTTACCAGTGTGTTCCAAGTCATTCCTGGTGTGGTAGCTCACCAGGCTCTCTCTCTGACCCTAGCCCTGGGCTGCACAAAGCCTCCAGATCCACATGTTCTTTGTCCTTCTTTCTCTTCCAGTTTGTTCTCCATTCAACACTTAGCCCTTCTCTTATCTTCCCAACTCGGAACTCCACTCGTGTTGCCCATGATCCTTTGTTCCAACTCAGTGCAGGCTGGTTGGCAGACAAGAGGAGAGCCATTCTGGTTCCCGACTTCCTTCTCCCAGTTTCTTTTCTCTCCCATTTTAAATCACAGGTGTCCTTTACTTCATTAACATTCCTCACCCATCCCAATATTTAACTTTTGAGATGTTCCACTATTTTCTTTCTTTTTTCCCCCATAGATTTATCTAGGAGCATCCAAAACTTTAAAAATTACTTTCTCGTTGAATAAAGAGTTTAGAATGCTTTACTTTATAGAATATCAAAGGTGAGCAAAGTTCCATAATGTGAATATGCTTATAGTAGCTTAAAATAGGTATGCTAGAGTTTAATACCACTTCCTGTCTACTGAGTGCTTAACCAACAGGCCAGGCACTCCATTAAATATTGCATATGTACTTTCTCACTAATTGAGTCTTTGCATCCACTCTACGAAGTTTGGGTAGTATAACAATTTTATGGACGAAGGCAGTTAAAGCCCGGAGAGGTGGCCGTGGTTTGCCCACGGCCACTCAAACAGTAAGTGATAGAGCTCTGATTCACACCGTCACTCGTCAAATTCCAAAGCTAAGGTTCCAGGTTACCATTTTATACTGCCGTTATTAGTCAGGATAAGCTCTGTTATGCTGTGCTAACAAAAAGCAGCTCCAAAATCTCAGGGGCTTAATACAACATTTGTTTATTTCTTGTTCTTGCTACACATCCTGTGTGGATCTGCCTTTGTAGTTGCTCAAGAACCAGAGATGATGAAGGCTTTGTCTCAATATACATCACTTCTACTCACATCTGATTAGCCAAAGTTAGTCATATGGCCACATCTGACTTAAAACTCTGGTATTAGGGGCTGGCTGGGGGGCAGTACAATCCTGCGGGGAAGAGAGGAGAACTGTGGCATCTTGGGTATAGCCTCGGTGATTTGTTTCCCCAGCTTTATTGAGATCTAATTGACACGGGGCATTGTGTAAGTTTTAGCCCTAGTGAGGTAATACAGCTGCCTTGATTTCTGATTTATTGAATCACACATAGGTGTTTTTTTTTTTTTTTTTGAATCTTTGCGTGACTCAGGTTGTTACTAACACTTGAAATTTTCTATCAACAAAGCAGCTTATGATTGCAGCATTTCTACATCCAGATGAACGATCTGCTATTGCCAGTAGCAAAACAGTTTTAGCAGCTTAGCCTTCCAGACTTTAAATAAAAGTTTTGTACAGTGAAATAACAAAAGAAGCTTTTAATCACTGGATGCTGCAGATCCAACTCTGAGCACTGGGATAAGCAGTGTCCGGTTCCATTCTCTTCTCTGTTCTGGGTGTTCATCTGCTCCCTCATTCATCCTGCCGTTGATGGACTGGACGGCACCCCTGGGTGTTGTGGGTTCCACAGTGAACTAGATAGGCCAGGGCTCTGCTCTGCTGCTTACCTACTCAGAGATGGTTGAAAAGCGGAAGACGAGACCATTTTAGATAGCGAAAAGTGCCGTGAGGACGGCGAAACAAGGCGGTGTGATAAAGGGTGATGAATGGAGGCAGCAGGGAGTTTCTTCGGATCACATGGTCAGAGAAGGCTGCTCTGAAGAGGTGACTAACAGTTAAAACAGACTCAAGTGGTAGCCAAGAACCAGGTATGTGAAGATCCAGGGAAAGAAAATTCTAGGTAGAGCGATCAGTAGTGAGTGCAAAGGCTCTGAGGTGGGAATGGGCTTGCTGGTTCAAACACAGACAGAACAGGCCAGGGCCTGGAGCTTGGCAGGCATCAGGGGGGCTCTGAGACAAGATGGAGTTGGGGGGAGGCTGGGGTCCGATTTATAGAGCCTTAAGGGCCATAGGAAGAAGCTTCTGTTTTACTCTGAGTGCAGTGGGAAGCGACTGGACAGTGACATGATCTGGTTTCCATTTTTTAGAGTAGCACCTTTATCTTTATTGGGCAAGAGTATAGTAATATGTTTGTTCACTATTGAGATTAATGCCGTAGTTGAAGACAGTTTCTTCAGTCGGACAATTTAAAGGGCCTGCCAGCTTTTTGAAAGAGGGTACTTTCTTGGTGTGTTTTAGAACTCTTTGGCTCCTGTTGTTTTCCAGAGACCGTGTGAAGGTGGTTTCGTTTGGTGTCCGCATCTCTTTATTGTTATTGCGGTCGTATTCTTCTGCTCATTCCTTAACCAAACACGATTTAATGCTGTTTCAGTAAAACTGAAGCTTGTTTCATCCTCTCTCCCCCTCACTGTTTGCTCCCAGAATAGTAGCTAAGAGTCTTGTTTGCAAGTTTAAACAAAGAAGACTTGTTCCTAGAATTTCAAATATTAGCGCTCTAATTCTTGGATGTCTTTTGCTGGTGACAACAATGAACTGTGGTACTTATCGTTGGTCTGTTGTAGAATAGCATGTATCTTAGTGTGATATACTATGACACATTCTCGATGTCAAGTCATGTTCATGTTTAGTCTAAACTCTTCGGTCAGACACTGCTGTTGCTCTCCAGCGTTGATGTTTACGTTGATGTTTAAGGGGCGCCTGGGTGGCTCACTCAGTCGAACATCCGACTTTGTCTCAGGTCATGATCTCACGGTTTGTGGGTTCGAGCCCCACGTCGGGCTCTGTGCTGACAGCTCGGAGCCTGGAGCCTGCTTCGGATTCTGCGTCTCCCTCTCTCTCTGCCCCTCCCCTGCTCATGCTCTGTCTGTCTCTCTCTCAAAAATAAATAAACATTAAAATTTAAAAATAAAGTTCATGTTTACGAAACTAGGTGCTCTAATTAAATTGATGAAAACGGGTATGATCATTTATGGTCGTTTTCTGGATAGAATATGTAAAAAGAGTTTGATACAAATTTATTTCATTAAAATTTTTCTTAAATTTATTTTTGAGAGAGAGAGAGAGAGAGAGAGAGAGAAAGAGAGAAAGAGAGAGACAGGGTATGAGTGGGAGAGGGGCAGAGAGAGAGAGACAGGAAGACACAGAGTCTGAAGCAGGATCCAGGCTCTGAGCTGTCGGCACAGAGCCCGATGCAGGGCTCTAACCCATGAACTGCGAGATCATGACCTGAGCCGAAGTCGGACGCTTATCCAGCTGAGCCACCCAGGTGCCCCTAGTTACTGATACAAATTTAAATGAGATACCAGTAAAACTTGCTTATTTTTATATTTTTAAAAATGAAAACATTAGTATGTATTGTCCATGTCAGATCGTACTTGCAGCCTCCTGTAACAGCAGCCAATGCCAATGCCATGCTATATATATAACGCCATGTAGTGGAGTTACCTTCCTGATCCCAGTGGATGTGTATCTAAGAGGTGGGGGCTGGCTAGGGAGCAGAGCAGACTGGTTCTAGGGCACCTGTGTGCTTGGAGCAGAGCAGATGAAGGAGAGGTGTGGGCTCAGCTCTGTGGTCATTGTAAAGAAGAGAGTAGACTTTGCCTAAGGAGATGGGAGACCGTCGGAGGGTTTTGAGCAGAGGAATGCTTGAGTTGGGTTTGAAAAAAATTTTGATTAAAAAATTTTTTTTACTACGTCATCAGTATTTTATCTTTGGTTTTCTGGGACCATTACAGTTTCATTTGGACATGATCTAAAGAGGACAGTGTATAATTCATTTACTTATTTTACTTTAAAAGCCCAACATT
This sequence comes from Herpailurus yagouaroundi, assembly GCF_014898765.1. Classification (NCBI taxonomy): domain Eukaryota; kingdom Metazoa; phylum Chordata; class Mammalia; order Carnivora; family Felidae; genus Herpailurus; species Herpailurus yagouaroundi. The sequence goes on from NW_024412388.1 coordinate 9,758,164, forward strand.
GAGGTATCATTTGTGTGCATTAAATATACTCATTTGAGAGACGTCTGGGTGGCTCAGTTGGTTAAGCAACTGACTCTTAATGTCAGCTCAGGTCACGATCTCACGGTTTGTGAGTTCAGGCCCCACATTGGGCTCTGCACTGGCAGTGCAGAGCCTGCTTGAGATTCTCTTTCTCTCTCTCTGCTCTTCCCACACACTCTCAAAATAAATCCATAAAGTTTAAAAAAATTTAATTTTCATTTTTTATAATGTTTATTTTTGAGAGAGAGAGGGAGAGAGAGCAAGAGCACAAGTGAACGGGTGTCAACAGGGGAGGGGCAGAGAGAGGGAGATGCAGAATCCGAAGCAGGCTCCAGGCTCTGAGCTGTCAGCATAGAGCCCGACGCAGGGCTCGAACTCACGAACCAGGAGATCATGACCTGAGCCAGACTTGGATGCTTAACTGACTGAGCCACCCAGGTGCCCCTAAAAATTTTTTTAAATGTACCTGTTTGAAGTGCGCAAGTCTTAAGATTGCCAGATACCTGCACTCAGTTCTCTCAAGGTACAGAACACTTCCATTACCCCAAAAATTCTTTCCTGCTGCTCTGCAGTTCGTGTCACTTCCCCACCCCCCCAGTCCTTACCCCAGGCAGGCACTGATTGGCTTTCTGTCCCTGTGGATTGTTTTTTCCTGTTCTAGAATTTCACGTGAGTGGAATCGTTAGTACTTGCCCTTTTGTATTTGTCCCCCCTCCTTTTTTTTTTTTTTTTAATGTTTATTTATTTACTTAGAGCACGAGCAAGGGAGGGACAAAGAGAGAGGGAGAGAGAGAATCCCATGCAGGCTCTGCACTGTCAGTACAGGGCCTGAAGTGGGGCTCAATCCTATGAACTCTGAGATCATGACCTGAGCTGAAATCAAGAGTCAGACAGACACTCAACCGACTGAGCTACTCAGGCACCCCTGTGTTTGTCTCCTTTTGATCAGCGTGGTGTTTTTGAGATTCATCCATGTTGTTATAGGTGGTAGTTTATTCCTTTCACAGAGGACGCTTTATGGGGGGCAGCAGACCATGTGACCATTCAGATACATCTGTTCACAGATGTATTTCCAAAGATTTGGTAAAGCCTTGAATGGCTTTCTATCTTTGGTTTTAGATTATCTTCCCCACTTTTTTCCTAATCCTGGGTATATATGCATAATGAGGTATAAAACGTTGAAACCACTTTTGCTGTTGTAGCATGTTATTGATATAGAATTAGATTTGTGTAAGTAATTATAAATGCGAATTTGGTTTTTCGGGCTTTTTAAAAAGAGACTTCCAAGTAAGGTGATTATCTTATGTGTCATGACTTAAACTTCGAGTAATGAATGTATAGTTAGGAAAATTAACATGTTTAATAATGATGGCACTTAAATCTCATCTTGAATCATGTATTCTACTAGATAAATTGGCAGTTGTTATAAGATCTGGGACATTGTCTTTGCGAATGAAAATGTTCGATTGTTTCTGAAATTTGAGAAAGAATTAGCAGCTTGGATGTGGGAGGAGCTCTGGCAAGAAGGTTTACGTTTTTTGTTATCCTGATATTAATGCTTTGGCAAAGAAAAAGGTTTTGTAGGCTCGTTTTGCTCTTCCTCAACTTTGCTGTGTGGTGACTCACTTTCACCCTCAGTCCTTCACAGGACTCCACAGGGAGTGGACTTCCGTCCTTCACAGCCACTCCATCTGTGTGACCTTGGGCAAGTCACTTGACCTCTTGGTATTTGCTTTCCTACCTGTTAAATAGAGACAATAGTGGTGACCACCCCATGTGGGTGTGGTCAAGAGTAAATGAGTTAATAAGCGTCAAGGCCAGCACCTGGCGTGTAGGAAACACTGTAGGTAGCATCATCACCATTATTTTCAGCTTGTAAGGAAGTGCCGATCCTGTCCTGTAACATACTTTCGAAGCGCTGTTAGTGCTTTAGTTCAGACCAAGTCATTACTGTGGATTTTCACAGAAACCCCCTCATTGACCACTGCTTGGCTGACGGTCTCTCTCTCTGTGGGACCATTCTCTGTATGTCTTGAGTACTGTATTCATACAACGTAAACCTGAGCATATAGGAAATTAGAAAAGCGGGCAATTATCGTGAGCTGTTTGGAAAGTCTTCAGGGATGAATGGATTTGAACTTGACCCGGAAGGATATAGAAGATATTGACTGGTCAGAAGAATTGAGGGCCAGAAGGATCAGTGGTCTGGGGGCCCTGTTGGCTGAAAGCCTGATCTGTGAAAGACGCCAAGGAGTAGGAGGACCTCCAGAGAGTGGTGCCTGTAGGGACTAGGGAGGAACTTTGAGAGTAAAATCGAGATTTTTCTGTGATTTCTTCCAATAGAATTTTTCTTTTTCTTTTTCTTTTCTTTTTTTTTTTTTTTTTAAGGCTGTGGCTAGACCAAGCAAACTCCCACCTGACTTGAAAGGCTGTTGCTCCTTGGTTTGCTGCTTGGATGAAGGTGGTTGGAAATTTGGCAGCTCAGTCTCAGCAGTAACAGACTCACTAGGAGGCAGCAGAACCCTCCTTCAGGGGCATGTCAGGTTGAGAAGAGCTCTTAGGTCTAATTTACTTTGCTTCTCTTCAACCTCGAGAGACTCTACAACCAGTAAAGTAACCACTGGTTTATTTAGAAAGTTAAAAAAAAAAAAAGGAATTCTGAACCGGATGCTTTATAGGATGATTAATCAAGAAGGCAGAAGGTTCAGAGAAGTTGAATAGGGAACGGACTGGAAGCCAGAAGACCTTCTCGTCACGTCATGTCGCTCCCCTGCCCAAGACCTTCTACTTGTGTCCCGCTGCTCTCTAAATGAGCTCCAGTCTCTCTCTACCCTGACCTTCAAGGTTCTGCAGGTTCTGGTGGCAGCCGCCCCTGCTTTCTCCCTGGCTCACTGTGACCTGGCCACGGCGGTCTCATTTTATTCCTGAACGTGCCAAGCCCTTTGTCCCCTTAGTACGTTTCCCTGGAATGCTTGCTCCTTAATGCGTGGCCATTCTCATCTTTCAGGTCCAAGTGTCTGTGTGTGTGATCTTCTCTAAGATGTCCCCCCGCACGCAGCTGCCCTGACGAGGACAGTGCCCCCTCCTTATCTATCACACTCTTCTAAAAAAAAAAAAAAAATTTTTTTTTAAAGTCTTTATTTATTTTTGAAAGAGAGAGACAGAGTGTGAGCAGGGAAGGAGTAGAAAGAGAGGGAGACACAGAATCCGAAGCAGGCTCCAGGTCCTGAGCTGTCAGCACAGAGCCCAATGCGGGGCTCGAACTTACGAACCGTGAGATCGTGACCCGAGCCGAAGTCGGAGCTCAACCGACTGAGCTGCCGAGGTGCCCCATCACACTCTTTATTTCACTGGTCCCAGTGGAATACCTGGTCAGGTGGGCAGAACCCATCTGTCTTCGCTGCTGCTTTCCTCGGTAGTGCAGTGCTGGCACGCGGGGTGCTCGTCTGCCCTTCGCAGGATGAGGGGATTGCTGTGTTATTTCAGGCTGAAGGGTGACTACAGCGGTGGGAAGTGGAGAAGGATCAGATACCACACATACTGCAAGCTCACCAGCAGATTCGACTGTTGACTTCTCCCCCTTCGTGGAACCTTTTCCCCAGCCTTTCTGACATCGTGTTCTTGATGCCCCTTCTGCCACGGTGACATCGTGCCTGGTCTTACCTCCCACTCTTAGATAGTGACATCCTGAGGGCTTTGTCCTTGCTTGTCTCTCTTCTCTGATCTCATCCACTTCCCTGGACTCCATGGCCAGTTGAGTCTGTACACCCTCACAGCCATCTCTGTGCACACAGACCTCCTGCACTTGACTGCCAGGTACTTGTTTGTTGACAGCAACCACTGCTCGGGGCTCGGCATCCTGTGCCAGGCGCCGGGTGCAGCGGTGAGTGAAACGGAACCTGCCCCCTGGGTCTGCAGCTTAAACCTGCCTCTGGTGGAGAGGCCATTAAACCAGCCAGCCAGTAAGTGCTTACAAAGTGCAAAGTGCTGGGGGAGGTGGGGAGAGGTGGGGCGTGTGGTAATGGAGCCTTAGGGGAAATCCTGCTTGGTAGGACAGTGGGGACTGGCTTCCTTAGGGCAGGGCAGAGGCCCAGAGCCCTGCAGGCAAAATGACACCCTCCTGCCTTGATAGGTCTTGGCCCAACCAGGCTGGTGCTTAAAGTAAGGGGTAGGAACTCTCTTCTGCTTTTCTATCCGACCCGGGCAGGAGCCCCAAAGAGGCGTGGACAATAACTGGTTGCCTTTAATTGCCTTTGAAGCTATTTATCCCAGGTTGTTCTGGTATGCTTTGCTTGATTCAGAGTGAAACCCTTAAAACGGACCCCCCCCCCCCCCTTGCCTGTAGGGAACAGCTCCTCGAGTTGTAGTGGAGAAGTTGGGGAGGTAGGGTGCGAATGTGCGGACCCCACCCTCCTTTCTCCTCTTGGTTTAGTTAGTCTCTTAGAATCTCTCCTGATCTCTGCTTCTCAGTCCTGAGATGGGAGGTGCCGGAAGAGCAGAGGTGGTCTCTCGTGCAGCAATCATCAGGCTTTTGTTTATGTGCATTAGATCTTTGGATATTTACCATGTGAGAAATTGAAGCAATTTTTTTTCTTTTTTGTGAAGTAAACTCTGCAGCCACTGTGGGGCTTGAACTCACGACCCCAAGATCAAGAGCCCCAAGCTCTGCCGAATGAGCAAGCTCTACCGAATGCGCCCCTTGAAACAAAAATTCTTTGAACAGTGTTGAGGGAGTATAGCTTCACAGGAAGTGGCAGAAATAGTACAGAGCCCTATACTCTTCTTCACTCAGTTTTTCGCGGTGGTAACATCTTACTTTATTACAGTATCAAAACCAGGAACTAGACCTAGTTCAGGAGTTGGTTAGACTACAGTCCTTACTCATAGTTCAGAAATTTTTAAAACATGAGATTAGACAATCACACATCCATTAGCCAGTGGAATGATGACATCATCACTTGTCATAAACCCTGAAAACCTCCCCTCTACATGCCTGAGAATGAAAAAGGCAGGTAACATCCTAGGACTATTGTTGAAATAGCCCTGACCCTGTGGACCCCCCAAAGGTGGCCCTAAATGACCGTGAGATACCCCACTGGCTTGGTTGGAACGTGCACTCTGGAGTCTGTCTGGACTTTATCTTGGCTCTGCTACTTTATTTTTCTTATTTTTATTTTTTATGTGTTTTTAAAAATTTTATTTTAGAGAAAGAGAGTGTAAGAGGGGGAGGGGCAGAGGGAGAGAGAGAGAATTAAGCAGGTTCCACACGCAACTCAGAGCCTGATGCAGGACTCGATCCCTTGACCCTGGGATCATGACCCGACATCAGGAGTCCGATGCTCAACCGACTGAGCCACTCAGGTGCCCCTTGGCTCTGCTACTTTAAAACCACGCAGCTTGGGAGAGTTACTTGACAGGGCAGCTCTGTGGCATAGTATTTGAGAACCCAGACCCTGAAGCCTGACTGTCTGGGTTTGAATCCTGCCTCTGCCACTTACTAGCCATGACTGTGGGCAGGTCTCAGTTTCATCTGTAGAGTGAGGATCATGAAGGTGCCCACAGCCAGAGTGGCGGTGTAAAGATTAAACGAGCTGGTTAAAAGATTAAAAGAGCTTGCAGTAGCGTCCGAGTGGCGTCCTGAACATCCATCGGTGTTAGCTGTGATTATTGTGAGGTAATGCAGGAAAAACATTGAGCGCAGAGCTTGGTCCAGAGGAAGGAGTAAAAGTCATACTCCTGACGCTCCCCCACCATCCAGCATGGGAAGTCATCGTGAGCCAAAGGAAAGGTATTAGGTATTAGGGGAAGGGAAAAAGCAGTTGTCTGAAAACTTTGTGAGCAGAGGGCCCGGATCAGCTTTGTGAACCATCGTACCTTCACTGCTCAGCGCAGGGCCAGCCTGGAGTGGGCTCTCAGGAAGTGTTTGTTAATGACTGAGTGATGGACTGAGTGAAGGAGAGCTGCTTGTGGCCACGAGTCGGGGAGGGGAAGGAATACTGACTGCCTTCTTTTGAGTTTGAGTTAGGAAGTTGGAGACCTTGATTTAATGAGATCAATAACAAAGCTTATTAAGTTAACTTAAATTTAACACATTAAATTTAACATACGCTGTTGTAGATCAGTTCACTGATACACGTTTGGAGCCTTTACTTCATCAAGCGGTGAAATAAACGAGCTCTTCTGTTTCCTGTTACGTAATAGGAAAGTAGAGAAGTCCTTGTAACGTCCTCTGTGCTTACCACAGTGATCGGTGTCCAGAAACCCTTGAAACAGGAACGTGCCTTTATTCTGGGATGGCAAGGATGGGCGGTTGGCCACTCCAGAAGGGGGAGCAAGGGTCCTTCCTGGAGCCTGCAGTTTGGTCTCTGGTTGGTCACCTTCTATTCCTCATATTCTGTGTAGTTCAGCAGGTGATCCATTTCTCCTAAGGTGTTACCCCTACCTACCTCTCCCTACCTACCTCTCCCGCGTCAGCTCCAGCTGCTTTTCCCTCACCTTCTCTGCTCTGGACTCGCTGGTCTTTTTGCCTGTCTGTTCTGTGATCATATCAAGCTTATTCTTGAGTCAGCAAGGGTCCTTGCTGATTACCTGTCCTGGTGTGTTTGCCCCCCATACTGTCACATGATGCCCTTCTGCTTCTTGAAGCTCTCTGTTTAAAATAGCACCCTACCCATCTCCGTCACTGTGTCCTCCTCTTGTGCCTAATTTTTCTTCAGAGCATCAGAAAGTACCAGGCATTGTATATCCTTGGTTGATTTTGTCGGTCTTCCTCCATAGAGTGACACGTTGTTAAGGCAAAGGAGGTGCTTAAAACATTGCCTGGGCCGTAGAAGGGACTCAGAAATTGAGTAGATGCTGCAATTTCTTTTAGAGAAAAATTGATCTGGGAAGTAGTCCCAGGATCAAATGGTGATCTTCAGTGTAGGAACCAACATGACCTTGTTTAGAGTATAATATTACATCTAATACTCTAAGGATGTTCATACATATAAATATATGTGTATATGTATGTTTGTGTGTATAAATGAGATCTCAGTTTATATATGGGTGGGGGAGAGAAATTTTCTTTTAAATAGTCTTTTGTTCTAAAGGTTTACTTGTAAGTTGCATGCTAAGAATTGAAAGCATATATCACATTTTCTAAAAAAGAATTCTTATGTTGACCCAGAAATATACCTACCTCACATTCAAGAAATTCAGGCACATGGAAAAAATGCTTTCCGATAGATGACCCAGCTATTTTATTTATTTCTAGCCCTCCTTTTTCTAAAAAAGTTTTAAGTTGGTTTACAAGAATTATGTATTCATTCAGGTATTTAAATGACAACAAACATGTTGTGTCCCCTGCTAAGCATTGGGAACGCAACATCGAATAAGATAGATACCATCTGGGGCACCTGGGTGGCTCAATCGGTTGAGTGTCCGACTTCGGCTCAGGTCACGATCTTGCGGTCCGTGAGTTCGAGCCCCGCGTCGGGCTCTGTGCTGACAGCTCAGAGCCTGGAGCCTGCTTTGGATTCTGTGTCTCCCTCTCTCTCTGACCCTCCCCCATTCATGCTCTGTCTCTCTCTGTCTCAAAAATAAATAAATGTTAAAAAAAAAAAAAAAGATACCATCTGTCTTCACTGTAGTTTATCAGAGGAGGTACGTTAAACACATAATTTTACAACTAATTATTTAAAATTGTGATAAGAACTATGAAGGTAAACTAAGGAAGGGAAGAGGCAGTTTCCAGCTGGAGCCATCGCAGCTGGAAAGGTGAGAGCCAGGTCCTGGGGCTGCCAGGGTTGACTTGGTGTGGTTGGAAGTCTGCAAATTTTAGTCGAGTCTTGTAGTGTGAAGGCTACTAAAATATAAAAAAAAGCTTTCCTCCACTAGGTAAATGAGCCCAAATTTACAAGCAGGGAGGGGTTCACCAAAAGCAGGTAAATAAATGCATAGGAATTTGTCTTATCTTTTTTCTTGGGGCAGGTCTGCTGAGGTCCTTTCTGTTCACAGGTGTATCAGAAATGTTAACACACGTGGTCTCCAAATTACACTCCAGTGACACATTTCCCGTGGGAATGACCATTCCTGCCTCAGGAGCCGTTGGCTGCTGTCACTGCCATGGAAGTTGGGAGGTTTTAGGGCAGAGGTTCTCAGATTCTGTTCCAGCAGAATTTTTTTCTTTCTTTTTTTTTTTCAGGTTTATTGAGGTATAATTGACGAATTGTAAGATATATGAAGTATACATAGGGGTAATTTGATATATGTGTAACCATCTAGTTAATTACCCCATCCATCATCTCTCATATTTATCCTTTTCCTTTTTTTTTTTTTTTTGTGAGAACATTTCTCTTAGCAGATTTCAATTCTATAATTCAGTGCTATCACCTAGAGTTAGCATGTTTTACATTAGATCCTCAGACCTTATCCAGCAGAATCTTAACTGGAAAGAGCACAGTAGTTATGAACATGGGCTCAGGGTCAGACAGACAAAGGTTCAAATCCTGGTCTTGAGCAACTTAGACCACTTCCCTAAGCCTCAATTTCCTCCTTAATGGGTGTGTTGGTGTTGGTGGTGGGGGTGAGGGGATAGGGCAGGGGCGGTGCCAGAGGAAGCAATGACAGTCCCTGCCTGCCCCTTGAGCTGTTTGGAGTAAATGCCATCGTGCATAGAAGACGGTTAGTACAGTGCCTTGTACTGAGGCCCCGAGGACTTTCTCAGGAAATGCTAACTTGTTAGTATTATTGTCATTGTGTCTGGAAGTACCAGTTTAGAGGAGCTGATGCACTGTCTTTTCAAAGCTCCTAGGGAGGTTAAATGGTGTCAGATCCTTTTAAATCTTAGGCTAGGGTCCTATCTGAGGAAGGAGAAGAAAACTTCCTCACGCTGCTAAGTGGCCATGTGCTGATGGGACTCAGAGCCTTAGCTAAGTACTTCTTCATGTTTGTCCATGTTATTATTTGTCCAGTGATCATTATGTAGCCTAGGGTGCCCACTGCCAGTTTAATACCTGTTCCCCCTTTGGAAAAAAGATTCCTGTTTCCAGAATCACCATTTATAGATTAAAGTTTTAAAAATGGGGTACCATATTTAAAAGTGAGAAATTTGTGTGCTGAGTTTATTCACACTATAGCTAATTAAAAACACCATCAGACCCATTTTCGGGGGCAGTTCTGGCATTCTTGTGTTTTGAAAGGCATTTAACGTGCTTGGTATTATTGTCAGAACCAAGCTGAAGAGCAGCAGGCTAACGGCGTTCGTGCTTCCGGAGTGCTGGCACTGTGAGCTTTTGCCCTGTTTGAGAAGGGAATCTCCGTCCCTGGGGGCCCGCTTGTGTGCATCCCGACTCGAAAAAGGCCAGAGAGTGGACCTTCATAATGAGTTGCTCCTTGCTGGCGGATTTATTTGTCTTAAAGCAGCCTATTGATACTTTAAACAAACAAACAGACAAACACAGCACAGAAAACATCAAAAAAAATAATGTTGGGATTACACAAACGTTGATGATTTCTTGTCTTTGTACAAAACATTCTTTTTTTTTTTTTTTAAATTTTTTTTCAACGTTTATTTATTTTTGGGACAGAGAGAGACAGAGCATGAACGGGGGAGGAGCAGAGAGAGAGGGAGACACAGAATCGGAAACAGGCTCCAGGCTCCGAGCCATCAGCCCAGAGCCCGACGCGGGGCTCGAACTCCCGGACCTCGAGATCGTGACCTGGCTGAAGTCGGACGCTTGACCGACTGCGCCACCCAGGCGCCCCTTAATGTTTATTTATTTTTTTTTTAATTTTTTTTTCAACGTTTTTATTTATTTTTGGGACAGAGAGAGACAGAGCATGAGCGGGGGAGGGGCAGAGAGAGAGAGAGACACAGAATCGGAAACAGGCTCCAGGCTCCGAGCCATCAGCCCAGAGCCTGACGCGGGGCTCGAACCCACGGACCGCAAGATCGTGACCTGGCTGAAGTCGGACGCTTAACCGACTGCGCCACCCAGGCGCCCCTGTACAAAACATTCTTAAAAGCTATGAGAGCTTCATTGTGGGGAAGTTAACTGCCTTAGGTTGGAGTTTGCTTTTTGCTTACTTTGGTATCTTTGAAAATCCTTGAGAAGTGTTTCCCTTTGCAGTGAAATAAAAAACACCTAAGACTAAAGGACCCATCATTCTTAGTGGTGTTATGATATATACATCGGTTCTTTGGGGGTATATGGGATAGCAGTCAATACAAACTTGGCTTTCCTTTGATTGAACGTTATTTTCAAACTAACAGTCATGTTTTACCAGTTGCCTCAGATTTTTGCTTCCTCTTCCCTTATATAATACATCCCTAATAGTAATGTTATTTCTTAAGATTAAAGTGAATTTTGGTTAGTAATTATATACAATTCTCTATTTCTTGGAGACTGTGATATTCTGGCAACTTTGCTGTTTAATGTGACTTGATAGAAGCGGTAAATTACTGCTTCCGGGAAAGGTTGCATTTCCATTGAGGGCCCAGAAAAAGTTGTAGTGTTCTTGTCGGAATATTCAAGCCCCTGTTAAAGGGGGTGTTGCTGCCAGAAGGATGAAAACATAGGTGGGGTGGGGTCTGGCCGGCTGGCCGGGCCTTTGCAGTGTGTGCCAGAAGTATTCGTTTAAGTAGGAGTGTTGATTTTTATTTTTTAAGTGTTCTAAAATGCTGATGGTAGCCTTTGACTGAAAAGGAAGCTGAAGCCGTATTTTACTTCCAGATTCTGTGGGAGTTGAAAACAGTGTGGTGCCAGAGATTCACGTAGTTCGAAAGTGACTACAGGTGGCTGAACAAAACAGATTAACACAGACAGACTTGAAGGCCGCAGTCGTTTCCTTTGGAGACTCACAACAATGAAAGCAACTCCTGAAATGCTCTGCATCTCGCATCTTGTGGTCTCCGTCTGGCTTGCCAGCTTCAGGTTGCACTTACAGTTTTGCATATTTGCTTATTGGACCAGAAAAAACAACAACAACAACAACAACAAAAAACCCACCAACTGGGTTTGCTTCCCTCTGCTCTGATCCTTCTGTTCCTTGACTTGCAGAACGCCACCGAGCCTGTCGCAGCTGCTGAGAGCCTGGCTGAGGTACCTGAACATGTGCTTCGAGGACTTCCGGAGGAAGTGAGGCTTTTCCCATCTGCTGTTGACAAGACTCGGATTGGTGAGTACTAGGGTCCCCAGAGGGGACGGGGAGGGGAAGGGAGCAGCCTGTGTGGAGGTGGGGAGCTCATCATAAAAGCAACAGGTTTGCACTTTGATTTAGAACACTGTGTGGTGTTTCTACATTTTCCAGTGAAGAATCCAGGGTGGACATAGATTATAAAACTGAACCAGAAATATCTCCGCGCCCACCACCTCCCGTCCTTCGTGATTCAGCCCGCGTGTTCCCTTCCACGTTTCCTCGGGGCTCTTCGTACTACAGAGCGTCTTCCTTCCTGTCTTGTTTCACTGGGACTTGAGTGTGATGGTGCTGTTATATTTAATTTCATCCTTGTGTATCGTCACATCTGCCCTTGCATTGATTGGAGGGCCTTCATTTCTCATTTCTCTTTATGTCTCCAGTACCTGACGCATTATGGACCTCAGCAGGTACTTGCACGAATGATGACCCGAGTGTCTCTGAACGCTTCTGGCTGGGATTTCTCATTGAATACAAACCGAGCTTTTGCGTATTTGGTTTTGCTTTTGTGACCTAATCTTTAGACGGAAGGCTAATAAGGAAGTAAATCATAAAAATTTAGTCAAAGTACATTTTTGGAATCTATCATGTTTGTATCCCTTTTCGTTTTTTTGTTTTTTTTTTTAAGATGTATTTCTGATATTCCAGTTTATGTGTATATGTGTGTGAATAAGTTGTTAATAAATGCTTTTCCTAATTCTCACTGAAAAAGTGTTCAGTCAGCAACTTGAGCGCTTACATCATTCACGTGAAAGTGGTTGCTTTTATAGCTCCACTAACTGATCGTTAGCTCTGTTATCAAACTGGATTCGTAGACTTACAGAAGAGGGAGACTTGAACCTCCTAGCTGGGCAGGACTGGCTCAGTCTCCGCCTTCCTCCTGTGCCTGAGGAAACGGAGACCAGAAGATGAGGGAACTTGTCCAAAGGGATGTTGTCAGGGAGCGTCACCTCTGGGTGCCGGTTCCCTTGGCCCCACCACCACCTTCCGCCGTTTTGCCTGCTGCCTTCTTCGGCCCGTCTGTTTGCCTATGGGTAGCGCACAGAAAAACAACAGCCTAGGAATACCACGGAGCAGCAGGAGCAACAGGAACAGGAGCGGTTGAACTCTTGGCCGTTTGCAACTCTGAAGAGTGAGTTGTTACAGTAGCCAAGTCTTCCGGAGACCTAGCTGGAGAGGAAAGAGTGTTCCGTTTTGAGCGAACTTCAGAAATACTTATTCACAAAACCGTACTTCTCAGCCCTTGTTAAAGCAATTCATGTTCACTGGAGATCATTCCAAATCTGCGGAAAAGTAGAAAGAGTTAAAAATTATTTATAGTTTCGGGGCGCCTGGCTGGCTCAGTTGCTGGAGCATGTGGCTCTTGATCTCGGGGTCATGAGTTTGAGCCCTGTGTTGAGTGTAGAGATTACTTAAATAAATAAATACATCTTAAAACAAAAACATTCCCTCGAAAAATTATAGTTTCACTCCTCGTATTTTTCCTCGTTAAGTTGTTATTGTGCTGTTCTCTGGGTGTTTGTGATTGTGCCATCTGGGTAATTTTACATGTGAGAAATAGAAACAAACAGATATAAAACATTCTTTCCTACTTATAAAACAGTGTAGGTTCTTTACAGGCTATTTGGGAAGTACAGAAGAATACAAAGAAGAAAAATAAAAATCCTCCTGAAGACTTGATGTCATTTAATTTCACTTGCTCTCCATTGATTTAACATTATCTTGCTTTTAGACTGGCTAGCCTTTTAACTATTGTGTGAAACAGAATTGACTTTAATGCTTTGATCTTTAACCACAATACTTTATAAAAATATTGGTTTTATTTTCTAGGTGTCTGGGCCACTAAACCCATTTTAAAAGGCAAAAAGTTTGGGCCATTTGTTGGTGATAAGAAAAAAAGATCTCAGGTTAAGAATAATGTGTACATGTGGGAGGTAAGAAAGAATTCTGGTTCTTTGTTTATCAGCATTCAGTACGTTTTTAAAGAAATCATTCTCTTCTCTCAGGATTTGACATTTGAGATTAAAATAGTTCGCTTACTACGTTCTTTAAAATCGAAAATGTTTTTATTAAAGAGAAAATGTGTCTCTTTGGATACAGACCGCCGTTGTATCCTCAACGGCTTGGGTGTCCTCAACGATGAATGTCAAATCCAGTTTTTATATTGCCTTGTTCAGGGTGTTTTGCTTTACAACCAAGACTTCGGTCTGTCCCTTTACAGGCTTCCAAATAGGTACCATAAAAGAACGCTCTGAGGTGACCACAAATAAAACACTGTTAGGGTCTTCTCCGTGTTTTAGAAAATAATCTCTGTGTTGCTGGAATATTCAGAATTGGATATATTTAGCACATGGCATATTTATAGAGTGCTTCGGACTTCTCAGGAGGCTTTAATTTTGTGCATTTCCTATTCTCACTATGATCCTGGAGGACAGAGTAGGGCATTAGCACATTCCTTACAGAGGTGAGGCCGTCAGGAACAGAGGTGAATTGTTCCTCCCCGTGAGGACCCGTGTCGAGAGTGGTGTTGATGCAGAGCTAGGACCCATGTCTCCTGCCCGACAGTAAGACATTTAAAAATGTTTCATTGGATTACCTGGTTTCAGATCCTACCTTTATTTTAGCCTTGTGACTCTGGGTGTAGGGTACTTAACCTCTGGGCCCTAAAATCCTCAATTTAAAAACGGGGACAAGAAGAAATCCCTCATTAAGATAGCTGTGAAGGTAAATAGGTTGTTACTGCTTCCTGGAGCGTTGCATGCAAATTCATCATTCTTGTGGAATTTTGTTCAGATCAGGTGCTCTGGGGAAGCTCTCGTGGTCTGATAGGATCTCAGTGGTGTGTGACTCCCTTTGCAAAGCAAGTGAAGTTTTTCGGTGGTTAGGAAAAGCATTCCTATCAGATTGTCTTAAATGGAATCACATCTGTTTCACACGTAAACATACACAGACCTAGAAACAAAATATGCCTAGGAAATGTCTGGATACTTTACATCAAGAAGTTCTGTGACATTTGCACATCAAGTATGTCGCTGCTGTTCTCAGTGTTCAGAGCAGTGTTTCTTAACTTGAAGATTCCTCTGGTTTCTTCCAGTAATTTTGAGGTTCTGTGTTTGTCGTGAGTCCCTTATAATAAATCTGATGACAGTTAACCCGAAGGGCCTTAGGAAATGAGGAGTTAGCGTGAGAATAATCACATTATGCTATTTCACTACTTTTGAGGTGAAAGAGCGCTTATATTTATTTGTAGAAAAACTGCCCAGCCAAAAAATGATATTAATTACTCAAGATAATGCCTGTATGATTAAAAATGTCTGGACCACAAAAGTATGCCCCCAGATAAACTGCATTTTTAATTTTAGAAATTTCCCAAGGGAAACTAACAGATATGTTCTACCGGGTCCGCGCTAATCTTAGTGAGGGCAGTATCTGGAAACCAGGAGATGTGTTCTCTAGTTCCGTGTGTGTATTGCTGAGCTTGAACAAATGTCATTAATATTATACCTAAGTTTATTGTACCTAATTTACCCACCTTAACAGTTTGTTATTGTTGGGCGTAGTATGTAAATCATTAATAGTGTCTTTTGTAAATTAAGCTTCGTTTGTATTGAAATTCGTACGTCGTGTGAGTTCATAGTAGCTTGGTGAATATCCTAATTTGGAGCCATGACATATTAGGGATTCGATTTCTACTTACAAACATGTGAAGATCGCATTGTTAACTTAGGTACTTCTACTTGTATACCACCACAGTTTGTGAGTCTTCTGACATTGCCAGTTCTTGTTATATTTAAAACTTTAGTTCTTGTCAAGGCTGGCTTTTCCTTCTTGGAATTAAAAACAACTGGATGTCATTCAGGTAGTTCCGACTACAAGGTACATAGTATTCCGTACAGAAACCTGTAAGCCTTTGCTCTGTTAAAATAAAAGTAGATACATGTATATGTAGAGGCATGCACTCGGTAAAATACAGGAAGCAGCAGTTAAAATGTCCATGTGTCTTGTAAAGAAAGTAAAACACCAAGTAAAATTTAGTATATCCCCAGTGATTTCTTCCAACCTTGGTCTGATCCTCAGACTTGCATCAGAATGGCTTGTATTCAAGTAAGAGAAACTTCTTACCATTAAAATCTCATCTTGGCATTTGTTCTTCTATTAAAGCCCCTTAAGACCTGCTTATCTTTTAGCAGCCTCGTCTTTTGTCCCAGCTAGAACTCCATTTTCAAGCTAACTAAGACCAAGTGTTAAGTTGCTTTTCTTGAGCCCTTGATTGTCTCACAGAGTCTTACGCCCCCTAAGCTTTCACTGAAAACATTCTAGTAAATCAGAAACAACAGGAGGGAAACAATAAAGTACCCTCAGGGTGATGCCCCAAACAGTCAGGTTCTCCTAAGAGGAGAGCAGTTGTTGGAGCAGTTTCTGGTGGGGAGCTGCTTGCTGGCAGCTGGAGTGCTGGACTTGGTGTGATACTCCCGGGACTGCCCCCACCCGTGCTGACTGCCCCCACCCGTGCCGAGAGGTCTGCGGTGATCTGTGCGTCTGACAAAAGCCTTTCAGATTCGCTTTCGTGGGTCTCAGATGGCTTGTTGCACTTGTGAGTTGTTTGCATGTGAATTGTTTTGATGCGTTTTTTTTTTTCCCCTAGATTTTATTTTTTAGAGTAGTTTTAGGTTCAGAGCAGATTGAGCAGAAAGTACAGAGTGTGCCTGCATACCCCATCCCCGCTTCCTCCCACCATCGCACCAGGGTGGTGCATTGGTTAGACTTTCAGAGAGCCTGCACTTATGACACATCACTGTCACTTAAAGCTCATAGTTTTCATTAGGGTTAATTCTTGGTTTACATTCTAATAAGTCTCTTTTAAATTATAAAAGTAATACATGCTCATTGGAAAATAACGTAAACATTATAGAACACTATAAACAAGAAAGTAAAAATCATCTGTGAATATTTTGGTGAACGTTCCAAGTCTGTGCTTCTCTGCCTGTTTTTCTTCTGTCTCTCACACAGGCTGGTGCATATACCAACACCCTATAGAGATGCTTCGTGCAACTGAGATCCAAGCGCACATGCAGTCTCGTGACGGGTTTTTCTCTTTCAGTTTGCTGTGGACGTGCCCATGTCAAACAGTTTCATCTGCATCATTATGTCCTGTGGCCACATAGAATTCCATTGCATTCTTCCACTGTTCAACCAGTTGTCATTTAAATAGTTTTCATCTCTTCATGGTATTAACAACTCTTCTGACCATGAAACTCACCGTGTATACATGTGTGCTGACTTGTCTGGTTATCTTCTTAAGATAAATTCCTGGAAGTATAAATGTTAAGTCAGAAGTTATTTACATTTTAGTCTCTGGTGAATTTTGCTTACAGACCTCCAGAAGGATTGCACTGATTTGTATACCCACCAAAAGTACCTATTTTTTTCTAGCTTTTTAAAACCCAGTATTGTTAATCTTTTTAATGGTCCCCTCCTCCGCCCCATTCTTATAAGTGAAAACTGATAGTTCACTACTTCTGTTTGCATGTTATTCATTTAGGCAAATAACTTTTGAATCGGGGATGGTGGGAAGATGTAGAATTGTATTTCAACTAAAATTGATGAATTATTGCTCTTCAATGAGAAGAGTTTAATCATTTGAGGAAGTGAAAAACGTTTTATCCATCTGCACTGTTCAGATTAGACATGAGCAAGTGCATTCCCTAGTCTTGGCTAGCTCAACACTTCTTTTTTTTTTTTTTTAATGTTTATTTATTTATTTTGAGAGAGAGAGAGAAAGCTTGCGCACGTCCATGTGCACAGGGGAGAGGCAGAGAGAGGTCCTAAGCAGGCTCTGTCTGCACTGAGCGCAGAGCCCGGCACAGGGCTCTATCTCACGAACTGTGAGATCATGACCTGAAACGAAATCAAGAGTCTCGCACTTAAACGACTGAGCCAATCCTGGTGCCCCCTAGCTCAACACTTTGAATTTCAGATTATTTCTAAGTTAAAAATGGAGGCAAGAAGAAAAAAGAGCAGAGAAGTCTGCCAGCTGATGCTGTAGAACCTTTTTCTAGAAAGTACTGCTCAGCTCTTCTTTCCATCTTCCAAACCTGCCCCAGGGGGGGGTGCCAGAGGAAAAGACCTGGGTCTCATAGAAATCAACCTGCCACCTGTTGTTTACAGTCCCACAGCCAAGAGTGCTTTTTACATTTGTAAGTGGTTTAAACAAAAAATCAAATGTTTTGTGACACATAAAAATCATATGAAACTCAGATGTCCGCTCACAAATCAAGATTTATTAGAACATAGCTGCGTTCATTTGTTTGTATGTTATCGATGGCTGCTTTGGCCCTACGGTGGCAGAGTTGAGGAGTTTAGACAAGAGTCCGTGCAGCCTGCAAAGCTGAAAATATTTATTGCTAGTTCTTTACAGAAAAAGTTAGCTGAGCCCTGGTCTCAGTGTGTAGAAAGGAGAAGCAAGTGGGGATGAGTGTGGTGATGACTGGTGTCTTAGGTTTACTGTGAAGCTATGTGGTTGATGGCAGTGAAAAGATTTTTAATTTTTTAAACGTTTATTCATTTTTGAGAGAGACAGAGACAGAATGCGAGTGCGTTAGGGGCAGAGAGGGAGGGAGACACAGAATCCGAAGCAGGTTCCAGGCTCTGAGCTGTCAGCACAGAGCCCGGCAGGGGACTCGAACTCAAGACATGAGATCATGACCTGAGCTGAAGTCGGACGCCCAACCGACTGAGCCACCCAGGCACCCCAGTAGTGAAAAGATTTTGAACTTGGTAGTTACCAGTGGAGTAGCTGTACAGTTGGTGGTTGTAGAAGCTTCTAGGCCGATCATACTCTTTTCTGTGGAACTTTAGGGCAGATGAGGGCATTGCAATACAGAGAAGTAAGTGATCCTCCCAAATAAGTTAACTTTTACGCAGATTGGCAGCTTGGTCTGGTGCAAAATAAAAAAAAAAGTGTCTCTGGGAGTCCATTTATTCCTTTATTTTAGCCCCTATTTGTTAAGCTTTTGGCATGTGCTTTTACCAGTGTCCTAAGTTCTGGAGCACTGAGTCTGACATACAATATTCGCGGTATTGCATAGATTACTGGCAATACCCAGTGGAGATTTTTGTTTGTGGAATAATAGGATACTGGAAATGCCCTGAGTCTTTCGACAGGTGAGAAATCTGTGTGAGGTGGCTTGCTTCATGCCTTCAAGCTGCCAGTCCCAGAGTCTGGCCTCGCGTCCAGGCTTCCTGGTTGCCTGTTCTGTGCCCTTCCCGCTAGCAGAGCCCGGAGGTTCTTACTTTTTTTGTGGGTTGTGGGCCCTTTTGAAAATTTCCACAGAAAATGTACAAGTGTGTATATGTACACAACATTTTGCATATCATATTTAGGGTTATATGGGATTCTTAAGCATCCATAGTCCAGAGTTAGAATTTCTAATTTATTTGTTTGTTTTTAAAAAATTGTTGATTTAAAAAAAAAATTTTTTTTCCAACGTTTATTTATTTTGGGGACAGAGAGAGACAGAGCATGAATGGGCAAGGGGCAGAGAGAGCGAGGGAGACACAGAATCGGAAACAGGCTCCAAGCTCCGAGCCATCAGCCCAGAGCCCGACGCGGGGCTCGAACTCACGGACCGCGAGATCGTGACCTGGCTGAAGTCGGACGCTTAACCGACTGCGCCACCCAGGCGCCCCCAAAAAATTGTTTATTTTTGAGAGACAGAGCGAGTGAGCATGTGAGCACACGAGTTGGGAGGGGCAAAGAGAGAGAGGGACAGAGTCCGAACATGTTCCACCGAGTTAGCGCCGAGCCCGATATGGGGCCCGAACTCAAGAATTGGGAGATCATGACCCGAGCTGAAGTTGGAGGCTTAACCGACTGAGCCACCCAGGTGCCCTGAATTTTTTTCTTGTCTTTTTTTTTTTTTTTTTTTTTACATTTATTTATTTTTGAGAGA
>NW_024412388.1:9777414-9789314 GCF_014898765.1 Herpailurus yagouaroundi
CCCCCCCCCCCCCCCCCCCCCCCCCCCCCCCCCCCCCCCAGGAGGAATCCTGAAAGTGACTTCTACAAGCTGAGTTATTGTTTACTTATGGAACACATGAGAAGTAAATGCTCTGCAAGTTGGGCCTGTAGAGACACGAGGCTCCTGTCTCCCCTTTACTCATTTTGTCAGTCTCCACAAGTGGAAATAGATATTGTCTCTTCCCGGGAACAGGCGGGGAAAGTGGCAAACAGTGTATGGATCATAATGTTGGAAATTCAGTAAGCTAGATCCCCAGAGGAATAAAGATGGAAAGGAGCCTCAGGAGCATGGACCTCCCAGAGAGGTTCTGTCCCTCCATTAGTAATGTGTCAGAGCTGTTTGAAGGGCAAGTCCAGAGAACAGCCAACAGAAAGGCTGTATCACTGTAGACTCTAATTTGCAGGGGGCTGGGGGGTTGTTTGGATGAATGCAAGATGTATCTCAGCATGAGAGTCGATTCAGTATGAGGAAGCATCTTTAGTGCTCTGTCTTAATCCCTGGCAGTGATTTGTGTCAGAGTAAAGTTCGTTACTGTAAGTTGAGAGTGGGTAAGGACCTCCTAGACAAACAGTTGAGGATTCAAATGATGAATGTTTGCATTAATTGAATGAGAGGTTTTTGAGTTTACAAATTTGAATGAACACATGTAGAATATAACAAGTAAATGATAAGGACGGATCTAAATGAAAACCCTCACCCCCAACCCAGGAGGTAAGTATGTTTTATCAGTTTGGTTCGTCCTTTGCAAAGCATCCTCTGTTCTTCAGGAGTCTTTAACTTTGATGCATTTTTAGATTGCGGTGTGTACTGGATTTTGAGTGTAGGTGGTTTTATGGCAATTTCAAAAGGATTGGATTAAATTGCATGGCAATTAGGTGGTGTGAAAATTATGTTTTGTTCGACAAAGAGTTAATACCCAGGCTGTGCTCAGTGGTAAGGGCAGAAGGGAGGTCAGGCTTGGGTGACCGAGGGAAGGTCCAGGATGGGAGGAGAGGTTTGGAAAAAGGGAAATTGAAATGGAAGCATAACTGAGGGGACCGGGTTTGAATCCTGGCTCAGACTTTTAGTGACTTCAGTGTTCTAGTAAAATTAGCAGCCTTTCCTAGTGTCTCGATTTATAAAAGGGGCTTACTTCTATATCATAGGGTTCCTGTAAAAGCTAAATAAAATCCCTCATTAAGCATCTAGCCCGGGGCTTGGTGTGGAGATGCTTCTCCCTGAGCTCTGTTTCTCCGAGGAAGGAATTTCCACTTGGAAGTTAATTTGTAAAAATTGTTTTGTATATACACAATCAGGTATCCTTGCCTTGCCTTGTATAAAAGGTGTACCTTTTGTTATGCCTCGTTAAAGGGTATACCTTGCTTTGTTCAAAGGGACTCCTATAGATTGGATGAGGAAAAATTATTGATTATATGAAAATATTTCTCTCTGGGGTCAAGTCAGCCGAATATTTTTCGGTCATTATAAAGATTTGGAAATTGGTTGGTTGCACATCATTTATTGAGCTGGAGCTGGAGTGGGCGTTTGACCTGCCTTTGCACTCGCTTTGTGTGAAAGAAGGGATTCTAGTTCGTTTCCCGCTACCCTAGCCTAACGGTGCCGCAGCGCCTTTGTGGTCTAGTTTTGGCGGTTAACGTGAAGCCAGAGCTGTCACATGTTACCGTTTGGGTTCTGTGTGTCAGCCACTGAAATTGATTCTGATTGGAAGCCCAGGTTTGGCCAGCTAAGGTAGAAATTGTATCAAAACATGTTTTCATACCGGTTTCTGTTTGTAAGGTTAGACTCGCAATAAAAATGACAAAGCTGCCGATGTAAACTGTGTGTGACGACGGTGGTGATGGCAGGGGGACGGAGGAGCATCGGTAGGGCCTCTGAGGCCTTCAGTCCGACGCGGGGTTTCACGCCGGGGACGAATCTGCTCTCCCACCCTGTCCCTTCCTTACTTTGAGATCACACAAGTCAGTGGAGGAAAGGCGGAAAATTCAGGTAAACAGAAGAAAGGAAACAAAAACTATGGATGATCCCACTTCTCGGAGAAAACCGTTGCTGGCAGTTTCGTGTGTTTAGCGTCAGCTTATTTTTCTCCTCAGGCAATTCACATGTTGAAACAAAAATGGTGCCATCTTAAGCCATACTTTCTATAACCAGCTTTATTCAGTCATCACTAGTTTTGTGTCCGCCCTTTGCACCAGTAAAAATACTTCCCCAGCTCGTGGTTATCTTGGTTTTCTTCCAATTGTACAAGTCATGTGTGTTCATTGGAAAAATTCTTAAGGGATATAGAATTATCTAGCAAAATAAAAGATTCCACATAAACTAACAGTTTGTACAAAAGTGCTTTTTAGGTCTGCTTAGTATTCTGCTCTGTGCATGGATTATCATACTGAGCTAATCCGTAGTGGTTTTCACTTAGCAACTAATTGGAAACAGTCTGTAATAAACCACACTGTTAGGAACATTTTTGTACATGCGTCTTGGTACAATTGCCAATTATCTCATGAGAATAAATTCCTGCAAGTGTGTATGCTCACTAAAGTGTGTGTACATTTTAAAGCTTTTTTTTTTTTGTCATGGACTGTTAATAAATTCCATCCAAAAAATGATAACCAATTTATTCTCTGATCAGCATTGTTTGGGAGAATGTCTACTCTCTGGTCCTGTGTTTTTTTCCTTTTTCTCTTAAAAATTTCTTTTTACCAGTCTGCTGGGTAGAAATGATCTAATTTGAACTTATTTTATGATTATTAGGTAAACCTAATTTATTTCCGTGAGATTTTGGTCCTGTGTATTCCTTTCTGAATTATTTTTGCACGTTAAAAGAATTGAAGCGTCCATCTTTTTCTGTGAAATACGTATTTCAGTTTAAGTATGACTTAGCAGATGCTGCCATCGATTTTGAAACAAAATGAACCCTACGTAAATAAATAATTCACTCGAGTGGGCTGCCTTGCTCTTTGCAGAGGTCAGTGTTGACCAGGGTGTCGGGAAATTCTGGTGTGGCTCATGCTGGTATCCTCAGGTTGGTGGGTGGGCTTCGCGTCTCTCCCCAGCTGCTCTCTTTGACTGTGTGGGGCTTTCCAGCACCATCTGTCTCCCGTTGGTTTCCTGGAGCGGTGTCAGTACGTCGGATGGGGTGTGAGTAGGACCGTGCCATCCTCTGTGATAAACCGAAGCAACGCTTTTGATCCCTAAGTGAGTCCGAAGTCGCTACCTACTGTGGACTGACTGTTAAAGTAGCGACGGCTCCCATTTTCCTTAATTCACCATGCTGACAAGTGTGACAGACGTCTCTTAAACATTTTATTTTTTATTTTTTATTTTATTTAAAAAAAACAATTTTTTTTTCAACGTTTATTTATTTTTGGGACAGAGAGAGACAGAGCATGAACGGGGGACGGGCAGAGAGAGAGGGAGACACAGAATCGGGAACAGGCTCCAGGCTCCGAGCCATCAGCCCAGAGCCCGACGCGGGGCTCGAACTCACGGACCGCGAGATCGCGACCTGGCTGAAGCCGGACGCCCAACCGACTGCGCCACCCAGGCGCCCCTCTTAAACATTTTAAAGTAAAGCCACTTCTGTTATTCTGGCATTTAAAATTTAACTTTAAAATTTGCGTTGTGAGGCTCTTGGTAACACACCGTTTGGGGCTTCCCTTTGTCTTTGTTTAGAGGGAGAGGAGTGGATGGCCCGCGCGCGGGTGGCCCAGTCGGTTAAGCAAGCGTCTGACTTGATTTCGGCTCAGGCCACGATCTCATGGCTCGTGAGTTCAGGTCCCACGTCGGGCTCCGTACTGACAGTGTGGAGGCTGCTTGGGAATCTCTGTCTTCCCCCCCCAGCTCTCAAAAAGAAATAAATATTAAAAAAAAGGGGGGGGGAGTGTGTGTGCACGCATACTTGTATGCACTGAGGGTGAATGAGAGTGAGTTTGAAGAGGGGTCTGCAGCAACAGGGAGAGCTTTTCTTTGGAGTGGTGCAGACAGGGGTTTCAGTAAACAGACAGTTTTTGAAGAAACTCACAGGGGATGGCCCTGAATACCTTTATGTGTAACAGCATCCTTACATCCGTTCCATAGTTATTTATTGAGGGCCTGCTCGGTGCCAGGTACCAGTCAAGATACTGGAAGCACTGCAGTGAGTGAAAAAAGGCTAACATGTCTTCTCTTCATGGAGCTCATACTCTGGTGTGACGATGCAGTCACCAAATAAAAAAAGTAAGTCCCTGAGTAGATCTCATACTTTACAAGAGCCTAAGTGCTATGGAGAAAAACAAATTGGGGGGATGACTGGGGGCTGATGGGAAGAGAGGGATTCGTAGTTTTTCACCAGGACGGTCAAGGAAGGTGCTGATAAGTATGGTAGAGGTCAGGCAGATCTTCTTTTCTTTTTTTTAATTGGGTGACTTTGGGAAAGTTCAATTGAATTTTGAGCCTCACCTTCCACATGTTAAAAAAGGAGATGATAACGAACCTACCCTGTTCAATGAGATAAGATGCAAAGCATATAGCACTGTGCCTGACATCCAGTTCCCAATAGGAAGGAAATATGGTCAGTACCCAGTAAGGTTGGGCGCTGCCCCCTGCCAGACACAGGCTTGGAGATGCAGGTATGGTCAGAAGAGCTGAGAGTGGAGAGTGGGAGTTTTGTTCCGGAAGAAAAGTTGCAGTAAAGAAGAGTGTGCAATGTGGGTGGGAGAGGAGAGAAGAAATGAGTGGCGGGAGTCTTCGCTTCATATACGTAGGGAAGGAATGGAAGCATCGAGAGTCTTTCCTTTCTTTCCTAGGGAGAAGTAAAAGACTCATTTCTTTTGCTTTATTTTTGACAGGTCTATCACCAGTTGGTCCTGCAGCTCTAGTTCAGTGCCTAATCAAGTGTTTTTACGGTCTAGTTTGGGGGAAGTAAAAAAAAAAAAAAAAAAAATCTATATATATGTGTGTGTGTGTAAAAGTTAAAAATAGTTGCTAAATAGATTTTCTTTAAATTGACGGTATGAGAAGTGCTGGATGCGTGGTAGAGGCCAGTGGGGCGGGGACATTGACCAAGAGTGGATGATCAGGGCAAGTTTCTTGCAGGAGTAAGTTTGATCGGAGTCCAGAAAAGCGGCTTGGGTTTCCGGTCTTGGAAGGACACTGATATTTCCCGAAGTATGTTCCATGATACCTTAGTCCTGACAGATGCTTAGATAAGGTTTGGAGGGTCAGCTGCGTCTGCCAGGGCTTCGTACGCCGTCACTCACGTGGACCTTCGTACTGCACGTTCACTCACCGAAGTTCTTTTTCAGCCTTGCAGTAAAGGGACCCGCCAAACCGTGTGGTCTGGCAGGACCAGGCCCCTGCACTTGACTTGCAGAACAACCCAGAA
The DNA here is from genome assembly GCF_014898765.1 of Herpailurus yagouaroundi. Taxonomy (NCBI): domain Eukaryota; kingdom Metazoa; phylum Chordata; class Mammalia; order Carnivora; family Felidae; genus Herpailurus; species Herpailurus yagouaroundi. The sequence goes on from NW_024412388.1 coordinate 9,782,795, forward strand.
CACTCAGGGGATTTGGGTGCAGTGGGGCATTGCTGGACGCTCACTCTTCTTCTCAAGTTCATGTAGGGACTAGGACTGTCACTCGTCTTTGTGTACATATGGTATTTGCAGAGCATTTAGAGATCATTAAACACAATTACTATAGTTGTTTAGGTTTAGGAGAGAAAAATGACTCAAGTCCAGATAGAAAAATGAGTAATGAGGATTATCAGTTTTGGATCTCTGTTTTTATCTTTTATTTTTCTTTTCTTTGCTGGCTAATTTAGTTTCTGTGAAGCGTTTTGTAGAGTACTCGGATATGACGAAAAAGAGTTGTCTTAAAAGTTGAAACTGGAAACATTTTAAAGACATTTCTATTTTAACAAAGGTGTTTACCTCCCCCTCCCCCCCCCAGGTGTATTACCCAAATTTGGGATGGATGTGCATTGATGCCACCGATCCAGAGAAGGGAAACTGGCTGCGGTATGTGAATTGGGCTTGCTCAGGAGAAGAGCAGAATTTGTTTCCGCTGGAAATCAACAGGGCCATTTACTATAAAACTTTAAAGGTAAGAGTGTTAAAGCTGGTCTGCTCTAGTCACTCTGTGTGCAGTTTTGCAAAAACTGTCCTCACTTGGGACTGACAAGAATGACTTTGCCGACCTTGAAAGGATTATATTTGAAAGTGGTTCATCAACACATCGGAAGGTCTTTGTTTTAAATCTACAGTTGCCACCGGTTTGTGTGCGCTAAAGCACACACAAAGATCGCGTTAAGTAATTACACCCTGCCCCCTCGCAGAGACCAATGAGTGAGGTGTGTGGCAACTACTTCCCTCCTCCTACGAAACGGAGGCGTCAGGAACGGTCTGACTGGCAGACGTGTCGACTGTAAGCAGCTGTCGCCAGCTGCGGTGGTTCTGTGCTGACCGAAAACATGTACTTGGTCTTCGGTATAAGGCAGCCTTGGATTATTAGCTTTTCTCTTCTGTAGATGTGATTCAGAATGGAAATTAAACAGAGCGGGTTTCTTCTTCCTGCCAAGTTTTTATTTAGAGACGTTAATTGTTGAGATGAAAAGAAGAGGCAAATCATTTTTTAGAGTTTGTGGTGAGGTCACAGGTCACCGAGTGCATTCAGGGTACTGAGTACATTGGGAAGCACTGAGTATCGTCGTATTTCTGCAACAGGCGAGTCTGGGTCTTTGTCCCTGCTCTCAGGTTCTCTGGGAAGGCAAATCTGTACTGATCGCGCACGGAAGTGTTCTCTAAAGAGTCTTACGGCTCTAAAGATAGATGATGATTGCTTTTTGGAATACATATGTTTACTAAAATTGCTGTAATTCACATTTCTGTTTATTCACTTCCATTTAAAAATGTCATAGGCTGGGGGACATTCCGTGAAAACAGATTATCTCCACGGAGTTGAAATCTCTTGATGAGCAAGCATTGAAGACCGTGGTCAGCTTTGCAACATGCTGAAATTTGCCTGTGCGGGGGCACTAGGACTTCTGGAAGTTCAGTTAGCACGGAGCTGTTTAATTTTCCTCTGCTGTATTTTTCCTGTCATCTGTAGCCAGTGGGACTGCCCTTTACTTCAGATACACCCATGTCCTTGATTCTAATCCCTGCAGGAGATATTTTTCTGTGGTGTATTCTCATTTAAAACGTCTACAACCTTCGTTCTCATTTTCTTTCTGCTGACGGCAATAGCGTGATTTCCTAGTAGGTACTACTATACGGTTTTGTTACACCGCAGTTTGAAATTGGAGTCAGAATTTGATTCGAGAATTCACGCGTTGTCTCTCAAATTTACTTTAAGTGAGCATTACATCTGGTTAAATCGAGGTAGGATCCTGGTGGAGATGAAGGGCGGGCGAAGGGATGAATAGGAGAGGATCGAGGGAGTAGAAGCGAGGTTCCAAGGGAGAGCATGTCCGGGGTGACGTTCCCTTGCTGCAGTTCCTTTGCAAGACTTCCGGTTAAAATGTGTTCGCCTCCCTGGTAGCAAATCTGAGAAACAGTGAGAAGCAAGAGAGAATAGTGTTTGGGAGAGTGAACTCTGAAGCCCGACTGCTGGATTAAATCTGGGCTTGCTGTGTGACCCAGGGCAAGCCATTGGGACTTTACCTAGCCGTGCAACCGTAGGCAGCTCACCTTTCTGTGCCTTAGTTCCCTCATTTGTAAGATACAGAGAAATACAGTATCGACCTCACGGTATTACCATGATTACACAGGTCAGTTGAGGTAGAGCTCTAGCGCCTGCTCAGGGCTAAGTGCCGGCTGTTATTTTTGGTGAGGTGGTATAATGCCGTGGTTAGGAATGGGGACCCTGGAGCAGACTGGCTTGTGAGTGAATCTGGGCTTCTAGATGTGGGACCATGAGAAGTTGCTTACACCGTTTTCGTTTTCTCCTCTGTAAAAATGGAGTTAATAGTACAGTTAACACGTCTAGGTGTCGTGAAGGTTAAACGAGCCACTGTAGGTGAGGTTCTGTGAGCAGTTCCTAGCCTAACCGAAGTGCTCCCAAGCTCACGACTACCACCATTCTTACCTGTCTCTGTCTGAAGTGACATAGTTCTATCTTTGCAGACTTCCCCCGGTCCTGACCTTTGGTGTTTGCTCACGTATGCGCAAGACCTTTCAGATTCCTTGCTAGTGATTATCTGACTACAATCTTCCGGATAAAGCTTTCTGTGGGTTAGGTTTTGTAAATGAAACTACATGTGATGTTCTTCTTGGCTATGTATAGCCTCCTCAACTATTACCCAGATAATTAGGAAATCTCAAGACTGGTTTTGTTTGTAGTATGATGAGAAACTATTTTAAATTTCTGAAAGTTAGTTGTTAGCCTGTCATCCATTCATTCATCTCTTCATTACTTTGATAAGCATTTATTGAGAGTCTACTGTGTACTAGGTGTTCTCCTGTGATAGTGAACAGGACAGTCTCTGGTCTCCTGGGACTGCAGTTTATGGCAGAGGAGGCAGATAATAAACAATGAGTAAAATGATAATTTTGTGAAATAACATAGTTATACATATATATATGTGTGTGTGTGTGTGTGTGTGTGTGTGTGTGTGTGTATATATATGTATGTATGTATATCTCCATCCCTCCTTGTGGGTCAGGGAAGACAAGACAAATGTGAAGCCCCTCTCCCCACCCTCGTACCATGGGAAGGAGCCAGGCACACAGAGATCTCTGCGGAAAGAACAGTCTAGGAAGAGGGGCCCCGGTAGAAGCAAAGGCCTTGAAGTAGGGATAAGCTAGACTTTTTTTTTTTAAGGAATAGAACAAAGGCCAGTGTGGCTAGAGCGAGGAGAGGAATGATAGATGAGGCTAGTGAGGTGGCCAGGGGTCAGATCAGGTGCGGCCTAGTGGCCTGCAGGGAGAAAGGTGAATTTCAGTCTTCAGTTCATCCATTTGAGAGTTGAGGCGTCTGATCTGTGACTTTGAAGAGAGCATATGTTGGGGATAGTTTGTAGGTGGCTGAGCGTTGACGTGCTTTGTGTGTTCCTGTAATTCTGGAGGATTTCTCTTATTTTGACCTCGTGTCAGGAATATTTATTGGAACCTTGCCTCTTCCTAATTGGTCTGGTAAGATTTCAGGTTTATATTTGCTGATATTTCGATAAGAGAGTGTGCTTGGTTCTTCTGTAAGCCTGTCAGAACCCAAAGGAAACACTGACAGATCTTAAAGTCTTCTTGTTGTTGTTTTGTTGAACATCAAAATACAATATACAAAAAAGAGGTTTTTTTGGACTTTAAACTTTACTTTTTATTTATTTGTTTATTTATCAAAAAGAATTTTTTTAGATGTTAATTTTTTGAAGGAGAGGGAGACAGAGTGTGAGTGGGGGAGGGGCAGAGGGAGAGGGAGACACAGAATCCGAAGCAGGTTCCAGGCTCTGAGCTGCCAGCACAGAGCCCGATGTGGGGCTCGAACTCACAAACCACGAGATCATGACCTGAGCCGAAGTCAGATGCTCAACTGTGTGAGCCACCCAGGCACCCCATCAACTTTACTTTTTAAAATGTGGGTTTGTATTTAATGTGTTTAGGACATAATTTTTCTTCTCTGAAATTTGACTTACAAAATCTTAACTGTGCTCTTATAAATAAAATAAATAGATTGTTTTCCTCTTCATAAAGGTCTCTTGTGTCGCTGTTTTACTACGAAGTTGGGAAGGCTGTAACTCCATAATACAATAATCTCCCACTTGCTAACAGTTTTGCAGGTTGTTCAACAGCTAACAAATCGGGTTGCTCTTAACCTAGATGTTCACCAGCTCATTAGCTATTTAGACATGTTATATTAGATTTAAGAACAGATTCTGTTGTGTTTTTACATTGTGTGCTTTGCAACAAAGGCGTACCGTCCTAAATGAAGAGTTTGTGTTGTTTATCTTCACACAGTTGCTAGTGCAGTTAGTACTGTGCAGAAGATTGCAGTGGATGAGCAAGGAAACTTAAGCTCAGAGTCTGGGAGGTGTCTTGAAAATGCCCAGTGGGTGTCTTGTAGCCGTTGTTCCTGTTATGCTGTTTAGGTTAGGAATAAATTTGGAATAACTTTGCCTCCCTCCTTTGCATGTTTCTTTTCTTACTTTGGTCTTATTGAAGTCCTCACTTGCTTATATGAACCCTAATCATTTCAAATATTACAGGATACCACCATTTCATAAATATGTGGCTTACAAAATAGTAGAGAAGCAAACTATACATTTGGAACTAGAAATAGCTGACTTAAATAAAAAAGCCTGTCCTTCAGCAGAAACAGATTTAGCTTATCAGAATGCCAAAAGACATCTGTAATGATTACTTCAACTCATTAAAAGCCCATATATTAGATTAAGTTTTTTTGGTTTAGGTGCAGCTGATTCAAGAAGGAAAGTAATAGTACATTGGTTTAAAGATGAGAAAATGGCAGGTTTTAGCCTTCTGGGGGGGAGCAAAGAAACAGTCGTTATATTCTTTTAAAGAATTCAGAATATCTTAAATTTGGACTATATAAACTGAGTTTTGCAGAGAAGGAAACAAAGTAATGTCTACTTTCAAGGGCTTTATCTAGATGGGAAGGTATGTTCAAATGAGGAGCTATGCTGTTTCTCAACAGGCATCTCCGATGGAATTCACCTGCACTTAAGAACAGGGCCATCGCCTTCCATAATCATAGTGCAGTGATCAAAATCGGGAGGCTAATACTGACACAATATTTTATTAGCTAATCTATACACCTTTTCACATTCTGTTAGTTGCTCCGTTCATGTCCTTATAGGAAAAGAATGCTCAGTTGCATTCAGTTATAATGTCTTGTCAGTCTCCTTAGTTTGGACAGTACTTCAGTCTTTATCTTTTATAACCTTTCAGTTTTGAGAGACTGGTCAGTTATTTTGTAGAATGTCGCACAGTTTGGGCTTTTCTTAGGTCTCATGATTAAATTATGGTTATGCTCTTCAGGCAGAGATCTCCATAAGTGATGTTCTTTTCTGTGCGTTATGTCAGGAGGCACATGATGTTGATTTATGTAATTATAAGGATACTGTTTTTCCCTTTGTAATTAATGAATGTTCTATGAGGAGATATTTTGAGACCATGCTAATAGTCAGTTACACCCAAAATTTACTTCCTAGTTTTAGCATCTATTGATGAGTCAATTATTACTGCACTGATTGCCAAATGGTGATTTTCGAATTCCATTATTTGTTTTTCATTGATTAGTTGGGATCTACTTTAAGGAAGAGCTTTCCTTATTGACTTCATTCATTTTTTTGTATCAGTATGGGCTGATGGATCCTGACTTTATTCAGTGGGTTTTACTTGGAATTTTACTTGTATTGTTAGTCTTGGAACTTTCTGAATAGATGAGTCATTGTGCATAGATGAGAAACCACTAAGCCATTCCTTAAATTCTGTTGAGGAATGTGATGTGTCCACACTCGGTGTGTTTTTTTCTTCAGGATCTTCTAGGCGTAATCAGCATGGTGGTGGTATATGTCCTCGCTACTCACATGGCTGTTAAGAGTTAATGTTTTAGGAGCATAGTACCTGTGAGGTACTTTTAGGAATTTAAAAGTTGTCTGGTGCAGAGGGCGAGGCAGTGGCTTCTCCCTGGGCTCGAGCAGGTCGGTGGCAGATCCTAGAGAGTAGAGTGCTCGGACGCCTGCGTCTTCCGTGCCGCCTCTTACTTTAGCATTTCCGTGATCTCGTTAGCTGTGCGTTTTTAAATGTGCAATGACATACACTTCTTCCTTAACATGCTGAACTTGCTCTTGGCATCCGAAACGTACGCTGGTAATTAATTAGCGTTCAACACTTCTCTTCCCAAAGCACCTGGTTCTGTTAAATTACGCTTTCTATTTCTCATCAGCTCCGATTTCGTGGGCAAAATGGTTCCGTGTTTTATTTTTCCTTCTGCGTGGGCAGTCGTGAGGCTGCGAACAGTGAGCTGCTTCGGTAGTGTAGAGCAGTTTGGAGTGGACGGCGGTCGCGCCCAGCCAGGTCCGTAGGTCCGCCCGCGCGGACCCGGGGGAAGAGGAGGCGG
>NW_024412388.1:9789714-9861275 GCF_014898765.1 Herpailurus yagouaroundi
GGGCCGGGACAGGACAGGCCCCGCCACTCCTGTCCGCGCCGGGCCGGGCCGGGCCGCGCCGCGCTGCGCACGATTGCAACACTTGGGGTGGGTGAAGGTCTGAGCGCAGCAGACCTCGAAATTAGGCCAGTAACAAAATGGAAGTTGAAGACTGTGCCGTTTTGTCACTTTTGACTCAACTCTAATAGTTTTAGTTTGTTTTACGATGTTTTCGAACAAAAGGCAAAGCGTAGTCACACTTATAAGGGGGAGGGGATAATTTCTGGGTAGGAAAATAGTTTGGTTGGATGTATCATATTTCCAGCTGGCATTCGGACACGTTGGGATTTTTTTTTTTTTTTAATGACGAATTTTAATGTGAATTCGCGAATCTTTCGTAGAGCCCAGTTTGAATAGAAGCCAAGGCACGGTATGGTAGTTTCGTACTAATATAAATCCTTTTTTGCTCGTTTTTTTTTCCCCCCTTTTTTTGGCCTGCTTTAGGTCTTACGTAAATTTTTGTAGTCATCAGAACTCTCGAGTTCGTCCTTTATTCAGAACATTGCCAAGTGAGTTGTGGAAGTCCGATTGTAAATAAAATCATAACATAAACCTGATTTTGGAGGAATGTAAAAATAATATTTGAAAACATAGGCAAGAAGTTCATTCTGATTTTTTCCATTACATATTCTCTGTATTTCTCAGTGTAATGTGAATACAGCTAACTCATCCCAGGAGACAGTTGGTGGGTCTTTTATTCAATACATGTTTTTAATTTACTGAATGTTATTTTTGTCACTCTTTTAGGTCATTAAATGCTTTGATCTTGAATCAGATGATCAGGGTCTAGAAAATTCCTAAGTGTTTTTTCTACTGTTGTAACTGAGTTTTACAATTTTTGTTGATTTTAGGCTTAGTGAATAATTGTTTACATATTTTAGTTCCTTTATTTAGTGTTCTTTTTGTAAGTGATGCCACCAGCCTCTCCAGGTAAGTTGCGATTTATTTGCAGGGACTAGAGTTTGAGGGGAAGCGGAGATCTTTACTCTGCTAAGTATAACTAGTCATATATTTAGATATATTCATAGCTTATTCGCAGCTTCTCTCAGGATTTTCTCTGTTCAACATACTTTAGTGTGCATGTTTAGGACATTTCATCATTTTCTGCTTTTTTATTTATTCCTGAATTTTATTTTCTCTTCTCTTAGATGGATGTGGAAAAAAAAAAAAAAACACCTGAAAATAAACTTTCTGTTTTATTAGTGATAGATGAATTTACACATGTTCATTTTTATACATGCCTAGATTGCTGGGTTTTCCTGTTGAGTGAAGTAGTTTGTACTTAACTCTGGGAAGCCTATAATCCACTGAATCTTAGGTTTTAATGAAAATACTTGCATGAAGCTTACTCTTGGAACTTAACAGTCTGTTTTGAACCACTTACTGGTAGAGTCCTGAAGTTTAAGAGAGTTTAAATAATGAGTCAAACCTTTTTTGCTTTTAAGTTAAATACTCTGAAAGCTAATTTATTGCTTGCAAAGACCTGAAACGGAGAACTGTTCATTTTAACTCGGTTCTGTTTAGGTCTTATGTGTGACCTCAGACATTTAAATAGTTTTGCAGGCAGTGATGTCAGAGAGTTCATCGACATAAATTTCATCCAGTAGCATGTTAATTTAGTAATTCTGAAAGCCAGATGTTGAAGGCACGCAGCTGACAGGTAGACTGACAGTGGCCTTCGCTTCATTTTGGCTATGAGGCCGGCAGACAGAAACAAAGGGCTGAATTCTTCAGAGTTCTGGGCCTCGGCTCCTTTGCATGACAGCTGCTGTGCCTACAGCTGTGCGATGCATGTGGCGCCTTTCAGAATTCATCACATCGCTAGTGGGTCATGAGGCGTGTTCTGGGCAGTAAAAAGCCCTGCTTCCTTTACAGAGTGGCCTCTTCTCTCTGTTTTTGTCTCTCTTACTCATTCATTCATTTGTTCCTTCATTCATCTAATGTTTCTCTTCTTTTTTAAAAAAATTAAAAAAAAATGTTTATTTCTGAGAGAGAGAGAGACACACACAGGCAGACAGACAGATCATGAGCAGGGGAGGGGCAGGTCCAGAGAGGGACACAGAATCCGAAGCAGGCTCCAGGTTCCGAGCTGTCAGCACAGAGCCCGGTGTGGGGCTCGAACTCACAAACCGTGAGATCATGACCTGAGCTGAAGTCGGACGCTTAACCGGCTGAGCCACCCAGGTGCCCTACAACTAATGTTTCTTGAGCCCCTGCCGTGTGCCAGGCGCTCTGCTAGGTTGTATGGTGTGCACTGGTGAGCAGAAAAGAAGCAGTGGCCTGGAGTCTAGTTGGGGGAGACCAACATTAAATCTGCGAGTTGCTGATCAGCGCCTGGATGGTTGGCATGGAACAGGCCCTCAATCAATATTGGTTGATTGGCAAACAAAGACCCACACAAGCTTGTAGCGAAGGAAGAGAGCACAGTGTTGTGAGAATACAGTTCATATTGTCTCTGACCAGGGAGCGTGTAGGTTTGCCATGGGCCAAAGATGTGCATACATTGGGTATTTCAAACTAGAATTTTGGATTCTCAGCTTTGTTATTCAGCCTAGCTTCTTACATGTCTGAGCAGCCTGTTAGGAGATTGAGCCTGAAAGTTTTTTGGATGGGACAGATCAGCCTTTCCAGGTAGAGAAGAAGGGAGGGCTTTTAGTGTCAGATGTTTCAGCAATTTCGACTTGAACTGTAGGAAGATTATAATCTGTGAAGTAACCTAGAACGTATTTCCAAGGATTTACCGTCTTCTCGATTTGTGCCGTTACTGTGAGAAGAGATGGAATTTGCGTGTTAGCAGTAAATAATGACTGTTGGCAAAAGTGCTTTTAAAGTACAGAGCGTAAGAGCAGGATCCGAATGTGGTGTTGCCCTGTTGTCTCTTGGCTACAGAAGATCCTTACCTGAAGTTCTTTTCCCCTAAGGAAACAATAGCGGCTCCCACAGATGGGCTTAGTGGAAGGAATGCAGAACTTGGGGCTCCGGGCTTTTGACCAGGTGTATCACTGGGGAAATCGTGTCACCTTTCTGGGGGTCCAGTTTCCATAGCTTTAAAAATGGGCGTCCTAACGCGGAGTAGTCTCTGTGCTACCTAACCTCGTGGGGTTGCTGTCAAGAACAAACGAGATCATACAGAACAGCCTGGCGCACGCCTGTCCGTTGGAGCAGTAAGTGCCACCGATGGAATGTGGCTGACAGTTCGTGTTTCTTGCGGAGGAACTACCGAGTTTGTGACTCATTTAATCAGCTGGTATTTGTGGAGGATTTCTGTAAGCCCAAACTAAGCAGCGGGCCTCTCCACTCCTGTTTCCCATGGCAGAGCCTAACTGTGGCCCTTCACCCTTATTTTAGGCCTACTGCTACCCTTTTCGTGCTCACAACAGATTCGAGAGAAGGAGGTATTTCTACACTTGATCTTAGCCGAAAGGCCGAGAAGCGATGAGGAGGTATTTCTAGCAGCAAATAGTTTTGATGCCTGATAGCTGGACAGTGAAGGAGGCAGTTTATACCAGAAGCGGCAGTGAATTGGAAGAGTATATATAGCTCCTTAAGGTTACCCGAGAGGCTTAGAAGAATGTAAATAGTCCCTGAGAATACCAACTAGTTTATAGTATTTATCTAGGTGACTCGTAGTACTCACAGAACAGTTAGATTATAATCCGTTTCAAGAGGAAATCTTTCACGTATCTCTGTGTAATCAGAGTCATTCAAGTAAAAAACCGTGGTACCGGGAAGAACACTTAAAGTTTTCTATAGTTGCACATATTTCGAATTCTTTCTTCTCCAGAGGTGACAAAGCCTATATACACACTTGAATGGGAGGTAAGAGAGCCACATGCAAAGTGTCTTGGTCTGAGGCCATTTAAGGAAACAAAGTGTCTGGGCAACAGGGAAGGAGAAGGGGCTCCCCGGGTGGTCTCTTTCCAAAGGGTGGAGGGACGAGAGTGGGGAGGATGTGCGCAGGAGCCCTAGGGGACTGTCGGCAGGTCGGAGAAGTGGCGGAGGTCTGGAGGGTCTCCCTGATGTGACGGGCATTTGCCGTGTCCGACACTGCTAGGTGCCCAAGTTACAGCGGAGAACGAGAACGGCCAGGGTTTCTTCTCTTATGGAACGTATGTTCTAAAGAGCAGGGGGATGAACAGTCAGCCAGTGAACAGTATGAGTTTTGTCACGTTTCATGTGTATGAGACACGGTGTGACTGTAGATGGGTAGCCAGAGGTGGCCTTTCTGAGGCTTTGGCATGAATGACACAGGGGTGGGCCCGGGCAAGTTCAGCTCCAGGGAGAGGGACCAAGCTGGAGGTTCCGTCAGCAGTTGGGGAAATTTCTTGCTGGGGTCGGGGCGGGAGAGGGGAGGTGGTGGGTGCATGGAGGGGCCACTTAGAAACCCGCACGAGTGTGGTTGTGTCATGAAACTCAGCTCTGTAAATGGACGTATTGGCCTTTGTTTCTGCCAGGCACTCACCGCACTTAGTGGCTGGATTGGTACGGAAAATTAGAGAGATGAGTAAAACATTCAGGGAGGAGCTTTTCATCCATCTTAACGTGGCTCAGTGCAGGTCAGGCTCACTAGGTGTTCCAGTCTGTGTGTGTTGGGGGGGGGTCCTGGGTAGGGAGGGGGGCAGGCGGGAGGACGTGCTGCTGCTGTGTAGTGACGAAGCAGCGCACAGTGGGGGGGACTTCTAGGAAGGATATTGAGGAGGGAAGGAGGAAAGACCAATGCATGAGTTGGGGAAGGAAAAACTCGGGGGGACACAGGAGGTCACGGGTCGCTGCTGGGCAACAGGTAAAAGACAGATGTGGTGAGAGGCTATGACGGAGGCATGGAGCATGCTCCCTCCTGGGCACCGGCCCATGGGCCTGCAGCCGGGAGCCCCAGGTAGTGCTGCGCTCTCTCCCTCGGGCATTCCTGCTCAGCCTCTACTTCTGTGGTGTGCACACCTTCCCCGGAGGAGGAGACCGACACTTAGTGAGGTTGGGTAACTTGTCCAAGCTCCTTGCCGGTGGCCGTCAGCGTCAGAACTTGAACCCAGGTTTTCCATGCCTTTTCTTCTACAGGATATGCTGCTTTTCGTCCAGGTCTCCATGGGGCGGGCAGCAGCAGCAGATGTGACAACACTGGTTCCGTTTAAAGTTAAAATTAAGGAATATGTGTAGTAAAAGCTGAGAGGACAAGGGTACTTCGGTGGTGTTTGCCGCCCTGGTGTCTTATAGCAGCCGATGGCTCTTTTTAATGTCTGTTTATTTTTGACGGAGAGAGAGAGCATGAGTGGGAGAGGGGCAGAGAGAGGGAGGGAGACACAGAATGGGAAGCAGGCTCCAGGCCGAGGTGTCAGCACAGAGCCCGACGTGGGTCTTGAACCCATGAACCACGAGACCCTGACCTGAGCTGAACGAAGTCGGACGCTCAACCGACTGAGCCACCCAGGCACCCCCGGATGGCTCTTTTTGAGGCTCTGGCCAAAGCTGAAGGGCAGAGGCCTGTCTGAATGATGGATGCCTGGCCGTGGTGCCTGAGGATGATGGCAGATGGGCCCTGAACCTTGTGGGCATCTGGTGGGCAGGTCCTGTGCCTACTTCAAGGGCGCTCCTTGGTAGTTCTTGTTTGCTTGTAGGGCACGGGCAGTTGGAGGTGGTGACTTTCCTGTGGAAATGTGGCCCCAGCATTAAATGCTTGCAAGCCTGCCGTGTTGAACCCAAGTGAGCAGTGTCCTGGTTGGTCCCCACGATGGCTCTCACTTGTCTCTGGCTGAGTGATGCCTTTGCTGAGCGTTGGGTCCCATCTCTGATGGTTGCGTGCCACGTTGGTCCATGTTGCTGTTCCCATGGCCTGTCTTTTTTAATTTGAATTAAAAAAAGTTTCTTTTTTAATCTTGAAGTAATCTGTACAGCCAACGTGGGACTTGAACTGAACAACCCCGAGGTCAGGAATTGCATGCTGTTCCAAGGGACCCAGCCAGGCGCCCCTAAGGTGGCCTCTTTTTAAAAGCTTGATACAGTTTTGGTAGTTTTTCAATAGTTGGAGACAGGACTTTTTTTTTTTTTTAATTTCTAATTCTGTTGCTACGGATTTGCTCCAAATTTAGGTAATAAATTGGTCGGTAGCTTTGTACCTTTCATGTTTGCTATGTATAACCTTGTTCATAGGGAAATTAAGTGGATTAACTAGAATTTTTCAAAGCCTTTTGCACATTTCAACTGTAGTTCAGTGGATGAACTTGGAAAAAATCCTAATACATGCCATGATTAAAAACTGCTTCAAACATCATAACTGAGCATATTTGGAAATCTGCTGTGCTCCGTGTGTACTTAGGCTGTTATTCTGGGTCTCCTGTCCATATATAAATTGGAAGGTAAAATTTACCCTAATCCAGAAGATAGATTTGATCATGACTAAGTTTTCTAAAAGGAAAAAAGAAATGAGACCCTTAATGCAATGAGCTCAAAGTAGTTTAGTTGATACTAAAAATTTAGTTGTAATTTGAAAGTAAAAAAACAAAACAATTTCCCGTGCTTTCCCTAAATCGGAGTACTAGGTTCTTTTTCTAAATTACAGATTAATTGTTGTTTTTAAAACTCATGGAGTGCCTCCTTTCTGAACTAGGTGGTTTCGTGTTCTGGTTTACAGAGGGGCTATTGCACACATGCACTTAGTAGAATTACAGAAGGGACTATAGTTGTATATGTGAAGCTGCCTGTGAAGAAGTGAGGAATTGGGTAAATGCTCCAAGGACACCGTGATGCAGGTTAAACGTTAGTAGTTCTCCAGACAACCTTAGGCTGGAAGAAGTGTTTGCCCGTGTTGGTTTCAGATAGGCTGGCGTGCTCGCGTGGCACTCACGCTGTCTGTTCACGTTTTACATGCTGCCAAGGAGAGTTCTAAAGTTTGATTTGATTAATGTTAATAAGCTGGTTGACACAGTTTAGGGAATCTGAATGGAGAAGCAAGAGTTACTTGAAAACACCACCGTTGTTTCTCAAAGTAAAAAAGATGAATGAATACTGAAAGCAGCCGTTTCTCGTTATTGCCACTCAGATTCCAACACGGTCAGACCTTACAAGGGTTCTTGGCTGGAATTCATTCCTTCTGATGTATTTTGATTCGGACCTATCTCGTGATTTGACATTTAACCTGCGCATCCCGTCGTTATGTGTCGAGTCACTGCTTTCTGTTAACGGCGGGAGTGACGGCAGTGACTCCATGAGTGTGTGTCACACGTGCCTGGCCCTGTGCTTGGTGCTCCGTAGACAGCATTGCTGATGCTCCCAGTAGCGCGGCAAGGAGTGGATCCTTTTCTGTAGATGAGGGAACTGGTGCTTGAGGCAGGGGTTATGTGGTTGGCCCAAGTTCACGTGGCTCCTACAATATTTGGCTCTGTCTTGCCTAAATCCAGCGTTTATTCATAGTGTTTCTGAGTGGGACAGCTATACTGAATAAGTAGCAGTGTTTTATAAGGCTTTACTAATTAGCCAGGATGTATTTGCACTACTCACTGTAGAATTGCCCACTTTAATCCTGAATAATCAGGCAGTGTGATTAAGTGAAGCCTTTGGTATTAGAAAGCTACCTTATGGTGAGAACTAATGCCTTCAGTTATTTTTGCTTTGGGGGTTTATGGATTGAAGAGATTTATTGTGTTCCTTTGAGCACCTCAAACAAACAGTTTTTAAAAACACTAACATTACGTTTTTGTCCCTTGTTAGCTGTTGTTTTTTAGGTGTTTTTTTAATGGCATTTGTTGGTTTGGGCTTCAGATGAATGGGATTCATTCCATTTTTCTTAAGTTGTACATTGTTTTTGAAGTCATTTTAGAAACCACAAGAACAGAGAGAGACATTGCCTTGGCCTAGGTCCCTGTGCAGTGTGGACGGTGGGCAGGGAGGAGCTCTTTTCACTTCGTCTTATTGGTGATTTCAAGATGATGATGTGTTGCTCTGCTTCCTTCTTGGACCAGTGTGCTTTTGTGGAGAATGATGGGCTCTTAAACTGAATACAGTATAATTTTTAAAAAGTTTTCTTAAGCTGAGTGTTCTGGATCATTAACATGTTTTAATTTACGTACACTCCAAAAATTAAATCTAGAAACTGATGGCAAGTGCAGTTCTGATTTGTTGTGGGGTTAAATCATGCTTATTGTTAGTTTCTTTCACTCTTACGATGTGACACTAACAAAAGAGAGGGACTTTGTTTTATTTATTTTTTTTGTTTTGTTTTGTCAAAGTGTTTATTGGGGTGGGGAGGGTAGTAGCTTTTTTATTTATTAAGAGGAGCTCATTTGAACTGTTTGAAGCAGCACTTTGTTAAGAGACTTTGTTTGCTGTTCCCATTCTAGTGGCTTGACTCATTTAGGAGGAAAGGCATGAAAAGAAACAGCGAGAAAGGAGTTGCCCTAACCTGTCCTTGTGCACTCTTGAATTTTCCTAACGAGGGGCAGGGGGTGGTTTCTTAATTGTAATTATTCCACCGCAGAGTCTTTGGAACATGTATGCGTATGTAAGAATCTTGAAACTTCTTGAATTTGTAACAAAATGTAATACAGCCTTTTCTACCTGAACTTTTTTTTGAAGTTTATTTATTTTGAGAGTGAATGAGCGTGAGCAGGGAAGGGGCAGAGAGAAAGAGACAGAATTCCCAAGCGGACTCCGTGCTGCCAGCGCAAAGTCCAGTGCGGGGCTCGATCCCGTGAACTGTGAGATCATGACCTGAACCTAAATCAAGACTCAGATGCTTAACTGACTGAGCCACCCAGGCGACCTTACCTGAAACTTTTAATAAGAGTATTTACTTTGTCCTTAAAGATTTGGTCTTCTTAAAAAAACATTTCTTTATTTTTGAGAGAGCGAGCTGGGGAGGGGCAGAGAGAAAGGGAGACAGAATCCCAAGCAGGCTCTGCACTGTCAGCACAGAGCCCAACTTGGGGCTTGATCTCATGAACTGTGAGATCATGACCTAAGCCAAAATCAAGAGTCGATAATTTAATTAACTGAGCCACTGGGTGCCCCAAGATTTAGTCTTTAATCCTTAACACCCCACCCCCATGCCTCAAACACACATGGTAAACTGGACAAAACCTCCGCTTTGTAATCTGTGCTTTCATTTTCCAAAGGCATTTTCCTTTCTGTTCTGTCCTTTTTTTCTCTAAGTTAGGAGGCACCTTTGTTTTAAAAGGTTAAAACTTGGCACATATATTAAGAAGGGTTATTAAACGTCTTGAAGGGTTATGGGTAAGAGACTAGAAAATTCCCAGCCTTCTGAAGCATCTGTTGTATCTATTTCCACTTCCCATTTTTTTGTAGCCACGGACCCTGAAATTTAAAAAAAATTTTTGATGGAAATTTTCATAATAAGCTGGTACATGTATAGTTATTTTAAGTATTATGTTTATATATATATATATATTTAATGTTTATTTATTTTTGAGACAGAGAGAGACAAAGCATGAACAGGGGAAGGGCAGAGACAGAGGGAGACACAGAATCTGAAACGGGCTCCAGGCTCTGAGCTGTCAGCACAGAGCCCGACACAGGGCTCGAACCCACGGACCGTGAGATCATGACCTGAGCTGAAGTTGGACACTTAACTGACTGAGCCACCCAGGCGCCCGTTTTAATATATTTTATTTTTTTATTTTTTATATATTTATTTACTTTTGAGAGAGCATGCAAGCAGGGGAGGGGCAGAGAGAGAGGGGAACAGACAGAATCTTTGAATAGTTTCAGAGGTTAGAGACTTATTCTAATGATAAAATCATGATACTGTGTGTGTGTGGTATATAAAAATACCAGTTTCTAAAATAAGATTATGATATCTAAAGTCCTTGCAAATTCAATACTTTAAAAACTTTCGCTTACAGGCTTTGATTAATTTAATCAGTGTCTGAATGGTCCAAACCTAATTTGCTGGGTTTAATAAATTAAATGTGTGACACCAGTTATGTGTAGTTGCAGAGGATTAGCTTTGCTTTGGTTAAAAAGAAAACCAGTGGATGCCTACTTAGGCTAAAATGCCTCCCCCCCTCTCCCCCCCTTCTGTTAAAGCTGCAGTGACAGTCTTTCCCCTTGTCCTTCTAATCCTTCCTATTGCTGCAGTCTTTTGTAGGTTTCCTGAGACACCACCTGCCACAAAAATGAAGACAGACTGGTTTGTTTTGTTCACCGGTGTTTAGAACCCCAAAACCAATCGTGCAGTGTTTGAAGTGGCGATACAGTTTGGAACGGGCAACAATGCAGTTCCTGTGCCTTCTGTTATTTTTTTTCCTACCGTTTGGCTTCTTAGGTTCAGATTTCATTGTCTTGCCAGTTTGAGGTGGAGAGTATGCCCTTTCTGGTTCTGTTGGCTGTATTTTTGCTTTTAACATATAAGATCTTTAGACCCTGTTTCTCTGTGCAGTCAAGCGACTGCTGGTTTTAGGCAGAACGTCTGAGGATCCCTGTGAGGGCTGAGGGCTTCTACCTCCACCCCCCTGCCTCTGGTATCTTCTCTGTGAGCCTAATAATGTTGGCATTAGTGTAGACCAAAGTCTCACATTCATCTCTACCAGGTTTATGCTGCCCGGGGTTTATGCTGTGGGCAGCCTGGCGCTGGTTAGCCGCAGCTCTGATCTTTTACACACGGAACTCTCCGGAACTCTCCTCGTGTAGTTACATATTGTGGATTGTAATTTTTGTAGGTTTACCAATGGGGTCAAAATTAGAGTGTCTCTCTCACTGGCATTCAAAACAAATAATAAAAGGGAGTAGCTATAAATCAATCTTGGAGTGTTGAACAGGGGGCTTAAAATGCCAAATTTGTCTTTAGCAGTTATATTAGCTGCTAAATACATTGTCACAGAAAGTCTTCCTTGTGTGTGATCATGGAGTTGATAACAAGATCAAATTTGGGTGTGAAGCTTAGTATCTATTTATAGTTTTGGGGTGCACTCTCTCGCTCTCAAAATAAACTTAAGAAAAAGAATTCAGGATTAAAAAAATGCAAATTGGGGGCACCTGGGTGGCTCAGTTGGTTAAGCAACCGGCTCTTGATTTCAGCTCAGGTCAGGATCTCATGGTTCATGGGCTGCATTGGGCTCTGCACTGACAGCTCCAAGCCTGCTTGGGATTCTTTCTCTCCCCCCTACTCTCTCTGCCCCTTCCCTGCTCACTGGTTTGCTCTCTGTCAAAATAATAAACATTAAAAAAAAAAAAAAAACCTTAGAAATGGAAATTGCTGTCTGTGTGTCACGGTGAATTCAATTTATGGTTGCAGTAGAGGGTAGAATATATTAAAATCAAGAAAAAATGATGCTTAATTAAAACACTTTCTGACCCTCTTTAGTTTTAGAGAGACAGGATCCTCTGAATCTCATGGGCAGTTGTCAGAAGTGCATGGGATTGGTAAACTTTGTTTTTATAGTGACTGATTGTTGTGCTATGTCCAACTTAAATTTCTGTGCTAAAGTACATGAGTGTACTGCTTGGGCTTCGTTAATTGCTTCTGTATTAGATACAGGTTGGTCAATACTTTGCAAACGGGTAACCTGCTAAAATGAGCCTGAATCGTGTGTGTCTGTTGTGGGGAGGCGAGCAGGGAAAAATTGCTGACCCAGCTATACCTTTGAGTTCCAGAAGATGTACAGCATGTGGACTTCATTGTGGCATGCCAGAACACGGCCTTGGAATCGTGAGGCCGGCTTCATATCCTGGCTCCCCCAGTTAATAGCAGTATGACTTTGGACAGGTTACTCCACATGTTTTGATCTTCACTTTACTTGTTGGTAAAATGGGGTAAGATCTGCCTTGTGAGATCACTGCGAGCATTAAGTGAGAGCCTCGTAGGAATATGCCTGCACACTGACCTTGGTCCCATCTTAATTGGTGGGCACTGGTACAGTTAGCTCCGTGGTGACTCTGCCGTGCTTGGACTTATCACGGCACTTCGAAAAATAAAGGAATGGTTCCAGTATCTTCTAACGTGGCTTATTGAAATCCATCTGTTTTGCTTCGGTGACATGAAGTGGATTAAGTCGATTGAAAATCAGGTAAGAGGTAAGATGTTATTTGGATCTGCAGCTAGGGACACACCATGGCCCTGGAGAACTCCTCATGTGCTAGAGACCCGCTTTTCTCTCAAAAGCGGTCTTGTTTTACTAGTTACCCAAACTGGGACACCTGTGGTTACATAGATTGGTGGATTAGATAACTCCTGGAATTTGATTTGTTGCGTTTGCCTGGGCAAAAGTAAACATGTTTGTTGCCTAAATGAAGTGTTTGCTGTTTTCTTCTCGTTTTTCTGTCACCTCTCTGTGGTCGTAACCACTCGTGACTACCATACTGTTAGGACCAAATTTCATGCGGTTGACATTTTGGGTGTATTTTGGATACGTTTCCTTAAACATTAAGTGATCAGACCGCCTTGAAAGTAAATGTGCGGGAGCAATTTCCGTGCTGCACATGACAGATTAGGAAATCTGTCACTTCACATCTCTCTGGATGTGCAGTCAGGAAAAAACAAAAATGTGAAAGAGTCCTTTTCTTACAAGTTACCAGTAAAACCGACAAGACCGTTTTAAGGAAACAAATGCCCCGATTTTCTCTGCGGCAATTTTCTTGAATAGTCTAAGGAGTTGGGGTATTTTTCAGGGATCACACAGGTGTACCCCTCCATATGCACGTTCACATAGACTCAGAACTGAACTTGGTGATGACGTAGAGGTCTCTGGGTCTCCAAGTGTATTTATGTCTCTGTGTGACCACCTGGAAAGAGGGGCCTTCACTGTTGCCTGATTTTCAAAGGGGTCTAAGGTTTCTTTCCCAAAAGGTTAAGAACCACGAAGTGAGCTGGTATGTTTAGACAGTTGGTTGGAAGCAATAAAATATCAAGGTTACAGGTTAAAAAAAACCCTGAAATGTACCTCCAGCTTCTGTGGGAGCATTACTGCATATTGATGGGAGCATTAGTGAGTGTTTGAAGCACTCCGTTCAACCTCTGTCCTCATCCGGACTCGCACATTTCCATAGTGATATCTGGGTGGGATCGTGTGAATCACTGTATAGGTAGGACAAATGAACAAAACAAATGGATGAATTCGGGATTGTTAGTGGAAGCAGAATGTCATTGTCTTCCTAAGAAGGAACATATGCTGACAATTTAGACTTGTGGGCATGGGGTTTCTGAAATTTGTTTAGTAGAATCTCCTGTGGCTAATCCTTACAGTTGGTTCCATTGAGTCTGTGTCAGGCACTGTGCAGCGTTCTTTTTATGCATTGTCAGATTTACTCCTCCTGGTGACAGTATCAGGTAGTGGTCACTAGTGTGTCCATGGTTTGTTCCTCTCTGCCTTAACCAGGAGTATTTCTCCTTAATCATATCATGGCCCAAGGCTGTGCAATATCGTTTTAGTTTTGTGGATTTCAAGTTGTGTGAGTTTGTGCCCTTCAGGAACCTGTTTTAATCAGAGTGCCACCCCAACGGTGGGGAGGGACAGGAGAGCCCATTCCAGTGTCTTAGATTAGTTGGGGTCAGACCATCTGCAGGAAAGATGTGTGACTTTGGGGGCACAGGAACCTTTTGGGAGCAGGTGAAATGTGACTGGAGTGAGAGGGAGGCCCTTTCTCCTTGCCTTGGGCACCGGCCTGGGAGGCAGCCGTTTAAAATCCTAGTCTTCTGTGAGCCCTTCCTCCCAAGCTTCTTTGTTCCCTGGGGGCGTTATTTTACCCGTGTGTTGGCAAAAGATAGAAGCAGCATCGAGTCAGGATGATGTGGCCTAACCCTGGGACACCAGCCCTGAGAAGATTTTGGTGTGTCTGAAAGTCTGTCGTCTCAGGCCGCACTCCTGAGGAGGGCCCAGCTGCGCCAGGGGTCTTCGCTTTACCTGGCTGGCCGGCGATCTACATCATCCCCTCCCCTGTCTCTCTCTGCCCCTTCCCTCTCCCTCCCACCTCTCTGGCTCTCCCTCTTCCTACCTCTCTCTTCCCTTCCCCTCCCTTGTTTTTATTTTTAATGAGACTCAGATTCTCTTGAACATCTCTTCCGTTCAAAATTTGCTTCTTGTTGACATTAGGTAGAGCCTTTCTGCAAAGGGGCTTGGCTTTTCACAGAGTTGGGCATAACTTCAATTTTAAGTTATACACACACATACACCCACCCACCCTATATAGCTCTTAACAAAGTGCTTTGTAGATAATAAGCACCCAGGAAAAATCCAAATACTTCTGCTTCACCATGGTTCCAGAAACCTTACAAAGTATGTCAAGGAAAAAATTCTAATCTTGCAAGAATTGAGCTAAATTTGAACAGTAGTCTGATACATGCTAGTGCATCTGAGTGCGAGATGTGTTGTCAAATAGGCTGGTTAGTGGGATTTTGTTTTTAGGTGCAGATCTTAGGAGAAAAAAATCTTGAATTTAAATGTAATTTGTGACCATAATTTATGAGGAGAATACATTTTAAAGTTCCTTCTCTGCTTGTGAATCTCTAAAAGACAGCATTTTGAGTTCTCCGAGTAGGCAGATTTGTGCTAGTTGGTGCACATGCATGAACCTCCAGAGGTCCAGGCTCTGCTCCGGTGGAGTGATGATGTGTCCGTTCACAAGCTCTGATAGAGGCACATCTGCAGCTGTGGCGGAGGCCAGAAGACAGTGGAGGTCTTGGAAAGAAGGGAATGAGATTGCTCCGCTGTAGTGATGAATAGTCTTAAGAACTATACCCGAATAAAATGTCTCATGGTAGATCTAAGTGAGGAGTAGTTTAGTATCTCTGTAAATGGTCTTATTTTCATAACCTGTTTCTTAAACCTCTATCAAAATGTGGCATATGAATTTTGCATTTTTAGGAGAAGCAAAATAAAAGCCAGGAAACCATACGCTCATGATTATCATGGCTGACTGCCAAAACATTGACCCTTCGCTTACACCTGGGAGGCACTCAACACGATTATTTAAATTAGCTTTTTGGTTTAAATAAAGATGGGTGTCATAACCATGAAGATGGGTATCATAACCGAGTGCAGTGAAACAAGAAAAAGAATACAAGGTATGTGGCTGCTCAAAAGGAGGAAGGATATTAAATTTTTGTTTGAAGCAATGTGATGCACAGGGAAAAGAGTTGAAGACCCACCAGAAGGTTAGCAGTGGCAGTTTGAATGCTTACGCAGTGTCGTCTGTTGAATGATGTCTCTTGTGACTACACCCCCTTTAAATGTGCGTCTGTTGTGGATTTGGTGTTTCTGTAGCTAGTGCTTGTTTTCTGGACCCTTAACAGCAGGTGTACAGGTAGGAGATAGAGAACAGAGGAGCACTTCAGTACTTCCTGCCGTGTAGACAGAGTGGACAGTTGAGACCTTTTCCAAATTGTATGGGTATAAATGGCATATATTAATCTCAATCCATAGTGGCCATTTTTCAGTTGCCTCATTAATTTTGCCTTTGTTAGTCATTTCTTTCAAAAATAATGTATTCATTTATTTTTTGCATAATAGAACCAAATGTTCATCTAGAAAAGTTAGAAAATATGAACACATAAACAGGTCTCCTACCTTCACCAATAGTCTCATTGCTGGGAGCCACCTGCCAGCATCCTAATCTTCTTGGTTTACATCTGTGAATACATTGTAGCCTGATTTGATTAATTAGTGCTGTGGCTTGATCATTGTTCCTGTAAACATTTCTGTAAACAAATCTAGAGAATGATCTTAAGTGTGGTAATTGTGTCTTCTTTCAGATTTATATCTAGATTTTATTTCCTGAAAGTATTTTTAATCTAAATTGCGCAGTTAATTCATCCGGATATAGAATTGTAAAATTTATCATAAATGACTTTTCCTTTTAGCTGAGGATAACCAATTCTTGAGGGTGTGGCTGTGCACTCTGTTTTACCAGTTTCCAGGCTCATGTCGTCACCACCTCCCTACCTAGTTCCCAGTCCTGTTTGTGTGGCCTCCGGGGACTGACACTTGAATTTAAGGTTTTTACTTTGTAGTTGCCCATTCACTTTTTATATGCAAGGTTTTCAGACTTTAGATACATTTTTTCCCTGTAAAATAAAAGCTACTGAAGATCCTTGAGAAGAACCCTAGAAATTAAAATAATTATAAAGAAGAACAGGCTGGCAGCTTGTTTAAGTTTCAGGGGTATTTGGTTAGTCTCTAGACTCATTTTGTTCATGCCACAAGACTTTGAGGTTCCGAACAGTATAAGGAAATTTAATGCTTTCTTAATTTGAATTTATTAAAGTTTATTTGGGGAGCCTCTTCTGGTATTTGGATTTATCCAGTCAAAGCCACTAAAAGCCTTTTTTAGAGAAATTCAAAGCTCCCTTCAGATGTGATCCTTGCTGCTACTGCCATCAGCCTGGCACTTGGAAGAGTTGCTGGCTGGACCCTCCACAGGGGCAGAGGCTGTGCACCCCCCGCCCCCCCCCCCCCCACCTCGCGACACAAGCATCCCAGGAATTTACACCGGGATCTGCAGCACTGAAAAATCCAGAACTTTTCCATTGTTTCTGTTGGAAGCAAAGCCTAGAGCCCTGTTTTAATACTATGAGCAATTTAAAACCAGAGAGGTTTTATTTTCGTAATTTGCCTCTGGGATTACAGACCGCTCTTGGAGAGCTTAACTCCAGGAAAAGGTTGAAATTGTGCCCGAGCTGCTTAACAGAATTTTTTTTTAGTGTCAGGTACATTTCAAGTTACTTTAAATATGAAAGAAATGTATAGAAAATGGAGAGCATATTTCATAAAAACCAGTTGCTGCACAGCATCTTGCCACTTCAGAGCGTTCTGCCCAAAACACCGTGGGGCAGCAGGGCTA
Organism: Herpailurus yagouaroundi; assembly: GCF_014898765.1. Lineage (NCBI taxonomy): Eukaryota > Metazoa > Chordata > Mammalia > Carnivora > Felidae > Herpailurus > Herpailurus yagouaroundi. The sequence continues at coordinate 9,806,536 of NW_024412388.1, forward strand.
GGCCCCCAGTAGCTCGGTTTCCCCCTGAGACCCCCTTGGGCAGCTGTAACGTTCACCCTGACCATCTGATGGACACACCCCGACCCGTGTGCAGCTTGGCCAACCTTTGCGGGTGCCTTTCTGGCTGTGGTCTTGGAGGCCCTGCTCTCACTTTGGTCCTGCTGCCCAGCTTCCCCGTTGCCCAGATTGTGACTTCCGTGGACGTCCAGGTTACTGAGTCATTCGTTATCTTCTTGTTTTCTTTTTTAAGCATATGTTACAGTGGTCTAAACGGACTGCTGATTCCTTGTGGAAGACGGACTGTCATATGTGTTTCTGGCTTGTGTCCTCTGTACCCATCACACCAACTGTAGAAGGTTAACCACTCCCAGAGAGAAAACAAGGGCTGGGGGTCTGACTCCCTGCCTCCCGTTACTAGCTCACATGGCACGTTTTGCCCATTCTTTCAGCCCACGACTTGGCTGTTACCTTTGATGCCCTGTCCTCACTGCATGGTCTGTTAGAGTTCGTGAGTGTGTGTGTGTGTGTGTGTGTGTGTGTGTTTCTTTTGATCCTATAAAGAAGTCATTTAACATGAACTTTATGCCTTTTAAATAAAAAAAAAAAAAATGTTTTAAGTAGTCTCCACGACCAGCGTGGGACTGAACTCAGGACCCTGAGATCAAGAGTCGCATGCCCTACTGCCTGAGGCAGCCGGGCGCCCCTGAACTTTATGCTTTTTTCCAAGCAAGTGTTTTACCTTGCCCGTGAACTCTGATTTACCTCTACAGCAGGTGTTCTGAGAGTTGCTGTCAGTGCCAGGCCAGCCTGCTGCCATGGAAGCCACACCCTTGCCTTTCAAAAATTTGAAAAGCTGTATACTGACTTTATAGTTTTATGATAAAGTTCTCAATGTAGCTTGCAATGAATATGGCACTATTATCTTTCTTTTTTATTTTATTATTTTGTTTTAGAGCGTGAACAGGGGAGGGGGCAGAGGGAGGGAGGGAGAGAGAAAGAGGGAGGGAGAGAGACAGACAGACAGACAGACTGTCTTAAGCAGGCTCCACACTTAGTGTGGAGCCCGATGTGGGGCTCGATCCCACGACCCTGGGATCATGACCTGAGCTGAAATCAAGAGTTAGACGCTCAACTGAGCCACCCAGGTGCACCATTATCTTTCTTAGGGTGAAAAAATTAGGACCCAGAAAGTATTACTCATAGTAAGGCTTCTGGAACACAGGAGACAGATTAGTGAATTGGGTGGGAATAAAAATCCCAGTTTTGCTGCCAACTTGCTCTGAGATTTTAGGCAATTCATACAATGAGATAAAGCTTTGAGAACCATTTTTGTGGAGTTTGGGGAGCAGAGTAAGATCAGCTTTAAAGGCTCCTTCTGTGTCAAATCTTAGGGTTCTTCTTCCTTACCTTTTAACATAGCCATTATTTCCGTTATTCCATGTCTGTTCTGTTCTCTAAGATCTGTACCCTCGGCTCAGCTGAATACTTTGTTGAAGCCTTTCTCCAGCCTTGTACGAAAGCCCCCGATCTTCAGATTTCCTATAAGGGACCCACTTGTCTGAGGGCAGGAAGAAGAGGAAGATTCTGCAAAAAAAGTGGTCACAAAAGGAGATTGTAAATGGTGGTGTCATAAGGCTGGGGAGAGGAATCTAAAGAATGTAAGACCCACGAAACTGTCAAGACACAAAAGGGGGAACTTGAGGCAAATGAAGCCTAAAGAGATTTCGGGTTTTGTAATTACGAGATCGGGGGAACCGTGGAGAGTGGATCTTCAGTGGAGGAGAGAGGACGAAGGCTCATTTGCTGAGATGAAGGGCTGAGCGAGAGGTGAGGCACCAGAGAGAGGCAGGACGGGCACAGCCCGTCCTTTGGGGAGTCCTTCGGGGAGTCCGTGGTGGCTCCAGTTCGGGGCAGCTCATGTTCTCCATGACCTTTCATGGTAAGAGCTCAGAGACGGGGCCTCGCCTGGTGCGGAATCAGCTGTGTATCTGAGTAAGGTGGTGAGCTCCCTCAACAAAGATCAGATAGACCGGCTTCTGTGCGCCAGTACTGAATTCTGATTTTATACGTAGGAGTTGGGTAGCTCCCAGTGAGGAGGCAGCACATGTAGAGTTACATATGGCTCTAAATTTAATTCACTTAAATCACGAAATTCGTGAGCCTTCACTGTTGTGATGAATTTTTAATGTAACCTGAGCATGCCTTCTAGAATTTTGTGTTTTCTCTGATGCCTGCACATTTTTAAGTGAAACATTATTCTCTAGATTTTCCTAGTGTTTGACCAGTTTTATTAGACTAGTAGAACACAGTCCAGACCTAGGTTAAATTATTTATGTGATGCCTTAGGCAATTCTGGTTTTGCAACTTGCATCCAGGCATCAGAGGTATAATGCTAGACATTATCTTTAAAGAGTAGTCATTATGACTGTTGGTTTTCTCTCTACAGTAGCTATTTCACTAGAAAACCCAGTTCTGTTACGGTGAATCATACTTGCTTAGATTGAGCTTCTGGGCTGTTGACTTCTAAGTGTTTTCTGGCATAAGATACAATTGAAATGGGGAAAATAATCTGCATTCCAATTTGATTGCTGTTCCTTTCCCATAAATGCAGTGAATGTCTCTACCACTTTTTTCTTTCATTTGCCCTTGAAACCAAGTGAGACAACGCATAGAAAGAGTGCTTTCTAAAGAATATGGTATTGATTGTGCCATTACAGGTCTTAAGAAATAACACTTTTTGTAGTAGAAGGAACACTTTTAGCGTCATCATCCTCAGGTTTTAATTCTGGCTCTAGAGCTGATTTAGTTACATGACCTTGGGCAGATGACTTCACGGCTTTGGTCCTTGGGTAACTGTCAGATGAGCGGCATGATTGGGACTTCGGGGTCTCTGGCAGAATGGTGCCGTCAGCGGTAAGAGCATCTGTTTTGCGACACGGGTGTGGCAGAGGCATAAGAGTAAGTATGCCGAGTGAGCCCTCCTGTCAGCAGCTGAGATCACAGTTAAAGATTCATTTATTTTTTATTTTGTGTGTGCGTGAGAACTTTGATTCGGTAGGTAACTGCTCATTTCCTTCTGTTTCATTTAGTTTTCTTCATAACTTGGTGTGCATTTCTTTTCCTTATACACACATAAAGTTTGTCCTGTCCTTCATTATGTTCTTCGTTGTCGTTTCCATTTCACTTTCCTTGTGTTTCATTCCTGTATCTTTCTTGTTTAGACCAAGTGGAACACGCAGCTGGCAGTAGCTTCTATGTAGGACCCTTCAGGAACCCGATGGTAAGTGCACACGTGTGCTTACCAGGCTCCCAGCGGGCTCTGCCGGACCAGTGCTAGAGGCACGTCCCGCCTCCCAGACACTAACGAGCCCCCGCTCCCCTTTGTAAGAGTCATTACAGGTTGTTTTTGGTTATAGGCTTGTTTTTGTTTTTAAATTTGATTACAAATAGAACAGAAACCAAGTATGGGGGGGGGGATTGCTTATCTAAGGAAACGTAGAAGGTTCCACCACCTGTTCCTCTGTTCCCATTGCAGTATTTGGCTTTGTGAGTGACACCAAGCATACCTAAGTGTGAGTCGGGACACCTGGGTCCTACTTTCTGTTCTCTCGTGGACTGATTAGTCCCCCGTGGGCCCTGGCTTTCACTTTCTCTCAAAATGGCAGGTAGGACAGGTGGTTTCGATACAGCCTCTTCCATCTCCAGTCTACAATCCTAATGGGAAGTAACTTGGGTGTTAGATGGTTCCGATTAACATCGTGAGAATCATTTCATGTGTCAGGTAATATCAGTGTCATGAGTCATCTCTTAGATTCATGATAGACTCATGTCCCTGAAAAACTAAGTGTCAGCATTCACTGAAGTCACTTTGGAGGGAAGTTCAATTGTCCCGTACTTTGCTTTTTGCAATTCTTCAGATACTTTTAAAATTCTTAACTATATAGACTGCAGAGCCCCCGTTGTGTCTTTAGTGGCCTGTATTGGTTCAGCCCAGCGGCTCTTCACCTGGGGAGACCTCCCCAGACATTTGGCCATGCCTGGAGATCTGCCTGTCAACAGTTAAAAGTGGGGGTGCTGCTGGCGTCTAGTGAGTGGATGCTGCTCAACGTCCTTCAGTGCATCACACAGCCCCACGACGGAGAGGATCATTCGCGGGATGCCCAGGCAGCCTGTGGCCATCTGAATAGGATGCAGATGTCCCTACTTCAAATGGTTTCTCTTCACGGGGGATCAAGGGCTTCCTGGTCTTGTTTTCTAAAGAGGGTGCCTGGAAGTGGGGGGAGGGGGGTGGGGGCACTTCTCACTAATTAGGTTTGGAGAGTCCAGAAGTAGACTTTGACGTTCAGTATCAGCTAGATGTTTTCCTATTCTTTTAGGCAGGGAATAAAACTTAAAAGAGTACTTTTACGTAGCAGGCAGTTACGTGATTTCAGTGTGAATATGTATTAGTGAATGATATTATTAAAGTTGTGCTGTTTTATTGTAAGTTATATCTAGAAACTTCACTTATTTAATACTGTTTACATATAGGCCAGTTTTTTGTGTGGCCTGCTAACCAGCTTTGTATAGCATTTGAGAGGTTGCAGAAAAACTTTGAATTGCTTCTGTAAGGGATTGTATTACAACAGGTTGACATCTATTTTGCTATTAAATTTCACGGTGTGACTTTTTAAGAAATATATATGCATAACAGGCATAGTTTACACTATACCTCCATTCTTACTTATTTCAAAAGCCCATACCTATTCAAAGTAGAAAGTTAGAGGTAAGAAAGGGTCATTTCTTGGGCTGTTTGGGATACATGAGGTGGTGCTGATGATGTCTTACAGCAACTTTGTGGTTTTGGTCCAGGGAAAAACTTTACTGAATAAAACTTCAGAATTAAGCATCCTAGGGCACCAGGAATCCTTTACGTGGTTCTCAGCAGACATGAACTGCAGCATCGGGGCAGTTATGTTAGCAGCCAGTGATCATTTATATTTGTATTGTTTGCTATCGGTAATCTGATCTGCACTGGGTATCACACACAGGGAAGGGCATAGGTCATCGTGAGGATAAGAAAACTAGCTGAAAGTAGATCGAATCCAAACTTCCTAAAGCACAGCTGGATTCCTCAAGAACCTTGTCATCACAGATTTAAGCTCAGTGCTGTTAAGGTGGCAAAAGGAGAAAGAATTGAAAGAGGAGGTTACCTCTTTTAGTGTGAAAAGGTGTTTTCATGTCCTTGCCCTTTCCAGGGGATTGGTTTATAATCTTTCCGCCTGCAGGCTCTTGGCTTCTGTTGCCACCAGAGTGTGGTTCCAGTAAAGTGCTTGCTTGTGTCCCGAGGTCCATTTTAGATGCCTTTGGAAATGAGGGATGGACATGTTAGCAGGAATTTATTTGGGCTAACTCTTTAACATAGTTGCAGAATGCATCAGTTTTTTTTTTTTTAATGGGCTTAAAGAATTAGGGATTTAAAATGGTATTTAAACATTTTTTTATGTCTGTTTTTGAGAGAGAGAGAGAGAGAGAGAGAGAGACAGAGTGCGAATGGGGGAGGGGCAGAGAGAGAGAGAGAGAGAGAGACAGACAGACAGACAGACATAGAATCTGAAGCCGGCTCCAGTACAGAGTCGCTGCAGGGCTGGAACTCAGAAACTGCGAGATCATGACCTGAGCAGAAGTCGGGCGTTTAACCTTGACTCATTTAGCCACCTATGCGCCCCTAAAATAGTACTTTAGAGTTTGCTTTTTAAGACTGACAAATTAAATGGCTGATTATGAAGTATTTTGTACTTTTTTCCTGTTTGTTTCATCTCTTAAATACCTGTCAGAATCTGGTGGTGCTTTTTGAGGATTCCTATGTGCTTGTTGCTATCATCGATGCTTCCATTTTTGCGTTCTGAACTGTTCAGTGTTATTTGTGCGTCTCACCTCATTTTTATCTGCTGTCTATGTTTTAGTTAACTGGGCTTCTCTGTAGTGAAGTTCTGTTATGGAGAACACCGTTTTCCAGGAGCAGTGAGCGAGTGCGTTCTGGTTTGTCATTTTAGTAATTCAGAGGTGGAGGTGGCGGGAGGCTTGTTTTGCGAGAGGAAAGGACAGGTCTGCCAGGCCCAGCGGGAGAGTGCTGCTGAAGGAGAAGGAGGGGTTTGGGGAAGACGAAGATGAGCCTGTTCTGACTCTGAAAACTACAAACCCAAGAGCTACCAGGAAAAAGAACCTTAGAGTTGAAAAAAACAGAAACAAAGGGCCACAAATTCTGGCCAAATCCCAAAGAGACGGAGCTTCCAAACCTTCAGCATTCGTACTTTTCTAGAGAAGGGCTTGTCCCTGTGGACTGTCTAGTGACCTGAGCTCGTTCCAGCTTGTCCGAACTGTGTTGCTTTTTAGTCTTCCCTTCTGAACTGTGCTGTCGGTTGGAATGCAGTGGGTGTTTCCTGAATTCCATTTTTGCAGTTGTTAATGAAATCCTGAATCGTACTGAACTTGGAGTCGGGTCCCTGGGGACCCTCAGAATTCCTGCTGTCCTGACAGTGAATTCTTCACAATTCCTCTGCATGTGATATCTGAGCTGTTGCACACACGGATCCTTTGTAGTCCAACAGAGTCTGCTTCTCTTGCTTCACTTTCACAATTATGGACAAGCTTATCTCAACTAAAAGGGTCCCAAGTTATACCATATTGTCTTCCCCTAAAGTGCTTCTTGCACCAATCAGACTTTTGCCAGTCCCTGTTATTTGTGTGGTACTGAAACTCAGTGTTAGTATCCACTTTTCCTCTGACATCAATATTGTTACGTTTTCTCGAATAGATGATTTATTAGTTTGAGGAGTCTCAAAAATACAGGGTTTTGGGTTTCTTTTTCTTCTCTGACATGATTTACACGTATTCATATTCATCATCTGTTCATTTCTTTAGAAATCCGATGTGATAATTGTCCAGAAGTATACAGTTCGCTGTCATTGGATTAGTAATTGTCTTTTTCAAGAATTCAGGGTAATAGTGAGTAAGTAAACAAATAAATATTGTGTTTTAGGGAAGAAAAAATCCCAGGAAAGTAAAAACAAAGCAAACAAAGCTGAAGACACACCCCTGAAGACAAGCGAGCCAGATTCTGCTTCTGCAAATATGAGAGATTCTGCGGAAGGTAAGCTTCGAAGTTGGACTTGTTCGGGTATGTATCACCAGTTACTGTAAATCACAGATACTGGAAATCTCCTTGGAATGCCCTTCTGAGAATCCCCCAAGAACTGTAAAGGGTTAACAGCGAAAAGCCTGCCTGTATTAATTAATTTTTTATTTTTATTTTTTAGCCATATTTATTGAGGGGGAGGAGTGGGGCGTGAGCCAGGGAGGGGCAGAGATAGAGAGGGAGAGATAATCCCAAGCCGGCTCGGTGCTGTCAGTGCAGAGCCTGATGCAGGGCTTACTCTCCGGACCCTGAGGTTATGACCTGAAATCAGGAGTCCGATGCTTAACCCACTGAACCGCCCAGGTGCCCCAAGGCTGCTTGAATTTAATAACGGTGAACTGAGCCTCCACATCCCACCTTCCCTTAAAAGTATTTTTAAAGACCTTCTTTGTTAAAAATAAAATTATTCCCTGGTTAAAATAAAATGAAATGTACTATATGATCACATTTATAAGTAATTTATGAAGTTCAAAACCATCAAAACAAATCTCTGGTGCCAGAAGGCTTCTGGGACGGTGGTGCTAGTCCACCCCTGAGCTGTGGGGTGAGCTGTGGACTGTGGGCATCAGTATTGACTTTGTAAACATTTTATTTAGCTAAATGCTTCTGATTTACACACTTAAATCGTTTGTTTTGCACTTCAGTTAAGAGTTTACTTGAAATACCAAACACCTTTGATTTTATACATCAGCATGAAAAGTGTGCAGAGTGAAAAAAAGCGTTCTTGTTTTTGGTTAGAAATTAACTTCCTAGTTTATTCTTTGTGTTTCTCCACACAAAATTTTCCTTTTTATCATCCCTTCTGAGGACGGCAAGGATTGAAAGTCAATCAGAAAGGCTGGTGGCTCTGTGCTCTTGGCAGTTGAGCAACCATATTGAGACTGTTGATGATAGAAATGAGGGAGGTGTGTCTTCTGATCTGGTACGTGGCAGATACGTGCTTGCTAAGAATTGCTCATAGTGACCCAAACAGGCAAATTTCAATAGAGCCTTGTGACTCTTTCGAGAACATTCATAGGTACCCGCCTGGGTAGACGCTCAGTTAGTCAAGCGTCTGACTCGTGGTTTTGGCTCAGGTCACGATCTCACGGTTCACGGGATCGAGCCCCTGCATCGGGCTCTGTGCTGCTGGTGCAGAACCTGCTTGGGATTCTCGGTCTCTGTCTCTCTCTCTCACTCACTCACTCTCTCTCCCCCTCCCCTGCTTGCACAATCTGTTTTTCTCTCAAATAAATAAAAAAAATTTGTAGAGAAAAAAGCGCAACAAAATATTTTGGATGCCTTCTAAACCACTTTATTAGCACTGTTGGAGGTGATGACATTCATAAAAGATTATAATTTCCTGTGGCATTTTATGAAGCAAGAACAGATAGGTTGACTAAGTTCTACATGCTGATAGCAGATTTGCTAAGTAAGTCTTTTGTTTGAACACTAAAGAATGTCACTGCCTTTAGTGGCAGAATTAAAAAAGAAAATCCGACTGCCCTCTCTCCTTCAGTACTTGGAGACAGGTCTTTATTCCTCATATAACACTAGGTCCTATGAAGAAAAGTACTTAATATTTACCTGTTTGTGGAATAGCTGGTCAGAGTGCAGTTGGTTCCTTAATAGGGTAAAGCCTCTCCTGAATGTTCTGCATTGTCCCCAGCAAGTGGTCTGTGTACTGAGCAAACAGTCCAGACTCTTCCTTGTGTTTCCAAACCTTCCTTTATTTTTAAAACTCAGCAGACCTCATCGAGTGCGTGGACACATGTTGGTGTGGGCCTTACTAGTTAATAAATAGGGCTCTGCATGTTTTGCTTCTTATTACTTTGGATAGTTGTAAGTCTGGAATTGTTTACCAGTCACAGGGAAGGAATCCTTCCCCCCCGCCCCAATAAAAGAAGCCACAGATTTTGACTTAAAATGAACCCTAAAATTTCTAAGCCTTAGAGATGTTGTTTTCATTTTCTGTTGTTATATTTGACATTTTTAGCAGTGTGCTGTTGGAAATGTATTTGGAAAGGGTGTTAGTTCCTACCAACATAAAATGATTGGTGTGTCCCAGTATGTGGAGAACTTGGGGGATTGATGGGAGTTTGTCTCCCCACAGGCTGGTCTGTGGGGAGACAGGCAGTAAATGTAGTGGTGGACGGATGGGTGAGGGTAAGACTGACGTTCCTAGGGCAACGCTGGGGTGGGGGCTGGGGGGACTAGGACTGAGCAGGTGAGCTTGTGCGAACACCTTGTGTTCACAGAGCTGGAAACACTTGGCCTTTTTAGCTCCCCTCCCCCACATCCTGGTGGTCACCAGGTCTTTTGACGGGCCTCTTGTCCATAGCCTGGCCACTCTCCTGTGTCCGCTGTTTCCTTTCATTCCCATCCCTGTTTCAGGCCCCGTCCTCTCCCTTCGAATGTCCCTGCCTTAGGATCAGTCTCCTGCCTCCAATCTCGTTATCCACACTGTAGCCACATCTCCAAATGGCCCTCTCCTGCTTTAACATACCTTTAATGGGGGCGCCTGGGTGGCTCAGTCGGTTAAGCATGTGACTCCTGTTTTGGCTCAGGTCATGATCTCACGGTTAGTGAGTTTGAGCCTCGAGTCGGGCTGTGCACTGACAGTGTGGAGCCTGCTTGGGATTTTCTCTCTCCCTCTCTCTGCCCCTTCCCTGCTGGCGCGGTCTCTGTCTCTCTCAAAATGAGTAAATAAGCTTAAAACAAAATACCTTAGTGGATCCCCCTCCCCCACTGCCCCAGGTAAGTCCAAACTAATTTACGGTGTGCTACAAGTTTTGATTTCCTCCTGCTTGCTTCTCCTCTTCTGTCCTTGACCTTCAGGCAGTCTGTACTTTCTCTCAGTAGCCTTCCCTGATTAACCAAGCCATTCTTAGATGCTTCTTCTGTTATGCTTCTGGAGCAACCTGTACCTCCACAAAGCATGAGCATTCGTTGATGACAGTATTGTTTCCTGCTTGCTTGTACGTAGTGCCTGTTAAAGTGAAGCCCTGTAAGAATAAGGGCCTTGACAGTCTTACCTGCTGTTGGCATACAGTAAATTTTGCCCAGTGAATGAACAGCCAGAATTCAGAGTAGCTCTGCCTCTTTTACAGAGCCTTTTCTTAACTCTTGTAGAGCTTTCTTAAAAGGGGCCTAATTTAGCAAGGGCTCAGGGGGTACTGTAGAGAAAGCAGCACCGGGGACCACCCCCATCAGCATTAAATGGGCTTATAACAGTGCCCATCTGAGAGTCCCTTGCTATCCCTGTGATTCCTTCCAGCCATTGCCCCATTTCTCAGCTTTCCTTTATAGCTACACTTGAAAGAGTTGTTTATAGTCTCCCTGTCTTCCCACTCCATCCATTATCTTAGGAACTCCGGTTAGCCGTTTGTCCCCACAGTTCCCCAAAACTGTTGTCCATGATCAGCACACCAGTTACCTTGGTACATCGGGTGTTGAATTCTCTGTCCTCTTTTTAGCCAACCCAACTCTCACTTATGGACACAGCTGATTGCTCCCTCCTGGAAACTTTCTTTACTCTTCTTGGCTCTCCAGATAACCTCACTATCCAATCTTCTGACTTCTAAGTACCAGAGTCACCTGGGGGACTATCTTCCCGCCTCTCTTCTGTCTGCATTCGCTCTCCAGATGGCCTTGTGCAGTTCCGTGTTCCAAGTACAGTTCTGGGCTCAGCCTCTTCATTGAACTTGAGTCCTGTAAAACCAACCACTTAATATCTTCACTCAGGTGTATGTTGGGTACCACAAACTTCAACACACCCAACGTAGCTCTTGATTTCCCTTCAGTGCACACACGCGCACACAGAGAGAGAGAGCGCGTGCGCATTGCAAGATCAGAGCTACTTTTCCCTCAGTCTTCCAGTAGAGAGGATTATCACAGTTGTTGTGGAATCTTCCTTGCCTCCTCCCTCCCTCTCCCATGTGCCACAGCCAGTCCGCAATCTTGTCATTTTTGTCTTCAAAATATATCTAGTGTCTGACCACCTCCCACCACCTCTCCCTGCCCTCACCCTTGTCCATTGTTTTCTATTTCTATTGTCCAAGAGTTTTCTATCTTCTACTCCCCACCCCACCTTTCCGACTTGTTGCTATTTTTTTTTTTTTTTTTTAACACATCTAGCACATTCTTGACTCAGAGCTTATGCATCTGCTATTTCCTCTGTCTGGGGAGCTTCCCTCCCCCAGATATGTGCATGACTCGTTTTCTTCAGGCCTCTGTTCCACTGTTTCCTTACTAGTGAGTCCTTCCCTGACCACCTGTCTGCTGTCCACCTCAGATTGGGCTCACATGGGTGTCTCCTGGGCATAGAGGCTCAGAAGTGACTTCAGGTCTCTGTTTCCTTCTCGAGGTGCTCCTGAGTTCTTTTGTCTTTTTATTAAGTTTTTATTTTAATTCCAGTAAAGTTTCCATGCAGTTTTGTATTGGTTTCAGGTGTCCAATATAGTGATTCAACCATTCTGTATGTTACTCTCTCATCATAAGTGTGCTCTTTAATCCCCTTCACCTATTTCACCCATCCCCCCCACCCAGCACCCCTCTGGTAACCACCAGTTTGTCCTCTATAGTTAAGAGTCTGTTTCTTGGTTTGTCTTTTTCTTTTTTTTCCTTTGCTCATTTCTTTCTTTTTCTTTTTCTTTTTCTTTTCTTTTTTTCATGTTTGTTTATTTTTGAGAGAGAGACAGAGTGCGAGCAGGGGAGGGGCAGAGAGAGACAGAGAGAGGGAGACACGGAATCTGAAGCAGGCTCCAGGCTCTGAGCTTTCAACACAGAGCCAGACGTGTGGCTTGAACTCCCGGACTGGGCTGTGAGATCATGACCTGAGCCAAAGTTGGATGCCTAACTGTCTGATTCACTCAGGCGCCCCTGTTTTGTCTCTTAAATTCTACATGTGAGTGAGGTCATAGGGTATTTGTCTTTGTCTTTCTCTGCTGCCTGACTTTGCTTAGCATGATACTTTTTAGCTCCATTCATGCTGTTGCACGTGGCGAGGTTTCATTCTTTTTTATGGCTGAATAATGTCCGTGTGTGTGTACCACATCTTCTTTATCCGTTCCTCTCTGGATGGGCACTTGGGCTGCTTCCATTACGTGGCTATGGAAAATAATGCTGAAATAAACACAGGGGTGCATGCATCCCTTTGAATTAGCGTTTTTTCTTTTTTGGGGGTGGGGGGGGTAAATACCCAGTGGTGCAATTATTGTGGATTGTGGGGTAGTTCTATTTTTAATTTTCTGAGGAATCTCCATACTGTATCCCACGGTGGCCGCACCAGCTTGCGTTCATACCAACAGTGCATGAGGGTTCCCTTTTTTCCACAGCTCCTGAATTCTTAATAATTTGATTAGGCTTGGAAGAAGTGATCTCTGAAGTTTCTCTTACTTGAAAAAAAAAACTGGTCACCGGGTTCTGGAAAAATGTCCTAGCTTCTGTATACACAGTTTTGGTCAGGAGGGAGGGAGAGAATCCATTCTATTCCAGACAGGCTACTGAGAACCTAACCTGGTAATATGATGAACGGTTTCCTGCTTTCAGTTTGGAATCGTGAGAAATTAGACTTCACAACTAGACTCCTGAAACTCAGTATCACACACACCGTAACGGTGACTTCAGTATTGTGTCAGTATCCGGCACAAGTTTAAGCTCTACGATTTGTTAACAAAATTGTATTTGTGTGTGTGTGGCTGAACAGAGAAAAGAATCGAAGCCCCACGTGAGCACTCTTGGTTCACATACGTGTCCTCGCTGCACAGCATGTTGCCTGGTATGTGCCAGATGCTCCAAAAATGTTTGTTGAGTGAATGAGCGAAGTGGATTCCTATCCAGCACAGCTTTCTAAGCGGGAAAAGAGCGCTCTATCTGGTTGGTCACACTCTCTCACATTGTAGGTGATAAGAGAACTCACTTGCACAGTAAGAGTTGAGCATAACGTGGCTAGTTTTTGCCCTTACGCCCATGCTTCTGCTTCCCTGTGCTTTCTAGGTCCCAAAGAGGACGAGAAGCCTTCGGCCTCAACAGCTGAGCAGACCGCCGTTCTTCAGGAAGCGGTTAGTCAGGATGTGCTTCCAGAACCGGTAGTCTCCCCCACTGCCTGCGCGCCCCACGCGGAACCCGAGGAGAAGCCAGAAGCAGCGAACTGTGAGGTGAACGATTTGGAGGAAGAGGAGGAGGAGGAAGAAGATGAAGATGATGAACTGGAAGAAGAGGGGGAGGAAGAAGCTGACACGCCAAATGAAAGTTCTGTGAAAGAGCCAGAAATTCGGTGTGACGAGAAGCCTGAAGATTTGTTAGAGGAACCAAAAAATGTTTCGAAAGACGCTCTCGAAGGCTCTCCAGGGCTGACGCCTGTTAGCAGAACTCCCAAAACTAAGGAAGAGGCCAATGGTGATATGTTTGAAACGTTTATGTTTCCGTGTCAGCATTGTGAAAGGAAGTTTACAACCAAGCAGGGGCTTGAACGCCACATGCACATCCACATATCCACCGTCAATCACGCCTTCAAATGCAAGTACTGCGGGAAGGCGTTCGGCACCCAGATCAACAGGCGGAGGCACGAGCGGCGCCACGAGGCGGGGCTGAAGCGCAAGCCCGGCCTCACGCTCCAGCCGTCGGAAGACCCGGCCGATGGCAGATCGTCCGGAGACAGCGTGGCTCCAAAGGACGACTCGACTCCTTCCGGTCTCGGGCAAGACTCTCTGCTCTTGCGTTCAGAGAAGGCTCCTCAAGAAAACGTCGGTTCTTCTGTTGCAGAAGAGAATGGGGAAGTGAAAGAGCTTCATCCGTGCAAATACTGTAAGAAGGTCTTCGGGACACATACCAACATGAGGCGGCATCAGCGCAGAGTCCACGAACGCCATCTGATTCCCAAGGGCGTGCGGCGGAAAGGGGGCCTCCTGGAGGAGCCGCACCCCCCCGCGGAGCAGGCCCTGCCCGCCCAGAGTGTCTACGTGCCCAGCACGGAGCCCGAGGAGGACGGGGAGGCCGACGACGTGTACATCATGGACATCTCCAGCAACATCTCTGAAAACTTAAATTTCTACATCGATGGCAAAATTCAGACCAGCAGCAGCACGAGTAACTGTGACGTGATTGAGATGGAGTCCGGTTCGGCCGACTTGTACGGCATCAATTGCCTGCTTACTCCGGTCACGGTGGAAATCACTCAGAATGTAAAGGCCACACAGGCCCCCGTAGCCGACGATCTTCCTAAAGAGCCTTCCAGCGGCACGAACAGTGAGTCCAAGAAACGGAGAACGGCGAGTCCTCCCGCGCTCCCTAAAATCAAAGCCGAGACGGAGTCTGAGCCCTCGGTGCCCGCGTGTTCCTTACTGCCTCTCAGCATATCAACTTCGGAGGCGGTGTCTTTCCACAAAGAGAAGAGTGTGTACCTGTCGTCGAAGCTCAAACAACTGCTTCAAACCCAGGACAAACTAACGCCTCCTGCGGGCATTTCGGCCACGGAAATACCGAAGTTAGGTCCCGTTTGCGTGTCTGCTCCCGCGTCGATGCTGCCCGTGACCTCGAGTAGGTTTAAGCGGCGGACCAGCTCTCCCCCCAGTTCCCCACAACACAGTCCTGCCCTCCGAGACTTTGGAAAGCAAAGTGATGGCAAAGCGGTGTGGACCGATGCCGTTCTGGGTTCCAAAAAACCCAAATTAGAAAGTCATAGCAACTCACCAGCGTGGAGTTTGTCTGGGAGAGAGGAGAGAGAAACGGTGAGCCCGCCAGGCTTTGATGAATACAAAGTGTCTAAGGAGTGGGCAGCCGGTCCTACTTTCAGCAATGTGTGCAACCAACAGCCGCTGGACTTATCCAGCGGTGTCAAACAGAAGGCCGAGGGCACAGGCAAGACCCCGGTCCATTGGGAATCTGTATTAGACCTCAGTGTGCATAAGAAGCCTTGTAGTGACTCTGAAGGCAAGGAGTCGAAAGAAAGCCATCTGGTGCAGCCAGCCTGCAGTGTCATAAAGAAAAAGAAGCCAACCACCCGCATGCTGCAGAAGGTTCTTCTCAACGAGTACAACGGCGTCAATTTACCCGCAGAGAATGCTGCAGACGTGACCCGGAGCCCGAGTCCTTGTCAATCCCTGGATCCCCAGCCAGACTCTGGCCTCGGCCCTGAAGCTGGTTTATCGACCCCCGTGGTCGAGTCCCCACCTGATGTCTCTCCTTCCTCGCCTGCCCTGCAGACATCTTCCCTTTCTGCCGGGCAGCTGCCTCCTCTCTTGATCCCAACGCATCCCTCTTCCCCCCCGGCCTGTCCTCCTGTGTTGACTGTTGCCACGCCACCCCCTCCACTCCTTCCTACTGTCCCTCTTCCGGCCTCCTCTTCTGGGGCGTCTCCCCGTCCGTGTCCCTCTCCGCTCTCGAATGCTACCGTGCAGTCGCCACTTCCCATTCTGTCCCCTACGGTGTCCCCCTCGCCATCTCCCATCCCTTCCGTGGAACCTCTCACGTCTGCTGCTTCGCCCGGACCCCCGACCCTTTCCTCATCTTCTTCCTCGTCGTCGTCTTCATCTTCGTTCTCCTCTTCTTCCTCCTCCTCTTCCCCCTCGCCGCCGCCGCTCTCGGCAGTTTCATCCGTTGTTTCCTCTGGGGATAATCTGGAAGCTTCTCTCCCCATGATAACTTTCAAGCAGGAGGAACTAGAGAATGAAGAGCTGAAGCCCAGGGAAGAGCCCCAGTCTGCAGTTGAGCAGGAGATTGTTCAGGAGACGTTCAACAAAAACTTTGTCTGCAATGTCTGTGAATCACCTTTTCTTTCCATTAAAGATCTAACCAAACATTTATCTATCCATGCTGAAGAATGGCCCTTCAAATGTGAATTTTGTGTGCAGCTCTTTAAGGCTAAAACTGATCTGTCGGAACATCGCTTTTTGCTTCATGGAGTTGGGAATATCTTTGTGTGTTCAGTTTGTAAAAAAGAGTTTGCTTTTTTGTGCAATTTGCAGCAGCACCAGCGAGATCTCCACCCCGATAAGGTGTGCACACACCATGAGTTTGAGAGCGGCACGCTCCGGCCGCAGAACTTCACAGACCCCAGCAAGGCCCACGTAGAGCACATGCAGAGTTTGCCGGAAGACCCTCTAGAAACCTCGAAAGAAGAAGAAGAATTAAATGATTCCTCTGAAGAGCTCTACACGACCATAAAAATAATGGCTTCTGGAATAAAGACAAAAGACCCAGATGTTCGACTGGGTCTCAATCAACATTACCCAAGCTTTAAACCACCTCCATTTCAATACCATCACCGAAACCCCATGGGGATCGGCGTGACGGCCACAAATTTCACTACGCACAATATCCCGCAGACTTTCACCACCGCCATTCGCTGCACAAAGTGTGGGAAGGGTGTAGACAACATGCCAGAATTGCACAAACACATCCTGGCATGTGCCTCTGCTAGTGACAAGAAGAGGTATACCCCTAAGAAAAACCCAGTCCCCTTGAAACAGACTGTGCAGCCCAAGAACGGCGTGGTGGTTTTCGATAACTCGGGGAAAAATGCCTTCAGACGGATGGGACAGCCCAAGAGACTGAACTTCAGTGTCGAGCTCAGCAAGATGTCCTCAAACAAGCTCAAGCTAAATGCATTGAAGAAAAAAAACCAGCTTGTCCAGAAAGCAATCCTGCAAAAAAACAAATCTGCAAAGCAGAAGGCCGACCTAAAAACCGCCTCCGAGTGCTCCTCGCACATCTGCCCGTACTGTCACAGAGAGTTCACGTACATCGGGAGCCTGAATAAGCACGCCGCTTTCAGCTGCCCCAAAAAACCGCTTTCTCCTTCCAAAAAAAAAGCTGCCCACTCATCCAAGAAAGGTGGACACCCGTCCCCTGCAAGTAACGACAAAAACAATAGCGGCCACCGCAGGCGGACCGCGGACGCTGAGATCAAGATGCAAAGTGTGCAGGCACCCCTGGGCAAGACCAGGGCGCGCAGCTCAGGCCCGGCACAAGTCCCGCTGCCCTCGTCGGCCTTCAGGTCCAAGCAGAATGTCAAGTTCACGGCTTCGGTGAAGTCCAAAAAGCCAAGCTCCTCCTTAAGGAACTCAAGCCCCATAAGAATGGCCAAAATAACCCACGGCGAGGGGAAAAAACCCAAAGCTGTGGCCAAGAATCATTCTGCTCAGCTCGCGAGCAAGACGTCCCGGAGCCTGCACGTGAGGGTACAGAAAAGCAAAGCCGTCTTACAGAGCAAATCCGCTCTGGCCAGTAAGAAAAGAACAGACCGGTTCAATGTAAAATCTAGAGAACGGAGTGGGGGGCCAGTCACCCGAAGCCTCCAGCTGGCAGCTGCTGCCGAGCCGGGCGACAGCAGGAGGGAGGATGGTGGTGGCAAGCAGGAGCTGAAGGACTTCAGGTAAGCCGAGGCTTCCAGGGCCACAGGAGAGCCGAGCTGCCGAGCGCGGGGGGGAAGACGGTCAGAAGACAACAATATTCTTGCCCGATGGCTATTTTTTCCTTTTTCCTGTAGAATTTTGACATAAGCATTTAAAGGAAGTAGCTGTTGGTTAATTACGTTGGAGGCACGAAGAAGGGTCACTGCTGGGCTGCCTCAGCCACGAATTCCCAGCTTTTGTTTCAGACCTAGGACTCCGCACGTGGTACCATTTCTCTAACAGGGCCAGTTGTGAATTGAAACCATGAAAAGTGCTCAGAATCACAAGTACCCTATTAACGAAAAGATGAAATTTTCTCACACTTCCTTCGTATCTCGGGTAACATCTCAGTGTCTCTTGTTATTATTATTCCGGATCATAGATCATCGCTTAGAGTTAAGGTAGTTCATTGAAACCACACTGCAATCTTGTTGACTATTTCTGTGACTGGAGCCTAGTTACAGTCACTGAGGATGCTTTTATTATCATGTCTTCTTTTTATTGTGTTTTAATTTGAAAAACTTGCTTCAGATTGGTTATGGAACAAAACACGACACCATATTCCTTTTTAAGATGCCTTACGTCCCCCGACCCGCGCCCCGCCACCAGTTATAGGATAATGAAACAGGCCAGATTCTGAAGAAAGGAGAGGAGGGGGCGCTGAGAGCCGTGCGGAGCCGGGCAGTTCCCTCGGGCCGGTGTGGCAGCCCAGGGCAGGTCAGCCCCGTGGGTCAGCGCCTTCGCTCCCCCAGCAATGGTGTAAGAGTTCGTCTTAGGTGGGAGGTGATTTCACAATTTTATTCCGTGTCCTCCCCGTATTAAGACTGTCCTCAGCGACACATAAAAACACAGGGCAGTAGTTCAACTTGTTATATTGGCTTCTCAGACTTTCCAACTTACTCAAGTAACCCGAGTTGATAGGAGTTTCCTGCATAATGCCTACAGGTGAATCCCGCGTGAAGTGCTCAACCACAGAATTTCTGTAAGACACTCTAAAAGCTTGTCCTTTCAGGGTGAGCTGCTGGGCTCTAGGCTTTCTTGGCGATCACTTTCAGTGTCTGAAGCTCTTCGGTGTTTCAGGCAAACCATTAGAGTGAATTCTGGGGCGTGTCTGCCGTTTCGGAGACTCGGAGGTGCTGTTCTCAGCGCGCAGGTGGTGAGGTGGCGTTCTCGGGGCTGGTGTGCCTTACGTGGTGGCTGAAGAAAGAGGTGGAGAAGGGTCATTAGCCAAAGGCCGATTGGAATGATTTACTGTAGGAGTGAAGGGTTCCATTTCAACAAGCGATTTTCGTAAGTGAACTAAATGATCAGTTGTGATAGTTCCAGTTCGGCATCTGGTCTCTGGCCACGGCACAGGCCTGTGTGTAGCATCTTGGAGCTTCGCCCTGGTGAGAATATGCACCTGTTTATCGGCTGTTCAAGCTGCCTGCCTGTAGCAGTTTAACGGCGTACCTGTTTGTGCTCATTCTGTGTTCTGGAAGTTCCACAACAACAGGGTGTTCTTAAGCTGAGTTTTGTTTTTCTGTTTTTTTTTTTAAGGTTAGAGAACCAGAAAATGCCATCATGTTCACTGACTGTACTGAAAAAACATCTCCCGGGTGGTTGATGCTTTAGAATGTACTATGTGCATCCCTGTTTGTCTGCAATATTACCTAAAAGAATCACTCATTTTTGTACTGGTTCCTATTTCTACAATTCAAGAGTGAGGTTATGAAAAATCAAAGTACTATAAAGAGAAACTCTCTGAATAACCATACAGTTATGAGGTTCATTCCCTTAGCTCTTCCTCCTCCAGTGCTTTTTTGAAGAACCCTTAACAGTGCAAAGGACCAAAGTGCCTAATAAAATTGTGTCTCTCTCCTTTGCTCCAGTTAATTTTCATTATTTTGCTTTATTTGATAGTTAACAGGGGGTTACGTTGCTGGACTGGATTGAGCCTAAAAGGAAACACGGAAGAGTCTGTTAAGCAAACATGGCTATTGTTTCTGACAGGCAGATGGTAGCAGCAGGCCTCCCTGTTTGCAGGAGTCGCTGGAACCGTATTGTGGGCACATCCGAAGGATGTGTGTCTCACACGGGGAGCTGCTTACAAGTGACCATAAACTTGTGAAGTATTTTTGGGACGTAAAAACCAAATGTTCAGTAGGACATCATACTTAACTCATCTGGACACAAGAGTGGGCATTTCCTCAGAGAGTTTATTCTTCTTAGCGCCTTATACAAGGTGCGTTAGGTATGAAACTGGGATTCCTGAGCTCTGGCCTGGGGAAGGTGGTGGGTTGTCACTGGCCAGCCCAGGGCTCTTGGAAAGCCAGCCTCATCATCCTCGCAGGTTGGATGTGTTACACTGGAAAGGAGCTGTTTTAATCTGTAGTCTCTGTCCTTTCTCAATATGTTCCTGCTTGTAAATTTTATTCAGGGATGGTTTCATGGCGCATATTTAGAAATATTTGCTTTGACTTTGTTTTCAGCATTAGCCCCTTGCATATTCAAGGACCTCACAGAACTGGCAGCACATGTTTTCCTGGGTGTTTCGTTAAAACAGACTGATGAAGAGCTAGTCTCCAGCACTCAGACGTTTTACATTTGAATGCCAGTTGAGGATTCCACAGGTTTTTGAAGCCATGTGAGTGAAGTCAGAGTTTCCCATTCAGTGCTGAGGGTTCAGCAGAACTTGCCAGTCGGTCATTTCCTGGAGCACAAGACATTGTGCCAATCAGGGTGTCAGAAAGACCTGTGTTCCGAATCCTCCTCTTAGGACAGAGCAGCAGAGGGCACCAGGCATGCCACCCGTCTTTAGATTGTCTTGTCACACCTTTCAGCCCAGTGAACCCTGTGTTGGGCTCCCCTTCCTCAGTTAGCAGCCGGAACTCCTCTGCGTCCTATGGGACCGAAGTTCCATCTGTCGCCGAGGGCTCATTTCCACCTGGCGTAAGACAGAAAGACGAGGAGAGAGATGCGTTCTCTCCTCCTATCTACCCCTCTTCAGTCTTTGTAAATTTCAAGGTGTTTTTACATTTTTTTTAATGCTCCTTTTAGAGCAGCTTCTAAAAAGTACTGTGTTCCCATTGAACACTAAAAGGTGAAAAGGCAAACTGAAATAACAGACCAAGTTTTCCCATTTGCCGTGAATTGATTTAAAAACTACAGTGATGCTAATTTTTTTACATGCCCACCTCTGCCATACACCAGTCCAAAGAGACCCGCTTGTGGTCCTTTCCAGCCTTTTTTGCGTAGGATGCCCAGGTTCCTGTATACCTTCAGAGGTGTTCTTTTGCTGTCATGGTAACATCTGTTGAATGGTCTGCTTGTCTTTTCCTGAATGTGGTCAGTTCATACTGGGTTACATTGCGTTGGCATTTATCTTCAGTTTTCTTGTTTTCTAGGAACTTCCTGTAGAAAAGCCCCCAAACAAAACAAACTTTAATTGACTAAATAAAGACATTGCATGCTCAACTTAGGATAAGCACTACAGCAAAGGATACGAAATCTGCCAAGCTTGCGAGGCCAGTTGAAGCTGTCTCGCAAATCCTAACACACAACTGATTGTCGGCAGGCTTTTTGTTGCCCGGCTTAGGGTCAGGGTGTCCTGCTTCGCTGGAGCCCTGCTCCTGGCGTGTGCCTGGCTCCTGGGTGATGGGGCTACAAGGAGGAGGGCACGTCGCCATGGCACTGGGGGCTCGGATCTAAGTGCGGCCCTGGCGCTTGGCACACAGCAGAGAAAGGAACGATTTGAACTTCTTACCTTGCAAAGCAAGTTCAGTTTTAGGAGAAGTTTTTGTAGATTTCAGGGATGACAAATTCTGATGCACTCATTCTAAAATGTTTTGGTCACACACCAGCTCTTTATGCCTTTCTTTTAAATGAGTTCTGTACGGAGAGGCACTTAGCGTCTTTCAGCCTTTTTTTTTTTTTTTATTTGTTTGTTTAAATATATATCACAAGCAGATTGCCAGCATAATGGAGAGGATACCAGATCAGGATTGGATATGGACTTTTTAAAAAATGCTTTATCCAGCATCATGTTTATATATCCAAATGGACCTTGTCCTCTCGATTGATTATCTGGCACTAATTCATAACCATTATATTATCGGACACTGCGTAGCAATATGTCCGCGCCCAGGATGCACCCCAGGCCTCTCTAGATGCATATCTACACGTAAGTATAAATGAATTTATACATGCCAGGTTTTACACTTCGGTCTCTAAGAGCAAAAAACCCACAGATTGGCCTCTTCCAGAGGATGTAAGTGTCATTTCTCCGTGCATTCTATGCCTCCCTTCTTAATGACTGAGTTGGTGGAAAATGGCTTGGTTTTATTCATGTTGATTTTTGTTCTCAACTTCAAAAGTAATCTACCTCTGAAAATGTGTAGTTTGATGCTTGTTCGGTGACTTTGTGCCACTTCAACCCTCTCACGACCATTCCCGTTTTGTTACATTTCTGTTATGGGGACTTTGTGTTGAAATGTTGTGTAAAGCATTTGTAGCAGTTTAAAAATAAAATATTTAAAATTATTTAAATTGTTTTGGACACTTCAATTGTATTATATATGATTTACGTTTTACATTTCTGTTCGCGTTGTTAATCTGGAGCGTGTTCTTGTATTGAAGTTTGCTGTGAGTTGTTTTATTGTTCTTGTTGGAGAGTGATATAAAAGACTATTCTAACACAAACATTAAAATTTACAATTTGACGTACAAAAGGGGTTGTCCTTTGACTTTAACCGATGTAGCCTTGAGAGAGAGAGAGAGAGAGAGAGGGAGAGGGAGAGGGAGAGGGAGAGGGTCATTATAGACAGGCGTGCCATTCGCTATTTTCCCCCTTCTGGCGTGAAATAAATCATTGAGCTTGTCAGCTGTATAAAGAGTGTGTTTATGCTGTTACCAGCGAGCACTTAATAACTAGAGGGAATTCAAGCGATACGTTTTATATCATTGTAACCAATAAAACCACTTTCTAAACCCTCGTGAAAGGACTGCTTTTGTACATCCTGGGGAGCAGTGAGGGAGGAGGCCGAAGGGGCGGGAGGAGCCGCGGAGGCTGCGCTGTGCAGAAGTGCGGCGGGCACAGCCCGCCCGGACCACCTCTCTTCCCTTGCTCCTGTTTGGCAGTCACTGAACGTTAAACTCACATCCCGTCTAGAGGGTAGACGCGCAGTCGGGACCGTGGTGCTGAGAAATAACCTTGTGAACTCCTTTTGCCAAGAGGGAAATAAAGAATTTCCTACATGGGGTCTCCGCTTCCTCTCTGCTTGGTAACTGTTCACGCTAGTTTGGGGGTTTTTATTTTTACGAATCCCTGGAAGAATGAAACAGGCTGTAACATTTGTATCAAGCTTAATACGGAATTGCTGTTTTGTTTGTTTGTTTTTAATTGACTGAAGATCAGCAGTTTCATCAAGCCCTCCACAGCAGCACATGCTTTGTCATACCTTCTTCCTGTCTCTGCGTGTTCTTGCATCCGAGGGAAAGGCAGTGAAGCTGAAGGTGCGAGCGGCCTGCCTTGGCCAGATGGTCCCATCTCTGGCCGAGGATACTCCTATGTTGCAAAAACCCAGGGACGAGGAGGCAGGTGTGGGGGAGGGGCGGGGGGAGAGGGGTGCCGAGGGAGCTTTGCAATAGCTTTCGGTGTCCCCTTGTTTTAAATGTTCCGCTAAACTGAGCGCCGAACTTGCCCAGTGTCCTGTGCAGGAGCTGGGCCTTGTGAGATGAAGCGCTGCCCTGGGAAGGAGAAGCGGGTTTCCGTCCTGTGCTCCTCGTTCGTCCCTCCCTCCACGTGCCAGTTAACAGGCGTCTAACAGGTGCTCTCCGCATCCCTGCCAGCGGGCAGGTTCTTTTACCCTCCAAATCTCAGTTCCCAATGTGCCC
Source organism: Herpailurus yagouaroundi (assembly GCF_014898765.1). Lineage (NCBI taxonomy): Eukaryota > Metazoa > Chordata > Mammalia > Carnivora > Felidae > Herpailurus > Herpailurus yagouaroundi. Next base: position 9,829,960 of record NW_024412388.1, read on the forward strand.
AAGTGGGTCACGGATGAGATGGTCTCTGAGCCTTCCTTCCAGAAGGAGGTCTTTTTTTTTTTTACTGGGTATGGATGCTCACTGGCTGTCTCACCAGACCGAAAAGAGCGGGACTGGGTCTGTCTCCTTGGGCCCCCGGTGCTGACAGCAGTGCTGGAGTGTGACAGGCACACAGGAAGGACAGTTCCTCGGGAGGAGTCCCCAGGAAGCCCTGTAGCTCCCACCCCGCCAGGAACGAGCCGCCCGAGAGTCTGGTTGCTTTAACTCTTCGTGGAGTGCAACGTTTTAAAACATTCAGAAGGCTAGTAATTGAAGCCTTACGTTTTTGCTCTTTTGAAGCACCTCTCGCTGTGATTACAAACCCCTCTCTGGGCTGGCTGTTTTAACCTGGTTGCTGCAGGTGCTTTCTAGTCAGATGTTCTACAGAATCACGGTTTATTGAGCACCTACTGTATACCGGGCTGTGTTGAGGTCCCTGGTTACATCATCGGATTAAAAATCCTGGCCCTGGTGGAACTTTACATTTGTTTGGCCGTCTCCCCTGTTTATACTTCCTATGGAAAATGTCACTTTGTCACAGCTTTCCAAAGGCTGGGTGCTCAAGAAGATCCCTCTAACTGCATATTTGAGGATGGATGTCTAGTTGGCTGCAGCCTTTTACTACTTGGTGAAAGTGACTTTAGTAAAACTGTAGCTCAGTTACTGCGTCTGCTACTCAGGTGGATTTTGATTTGATACCAAACCTTCGAATGGACTGACTTTATCCATAAAGCATAGACGTTGACCTCAAGAGGAGAGTGGAGTGCAGGTGGGTGAGAGAAAGGCGGACTTGGATGCCAAGGCCACATTTATTTATTTATTAAAAAAAATTTCTTTTAATGTTTTATTTTTGAGAGAGAGAGAGACAGAGTATGAGCCAGGGAGGCACAGAGAGAGGGAGACCCAGAATCCGAAGCAGGCTCCAGGCTCCAAGCCGTCCGCACAGAGCCCGACGCGGGGCTCGAACCCGCGGACCGCGAGATCGTGACCTGAGCCGAAGTCAGATGCTTAACTGACTGAGCCACCCAGGCGCCCCAACCGAGGTGGCATTTCAAAGACCGGGCTGATGGTTAGAGGAAGTGGTTTGCCACTTGTCCTTGTTTAGGAGACCCAGTAGCCTGTGGCCTCTTCCCTACCGGGTGGCAGCAGCCCGCTGCTCCCCCTTCGGGAATCTCCTCCTTCAGAGACTGTCTCCGGAAAGCACCGTTGAGGAGTGTGTCGTAGAGTGTAGACAGCGATCGGGTGGCTTGAGAGACTTGGGAGGTGGGGGTGGCTGGAGGGGACCTGGCGGGGATTGGCACGCTTGTTGGGCAGCAGGCCCGGCTGTCAGACGACAACGAGGAGCCACAGCCCTGCTCTCACGTGCAGCGCCTCTCAGACTTTTCACCTAGAGAGGTGCCAGACGACCGGCTCCAAAGCTCTACGACCAACCTTTTAAAATAGACCGTGGGTGGGGCCTGGGTAGTCTGTCGTTTAAAGCTCCAGGTAATGTCAGCAGGCGTTGAAGAACCAGTGAATGGAGGTGGGGGAAAACGAGACCGTTAGTGTAGCCCTTCATGGCTCGAGCACTGATGTGTTGCTGTCTGAGCTTACAGTTCCCCTGCCGGTACTGTCTCGTCTTTCCCATTTTTCTGAAGGCGGTAGGGGGGAGGGGTCACCTGGGAGGTGGGGAGTAAAGGGCTAGTCTTGAGCCCTGGGCTGGGCTGTAGGTTATGGAAAGAAGAGGCGACCGGCCTCGGGAAGAGGAAGGTCGGCTGGGTGTGCAGTTTCTTCTCAGCCAGTATTCCAGGGTCACAGCCCCTGTTGGGTCCCCTCCCTCCTGGTGCCTCTTGACCTTCTTCTGGGAGTTTGCCTACAAGATGCAGGGCCTTTATGCTGTGCTAGGAGATAAAGAAAAAATATCAGAGTAGGAGCGAGATCCAGCTGGTGGTCATGATCTCCATATTACCGTTAAAATTCTCTTTTAGCCAAAATGAAAACAGTGTCAGGAAAGGTTTGACGGAACAAGAGAGGTTTGAGTGGGTGTGACAAAGGGAAACATGGAAAACTGCTCATTGGCGCATCCGTGGCCCGGTCTCCTGTCTGGGGGCTGCCCAGGTCCCCCACTGTGTAGCCCCTTCCCGTCTCCAGCCACACGTGCAACCCCAGCTCTTCCACCTTCCCAGCCTTGTGCTTGCTTCCTTTCCCAAGTGCTTTTGGAAACGACCTGATGAGCCTTGCGGACTTGACGACTTTCGAGTGCTTTCTGTGTTGAGGGACCGTGCTTCAGCGTCTTTCAAACTTGACGACAGCACCTCGAAGTTGGTATCGTGTGCGGATGGGGAAACGGACCCCGGGGGAGTGATTTCCTTCAGAGACCACACCACTCTCAACTGGCCAGTTGGGATTTGAACTGCCTCCAGGCTACGCCATCCTGTTGATCGTTTTTATGGTTATCTATTTTATGTATTTTTTTTTTTTTTTTTAAGTTTCATTTCCTCTAAACGTCGACTACAGGACTCGATACTTTCTCTACTAAGAGCTTTCTGGCTTAGTGAACAAGTAGAACCATCACTGTGGGTATGGAGTCTTCCCGGTGCAGCAAGACTGCAGACAGGATCTGTCCCTTGGAGACCCGCGTCCAGCTTCATGCTGACCGCGGAATACGCTTCTCCCTGTTCTGGACCTTTCAGCTCTGACTGGCTTTGTAGGTCATTCTTCTTACTCATGAAAAATCTGCTTAACAGAAGCCAAGCTTGTTATAATAATAGCCTTTGATTTTGAAGGTGGTTCTAAAGAAGGCCGGGGGGGGGGGGGCAACAGGAGTCCTCCCTCAAATGTCATGTGAGAACCTTGACCTGTTGGGGCATTAACCCAGAAAGATAGTAGTTGGTCCAGGCTTGCCTTCCCACCTCAGCAAAGAGTGCTGAAGAAAGGGTTGTTCGTAACTTTCTGCGGGTAGTTATTTCTGAAGTATAGGATTAAGAGCCTGGAGGGTATGTGTAGGTTTTGTTTACTTTCTGGGTTAAGAATAAGAATAGGGAAAAGCTGTCATGACCGTGTATTAAATTTACTTGCAGTTGAAAAATTACACTCTGTTGTGAGCCACGTAAAGGGTTTTGGAAGTATTTTTATTAGAGTAAACTTGCTGAACTGTTGGGATAATAGCATTTGTCCATGCTGCTATCTTCTGGCTCGTATAGAAAGTGACCCAAAATTCAGGCAGATGTTCCAGAAAACGTAAATATCTTATGGGAAGAGTTAGTGCCTAAATGTGCCTACCCGTGTCCAGCTCACCATGTGCCACAGGAAACCACAGCGATGACCTGCCCAGTGAGGGGGGCGTTTCAGTAGTGAGAGAACGCTACGGTGTTTGTTTGTTTTTTTAAGTAAAAAAAATTTTTCGTTAATGTGTATTTTTGAGAGAGAGTGTGTGAGCAGGGGAGGGACAGAGAAAGAGGGAGTCCCAGAATTCGAAGCGGGCTCCAGGCTCCGAGCTGTCAGCACAAAGCCCGACATGGGGCTCGAACTCACGAACCGTGAGATCGTGACGTGAGCTGAAGTCAGACGCTTAACCGACTGAGCCACCCAGGTGCCCCTCCGGTGGGTTTTAAAGTATGGATTTATGCCCTGAGTCAGAACACATCTACGCTAAGCACATTTCCGTACCCACGTTTGGACGGGCACCTGTGTCATAATCTGGAATTCTGCTTGGGTAACTACCGAGTCTTAGCGTTAAATCTAAATGTAAACTTTGAATAGGAATCACTGGAAAAAAAAGACCTGGTGTTTGTTATACAGGTAAGTTAATAACAAGAGGGGATTTGGGCCTTAGGATATAGTTGGGGCAATTTTGTTCTTTAATTTAAAAATAAGAACTTCAGTTTAAGATCATTGCATTTGTTGTCGTATTTAATAATTGCCCCCGATACACTATTTTAACCTTCTTTGTTGGAATGAAGTTATTTGAGACTCCTATGGGTTCGATTTTCCTCGCAGTAACATTCTGCTCTCACTTGCTTTTTATAATCACATCCAAACCTTGCCAACCCAGCTTGAGTTCAGGAACATTTTCATATGGCTTCTATTACCAAGCTATTATTGGACTTGTGAATTTAGGCACGTTCTCCCGGAGTGTTGGAGTCGGCCAGCCATTCAGAAAACATCTTCAATGGCTAGTCTGGGTCATGAGGGTGTTGGACTGCAGATCTGATGGACTCTGTCTGTGTGCGGGCCCCAAGAGGGCTCTGGGGTGTAGCCGGCCGCCGTGGGGCGCTGGGGGTGCTCCTTGGCCCAGCTTGTACGCCGGGCCCTGTTCTGACTGTCCAGCGGCACTTGTCTGCTCTGACGCTCCCCCACCACCTGAGGGAGGTAGCATGTCCGTTTACAGAGAAATCGACCACATCTGAGGGACATGGTCACTGGGTTTATAAGTCCCACAGCTGTAGCTGTAAGGGGCGCCTACAAACAGGCCATTTGATTCCATGCCCTTAACTACAGTGACACCACCCGATTCACCTTCCCCGCTTGGGTTTTGCACGGCTATCGTGTCTCCCAAATGACTGGTGCTGATGTCATCGCCCAGAGCGGGGGTTTGTTGCAGAGGCTGTGTAGCGCAGTGGGAATAAACAGGCCTTGAACCCTAGTGATCTGGGTCTCAGTTCTCCTGGGACCCGCTGGTAACTGAGGCAGGGCAGGCTGCCGGCCGAGCCTCGGCCGCCTCACCTGCAGGTGGCTGTATCGAAGGTCAGGTGTGTGCTTAGGACGCAGTAGCTGCTGGCCATGGTGGTGGTGATGGTGAGTCCTCCCCGTGGTAGACCCCAGAAGGCCCTGCCCCACTAAGGAAGCCCGCGGCCTAGCAACCATCCCGGTGGGAGGGGTGGAACGTGAGTGATGGCGATCCCTGAGCGACTCTTGGAAGAAGCTCCTGAAGAAACTGCTCATGCTTCTCAAGGCCTTGAAAGGAAAAGGATTGCTTCACGGCAGCTGACAAGCATCAGTTTATGTTGGTTTCCCCAGAACAGACGAGATTAGAACTTGCGTCAGAATGTTAGAAACAGTCTTGAAGTCTTCCAGGGCGGGCTCCTTCCCTCCATCGAGGCGCACCGAGGTGTCGGGGAGCCCTTGGCGCTCTGGCCTCCCCGGAGACCCTCACAGTAGCAGTGGGGGTCCATGTAGAGCTTCGGCCCAGGGTGGCCGGCCGTGGCCACACAAGAATGGAATTCAAGGTTGAGAACTTTTCCAACGGCCTCTGGCCTTCCATGAGGGACAGTGTGGTGTGGGCCACCCGTGGCCGGCTTTTGAGGTTTTGTTGTGATTTCGTTACAGGCAGTAGAATGCAGGTAAGGGTGTTGTTGATTGGCTCCTTACCTGGAGCTGCTGATTAGTTGTCCCTTCCTCCCAAGAAGCCTTCCCTGACCATCCAGTTGGAAATACTGCCCTTGGCCCTCTCCATCTTCTCACTCTGCCTTACTGGTCTTGGGGGCCACTTAACTCCTCTGTGCATTGCTACCGACTTGTGACCTTTGTTTACTAAACGTCTGCCTTCCCAGAGTGAACATTCTACCTGGGAGGAAGGACCTTTGTGTTGTTCGCTGCTGCGTTTCCAGCATCTGCAACGGTGCCTGGTGTGTAGCCGCCGGTCAGTATAAAATTGACTGAATGAGATGTTTGAAGCCTGGCTTTGTCACTTACCAGCCCTGTGATCTCGGACAAATTACTTAAGCTGTCTGAGCCCTGCTTTTCCCTTCTGTGAAATGGCAGTAATGATCTGACCGCAGAGGCTGGTTGCGCGGACGGCAGGTGAGCCTGTGAGGACCACGGATATGCCGCCTGCCGTAGCGAAGTGCTTCGAGAACGTTAGCCGCTGCGGCTGTTACCGAAAGGTGCCCTCTGGAATGTCCCTTGGGATCGGACGGAAGGTTGCGGCTGGCGCTCAAAGCCGACTTGCCACGTAGGTTTTATGGCGGCACGGGTTGCAGTAGCTGGAACGTTCCCTCGTCGTCCGCTTCCGCTGCCTGTGCCCGGAGAGAAAGCGGTCAGGTGGCAAGGATGCTTTGCTGAGCGCCTGCCAGGCCGGAGCTCCTCCCTGTCTGCGTCAGGCACTCCCACCCGTCAGAAATAGAAGGAGCTATAAAACACGAAAACCACTTTTCAGATCAGAGTGAGGACGAAAATGACTGTAATTTTGTCACCGCCTCTCCACATAACTTGATTTCTCTTGGTTTTGAATTTCAAGGCCCAAGTGGCAGTTTTTAAAAGCCAGGTGCAGAAGAAAACCTTGGTTAGCTTGGTTGTAAAATCATGAAAACCTAACCAAGGAACTCCAGCCCACTGAAATAATAGTCGAAGAACGATCCCTGATAATTTAAAGTGCTTGCTAGCCGCCGTCTATATGTCCTCTCACGTAGTTGTCGCATCGAGTCTGTGAAGTAAATACTTCTGTGTTCTCCCATTTTACGAACGGGGAAGCGGGGCCCAGACTCCTGACACGGTTTGCCCGATGCCACAGCCGTGTGGTTCCATCTGCCCATCAAGAGTCGTGTTCTCCCTCCCGCCCCTACCCGCAGATCTGGGGGTGAAAGCCCCTGACCTGCCCGCTTCTTTCTTCAGTGGTATGCTCTTTAAGAGGCAGGAAGGAGACGTGGCTTTAGTTTGTAGCTGCCTGTGTGTGGGTAGGAAGCAGCAGCTAATGCAGAGGAGCTCAAACCGGGGGGAGGCGAGCACGAGTCCTGGCCCCTCGTGGTCCTAGTGCGTTCTGTGAGTGCCTGGGAGACAGGACCGAGTGGTTTCTGCTGTAGGCCTGGTGTGATGCCCCGTGCTCAGCCCCCATCTACACGGCTTTGTTAGGGAACGGGCAGATCCGGGTACTGACTCGTTCAGAGAGTCAAACCTTGCTGCTTCCTAGTGGCACCTTTTATCCCCTTGTCTTTCTATTTGCAAACCTTCCCAAGCCATGGCTCGCCAGTAGGTTTCCAGATGTGTGTGCGTGGGGAGGAAGGACCTGCTTGGGGTGCTGCACAGCCTTGCTTGCTTCGGAGGTGTGGTCGTGCTCGGGGAAGGAGGGCCAGGCTGAGTGCCTGGTGTCTGCCTCCCATGGCGGGAAGGGATGTCTGTGGTCTCACCCATCGGCTACTTGCCTGCTTTTAAGAACTACACTAGACCTAATTTCGCCTTTCCCTGAAGGCTCGAGGTGTAAGCATCGATTAATACTTGGTTGTGGAAAAGGGATGCCCTCAGATAATTCAGGTGTTCAGGATCCTGAAGGTTTTTTGGGAAGGATGTACTCCTCACTGTCTCCTTTTTCATTATTTATAGATCTTGTCTGCCCTCCTCGTGTCCCCAGATATGGTTCTGTTGATCGTCGATGGTTACAGAAGCTAGGTAGCGGTCCTGTTAATAGGATACGCAAACAAAGAAATGGTGGGCCCTGAGAGAACACCCAAGGACCTCCCTTGTGTGTCAGGTGTGCTAATATTAGAACGTGGGTTTTCTGGCATGATTTGCTTACTCATTAAAATTGGTCGTTGCTCTTGGTTCTTTGCTGGTAAGTGACGCTGCTGGACAAGTGACCTTGTAATAGAGTGTTGGGTGTAACAAACACATAGAGACTGCTTTTTTTTTTTTTTTTGGTTTTGTTTTTCTTTCAAGCTCCTGAAAACATGTGAGTTAGAGAAATGATTTGTGAAGAGAGTGACGTGAACGTCCGGGTGACGTGTGTACAGGCTTCCTCGGCAAAGGCAAAGGTGTGCTGCTAGGGGAAGCGCCTTCGTTCCGAAACAGGATAGTTTTCCTCTCTTTGCTGGATGCCTGTCCTTTATGTTTGAGTGGATACTCTGTTTAGTGCTAAGTGCTAGGAGGTGGTTGACTCTGGAAGGAAGTACGTGGAGTTCACCCATCTCCTTTCTTGGTGCACAGGCTGGTGAGGCTCTTTTGATCGAATTTTGCCAGCCGGTTTCGTGAAAACCTACGTTCACTGCTTTGGTGCAGGAACCAACCACTTCGACTCATCTCAGTAAATTGCTGCCAGATGCTGTAGTTGAAGTATGTGCTGTTTTAAGTGACTTCATCGCCATGATTAGTATGACTGTGTGCCTTAAAAACTATTTATAAAAATTACGGACGCAGCCTATTAGGGCCAGCCGACAGCAGGTGTTTTATTAAGGCGATGCCCTGAATTGAGTTGGACAGCTGCTCGGGTGAGGGGTGGGCGTATTTTGCCCGGCCGGGCGTGTTGGTAACCTCAGCTCGAGGAGCTGCGTTCCCACAAGGTGTTTCCAGGTGCGCGAAGGTGCCCTAGTTAGGGTTGTCCCCCACCCCGGCATGTTCACTTAGCGGACCACCTGCTTCAAAACCTAACCCAGGAGGCTTATTTAAAATTCCAGACCTACTAAACCATAATCTCCGGGGTGGGTCTTTGAACTCTTTTTGTTTTCATCGGCTTCTCAAATGCATCTTTACCCAGAACTAAGGAGTTCTCCTTTGGGTCTTAAAAAGGACAAGTGACCGTGGTATCGCCCCCATCTCATTAACTTAATTTGCTTCCAGTTTTCATTTGAAATTCTCTTCTTTTGGTTATTAGCAATATCTTCGAGGTGGTAGTTTTCGGTTTTCAGAACGCATCAGTTAACGTTTTTCCTCGATCCTGATGAGTACCCCGTGACGGATGAGCAGGGTGGCACTACAGTTAGGGACACTTCTAAGCGTCAGCCATGGTGAAAGTAAGGGTTTTCTGCCTTGTCCATTGTTGCTCTTACCGTGTCTTTCTGAGGGCGACAGGCGGCCTTTAGCTATTAACTAGTATAGTCTGGGTGCTGTGTCCCCCGCCAGTGTGGTCACCAGTCCCCAGCACCCATGCAGCACCTAGCACGTGTAGGTGTCCACTCAGTGTTTGTGGAATAAAAAGGAAAAAAAAAAAGTCTCTAGGAATAATAGAGTCTGAGCTACCATTTGCTTATCTGTCCCTAATTTAGGACTCTCTGGCCTAAAGTGTGAATTTGGGGGCAATTAATTGTTGGCAACAGAATAGAGAACGTCCATTGGATAAGTAAATGACCAATTAAGATCGTGTTGAAAGAGGGGTGCCTGGGTGGCTCAGTCGGTTAAGCCTCTGACTTCGGCTCAGGTCGTGGTCTTGGAGTTCGTGGGTTCGAGTTCCGCGTCGGGCTCTGTGCCGACAGCTCAGAGCCTGGAGCCTGCTTCGGATTCTGTGTCTTCCTCTCTGCCCGTCCCCTATCCGTGCTCTGTGTCTCCCTCTCTGTCTTAAAAAAATAAATAAACATTAAATTTTTTTTTTTTAATCGGGTTGAAAGAAAAGGATTGGTTATTTGGTGATAGTTAATTACACCCAGCATTAAAGGGTTACCACCTCAGGGCACAGTCCTCAGGGTTACAGATGTCTAAGGAAAGCCAGTCAGTAAACGATAGAGGCCAGAAGGAAATTGCAGCTGCTGGCTCATTCATTCAGCCACGCTGGTGGCATTGTTTCTGCTCCGATCTACACCGGTGTGCACAGGCTGCCTGTGACTGTGATGTAGCACCCTTGATGCCCGGGTAGAACTATCTGAAAATTCCTTTATGGTTTTAAACCCTCTCCCCCGATTTTTGGCTCTGAAAATAGGGTCACCCTCCCTGTGTCACCAGCTTTAATTCTGCCTCCTGACACCGGACATCTCCTCAAGGGCTCCTCACTTGTAGAACCTCCAAAATACACGGCAGTGGAAGATTTTCTCCTGTGTTTTCACTTTTGTTCGAAGCCTTCCCTCTCGGAGCTTAAACGCTGATGGATTTCACGATGTCCCATGCACCTGACGGGGCCGTGCTGAACAAGGCTGTTCCCCCAACTGGGCCTATGCCACAGCATCACTCACCTTGGCCTTTCCCCCACACACTCGCTTTTGAGGTGCCGGGGGATATGATCCCACTGACGAGGCCGAAGGGGAAGCACAGGGCTCCCCCGTGTGCACGGCAGTCTTCAAGGCCAGCATGGTCACTGCCGCCTAAGGAATAGCGTGAGGTCATCTTGCAGAGTGCCAGGCCTGCCGGGGCACAGCGCTACCTGGAATCTTTCAGAACTTCTGTTACAATTCCAACTGTGGATAGAGTTTTCGAAAGACAGTGGAGGCTTAGTCAGTGTTTCCGTTTAGTCAGCCCTCCCTGTTAACGGATGCCCCGCGTTCCCAGTGGATCGCATCCTGACACCCTCGCAGGGAGAGCCCGTGCGTGTCCATTCCCAGCGGTCAGCCAGAAGTCCGTTGTATTTGTTCCCAAACCTGTTTATGCTACGTGTATCTGTGACTGTACTCGTATGACTCAATTAAATAGTACCCAAACCAACAAAGTGGGAACGTAAGAGCTGTTTATGAAAAACAAGTTGAATGCTTCTAAAGGCTCAGAGTAGTTTGCTTAAAAACTGTCACTCCGTTATCATTCATTCAGTGGGTGAAAAACCATGAAAAATTTGCATGAAGGCAAAGGACGATTTCACACTCAGGTTGCTTTTATAAGTCACTTAAGTTCTTTGCCCCACTTTATTTACTTCTTTACTATTTTAAAATACTTATTTGGAGAGAGTGAGCCTGGGGGAGGGGCAGACAGAGAGGGAGAGAGTGAATCCCAAGCAGGCTCCATGCTGTCAGCGCAGAGCCCAAAGGGGGGGCTTGAACTCCCCGAACCGTGAGGTCATGACCTGGGCCAAAACCAAGATTTGGACACGTAACCCACTGAGCCACCCAGGTGCCCCTGCCTGCCCCACTTGAAATAGTAACCGGAACTCACAGGTGATTGCGGGTGTGATTTAGTCGGAAGGACAGTGCAGGTCTCAGGCCTTTGTGTGTTTGTTCCTTTACCCATCTGCTTGGGAGCGGGCGTAGGGCCAGCGCCTGGGGGTGTGTGCTGGTCAGTGTTGGGGGTTGTACTGGTGAAAGAAACACGTTCTGGTGGGGAGACAGAGTGTGAACAAGCAAGGAGCTACACAGAATGTCAGGCGGTGGATGCTGCGGAGGGAAGGAAAACAGAGAAAGCAGGGTAGGGAGATCTGAAGCCAGAATCGGGGCTACCACTGAAAATATGAGGGCCAGAGAAAGTCTGGCTGAAAAGGGAACATCGAAGCAAAGAGTCGGAAGTGAGGAAGCAAGCGTGGGGACCTGGGGAGGAAAAGCACTTGGCAGAAGGATAGCAAGTGCGAAGGTCCTGAGGCAGAAGCATCCTTGGAATGCTCAGGGAACACTGGGGAGGCAGGGAACACTATGGGATGCGTTGCCTTTTAAAAGAGTCTCCTTTGTTCATCTGGTGAGGATGAACTGGAAGGAGCCAAGAGTAGAAATCCAGACTGGGAATCCAGTGTGGTAACCCAGCTCGGGAGTGATGGTGGATGGACGGGAGGGTAGCAGGGGAGGTATGACTAGCAGGGGCATTCTGGATATATTTTGAAGGGGGAGCCATGAGATTTGCTGAGGATTGGATGGGGATTGGAGGAGAGAAGTTCAGGATGACAGCAGGCTTTTTTCACCTATGCTTCCAGCACCCAGGTGCATTTTTATTTATTTTTTGCCCTTAAGTGAGGAGGTGGAAGACTGTTATTGGAGCCAGTATGTGGGATGCACGTGTGCGGGGCGTTCAGTTTTGGGCAGGTGAAGTTTGAGATGCTCTCAGACCATCAAGGGGGAGCTGTGGAAGGGGTAGTCGAGTATCCCGTTTGAAGTTCAGAGGGAGGGGCCCGGCTGGAAATGTGAATTCTGGGGTCCTCAGAGTGCACACGATACTCAAAACCACGAGATTGCAAATCCCCGAGAGAGCGAGCGTAGGTAAAGTGGAGACGCCCAAGAACTGAGTCTGGGGGTGCTCCGGGGTTGAAGGCTTGGGGAGATCGGGAAGGGCCTGGAGGTGTTCTGGGCCAAGGGTGTGCAGGGGACCCGTGTGGCTTCTGATGGCGGCAGCGGTGGTAGGTTCGGAGGCGGCTTCGTGTGCTACAGACCAGACCGTCTCTGGGCTTGTGCGGCAAGTGGAGACGCCCCCTGACTTATCCGGGGAGGCATCTCCATCACAGGCATCCCCAGGTTTCCTGCTATTTCCCCAGGGCCGTTTCTGTCTGAAAACCATCTGCAGCAAGGCGAGTGCCACCCCGTCAGAGATGCAGGCACTGGCCGCCTCGGCTGCTCACATTCTGTCAGATCTGCTGCCTTTGAAAAGCAAAAGTCTGTTGTTCACAGTTCACAGAAGCGCCCAGGGTAGAGACACTGGGTGAGTTCCTGCCCTGGTCTTCTTCAGATTTGCAGACTGCCCCAATTCCCTCGTGTAAAACTTGCTTTGAGACCCAGGTACAAGAGGACAGGAGAGATTCGGGGGTGAGAACTTGTGGTAACAGTTCTCCCCCCTTCCCCAAGCAGTGGCCTTCAGGGACAGAAACCCCTCTTCTGGAAGTCCCGTCTCTTCGTCCAGGGGGTAAAGGAAGTTCTACAACCTGTGCTTGCTTTGTCTTCCCTCCCTCCCTACCCCATAAAGTAAAACAAGAGGCAACGTGGTAAAGAGAAGCAAATCCCAAAATACCCAAGTCTCAGGTTGTCAACAGGAACTGTGTGCATGTGCACGCGCACACACACACACACAGTGTTTCTGTGGTCTGTTCTCTTATTCTGAGCGCTCAGGCAGCCTCTGTTTTTCACACTCTGTAATTATGTATGTAATTATGTATTCCTATCTTATGCAAATAACGACCTTCCCCTTCTGGGACACATGCCCCATGGGGACAGAGAGGAGGTCTGTTTGGTTTACTGCTGTGTCCCCCGGGCCTAGCACAGGGCCCTGTGTATGTGTGTGTGTGTGTGTGTGTGTGTGTGTGTGTGTGTATAATAGGTGCTTGATTGAGCAATACTCATACACTTTAGTAAGTCTCAAGGCCCTCTCCCCACGAAGGCCCAGACCTGACTGCCACCGATTATACTAAATTAAATTCAGGACATACTTCTTCATATGGCTGATTTTAGGAAATTTCTGTTCAAAGAGGCTAAATTAAATTTGTGTGTGTGTGTGTGTGTGTGTGTGTGTGTGCGTGCGCGCGCGTGCCCACGCACGCGCCTGCCCTTTAGCAGGCCCTCCTGGAGGTTTCACATGGATCAAAGCCATCGTCTTGCAGACTTCTCATTGTGTCTTCAGAGGGCACGTCTGCTTGGCTCTGCACTGTGTCCCACGGTACCTGGCACAGAGCAGGCACTCAGTAGCTAGTTAACCAAATCGACAGAGGAAGTAAGTTTGGAGTCCATGATGGCGTGCGTCCTCCTCTTGGGAGTTTATACCTCCTGTGAGCACATCAAAGGCCCAGTAATTACGCAGGGACACACCTGTATGGCTTCGTGAGCCCATGCTCGGGAGGTGAATGGCTTGGGCTTTGATCCCAGCTCTGCCTCTTGCCAGGGACGCATTCTTGGGCAAGCTGCCGAACCTCTCTGTGCCTTGGGCCCTCGTGTATAAAACGGAGCAGTACCCATCTCATAAAGGGCTCGTGAAGATTCAGTTTGTGACTGCCCGTCAAACATTGGGCACAGCCCTCGACGCACAGCAAGCACGGAAACGTTGGCCGCCGTGACGCAGGTGGTAATGACACGTGTGGCATCTGGGGCAACTTATTCTACTGAACCTTGGTTGGGGAAACGCCGGTTACACGGAAGAAACATTAGGAAGGTTTTCATTCCCTGTCTGCCGCTACCTGGCTGTGAGTCCCCCGGCCTCCCCGGTGTTGCCGGGCCGGGCGTCTGTCCCCGACAGGGAGGGAGCCTGTGTGAATGAGTGGTTCACACATCAGATGAAGCACACAGTCCTGGGAAGCCCAGCAGCCCGGAGTGGAGTCGGCTGGCCTGGGCCCCAAGTCTTCCAGCACCTGCGGGCATCCTCTGCTTGCCCGTCTGTAAAACAGGATGAGCTGGCCCAGCCCTCCTCACTCCAGCCTGTTTGAGTCAGCCGGAATGCAGGGTGAGGGCTTTCGGGAATGGCGGGACAGTGTGGGGAGACGGGGCGGGTACGTGAGCAGACTCTGCCACCCAGACCCCTGCACTCTCTGAGGATGAGGCCTCCAGGCCCCGGGTCCACGGCGCCCTTGCCCCGTGGGCTGCGTCATCGCTGGTGACCTGTGCCCCGTTCCGGCACAGGACACCCATGCCTTTCCTGTGGCGCAACCCAGGCCTCCCAAAATGAGCTGGTTGAGACACCTTGGTAGCCCAGGAACCCCCTGGGCTCCCACAAGCTTTCCCCCCAAGGTAGCTACCTCTTGTCTAGTGTCCTGGGATGGGCACCAGACAGCAAGATCTAGAAACCCCGTTTACCAGGGCAGATCCACACACGGCTAATTAAGACTCTTGGCCCCCACGACTCCAAACCATGCAAGGGGTTTGTCCCTGGAGTTGACTTAGTCTCTTTTTCTTTGGCCTGTGTCAACTGTAAAAGACGGAATGGCCGTAATAACGAAGTCTTCGCATTTTCACAGAGTTTTGCCGTTTAAAAGAGCTTTTCCATCCGGCCCTCCGGGGAGGCTTATCAACCCGTTTCTGTCCCGAGATGGGAATCTGCTTTGTGTGTGTTCATCCGTCTTGTTCACGCTTCCTTTCGGCCTCCTTCCTGGTCTTAGCTGTTTCCGGTTGAGGAAAGCAGCCTGTTTCTGCTCAGTGAGAGGGGACAAGGGACGGCGTGTGGGGCGTGCTGGATGGAGCTGGGTGGCGGCCAGAGCAAAGTGCGGTGACAGGTGTCTGCGTGAGGAGCCACTCCCCCATCTGTCCTGCTGGAGCCGAGAGGGCTCGGCTGGGGCGGTTGGCTGTGCTGTGCAGAGTCGGGTTCAAAGAATTGTCATAAAAGTGGGGGACCTGGTCCCACGGTTTGGGTGGGGCCTCGGCAGTGAGAGAAGCCTTCCGGGAAGTTGGCTTTCTGGGTGGATTGGGTTTTCAAGCCATGTGGAGGTTGAACTGCATCAGGATCTGGGCTCCCTCCGGGTTTGCCGTTTGCTGGTTCAGGGAACACTGTCCAGGCACCTCTCGTGCCGGGCTTGGTGGCAGACGGGTGGGTGAGACCTGAGCACAGATGGAGCTCTCTGGGGCTGGAGTTCAGTCTCGCCCCAGGGGCACCCGCCTCCCACAGTCCTCGTTCCGAGGCCGTTGCGGCTTCTGCCCTTTGCCATTTGTGTCCCCTCGCTGCTTCTGCAGAACAACTTGCTGTGTGATCTTGCGTGAGTGACCTCCTCGCTTGGCTCAGTTTCCTCACAGAGAGTGAAGGGCTGCTCGGCGTGGCCGCTGGGGTCCCCTGCCCCTCTCCTAGTCTTGCCAGGGCAGGAGACGCCACCACGGCAGGGATCTCCCCGCTGGCAGCTCCCTTTGGCTCAGGTCACCGCGGGCCGGGCCCGCCTTCCTGTCGACTGGCTTGCGTTACGAGCTGTCACATGCTGGGTATTCGGAGTTCAAGCCAAACAGGTTTGGGGAAATCGTGGCCTCTGAAGACCTCAGGTCCTGGCGTGAGAGCCCCACGAAGCAGGGGCACAGTTGGTCTTTCGGATGCATGGTGGCCAAATCAGCAGCCGGCACGGCACGTGGCCTCCTTCAGAGCTGGTGGGAGGGAAGGAGGGTCTGTGCCCGCAGGCCGACTTCAGCTCTGGGGTCAGATCTGTGTGAATCCTGGCTCCCTCCCTCCCTCCCCCTTTCCCATCTATTGCCACCTCTCTGTGTGACCCTGACCAAGTAACTTAACTTCTCTGTGCCGTCTTCTCAGCCAGAGAAAGGGCACGATAACCCTTCTCACGTGGTTACAGGGAATAGTGAGTGAAAACACCATCTAAGCACAGAGGGGGCCGGGCTGGCGTTGCCCACCCCTGAGTGTTAGCTGCGGGCCTCCCTACCAGCACCCCCACATTCACCTGAAGGCCAGTGGTTTCAGCCCTTTGCCCCTGTCCCCCCAGGGCCACCTCCATGGTCCTCTCTCAGGCTTTGGTGCCAGGCCCTCCTTAGGCACAGCCACCTAGTGGCCTGCACTCGACTCCCTGCTGAAGATGTCCGCTAGCCCCATGCTCCCCGGGCTTCAGATCCCCATACTTCCCCAGGGAGCTTATTAAAATGCACGTTCTGACCCAGGAGGTCGCTGGGGACGGGGCAGGGTGGGGGGCGCTGAGCAGCTGCATTTCTAACAGGCCCGCAGGGACTGCTGACCACACTTTGAGGAGACAGATCGCCAGTGGCTCTCAGAGCTGGCTTCTAAAATTTTCAGTGCCTGGGATGCAAATCAGCTGAATTAAAATCTGTAGGGCCTGGGGCTCCAGCCGCAGGATTGTTTCCATCTCTCCAGGTGATTCCAGTGAGCATTGGAGTTTGGAATCCACCGCGCGGCCGGCGCCCCCCGTCCCTGCCTCCTGATGCCAGGGTTCCTCTGAACTGACACAGTTCAGCCCAAAGCCCAACTTCTGTCCTCGTGGGTGGCTGTCCTGTGGGCAAAGGGTTAACCCCATTTGGCTTCTTGGAATATTGAAAAGAGCTCTTTGGTCCCCATCGGTACAAGAACTGTGTCAGGGAGGGGCACCCAGGCTTTGGGGTCAGATGGTCCTGGATTCGGAGTTTGGTTGCACCCCGGTTGGCTAAGAGAATGTGGTTTGGACGTTCACCCCTCTGAACCGGTCTCCTCCCCTGTAACACACAGATCATCCTGTCCCTGCCCCAAGGGCTGCTGGGAATATTCGAGGAGCTCCCATAAAGCACCCAGAGTAGCTCCCGGCACTTAGTAGGTGCTCACTAAATGATACTATTGCGTAGTTTTTCTTGTTTGACATACTCATTTTATAGGTGGGATGGCTCAGGTTCAGAGAGGTGGAGGCATTTACCAGAGGCCACTTAGCGAGTCAACAGTGGATCAGGGCTGAAACTCAGGTTCCCGCATCCCAGTGCCGCGTCCCTGTTCCTACCTCTGACTCCCGGCCTGGGGCCTCGTTCGGGTGGGAGGACCTCCCCAGAATGGAAGGGAAGGTGGAGTCACAAGGTGCCACCATTCCTGGAAATGGCCGGTGGCTGGCTCCAGGAAGCAGGCGGTGGCATGCACAGCCCCGACCAGGGGCTTACTCCCACGCACTTTGCCTCCCCTTTACCTCTGGCAAGAGTGCAGAACGTGAGACTGACTTCTAGTGAGCTGCACTCCCGAGAACTTCTGGAGAGTTGCGTAAGACTCCTGTGTGGCCTAACCAGCTGTGGGGACTGCGTTCCAGGATATCCCTCCTGACTGGTGCGGGAGGAAGGGGGTCTCTGCTCGGACCCGTCGGCCCCCCTTGACTGAGCCCTCCTTGAGGGAGCTCTCTGGACCCTCTTCTTGTGAACTCACTCGGGGTTTTTCTCTACTGCGCCCTGGAGGCTGCTGTTACCACGGTTACCAGCAGGCTCTAGGCCACTGATCGTGTCCGTGGCTCTCCGTCTTGGCCTCCTCGACCTTTGGCGACAGTAGGTATTTAATGCTCCCCTTTCCTTGACATGCTTGCCCTTCTTGCCACCGCTCTCTCCGGGCTTCCCCAGGTCACCACTTGCCCCTCCCCCCCCATCCCGTCCTGGGTCCCTGCACTTCTCTCTGTGGCCCCTTTCCCTTTCGTGAGCCATCTGGACCCCCCCCAGATGCTGACCAACCCCGGAGTCCTGAGTTCGTTTCAGCCGCCCACGTGACCTCTCCTTTGGGTCGAGTACACACTTTAAATGGAATCCCGTGCAAACTGATCTCTCTCTGAAGTGTCTCCTGCCATCTTCCCATCTTGGCTAAAGGCAGACCATCCTGCCCTGGGGTCTGTCCAGACTCCAGTGTCTTCCTGGCCCCCCCGCCCCAGCCCTGACATCCGGTTCATCAGCAAATCCTGTCGGCACCACTTCCAAACCATCCCTGGAGTCGGCCGCTTCTCACCGCCACCCCGGGGTCCAAGCTGCCATCCACTCCCACCTGGATGACGGCAGTCGCTTCCTAACTGGTCCCCTTCCCCCTCCCCACTTCCATTCTTGTCATCCTACAGTCTGTGCCCAACGCAGTGGCCATGCCGGGTCATGTCCGTCTGCTGCCCAGAAGGACAACCTGGCTCCTACCTCACTCAGGGGTCACGAGACCCTCCCTTCTGCCCCCCGCTTCTCTGACATTCCAGGCAAGTCCCACCTCAGGCCCTTTGCGCGTACCGTTCGCACCACCCAGCCCGGGTTAGGCCCGGGTGTCCAAGCAGATCCGTCTCCCACGGCCTTCGGGTTTGACGCACATGGTTCTGTGAGGTGTTCCCTTCCGCCTTCCGGCCCTGCCTGCCCCCGCCGTGCACTGCTGAGCTCTCTCCTCGACGTCACTTCTCTCCATGGGGATCACTACGGTGTGGCCTGCCGCCTGTTCGTTTATTCCCTTTCTGACTGAGGAGGTGGCCGGGGAAGGTGGAGGTATGATTCCCTGCTCCGTCTGCCTCGTTCACACGTGCTGAGCCGCAGTGATCGCTCATCCCCGGGGTCGGGGTTAGTAGCTTGAACTAATTGGATAGGCTCTGAGGAGGTGGTGCGGGGTGCTCGGCCCCCCAAGTGGCAGGGAATGGGGGCCGTCCTTGGCCCGGCCACCCTCCCTCACCTGCGGGCTCCGAGTTTACAGTGCATGTCCCCAGTCTGACCAGTGATCTTCTTGGACAGTGGCGTCTTTTGCTGTTCATGAGCTTGGGGTTTCTCTGCAAATTGCCTCTCTGTGTCCTTAAACTATTTGTTCAGTGATTGGATCGCCTTTGCCTGTTTTTTTTTTTTTTTTTTAAGTTGTTTTGTTGTCACTTGACTCCCTCTCTGGTCCCTGCACCCTCTGTTCTTGGAAGGCCCCAGAGAGGCTCAGGTGTGGCTGCTGAGTCCCCTCCCCGGGGCTCCAGGAAGGCTGTGTGAGGGGACGGCCCAGGCAAACAAACCAACCCTGGTAGGTCCTAAGGGTCCTTGAACCGGAACCTTCCACTCTTGGAATCCTCTCCCAGCCGTGGCCTTCATTCCTGTTTCTTCAGTTTTGTTTCTTGCGTGTAGACCCACGTGTCCAGCTGTCCTCTTTACCAGAAATCAGTGGGGGCTGAATGAGAATGGGTGGCCTGGGGGCCAGGGGGCCCGAGTCTTGGCCTTGCGCTGGCATCAGACCCCCTCCGAACCTGGGTGTTTTTCCCGTCTCGGCCGCACTAAGTCGCATGCGGACTGGGTGACATAAAGAACTGTCTGTCTTACTTCCCAGAGCTTCCTTGGCCCAGCACCTGGCCGGTGGTGGACCCCCTCCCGTGTGCCAGGCGAAGGTCCAGGTGCCGGGGATGCGTCAGTGATGAGAAGCCCCCTGCGGAGCCAGCGAACAACCCAGTAGACTCTGAGTGTGTTGATGGTGCCGAACACGATGAAGGAAAAGGGCCTGGAGGCCATTGGGAGGCCGTGTTGCAGCTTCAGACGGAGGGAGGCCTTGAGCAAGACTGTGAGGGAGGGGTGAGCCCCATGAGGACCTGGGGGGGCCTTCCTCAGCCCTGGGTAGGATCACTGGGGAGCTCACAAGTACCGACGCCCCTGCCACCCCCAGAGATGCTGACGCCACGGGCCTGGTGCGCAGACCTGGCCTCCCCGTGAGTAGCCGGGGCTGAGGGCCACTAGGAGGAGGGCTGTGTGCAGACAGACGGAAGGACAGACGTGTTGAAGCAAGCCCAGCACGGCCCGGGTAACAGGAGCCCAAGGGGGCCGGGAGGCGATGCGCCCCCCCCCCTCCCCGCCCCGTATGTCGAGGAACGAGAACGGGGTCACTGTGCTGGGAGCCCAGGACTGACAGTTGCCGCAGGGGCGTGTCATGATCCAGGGTGCCTTTTGGGAAGGGGCGGCTTGCTGTTCTGTAGAAAGATGGCAGGGGAGGCCGCGCATAGGAGCCAGGAGGCCGGTGAGGAGGGGGAGGGACTTGGCCGGTGGAGGGAGGGCCTGGCCCGCCTCCTGCTCTGTCAGTCATCACGGCACCAGGTGCCTCCCCCGTGTCCTGAATTCTTAGAAGGCCAGTGACCTCACATCCCGGTCCCAGGGCTCTTCCTAGCCCCGCTCTGCCTCCAGGCCAGCAGGGATGGTGTCCCGAGGTTCGGAGGCTGGGAGGCAGGGAGGTGGGCACGAGGGTCGGGACTGACGGCCGTGCCTCCCCCTCCTCGGGCCGTGTCACTTGGCAGGCGCCCACGTCCCCGCTGACTGCCACAGTGCAGACTCCGTGCCGGTGGATGCTGGAGAGTGCCAGCATGTCCCGCGCTAAGAGCTTCCTCTGAATTTAATGGATGAAATGGCTGGCTTTGCACATGGGGAAACCAGAGCCTAGAGCGGCCCCTGACTTGCCGAGGTCACACAGCTAGAGAGTGAGAACCTCAAGTCAGGAGGTCTTTGTGTGTTAACGGCTACCTTGCTGGGAGCTGGAGAGATACGTGGTTCCTGAGATGCTGTTTCTCAGCACCTGACATCTCGGCTCTGGGCAGCCCCCGGGCTCTCAAGAGTTCTCTGACCACCGGAAGGGTTTTGTGACCAGGCGTCCTGCTGGATATCACTGCCCCAGTCTTAATAGGACACATCCAGGTGGTGACTTGGTGTCTCCCCAGAAATTGTGGTCCGTGGAACTGAGAGGGCTGGGCTCTGCTGCCCCAGGAAAGTCTCCGAATGTGTCCGAGCCTCAGTGTCCTCATCTGTGAAATGGGTATAAAAAGCGCTTGTTCTCCCTACATCTTGAGCTGCCGGGAGGGTCCAGAGATAATAGCAGAGAAAGAAAGTACTTGGGAATTACAGGGGACGTGTGTGTGCTGGCTGGCGTTGCCCTCTGCTGGGCCTGGCCGTGCGCTGAGAGGTGGCAAGAGGGGCCTCCCTTCAGGCGCTTTGGCCCCCACCCCCCAATGTAAGCTCTCCAACCACATGGATGCTGAGGGAGGGGTTGGGGAGAAAGCTCGCCCCCTAGCGGACAAGGCTGTGGTTGCCGCAGCTGCAGGAGCCTGAGGGTGGAACAGGTGTGCCAGGGAGCAGAGAAATGCCGGCCAACTGGAGAGGGCTGGGAGGCCAGGGCAGTTATCTTTGACGGATCTGGTGTCTGAGTGTTAAGTAGATGGGTAATGATGGTGACAGAGGGAGACGTAGATGTTGATGATGCAGGGTCTGCTCCCCTCCATTGGAGACATTTCTGCAGAGAGGGGACAGTGTAGGGGGATCCGCGGTGTCCCAGGACAGGGGCGTGCAGGTGGGCCAGGTTTCCAGCCAGCTGACTGTCTCTCCCACAGTCGGGTCGGCTGCCCGAGGGGCTGTGCTCACAGTGGGGTACCAGCCAGCCCCCAGGCCACCCCATGGGCCTTGTGACCCTGGGGCTTTGGTGGTCCATCTGGGGCACAGGCTTGCCCCTGAGCATTGGGTCTTAGTTTTCTGCCTTGAATCTTGCTCAGATAGTAGAATAAGCTGACCACGGGCCTCGATCGCACAGCTTGGGGGAGGAATTCACCCCGGGGGCAGCCCTGCGTCTTGACTTGGGGGCCAGATTCTCATTTGTCTGTTTATACGTTTGTTTGGTTCGCTTACTTCGTTTATCATAATAGGTGTTTGTTGGTGGCTGCAACTTTGACGCGGTTAGCGTTTGGATTGTCGTGGAACGTTTAGCAGTATCCCCGACCCCAGCCGCCAGCCGCCGGTAGCCACATCCCTTCCCTGAGATGTGTCTGGACACTGCCAAATGCTTGCCCTTGTGGAGAACCAGCGATCTAAACCCTGATGTTTCAGCTTCGAGACTGGCCCCATTCTCATCTCTCGCTCCCTCAGACAGCTGGCTCCGGGCCAACCCCCGGTGCAGGTGATGTGCCCGGAGTGTTCACCCTTCCTGCTTTCCCGCTCCCCTCACCTTCTACCTCTCCTGTCCGGAGGGCCTGCTCACTTCCATTCTTCCGCCTGGGGACAGAACTGGGACCTGAGACAAGTTACTTAACCTCTCTGCGCCTGTTTCCTTCTCCGTAAATTACGGCTGATATAGTAAATGCGCCTTGATAGGTTGTATGTAGAGGGAGATAGTTGATGGACGTAAATACTTAGCACGCTTCCGGCGTATGTGTGGTTCTTCGTCAACACAGACTTGTTTTTGTTGTGCTGAGTGGGTTGTGCTACGATATATCCGCAAGCGAGACAGAAGCCCTGACCTTGGGACTTCACGGGCCAGGAGGGAGGCAGATCCGTTACGTTGCAGTTGTGACTCAGTGGAACAAGTGCTGTGGTGGGGAAGCCCCAGGGGGCAGCGGGAGCCTGCAGAAGAGATGCCTCACCCAGGGGTTAAAGAAGGAAGGCTTTCCGGAGGAAGCGGTATCCCAGCCAGGACCTGAAAGATGAGTCTGGGTTTGCCGGGTGAAGGGAGGGGAGGAATCGTGGTCTACGTTACCTACCTTTAAGAAAAGTTTTAAAGGCTTCCCTGGGAAAGAATAATCGAATTTAGCGGGCTGTGGTAGCAGATAGGGCCGGACCCGTGTCCCACGATCTGGGCTCAGGGGTTCCCGGAATGAACGTGCTTGGCGCAGCGAGGCTGGGATAGGTGCCAAGTGCAGCGTTAGCGGCCTGGAGAGGACCCGCTGCGGGTGCTGGAGGCACCTTGGTACCAGGAGCCTCCAGATGCTTCCGAGGGGAGGACGTGCCTGGGAAGGCAGATGGGGAAACAGTGCAGCCGCTGTGTGCACAGCAGGGCTACGCCCCCAGCTCGCCCATCCCTCTGCGGGGGGGGGGGGTCCCCAGGACACCCCTGCCGAGTGCCGTGTCTCGGCACCCAGCTGGCGGATGCTTCCGCCATCACTTTCAAGGGGACGGAAGGTGGTGCGCGGAGCGCGGTGGAGCTCCCGCGGGTTGTTGAAGCTCACCTGCCATAGGCCTCGGGGTGCTGTCTGGGGCACCGGGGTGGGCCCCTGGTGATGGTGTGTGTCGTTCTCTCCCCAACAGCTACAGTCTCCGCCTGGCGTCCCGGTGTCCTCCTCCAGCCGCCCCGTACATCACCAGGCAGTGTAGGAATGTCAAGGCGACGGCTGCAGCCCAGTTCCAGGGACCCCTCTTCAAAGAGTAGACACTTCGCCTGCTCCCTGACAGGTACGAGGAGGGTGGAGCAGCTTCTGGCACTGCGTGGGCGGCTCTGGGGCCCGGGAGGGCTGGGGCTTGGGTCTTTGGGCTGGGCTGGGAAGCAGGGAAGAGGGTGGGCCTGGTGTGTGCCAGGGTGGAGCCTGGGGCCTTCCTGCAGGTAGGTGCGGACCCTGGACCCCGCCCCCAGCTCTGCCACTTACTGGCGGTGGGACCTCAGCAAGATACTCAGCTTCTCTGAGCCTCAGTTTCCACATCCATAAAGTGGGGGTGACCTACTTCATAGGTTGTGAGAATTACAAGGGTCACATGTACGCAAAACATGTAGATCAGCGCCTGACACATAGAAAGCATCAGGTAAGTAATTAGCTCTTGTTACTGATTGAATAAGAACAGCAACAATAACCAGCATTAATCGAGACCTCCAGAGGCTTTAAGCCCAGAAAAGATCGTGTAGTCTTTATTCGCACAACGTATTTGAAAGTGAAAGTAGTACTTTTCTGTAAGATACAGAGGTTAAATTTATGTTGAACCAGAAGTCTCTTTCTAGACTGTCTGATGGTAAAACCTGAATTCATTTATAGGAGCCGGACTTTCCGTCTCTTGAGGGGAGGGCTGGGCTTTGCCAGTGACTTCGAGTAGGCTTGGGCTTCTTTTGTTGGTGACACGGCACATCTTCCTTCCTTGTGTCCCTGAGACCAGCCTCTAAAGAAACGATTGGAGGACTGCATGCACCTGTGCATTGGGGCACCGGTTAAAGATACCCCGAGGTGCAACTCCAGATTTGCTAAAAAGCATCCTTGGTGTGCAGGGCCTGGGAATCTGTGTTAGCAGGTGGCCCCGTGATTCTGGGACGCACTCAAGCTTGCGGGTGCCTGCTTAATGCAGCCAGGGCTGTTCAGAATGAGAACATCGCTGTTTAAGGCAAGAATGGGCTGAATTCTGAAACTCTGGCGTCTTCTGTGTTCTACTTTCCTCCCTTCCACCTGCCCTGATGCCCACAGAGTGCACTCACTGCTTCCTTCCTGAAGCTGCTGGAGTCTCTGGGCTTGGCTTTATTTCTCTGGGGCTTGGGGAGGGGAACGGAAACAGAATCCACTTTCCCCAGAGAGTCTGTTGTCTTGAGCCAGAACCGAGCCCGCGTCGCCAGCACAGGCTCCTGAGAGGGCTCACGGCCCTGAGCTGGGGATGCTGGGGAGCCGAGTTGGAGTGGACGCTAGGATAGCACCCAGCTGGAAGGCCCGGGAGATCGTCCCTCCCCTCTCCCATCTTACAGATGGGAAGATTGGGGCCTGGAGACGAGAGGCTGGGCTGGAGTCTCCCAGAGAATGGGAGTCTGTGCCAGGATAATTCTGGGGCCCAGGACGTCCCTGTGGTGGCCGCTGGAGGTGTTCTTTGCAACCTGAAGGAGAGCCAGGTGCAACTGGGCTGATCCGTCCGCAGACAGGGTGCGTCCATTGGCCACTGCAGTCTCTGGTGGTGACACAGTGTTGGCCAAGCGTTGCTAATTCGGGCTCTGCCCAGGGGCCAGGGCACGACCCCGGAAGTATGCCTTGTCTTCCCTTATTTTCAAACAGGTGCAGCTTCCCCGGCAAGGTGCTCAGGTGAATAGAAGCCCAATGTAATTAGCATCTGCAGTTAACAGCCTCTATTCGCCCATCAACAGTGAGCATTCGGAACTGAATGGCCTAATTTCTAAGTGACTGGAACTTGCCCCTTCAAGTCTTAAACTTTTTTACGTTTCTAATTTCTATTTACAACAAGCCTGTTGTGGATCTATCTATATAGATCTATCTATCTATAGATACATATCCGTGTATACAAATTAAAAGAACACCTCATTTATACTGTTTGTCTTGCTCGGGCCGCCATAACAAAATACCACAGACTGGGGCTTAAACATGCAGACATTTGTCTCTTACGGTTCTGGAGGCACAAGTCTCAGGCCAGGGCGCCGGCACGGTCCTCACCAGAACCTTCTTCCCGGCTCACAGAGGCCGTCTTCTGGCTGCATCCTCCGTGGTGCAGAGAGGAGGCCCTGGTGTCCCTTGTAAGGGCACTGATCCCATCACACGAGGAGTGAGGGCTTCCTCATATGAATCTTGAGGGGGACACAGTTCAGCCCATTGCCGTCTTTAACACACTTCCAGAATGATTTTTTTTTCAGTGCTGTGACAAAGGATGTTAGCGTGGGCAGGGCGTGTAGGTCACGGAGAGGCAGTTGGCAGAACTGGGGGCAGAGCTTGAGTCGTCTGACTCCTAGAATGGATGGTGGACTTTTTAAGTGGCCTACGCTTGTCCCCTGAAACCCCGTGTGAGACTGTGTGTGCAGTGGGATCTGTTATGAGGAACGGGTGACATCCTGGAAGCGCCCAGGCCCCGGGACTGCCCCTCACCTGTTGCTCTCGCCGGCTTAGAGGCTCTGGCCACTTTACTCGACGGTCCGAACCGAGCTAGGAGCTCGGCTTTTCTCCTGGGACTGTTGTCTGCAGGCACCTCCCTTTTCTGGGCTTTATCGGTGCCATGGGCAAAGCCCAGAGCTCTCTGTTCGCTTTCAGGTACAAAACGTGCCACCTTGCCCAGTCCAGCGTAAAGCCTGCCCCTGCACGTCCTGTCCGCCTCTGTCTCTTTCTGTTGCTTGGGGCCAGCCGCACTTGGGCCCCGGGGTCTTCAAGGGGAACGTCCGGGGAAGGGACTGGCACCTCTCACTCATCTGGCTGCCTCCGTATCTTCCCCTCAGCTGTCGTTGGCCTCGGGGCAGGCTTCCTAGTGCTGGTCGCTGGCCTCTTGTGGGGTCCCAGGAGTGGGGTGGGTGGGGTGTCTCCCCCTGCCCGCCTCCCTGATAAGAGAGCTCCCCTCTAGCAAATTCTGCCCAGCTCCAGCCCCAGTGGTCCAGCCCACGGCCCCTGCTGCTGGGGTCCCCTCCCTGAAGGGCTGCCCCTCGGGCTGGGGACTGGCAAGATGGCTTCTTTTGTGGGTCCCGCTCGATGACCCACAGGTAATACACACATGACACCAGCCACACCGGCCCGAGGACATGCAGGCCACTCCATGGCTGGCCCCTGTCTCTGCGTTCTTTTTCTCCCCCGGCTTGTGCGGGGATGGGCCTGGGCACACGTGGGCCCCCACCGGGAAGGGAGGCCCTCCTCTCTTGAAGGCGCCCTCGTGTACTGCAAGCGGCCCTCCTTCCAGCCCCATCAAGAGGTTTCGGGGGGGCGGGGGTTGGAATGGATCGTGGTCAAGTGTGCATTTTCTGGAAGCGAATCCTGGCTCCAACAGTCCTGGTAGGTACTTCACTTCTCTGCGTTTCAATTTGCCCATCTGCAAAATGGGTTAATGGTATACCTGTGTCATAGGTCTGCTGCAAGGACTGCGTGGGTTAGTACGTGAGACGCCCTTAGGAAAGTGGCTGGTGTGTGGTCAGCCTGCCTTGAATCAGCCCTGCTGTTTCTGCTCCCACTGAGTTATCAGAGTAGTGGTAGGAAGAGGAATCGTAGTTGTAGCAGGAGTAGGAGTTACAGGAATGATGACCAGGTCCATGGGGTGAGAGAACGGAGCCCCTGAACTTGGCCCAGCACAACGCCATGCTCCTATTCCGCCCAGCGCAGCAGAAGTTACTGAGGACTGACTCACGAGCCTGGCTCTGTTGTCAAGTACTGCGAGTGGGGTTTCTGTGCAGGAGGCACGCAGCCCAAGCCATTCGCTATGACGGAAAGCACACGCGGGCTCTGGGGTGGGCTCGGCTTGAGTTCCAGCCCCACCTCTGCCCCTCGTTACCAGCCTGACCTGGTGAAAGCCGCTTGCCCTCTCTGAGCCTCTGTTTCTTCCATGCAAGATGGGGATCAGTGTCACCTGCCACGAGGGTCATCGGGACCATTAGAATGAAATCAGGTGATAGTGTAATCACTCCGGAAAAGGCTTTGGCAGTATTGATTGAAGTGGGACCCAGCAGTTACACCACTAGGGAGACACTCAGCGGGTGTGTGCACACGCATGGGAGAGCTCCTATGTCATCCGTGCACACGCTACCAGCCAGCACTTCCACTTGGCGCAAACAGGCACGCATGGACGCCACACGTGTCTTCCAGGCGTAGGTAAGCGAGTCCTAGCCACCCGCATTCCTCACAGTGGCCCCGCATCGGAAGCTGCCCGCTCGTGCACTGGTGGGGACCAGCCAGATGAAAGTGGCAGGATCCTGCGGTAGAATCTCCCAGCAAGGAGGTGGACAGAGCTGCACGCACGGGCTCCAAAGGGATGAATCCCCCAAATGCACCATGTGGAAGAAGCCCAGACGGGAAGGATGTGTGCTGGTTGATTCCATTTACTTCAGTTAAAAAACGGACAAAAATCAATCCCTGGTGATCGAGGGGAGGTAGTTATTCTGGGGGTGAGGGTGAGTGCTGGTCCTAAAAAGGAGCCTGGGCTGGGGGCTAAGGGGAGGTTGGTCACGTTCTGTTTCTTGATCTGGGTGCTGGTTGCACGGGTGGAAATTCATCAAGCTGTGCTTTCTTTCTGTACGCGTGGTGTATGTCAGTAAATTGTTGCATTAGAAGAACTGGCTGAGATGGTGCTTCAGCAGCCCAGTGAAGGCACTGAGGATGCGGCCACTGTTACCATTTTTCTTTTCTTTTTTTCTCCTTCAGCACCTGAAGTGACCTGGAGTCAGTGAAGCCAAAGGGACTGGCTGGCCCTCTGCCCCGCAGGGAGTACCGACCTATTCCAGTTTTACGAGCCTGCGAGAGAAAGGGAGGGAGTGTGTGCGTGCGTGGGTGTGCGTGTGCGGTCTTCAGACGAGGGTCCCAAACCCCAGGGAGGCAGGAAGGCAGCTGACTCCACAGCGTGGACGACACGTGGGTGCAGCCCCTGGGACCGTGTTCTGCAGCTCAGCCTTCCTGCTGGGGTGGGGCCTCTCCTACTATGCAATTTTTCAAGAGCTCCTAGATCCTGCTTTTTGCTTTCTCGAGTTGTCTTTTGCCATGGCGGGGACTGTGGTCTGGCTCAGGGGTCAGTTCTAGGCCTGTCCGAGGAAGGCCTTCAGGAGGAGGCCGAGTCTCCTTTCTCACCGCCCCACCCTCCCTAGCCTTCCAACGTCTCTGGGAATCAACGGCGTGTAGACACGTCAGAGCCTTGCTGTCGACCCCCTTGGCCTGCGCACTTCGAAAATCCCCCTTCTTTGCCTGAGCTGCTGGCTTGGGTCGTTTCCAGATTCGGAATTCTAGTCAGTCCCTGGGCATCTGGGAGAGAAGTCCCCGTCCCCATTTGCAGACCTGGTTGCCCCCTTGGGAGAGGCAGGGGATGGGACAGCATGTGGCAGGAGGGGGAGGTCTCCCCAGTGCTTCTTTGCCTCACTTGGGACCATCAACACGTTAGCGACTGACCTTCCCAAATTAGCTGAAAAGGGAAACAAACAAAAATTGGGAAATGAAGATAAGCGGGAGGATTAAGAAGCACAGGGGGAAGAAGAAGAGATTTCTAGAGGCCACCAGTCGCCTGCCAGGGAACGATGGAGCTGGCCCCTGCTTTGTGCAGGGACAGCCCATGTCTCGGAGAAACGGGTGAGCTGAGCTAGGAGTTTGGACCCAGTTCAGTGAGGGTCTTGGGTTTTGTGCCTTTGGGGCAGACCCCAGACACGGATGTCTGAGACCACTTTGGCACTGTTTTCTCAGCTCCGTTTTCAGTAGTGATGTATCAGACCCACAGTGGAAGGAGAGAACTTGGGAGAACATGAGTGGTCACACACAAAAAGGGACTTTTTTTTTTTTCCCCCAGGGCTACTATGGTTGGTCTCGCAACTCTGTAAATATGTACGTAGACACTTTTAAAAGCACGTATTTATGTCCCTGACTGTAAATGCCCCCTTTTTAAAGTTTTATAACTTGTGTTATTTAATTACTCAGTCGACTGGCTGCAAGTGTAGGGTCTGATCATGGTCCGGGAGAAAGGTCTCACGAGATCCTCACATGGACAGAAAAGTGCCGATGGCTGGCCCGCATCCCAGTTTTCCATTTGCCACCCAGCTACACACCATTGTTTGTTGTAAATTCCCATAAGCTGGAATGCTTTTGCCCACTCCTAAAATTAACCCTCACAAGCATGGAAAGCTGTGGCTGTTCCTTATCCTCACGATACGATTTTGTCCCATCAATGTCGACACTCATCTTCTCCGTTCTGGAAGGTTTCCCCTTTCAGCAGCAAGGAAGGCTCACGAACCCAAAGCTTCGAAAGTTCACCTTCAGCCGATGGTGAATTCCAGGAAATGTCGCTGGGGGCTGGGGGCCACTCGTTTTTGCACGCGCAAAAGTGCCGGTCAGCTTTCCACCCTCTCAGACTAGTGGAAAGGGTTACACGAGTGTTCCGATCGCGACAACGGGGGTGGTCTTCTAAAGAGTGGTGTTTGCTGGTCATTGGTGGTTTTGGGGGCGTGGGTTTGGATCACGGAAGAGGACGGTTCTGTATCTGCCATGTGAAGAAAAGTAACAATAAAAGTGTGAAGCCCGATTGTAAGGAACGAGCCTGGGAGTGATCGTTTTGGTTTCTGTGTTTTGTGTCTTCCATTTTGGCGATCTCTGTGGGGCGTAGGGTGGGAGTGGGATGAAGCGGCTTTGAAGGCCCCCTTCCAGCCGTGAGAGAAAGCCGAGGTTTCGAGGAAGCTCACTGTGGAAAAGCCTACCTGGTGAGTAGGGTCACTTACCTTCAAAACCCTCTTCCACCTGCCAGCTAGTTAGTTAAGCCATTTCACTAAGGCTAGAAAGGCCTCTGTGATCGCACATATATTCTTAGGGCAGCTTTATTGAGCTCACATTCACATACCATACAGTTAACCGACATCATTGTACAAATCAGTGCTTTTTAGTAATAGAGTTGTACAGCTGGCACTGCATTCAGTTCTACAACATTTCCAGTCACCCCAATGAGAAACCTCCTACCCAGTCGCAGTCACTCCCCCTTTCTCCCCAAGCCGCTAGCCCTAGGCAACCACAAACCTACTTTCTATCCATGTAGATTTACCTCTCCTGGACGTGCCACCGAAATGGGGTCATGCAGCATGTGATCTTTTATGACCAGCTGCTTTCTCTTCGTATGGTATTTTCAAGGCTTACCCAGGTTGCAGCATACATCGCTTCCTTCCGTTCTATGGCCAGATACCCCTTGGTTTGGATGTACTCGTGCAATATTTGGGACTTACTTAACACTTAGAAAAGGGAATCACTCATTGTTTATCTATAGGAATTCGTATCTAACCGGTCCGCTGGCTCTTACCTGGCAACTGTTACCTCTGCAGCAGTGACTCCAGCTGTTGTTCTAGGGGCCGTATACTGAGAATTGCCATGTGCCAACCATTCCCCACACATTCCCTCTCCTGTCACAGCAACCCAGCAGGACAGGTACTTCGACAGCCATCTCACAGGTGAGGAAACAGGCTCAGACGCATTAAGCCATTTGCCCAGGGCCACACAGCTGGCAGATGTGGACTGGGGATTGGATTCAGCCCTTTCCGGCCCAAAGTTCAGTATTTCCTACTTGCCTCTCACTGCTGCCTCTCATGTCACCCTTTGGTTTCTCCAGTTCTCAACCCACCTGCAGGTAGAAACTGTACAACATGGGTCAGTCCCCCCCCCCCCCCAGCTCCCCAGAACAGCAGTCAGCTACTGGGCTTCTGCTCCACCCCAGACTGGCCATAAGAGAAGCAGAGGTTTAAAAGTATGGGTGAAGATGTCCATCAACTGATGAATGGATAAAGATGTGGTTTATATATACAATGGAACATACTTGGCAATGAGAAAGAATGATATCTTGCCATTTGTGACAACGTGGATGGAACTGGAGGGTATTACGCTGAGTGAAATAAGTCCGAGAGAGACAGATCTGTGTTTTCGCTCATGTGGAACTTGAGAAACTTAACAGAACACCATGGCAGAAGGGAAAGGGAAAAAAATAGGTTCAGAGAGGGAGGCAAACCCATAAGAGACTCTTAAATACAGAGAACAAACAGGGTTGATGGGAGGGGTGGGGGGGAGGGGAAAATGGATGATGGGCATTGAGGAGGGCACTTGCTGGGATGAGCACTGGGTGTTGTATGTAAGCGATGAGTCACGGGAATCTACCCCCGAAACCAAGAGTACAGTGTGTATATACTGTATGTTGGCTAACTCGACAATAATTATATAAATATAAATATATAAAATACATATATATACATACATACTATATATATATATATATATATATATA
>NW_024412388.1:9861375-10006402 GCF_014898765.1 Herpailurus yagouaroundi
TATATATATATATATATATATATATATATATATATATATATGGTATGGGTGAAATCCCAACTCTGCTCGCTCCAGCACATGTCACTGGCCTAGCCTTGGTTCCTCGTTTGTACAAGGGGATGACCACTCTGCCCACCTTCCTGATTTCTAGCTACTATGTGTTTGCTTAAAGGTAAGTGAATTTACCTGCCTCAGGGATCACCTGACTGATTGTTCAAGGAGAGATTCTTGGCCTCCAATTTCGCATCTGCTGAATCAGAATCCCTGGGGGCGGGGCGGGGCGGGGCGGGGGGTGGGGTGGGGTCTGGGCCACCTGCCTGGCCAACAGTTCTGCGCAGTCTACCAACTTTAACGCCGGGCAAAGGCCGTAGCATGTCTGCAAACAGGCAGACCAGTGAATCAGGGGCGCCCCTGGGGTTTGCATTAACCGGCTTCTCCAGTGCTTTTTCTGAGCGTCAGGCTGTGCCTGGCGCCCAGTCACCGCCAGGACTGGGGAGCGGGCTCCAGAGACGCCCACCCACCGGGTGCTTGGAAGATCTTTAAACCTGCGCCCCTGGGGGAGAGACCGGGAGCGAGGCGCTGGGGAGCAGGGAGCTCCGCATGGCCTGCGGCTGCGGCAGCTGGCAGCTGGCAGCTGGCAGCTGGCAGCGCGGGGATGGTAGGGTCCTCCGATCCCTCCTGGGGTCGCCTGAGGTCAGCACTCGCACCGAGACGCAGACTCCACGCTGGCCGCGTCCCGGTTGCCCCGGCAACCGCCACCGGAAGCGGGTGCTACGTCTGACGTCAAGTCCCAGGTCCGGAGCAGCCTGCCGCTGCGTCACGCGGACGTCATGCGCCTCCGGAGGCGCCGTCACGTCACGTAGGCGTTTCCCCGCTTACGTCATCAGGGGGCAGGGTGAGTACAGGGTCCTGAGGCGGTTTGAGAGCGCACGAGCGCACCCACGACATTTGCTCCAGGTTGTTGCTATAATTGTTCTATGTTGCTGTTAATCGTCCTGCATCCCTTGCTGCCCGTGATTTATAAGCTTTGTTTTTTTCAACACTCGAGCTTTATCAGCGGTGTGCACCTGTGGGGAGACGCATAGTCCGTGCAGGGTGGGTGCTGGCCGTACCCCCCCTCCTCCCCCCCCCCTCCCCGCGGGTAAGGGGTCGCGCGAGCGCACTGCTTTCCAGACACAGGCCGGGCCACCCTCCTGGGCACCTGGGCGGGAGCGGGTGGGGTCCTCCCTTGGCCCCGGGGTGAGCCGGCTGCCTCTCGTTCAGGCCAGTGGGCGTCAAGAGGAACGTGGAGGCCACGGACCGCTTGGGGGAGGGGTGGGTAGAGCAGGTCCCCGAGCTCCCTGCCCTGAAGAGGGTGGCTTGGCCCCCCAGCCCCCACTCAGGTGTGAGATGAAGGCAGAGAGTCAGGGTCGGCCGTGGGGTGTCCGGCTCCTGACCCGTCGGGTCCTGAGGACGCGAATTCTCCAGGCTAGGAGCCTGGACGCCTCAGACCGCCCCCAACAGCCTTGCCTGGCCGTGGCTCAGCCGGAGGCGGCCTCTGCTCCAAGACGGCCGCCTGGCCCGGGGTCTGCCCCTTCTTTCCAAGAGGCTGGCGGGTGGGGGGTGAAGCCCGGCCCAGGGGGAAGCGGCCTGTGCCTGAGACGGATGGAGCACAAAGTGAGTTTCTCTCCTCTGGCCTGCCCTCCACCTCCAGCAGCAGGGGCTGAGAAAGAGCAGGTTTGCTGATAGGGTGAGGCAGGGGAAGGTCACTCTCTGTCCTGTGACTTTGGGCCAGCTGACTTCCATGCGGGGGCTGTGGGACCACTGAGAGTCAGCGCTTGCACAAAGCTAAGAGTGAGGGTGTCCTTACATTTTGCACCCGGAAGTTGCCTCGTTTGTGCCCTCCTAGCCCTGATCTTGGCCTGTGATGCTGTGTGTTTCTCTGGGCGGTGTGTACATCTCTGAATCGGTTATGTCACTGTAAAAATTCACCAAGGACTAGGGCGGCTGGGTGGCTCAATCGATTAAGCCTCTGACTTTGGGGCAGGTCGTGATCTTACAGTCTGTGAGTTCAACCTTCCCCCGCCCCCCCCCCCCCCCACCCTTTGGGCTCTTTGTTGACAGCTCAGAGCCTGGAACCTGCTTCAGAGTCTGTGTCTCCCTCTCTCTCTCTCTCCCCCTCCCCTGCTCATGAACTCTCATGCTTAAAAATAAACATGAAAAAAAAAAAAAAAAAACCCACCAAGGATTTTCTATGCACTTAGGATAAAATCCAACTCCTTTTTCTGGTTTAGAAAACCCACTGACTCCAGCCTCACCTTACACACCACCATCTTTTTCCTTGGTCTCTCTGTTCCAGCCATACCGATTGTGGTTTTGCTTCTGTCTTCTGCCACAGGACCTTTGCACTAACCAGTAACTTTCCACCCAGAAATCACATGACTCTCAGCTTAGGTATAGTCCCCTCAGCCTCCTTTCCTGAGGTCTAATGTGGCCTCCCTGTCATTTGGTCTTGTTGATTTTATTCACTACCTGAGATTTTCTAGTTTCTCAGCTTCTCTAGAATGTCAGCTCAGAGGGAACAGACAGACCTTATCCCTCTATTTCTTTGTTGGCTACGGCATCCAGCACCCAGTAGGCCCTCAGGATTCACTGTGGGATGCTTTGAAAGGCATCCTGCGGGCAAAGTGACCTTAGAGGAGGCCTTGATGAGTTGGGGATTGAATGCAGCTTTGTGAGAATGGCTGGTTCGAGGTTGCCAACCTGGGTGGAGCATTCGGCCCAATCCTCAACCATGGCCTGCTTCTGTGTAGGGGTCTGTCTATGCAGACCATTTTTGCAGAGGGGAAGTAAGGCGGCTTTTATTTTAAATGTCACTGCTGCAGAGATAACGCTGCCGGGTAAGACCCAGCACACCGAGTTACATTTAAATGTCAGATAAATGAGTGATTTTTTTTTTTAACTATAAATACATACCGAATATTGCATGGGCCATACTTCCGCTAAAAATTTGTTGTTGGTCTGAAATGGAGATGTAATGGAGCATTCTGAATTTTTATTTGCCAAATCTGACAACCCTATTCAGAGGACTAAGGCCCTCAGCTGTGTTCTTCTGGGACCTCCTGCCCGGTTCCAGCTGTTCTCCCTGAACTTGGCAGCCAGGCCCGGCCCTCAGCCCAGCAGCTGGTGCAGTGGCTCCCCTTGCTCTCAATTGTAGCTCATGCTGTGGATGTGAAGGTCACCAATGTCAAGTGTGGCCCTGAGGACTCTAAAGAGTGTTCAAGTGGCTTTTGATGCCTGCCTACGTCTTGGAGTTGCGGCTCTGACCTTTGCTTGATGCATAAGATTTTTTTTTTTTTTAAACCATCTTGTCTTTCCTGCTATCTGATGTGATTCCTTTGACAGTGGGGCAGACAAGTGGACCAGTTTTGGTGTCGGCAGGTAGGATGTTGCCAAATGCCATCATTCTTGGGCAAGGAAGGGCTTCTACGGCTGTGGGCCCCCTGCCCTGTCCC
The DNA here is from genome assembly GCF_014898765.1 of Herpailurus yagouaroundi. Taxonomy (NCBI): domain Eukaryota; kingdom Metazoa; phylum Chordata; class Mammalia; order Carnivora; family Felidae; genus Herpailurus; species Herpailurus yagouaroundi. Next base: position 9,864,870 of record NW_024412388.1, read on the forward strand.
GGGGCCATGCTGGGTGAGCCCTTCTAAGCCAGCTGACACATGGCTCCCATCTGCTTCATTTTACCCAAGGGCCATTAGGTGACACTGGCCGCGCTAGGGTGTGAATACTCACCGTGGGGCCCTGGGAGGGGCAGCTGCCCTTGGGCCATCCATCCCTCCTGTGACTTTGTAAGCCTGGGGGCATGTCCAGCTCCCAGTGAGCATCTAACCTGTGTGTGCCGCCTCCACACCCGAGGCACGGGGCCAATTCTGGTGTGATTCCTTAAATACCAAAATCTTAATTGGCTATTTAGAAAATACACATTGAAGTAACCTGAGAAAAATAGAATCTAAAGAAGTTCCCAGGTACCCATTGGCCCTTTAGGGCCTAATCCTCAAGGTTTTTATGTAAGTAAGTGTCAGCTAACTGGCCATGCCACCAACCTGCTGGTGTGACCTTGAGATGCTGTTGAACCTCCTCCTGCCTCAGTTCCCTCATGTTTAGAGTGGGGATGATCGCAGACCTTCCCTGTAGGTGTCTGGGAAGATTAAGTTGATTGTTACATCAAAGGCTCTTAGAAGAGTGCCCAGCTCCAGGTGTGGACTATCAGTATTCATTATGATGTCATTTATATTGAACTTTGACACTTTAAGAGCATTGCTAACTTGTGCATTTCTCTTAATGGTCACAGTGGTGGTGGAGGGTTCACATTATAGCTGTCATTTGGAGTCTCCATTTTCATATGGACATCCTTGTATTTGCCCACAGTATGATTTTGTTTTTATCGGAATGGAAGTAGAATGGCCATGTTAAAAGGCAATAATTGATGATTGTTATTAAATACGCACTGTGTACCAACCACCGGGCTACGTGTCTGCCTAATGGAAACCCCATGGAGGTAAACTCCATCATTGTTTCAATATTTATGGAGGAGGAAACCACCTTAAAGAGGCTGTACTCCTCTGAAGTCTCAAATGGTGGATGAAGCTACCTGCTTTTTTTTTTTTTGATTAATTTTTTAATTTTGCATGAGCGTACGGTGTAAGGCGGTGTGGCCCAGTTTCACTCTCGTGCACGTGGCTGTTGAGTTTTCCCAACACCATTTATTGAAGAAGCCATCCTTCCCCCATTGTGCATTCTCGGCAACTTTGTTGTAACTGAATTGACCATATATGCATGGGTTCAGGGTTTATTTCTTGGCTCTGCATTCTATGCCCTCGATCTATGTGTCTGTTTTTTTTTTTTTTTTTTAATTTTTTTTTCAACGTTTTTTATTTATTTTTGGGACAGAGAGAGACAGAGCATGAACGGGGGAGGGGCAGAGAGGGAGGGAGACACAGAATCGGAAGCAGCCTCCAGGCTCCAAGCCATCAGCCCAGAGCCCGACGCGGGGCTCGAACTCACGGACCGCGAGATCGTGACCTGGCTGAAGTCGGACGCTTAACCGACTGCGCCACCCAGGCGCCCCTATGTGTCTGTTTTTATGCCAGTATACCATACTGTTTGATTACTAAGGTATCGTGCTAGAGTTTGAAAGCAGGAAGCATGCTATCTCTAGCCCCGTTCTTTCTCAAGACGGCTGGGGCAGTTTGGGGTCGTTCTATGCAAATTTTAGGATTATTCTTTTTCTGTGAGAACTGCCATTGGAATTTTGATGGGGATTGCATTGAATCTAGATGTCTTCAGATGGTGTGGGCATTTCATAAGTTCAGTGCTTCCGATCTGCGAGCACAGCACATCTTTGCATTTGTGTCTTCGCTTTTTTCATCAGGATCTTCTAGTTTTCAGCGTACGGGTGTCTCACTTCCTTGATTAAATTTATTCCTTAGGTCTTTTATCCTTTTTGATACCCTTGTAAATTGTTTTCTTAATTTCTCTTTCTGATAGCATGTAGAAACATAATTGATTTTTGGATATTGCTTCGGTATCCTGCGACTTTGCTGAATTTGTTGATGAGTTCTGACTACTGGTCTGTTGTTGGAGGTCTAAGTGGAAGATGTCCTGTGCCCCAGTCTCCGTGGAACGTCCTCTAGTTGCTGCATATGTATGAGCTTCAAGGCTCTTCCTTGTCTTCCTAAGGCTCTTTGGTTTGCCCGATGCCACCCAAGGCCCCCATGCCCATCCTCTCTAAAGCAGGGCAGGCTATAGGACTCCTGCTGAGAGAGGTGGGTGGGGAGGGCTTTTGAGAGTATCTGAGAGCAGGGTCCTCCTGGCACAGGGCAGGGGTGAGTGAAAACCAGCTGCCCTGGGCTCTGTTTCCAGCTTGGTTCCGCAGTCTTGAGGAAATCACCTTTTTGCCGAAGTACCCTTGGTGTCCTCCGAACAGCTACCTGGACAGAGGTGGGGAGAGAGCTCAAATGCAGGGGAGTCGCCACAGGTGTTCTTTTCCCTTCCTGGGGACAGCCTCCCCAGCAAGGTGTCTCAGGTGGGCTTATCTGGTGCCAGCTCTGTGCTCTGCAGACCCACTGCTGCTCCCAAAAGTCTAGTAGAAATCTCCAGGCTCAGGGGCACCGGGTGGCTCAGTCGGGTGAGCATCCGACATCGGCTCAGGCCATGATCTTGTGGTTCGTGAGTTCGAGCCCCGCATTGGGCTCATTGCTGTCAGCCCGTCAGCGCAGAGCCCACTTCAGATCCTCTGTCTTCCTCTCTCTGCTCCTCCCCTGCTTGGGCTCTCTCCCAAAATACATAGATACTAAAAAAAAAAAAAAAAACAATCTCCAGGCTCAGCATCCTCTTACAGGTGCCTGCTGGGGAGCAGAGTCCCCAGTCAGGATGGATGTAAGAAAGGAAGGGAACCTGCAGAAGGTGCAGTCAGTGTGACCCAAGAGCCATACCCGGGATGGCCACGGCCAGATGCACGTGCTTTCTTCTGGCTTCTCTCCCTCTTGCTCTGGGAGCCCTTCTCCAGGATGTGCCAGCTGAGACGCAGTGTCCCTCGCTTCACTGTGCTGAGCTGGCGGTTGGGAGAGGCCTCTGGTTTTGCCCTTCCTGCCGGTGGGATGGGCCTGGGCTGCTTACGGCTCCTTGGCTCTGTCCTCTCCTCCTGACACCAGGCCTGTTCTGTGGTACGTCTCTTCGGAGCGTCGTCCCTCTGTAGGTCCCCAGTGATGGGGTCAACCCCCAGTCCACATAGGAGCAGCCACCGTTGGGGGGAGTCCTGGACCTTCTAGAAGGACGTGAAGCTTTTTAACGTGGAGAATGATTGTGATTGTGTTTGTGTGCAGAAAGGATGGGCATTCTTGTCCCCCAGTGTTGAAGATATTTCTTCCATAACCAAACTCCAGGTGTGGCCCCAGGGCAGGGCTAGGACCTGTGGCATAGGACATGCAAGGGAACAGACTTGGCCTCATGCGAAGGCTTGGTTGCCTTTTAATCTAAAAACATGCCTGTGGTCACGTCTGTGATGGGCAGTCATGATGCTGATCTTCTCCACCGTCCCAGCCCCACCTTGAGGTCATTGCCATCTCATGGCCCACCTATGGCTGGGACCAGTCCCTGCCTGGCCATGGGATGTTGGGTAGAGCTGGGTTTGAACCTCGGGCCGGGGACATTTTTGCCCAGGAGCAGTGGGGAGACACCAAACAGCCACCTTCATTGCTCTTCAGCCTTTCACGGTTTTTTGTTTTTGTCTTTGTTTTTTATTTCATTAAAAAAAAATTTTTTTTTTAAGTTTATTTTTTGAGAGAGAGAGAAAGAGAGAGGCAGACTGCAAGCAGGGGAGGGGTAGAGGTGGGGGGGGGCGGGGTACACAGAATCTGAAGCAGGCTCCAGGCTCAGAGCTGTCAGCACAGAGCCAGACACAGAGCTCGAACCCAGGAACCGTGAGATCATGACCTGAGGGGAAGTTGGACGCCCAGGGACCCAAGGACCGAGAGCCACCCAGGCACCCCTTTGTCTTTGTTTTTTAAATCTGTTTTTGTTTTTGTTTTTTAAATCCCGCTGGGCTCGGTTAGCATGCTTGCTTATTACAGAGATTTCTTGTGTTTGGGATGCATTCAACCCTCTGAAAGGCAAAAGTCCCCACCCTTTGTGAAGGTGTGCATTCCCCAGTGACTGGACAAGTGAGAAGGGTCAGGTGACCACTTGAACTGTGATGCGGGAGTGGGAGACTCCCTTTCTGGGTGGAAGAAGAAACGGGGGAGGGGGCCAGGAATGCGCTGTCCTTCCTGTGATCACAGAGGGGAGACCCCCGCTCCCTCCCCCAGCCCTGGATGAGGTCTGGTTAACCTCTGGAGACCTTAGTAGACCGAGGGGCCCTTGAAGCTCGTCAGAGCAAGCTGGGCGGGCCCCCCCCTCCAGGAGGGGGCTCTGCTGGAAGTGTGTCTTTTTGGAAGACCCTGCGTGCAGTTGGGCTGCTGGGCAGGAGGCACATCGGGCCGCCCTGACTCTGGACACGGGGGAGCAGGGGGGCCGCTCTGCGGCTGCTCAGCCCCCCTGCCTGAGCCGCTCATCCCTACGGTGCAGGCGGACCCGTCGGAGCCCGTACAGGCGATTCCCCATTGGCAGAAGGGCTGCGGCTGGCATTCCGGGTCGTGTTCCCACCAGAACGGGGTTTTCAGATGTCCTCAGTGCTGGTTCCAGTCTGCCTGTCTCGTTTTGCCCCTGTTGGGCGGTGCCCTGATCCCGCTCTTAACCCCGGCCCGCCTCTGGGCCACCCCCCTTCCCTGCTGGGGGAGGCTGGGGCGTAACAAGCCGCAGAATGGTGAGGGTCTGATTCTGGCTCTGCCCCTGTCTGGCCTTGCACACGGAACCCCGCACGCCGTGTGTGATTCCTGACGGCTAACGTGGGGGGTGTTCTGAGAGGGGCGAGGGCAGCCGTGGAAGGTGCGGGCTGGGGTGGGCCCCGTGGTAAGCCTTCATGGTGGGAGGCGCTGCTGGAAGGATCCAGCGCGATCCTGGGACATTTCAGGGTGCAGCCTCTGTTCTCGATTGCACTAGGCCGTGTGGCTGTGATCAAGTACCACGGACTGGGGGGCTTAAGCAGCTCATTTATTGTCTCACAGCTCTGGGGTCTGGGAGGCCAATTTCAGGCTGTCGGCAGCGCTGGTTTCTCCCCAGGCCTCTCCCCTCGGCCTGCAGGTGGCCGCCTTCTCGCTGTGACATCACGCGGTCTCCCCTCTGTGCTCCCATCCCTGGTGTCTCTCCTCCTCCTCATGAGCAGGCGCGTCCTAAAGGCCCTGTCTCCAAATACAGTCGCATTCTCAGGTGTACTGGGAGTGAGGATTTCAACATACGAATTTGGGCAGGGGGCACAATTCAGTCCATAACATGAACATTCTGATAATTTTTCTGTCCTGTGGAAACTGCAAGCGAGATCCACGGAAGAGACAGCTGAGTCTGTAGTAGGTGTGGGCCTTGGAGTACATGCGGGAAAGTGGTCACAGTGTTTGCTTTTTTTTTTATTGAAATTTTTTTAATGTTTATTTTATTTTTGAGAGAGAGAGAGACACACAGCATGAGCAGGGAAGGAGCAGAGAGAGAGGGAGACACAGAATCCGAAGCAGGCTCCAGGCTCTGAGGTGTCAGCACAGAGCCCGACGTGGGGCTCGAACCCACGAACCGTGAGATCATGACCTGAGCTGAAGTTGGACGCTCAACCAGGCGCCTCTAGAATGTTCGCTTTTTAACCTCATCAGATAGTCCCTCCCACCATTCCCCAGGGACACACTGGCATTTGCTGCTAGTTCAGTGTTTGTAACTCATGCCTAGGTCTTGGAGTCCAGATGACTTTTACCTCTGTCCTCTCCCCCTTGTGCCCATCAGTCAGGATGGGCTCTTTATGCTGCAGTAACAGAGTCTTAGTTGCTGAAGACAAATGCTTATTTCTTGAGCATGGAACATGCTGATTGCAGATTGACTAGGGACCCTTCCCCACATTTGCTGACTCTTGGATGGACACAGAATGGCTGCTCTATGCATATGTGTATACATGTACACACACACACACACACACACACACACAGACACAGACACATATGTGGATTATATAAACTCCCTCCCAACCACCACCCAGGACAAGAATGGAACTTTGCCCCAGCCATCCAGCACCAATTACAGCTGCCTTGTTTCCCTCCAAAAGTAACTACTGTCCTGACTTTCATAGTGGTCACTTTCTTGTATTTGTTTGTTTAATTAAGCTTTTAATTTTGAGATTAATTGTAGATTCCTGTGTAGTTGTAAGAAAATACTACAGAGATCCTGAATACCCTTTGCCTAGTTTGCCCCAGTGGTAACGGTAGCACAGTGGGATATTGACCTTGATTCGGTCAAGATACGGGACATCTCCATCACCACGGAGACCCCTTTTGCAGCCACATCAACTTTCCTCACTCCTCCTTCACCCGTAATAATCTGTTCTCCATCTCTGTAATTTCGTCACTTCAAGAATGTTCTACATGGAATCACATAGTATATGTAACTTTTGGGACTGGCTTGTTTCACTCAGTGAGGTTCTCTCAAGGTTCCTCCAGGTTATCATGTGTGTATTGCTAGTTTGTTCCTTTTTATTGCTAAGTCGCGTTCCACGGTGCATCCCAGTAAGTACTTCACCTATTGAAAGGCATCGAGGTTGTTTCCACTTTGGGGCTGTGATGGAATAAAGCTACTATAGACAGACTCTTGTGCACAGGTTTTTGTGTGAACACAGTGTTCGTTCCTCTGGGATGAATTCTTGGGAGTGCAATCATTGAGATGTATACCCAGTTTTGTTTTATTTTTAAGAAACTGCCCAACTGTTTTCCAAAGCGGTTCTACTATTTTACGTTCTCCAGCGTAGGAACGATCCAGAGAGTGATTTCTCTGCATTTGGTGTGGTCACTATTTTTTATGTTAGCCATTGTGGTTTTAATTTGCACTTCCCTGATGGCTAATGATGCCAGTCCTTTCATGTGGTTATTTGCCATCTGTACATCCTCTTTGGCAAAATGTCTGCTGTCTTTTGCCCATATTCTAATTGCAATGCCTGTTTTTTACTGCTGAGCTTTGAGGGCACTTTATATATTCTAGAGGATAGTTCTTTGTTACGTATGTGTTTGCAAATATTTTCTTCCAGTCTGCGGCTTGTCTTTTTGTCCTTTTTTTTTTTTTTTTAATTTTTTTTTCAAGTTTATTTATTTTTGGGACAGAGAGAGACAGAGCATGAATGGGGGAGGGGCAGAGAGAGAGGGAGACACAGAATCGGAAACAGGCTCCAGGCTCTGAGCCATCAACCCAGAGCCCGACGCGGGGCTCGAACTCACAGACCGTGAGATCGTGACCTGGCTGAAGTCGGACGCTTAACCGACTGCGCCACCCAGGTGCCCCTCTTTTTGTCCTTTTAACAGGGTTTTTTCACAAAACAAAACCACCCAATTTAAACTTTTTTTTTTTTTTTTTTTTTTGGTGGGGGGATGAAAACCTGTTTATTCTTTTACGGATCATGTTTTTAGTGTCAAGTCTAGCGACTCTGCCTGGCCCTAGGTCCCCAAGCGTTCTCCTGTGTTTTCTTTTCTAAAAGTTTTATGTTTTCTATTTAAGTTGGTGATCCATTTTTTGAGTTAGTTTCTGAGTAATGTGTGAGACTTAAGTCAAGGGTCTTCTTTTCTCTTAGGAATATTCACTTCAGTGTCATTTGTTTAAAAGCTGTTTCCTTCATTGAATTACTTTTGTATCTTATCAGAGGTCGATGGGCATATTTGTGTGAGTGGGGACTGCTTCTGGATTCTCAGTTCTGTTCCGTTGATCTGTATGCTGTCTTCTGCTTTTTGTAGGGCAACACAGTCTTCATTATTACGGCTGTACGTTAAGTCTCGAAATCGGGTAGACTAATTCTTTCAGCTTTGTTCTTTTTTTCCCCCAAATTGTTTAGCTGTTATAGTTATTTTGCCTTTCCATATAATTTGAGAATCATTGTAGAATTTTAGGATAATCTTGTATCTACCAAAAAAAAAAAAAAAGTCTCGGTGGGACTTTGACAGGAATTGTGTTAAACCTATATTAGCAATTTGGGGAGAATTGGCATTTCTACCATGCTTTGCTCTTTGAATCACGAACATGATTTATTTAGACATTCTTTGATTTATCTGTGTCATGTAGTTTTCAACATAAAAGCCCTGAACATTCACGCTTGTTGGATTTTACCTAAATCTTTTATCTTGGAATGACTGTAAGTGGTATTGGCTTTTTTAACTTTGATGTTCATGTGTTCCTTACAAGTGGAAGAAAACACAGCCGATTTTGTGTGTAGATCTTGTATTTTGTGGCTTTGATGAACTCAGCAGTTCTAAGAGTTTTTTTGGCAGATTCCTTGGGATTTTCTATATAAACAATCATGTAATCTGCAAATAGGGACAGTTTTATTCTTTTCTGATCTGTATGCTTTTTTATTTCCTTTTCTTGTTGAGCATTGGTTTTCATTTTTCTTTAAATATTTGGTAGAACTCCTAAGTGAAACTAATTAGGCCTGAAGATTTCTTTTTTGGGAGTTTTTGTATTATGAATTCAGTTTCCTAAATAGCCACAGGGCTATTCAAGTGATCTACTTCATATTGGGCGAGTTATGGTCATTTGTGTTTTTAAATGAAATTAATTTCTTAAAATTTTAAAAATATTTATTTATTTTTGAGACAGAGAGAGAGACAGAGTGCGAGCAAAGGAGGGGCAGAGAAAGAGAGAGACACAGAATCTGAAGCAGGCTCCAGGCTCTGAGCTGTCAGCACAGAGCCCGACGTGGGGCTCAAACCCACGAACTGCAAGATCATGACCTGGGCTGAAGTCAGACGCTCAACCGACTGAGTCACCCAGGCATCCCTCAATGAAATTAATTTCTTTTCTTTTTTTTTTTTTTAAAATTTTTTTTTAACGTTTATTTATTTTTGAGACAGAGAGACAGAGCATGAACAGGGGAGGGGCAGAGAGAGAGACACACACAGAATCCGAAACAGGCTCCAGGCTCTGAGCTGTCAGCACAGAGCCCGACGCGGGGCTTGAACTCACGGACCGCGAGATCATGACCTGAGCCGAAGTCGGCCGCTTAACCGACTGAGCCACCCAGGCGCCCTGAAATTAATTTCTTTAAGTTGTCCAATTTATGTATACAGCATACAGTTGTTCATAATAGTCCCTCATTATCCGTTCAGTTCTCTTGTGTCATTCCTCATACTTTCTGGTTTCTCTTAGTCTTGCTGGAAGGTCAATTTCATCAGTCTCATCAAAGAACTAGCTCTTTGTTTCATTGATTTTTTTTCCCCCCTATTGTTTTCCTCTTTCCCATTGCATTGATTTCTGCCCTTTAGTGTTCCCTTGCCTGGGATGTATTTGGGTCTTGTTTTTTAGGTGCTTGGGGTGAGAGCTTTGATTATTAATTTGAGACTTTTTTCCTTGTTTCTAACGTATGCATTTTGTGCTATAGATTTCCCTCTCTCTCCCAGCATTTGCTGTGTCCCAGAAATTTTGATATGTGATATTTTCATTTTCATTCTGTTCAGTGTATTTTTGATTTCTCTTGAGACTTCCTTCTTGACCCGTGAGTTATTTAGAAATGTGTGGCTTAGTTTCTAAGCCCTTGGAGATTCTCCCGTTAGGCTCTCTTCTGATTTCTAGTTTGAATCTGTTTGATCAGAGAATTTACTTTCTGTGATTTCAGTTCTTTTACATCTGTTGAGGTTTATTTTTTCCAGTTTTATTGAGCTGTAATTGACTTATAGCACTGTATTAGTTTTAAGTACACAACATGATGACTTCTATATCTTTGAATAGCAAATGTTTACCATAATGGTTTAATTAACAACTGTCACTTCATACTGTTAGACATTTTTTTTTCTTATGATGAAAACTTTTAAGGTTTACCCTCTTAGGGACTTTCAAATATACGACATAGTATTGGAAACTGTAGTCCCCATACCCTACGTTGTGTCCCCAGGACTTACTTGTCTCGTAACTGAAAGTTGGTACTTTTCTTTTTTTTTTTTTTTTTTAACGTTTATTTATTTTTGGGACAGAGACAGACAGAGCATGAACAAGGGAGGGGCAGAGAGAGAGGGAGACACAGAATCGGAAACAGGCTCCAGGCTCTGAGCCATCAGCCCAGAGCCCGACGCGGGGCTCGAACTCACGGACCGTGAGATAGTGACCTGGCTGAAGTCGGACGCTTAACCGACTGCGCCACCCAGGCGCCCCGAAAGTTGGTACTTTTCGACCAACTTCAACCATTTTGTTCACCCCCGACCCCTGGCCTCTGGCTATCGCCAGTTCATTCTCTGTATCTACAAGTTCAGTTTTTTGTTCGTTTGTTTGTTTGTTTGATTCCACCTGCAAGAGAGATCATACAGTGTTTGTCTTCCTCTGTCTGACTTGTTTCTCCCAGCATAATGCCCTCAGTGGCCTTCCATGTTGTTGTAAGTGGCAGCACTTCTTTCTTTTTTATGGCTAAATATGTCCCACCGTATATATAACATGTTCCGTTGCATACTTACACCTCGTTTTCTTTATCCATTCACCCGTCACTGGACACTTAGGTTGCTGGCACGTCTTGGCTACTGTGACTAATGCTGCAGTCCAGAGCCTGTTTTCATTGCCTCGGGACATCCACCCAGAAGTGGAGTTGCAGGATCACAGGGTAGTTCTATTTTTAATTTTTTGAGGAACCTCCATACTGTTTCCCATTGGTGCGACCCTGTTTATATTCGCACCAGCAATGCATGAGGGTCCCTTTTCTCCACATCTTCTCCAGCGTTCGTTATCTCTTGGGATTTTAATGGCGGCCATTCTGACAGGCGTGAGGTAACATCTCTCGGTGGTTTTGACTTGCATTTCCCCGATGGTTAGTGATGTTGAGTACCTTTCCGTGCGCCTGTTCAGTCGATCACATATGTTACTCGATGCTATCCTTATTTTTATACCTGTTTCGTTTTCTTCCAGAAGCTTTTAGGATCTTCTTTTTATCCTTGATGTTCGGAAACTTCACAGCATGACTAAGCAATTTTCGTTCGTTATACCCACTGGGTACTCTGTTGAGAGTTTAAAACTTAAAAAAAAATTACAAAATAATATGAAATCTAAAAAAGCCCAAATGACTAAGCAAGCAAACAAAAATCAGAACCAGACCTATAAACACAGAGAAGAATACACTGATGGTGGCCAGCAGGAAGGCTCATTGGGGGCAGGGGACAGGTGGTCAACATGGGTGAAGGGGTGTGTGAATAGTGGGCTTTCAGTTATGGAAGGAGTAGGTCACCGGAGTAAAAGGCACAGTATAAGGAGTACAGTCAACGGCATTGTAATAGCGTAGGGCGGACACAGGGCAGCTATACTTGTGAGCACAGAGTAATGTTTAAACTCGTTGTACACCTCAAACTAATGTAATGTTGTGTGTCAACTCCACTGAAATGAGAAGATTAAAAAAGACTCTTGTCCAGTTTCTCCAGGTCACTCCTGTCATCAAAGAATGAGTGAGGTTCCAGCACCTGTCTTTGTTTTTTTGTTTGTTCGCTTTCCTATTAATCATTAACACCAGTAGAAATATTAACTAAGATTCTTGTCAAAATTGTACTTGCTATTTACATTAATAGCTGGCTACAGATAGAAAAGTTCAGCCAAAACCAATGGAAAATTCTGTGCGCATCAATTGATAACATAGAATTCTCGTTAAAGAATATTGTCCATTTTATTATTATTTATAAACTGTGTGCTCTATACTCCCTATCAGTAAAATTTAAAGTAAACATGTATGACTTATTTCACTTAGCATAATAAGTCATACAGAGAAAGACAGATACCATGTGTTTTCACTCTTATGTGGATCCTGAGAACCTTAACAGAAGATCATGGGGGAGGGGAAGGGGGAAAAAAAAAGGGAGGGAGCCAAACCGTCAGAGACTCTTAAAAACTGAGAACAGGGGCGCCTGGGTGGCTCAGTCGGTTGAGCGTCCGACTTCAGCTCAGGTCACGATCTCACGGTCCATGAGTTCGAGCCCCGCGTCGGGCTCTGGGCTGATGGCTCAGAGCCTGGAGCCTGCTTCTGATTCTGTGTCTCCCTCTCTCTCTGTTCATGCTCTGTCTCTCTCTGTCTCAAAAATAAATAAAAACGTTAAAAAAAAAAAACTGAGAACAAACTGAGGGGTGATGGGGGGTGGGGGAGGGAGGGGAGGGTGGGTGATGGGCATTGAGGAGGGCACCTGTTGGGATGAGCACTGGGTGTTGTATGGAAACCAGTTTGACAATAAATTTCATATTAAAAAAAAATAAACATGTATATGTGCCAGAAAAAAATTTTTTTTTCCCCAGGACTTCTGTAGTTTTTATGTTTAGCTCCTGGATTGATTTTTCAATTTTCATTACTTTTAAATCTTGATCTTGATTCTTCTATATTTTTTTTGTGAGACTTTCTTGGTACTGTTCCTCTTCTGTTTTTAACTTTAGTGATTTTTATATCCTAAGAGTGGTACATTTTTTTCTGTCCTCTTGTATTAATATCCCATAATTGTACGGGTGCAAAATTGTCTTCACATTTTCTTTCAGTGTCTTATACAGAATGCATTGCCTGAGTGTTTCTACAGAGCTTTTATATAGCTATGGAGACATTATTTAGTTCTTTTATATTCTAGATACTGTTCTCTGTAGCTTTACAAGAGTTTACTTAATACTCCACCCACGAGATAGTCCTTTGTCTCCATCTTCGGTCTCCATTCCACAGCTGGCCAGTGGCAGAGCCGGGATTTGAACCTAGGCCTCTGGCTTCAGAGCCCGCTGTGTGTACGTAGACTAGGTGGTCCCGCTGGGGTCAGCTGGCTCTGAGCTGTCTTGTCAGACGAGGGTGAGACTCTGCAGCTGACTAGAAGCTCTCTGTGCAGGGGCCGTGCTTGTCTCTTTGTGGGACCCTCACCTGGTGTTTGGGTGGAGACCTAGACATTCAGCCAGGACTCCTGAGGGTCTCTGTCTATGGGTTTTCCTTTGGGATGATTCGTTTCTCAGGAGGATCCTGGGAAGAGGGTGTGCCAGGCTGATAACAGACTGGCCTCGGCATTCTGAGGGCTGAGTAGGGAAATGCGACACGCAGACCTTCCAGGCGCCTGGGCTTTTCCCTGTTGTCATTACGGCTCTTGCCCTTGCCTGCAGCTGTGGTGGGCGCTCGTGAGCCCAGGGACTTTCTGGTCCACTTGCTTCCTGGAATGTGCTTGCCATTTTCTGCCCCGTTATGGGAAGGAGTGTGGACAATCTAAGAGTTTCTTACGGACTTTCAACCCCTCTTCCTGTTTTTCAGCCCGACCCTACATCCCGACCTTCAGAGGTGCCTGGTAACTCAGTTCCTGGGGTTTTCTGGATTTCCCTGGCATTGCCTTCTACTCCGCCTGCTGCGCCCTCCATGTGTTTTCTCTGCTTACAGCAGCCGTCTCTGGGACACCACTCTCCCTGCCTCCAGGGTTCATGGACATTTCCCTCTTCTATCATGTCCCTTCTTTGCCCTGTGGGTTTCTACCTTTTTTTTTTTTTTTAATTACTTTATAATTCTGTTGGAGTTTTGGGAGTTGGTATAAATGTATGTTCAATCTGTCATGTTTAAACTCCTACTTTTAAACTTTTTTTAAAAAAGATTTATTAGAGAGAAAAAAAAAAAAACGAGTGGGGGAGGGGCAGAGAGAGAGGGAATCCCAAGCAGGCTCTGCCCTATCAGTGCAGAGCCCAACGTGGGGCTCGAATTCATGAACCCGCGAGATCACGACCTGAGCCAAATCAAGAGTTGGATGCTTAACAGACTGAGCCACCCAGGTGCCCCCAAATTCCTACTTTTAAAAGAAGGACACGCATCATCCTTAGAACAGTTCTGACCTAAGCATATCAGTGAAGGGTCTGTGAAGAATAAGGCCTGGAGATGAGAGGTGTTCAGCTTTGCACCGTGCCTGGTGTGTGACAGCAAGTTATACACATCTGTGCAGAGAAGGTGTCCTGGCAAGCGAGGGAAGAGCAGGCCGATGACGGTCTCCGACTGGGGAGAAATGGGACATGACAGATGAGACAAGCGTGGATGCGGGTCCTATTCCTTCCGGGATTTGCATTGTCCAGCCAGGCCCCCTGGGAACCCGGCTCTAGCAGAGGGTGGATCGGGTCCTGTTAACATGTGAGACCCAGTTCACGTGCTGTGGTTATGTAAGCACGTGCCCAGTCCGGTGGTACCTGAAGGATATAGCCCTGGTCTGGGCTTGGAGACTGCAAGGGAAAAAGAGCTTCACAGTCTTTGAAAGGGTGAGCCTTCACTGTGCGGGATAGACCCTAACCTTTTCTGCCAGCTCAGCATCCAATTCTCATTCCTCACAATATCTGGATGCTCTGAGGGGATACCTTCTCCCTAGCGTGAATGATTTAGTTAGGAGAGGTCAAGTCCATCGCTTGCTCTCTGTTTAGTTGCTGATGGGGCAAGTCCTTCCTCTCACCATCCCAGCCTGGGTATGAGTGGGGGACCCAAGCTCTGCCCAGCACATGCCCTTGTCTGAGACTTTGACTTCCGAGAGAGTGATGAAACGCCAGAAGAAAAATGGTTGGCAGTCACGCATCTCAGCTGTTGTTCCCAGACCAGAGACTTACGCCTCGATACGGTTCCTGCCATTTTTGCTTCGAGGTCCGAGGAGATGTCTTAAATGTTTTGTAAGTTACAGTACCGACTGTCCCTTTCTTAAGTAAGAACAAGGAATCCTTTGGAAGGATACGGAAGGTCAGATTTGAAACATGGGCACTGACCAAGGCTGTTCCGGAGAAGTAAGAAATAGGACGTGTGAAAATCCTATTTTAGCAGAAACAGTCCACCAGACCAGAGATGCAGTTACTAAGGCATGCTGTTAGGTCATCAGGCTACCCCTCCACAGACACCCCAGAACTATCCCAATTGTTCCTTTGTTTCCTACTATTCTCTGCAGATTCAAAGTCTCAGTTGGGAGGGTGGGGAGCCAGGCTCCCGTCACACACCTGCCCACTGATTTCCAGGAGCTGGGGGAGAAGAAGGAAGATTCTCACCCTCTCTTTTGGTTTCTAGGGTTAAATGCTGAGGCAGTTAATACCGTACCTTATCGGTATTGCCCCAGAATAAGAAAGTCAGATTCTAGACAGCCCCAAAAGAGACAAGCCCGCCACACTGCTGATTTCCATTACACGCTTCCCCCCTTTATTGGGGTTCCACACGTTTCCTATTTCTTTCCAATGAATTCTCCTTGTTTACCAGTAGAATCCCACGTCTTATATTCAGAGATCGCTAAATACAGTATGTCCCAATGCTCCCATAGGAACTTTGTTTTTTGTTTTGTGCATCCTGGAAGTTTGGGGACCTTGAAGTCTGGACTCCCAATTTGTTCTTGTCTGATCAGCTTGGTTAGAATGCTTAGGGGAATAAATAACCTGCAAGTCTTTTGCCGATAGCAGCTTAGTGAGGACTGGCCATGAAGAACATTTTCCATGTTCTTGGCTTATGAGCTCGCCGTTCTCATTGCCGTGTCAGTACTGAGCCCAAGTGCCAGCACTTGGATACGAGGCTGTGGAATGAGTCAGTGTGGCCAATCCATTCTAATTTGGCACGTTCAAGCTTGAGTACTTCTCATCATTATTTGGGGCTGGGAGGCAATTTTCACGTGAAAATGAGTATGTGGCCCCTTTGCCCACTGCTGGGATTTGGTTAAGGAGCTTTAGCCAGCTCTGGGGGACCAGAACTCCCTGAAACTATGTTTGAAGTAGAGGGTCCATGGTTTTCAGGGGGCTCACAGGGGTCCACCATACCCCAAAAGACTTAGTCATTGACTCGTGTCCTGAATTCCGAACTTCTTAAAAATAACCTTTTAGATAGCAGCGGTGGCCCCATAAATCTGTAACTTTACTAAAAACCCTTGCACTGTAGACTTTGAATGGGTGGGCTGTATGGCCACTGAATTGCATTTCAGCGAAGCTATTAAAATTGGACCCTTTGTTAACCTATTTTGAAGCAGGGGACCCCCTGAACAAGAAGCCCATCTTGGGTCCTCAATGAATTTGGGTCTTATTAAGCTTGTTTGTATGTAATTGCCTGTTTTTATGTAATACTCTGGTTCTAGATGCACCCAACTGCAGTAATTTTGTGGTGCTTCTCAGTGAGTTATTTGGCCTCTAATACCACACTGAGAACCATGCCTAATTCTATGGCGGGTTAAAAGCCAGAGCTCATTTCATTTATTGCCCTATAAATTGTGGTGGTTACAGTAATAGAAGACATGAGCACGGTGAAAGTTTAGCCAAGTTCCCTTACTTTAATGACCCCCATTGGTATTTTGCACCCTGTTAAGTGATTACATGGTGAGTGAAGAAGTGTTCGGGACCTTGAGGGGGGAGTGCTAAGTAGTGATGTTGAGACTAAAGTGCTGTAATTGAAGCCAAAGCAGAAGAAAGCCTGCCGTGGTGCCCACCTGAGGTCCCACTGACTGCATCAGAAAATAAGGTCAACGTGCAAAGCGTCAAGGAAAAAGACCTCCATCGTGCCTTGCATGTAGCCCTCCGAGGGCAGGTCTGACGATGTCCTGTTCCTGGTTGATGCCTAGCTGGCTCCCCGGGGATCACAGCTGCAGCAAGTATACGTTCACTTCCACAGTGCGAGGGCCCTCGATCCTAAAGGCTAAAGGCCATCTGCTCTTGTGTGGCAGAGAGGGCTGTGTTGCAGGTTGCTGACGACGGCTCTCGATACAGGCAACTTACAGGGGATTGTTTGCCGTTTAGGGGTCCGTGGGTCCCAGTGCAGAGCTAGGACGCACTAGTTAGGGTGAATGGAAAATGGGGCAGTAGGGCGACAGCAACTGAGTTTCTGCTGCCGAAGTAGAAAGTCAACAGGACTCTTTCCGGGTACATTCCAGGTGCCATGTTGATCTGCCCTCTGAAAACTGTCCTGTCTCTTCCCACCTCCTAGGATAGCTTAGAAAGTCATTCGTATCCAGGAGATCAAACACAGTGCATCCTTTCCGGGGTTCAGCAAACTTGTTTGGTGTGTATATTGCTCTGTACGCACATTCTGCACACGTACGGGTGCTCTTAGGCTAATTGGCATCGAAAACATTGAAATACTCTGTTCCTTCCATGTTGGGACCAACCACCAAGAAGCTCTTGCCAGGTGCCAAGCTGTGAGCTAAATGCTTTGAATAGGTTAATTTTCACTCAGCCCTCTTAATCCCATGAGGTAGGACATACCCTTTTTGTATAAGAGAAAGCCGAGACTTAGGAATGTTAGTCGAATTGCCCAGGACTGGACAAATAGGCAGCAGGGGTCATAGAATGCTGTCCTGGGTCAAATTCCACAGCTTTTAACTACTGCTACTGCTCCTTCTATTCCAGACAGTATTTCTCTCTATGCTTTCTTGGCCAGTTTTTTTCCCCGTGGTGCAGGTTTCTGGGGGTGTTTTAGCTGGGAAGGGGAGTGAGCAGTTAATGGTTGTCGTCATGTGCCATGGACTAGTAAGTAAGTCACCAGCCAGATGGGGCAAACGTTGGCCTGTGGGGCAAATATAGCCTACGGCTCTAGAGCTAGAATGATTTTTTTTTTTTTTTCATTTTTAAGTGGCTGGAAAAAAATAAAAAGAAGAATAACACTTTGTGATACCTGAAAACTAGATGAGATTCAAGTTCTAGTGTCTATAAACAAAGTTTTATTAGAACACAGTCATAACCATAGATATGGCTGCTTTCATGCTACCACGGCAGAGAGGAGTAGCCGTGACTGAGATTCTATGGCTTGAAGAGCCTGAAATATTTATTATCTGGCCCATTGTAGAAAACCTTTGCCAACCCTTGATCTAGATGGTCGTGTTTGCTCTCTGAGAGAAGAATGACGTCCTAAGCTCTTTTAGGAGGTGGGAGGAGACGGGACATTTTGAGAGGGCAGATCAACAGGGCAGTTGGGCACAAAGTCAGATCAATGGAATTGCTGCCCAGTGGGTCCTGGTGACCCAGGGTACTGTTCATGTTCTGGACAGCTATAGCTGGATGTCTGGAACCCTGGGTCCTACCTTTCTATATATGACATGAAAGCGTTCAGAGTATACAACCCCAAATATGCCCCTTTGACATAAGGGCCATGTTGAGCTGAAGGCAACTGAGAGAAGGCAGACGCAGGAAAAATACTCTGCCCTCTCCTCTCTACCCTGCTTAATCACTGGGGCAACTCTTGATTCTTTGGGGCCCAGAGACCGCACCAGAGGAATCTGCCTAACAAAACTCAGTAAGCGACTCTTTTTTTTCCCCCGTTACTTTTCCCCATACATTTGCCACCCCTGAAAGCCTAAACCCGTTTCCCTTTTGCTTCCCTACAAATGTACTGTCCTTTGTTCAGATGCTATCTAAAGCCCAAGTTCTAACACCCCCCCTTGGAATTCCTCATCTGAGTTTCTCCCCTGTGTGTGCCATGTGCGCTGCATGGGTTAACAAACTTCTGTTTGTTTTCCTCTTGTTAGTCTGTCTGTTGTCCTTCTAATTTGCAGGGGCCTCAGCTGGAGAGTCTTGGAGGGTAGAGGGAAAAAGTCTCTCCTCCATCGGCAGACGCTAGACTAGGTAACTTAGATGGAGGGTTGGCGGCCGCAGGGTTAAATTGAGGTTCCCCTTGCACACCACAGTTATGGCTTAGGGAGAGACTTGAAGGCTGGACCTGCCCTCTGACGAGAGGGGAGCTGATGCACACCGGACACTGATCATGCTACATGTTTTGCTCGGTGTTGACTTTAAGCCTCAGTAGTCTGGAGAGGGGACAACATTATCTTCCTGTAAAGATGCTGAAGGTAAGACTGACGTCGGGTGATACACACTCAGACCCACTTCTTGAGCACCTGTCCGGGTGCCAGGTGTCGTGCTGTGGATACAAGGACTAACAGGCCAACCCCGTGCCCTTGGGTTCTGACTAACACATTCTGAGGTCGGCCTCTAGATTCGGACGTGCGTGCCTGGAAGCCTGACGTGTTTCTACGCCATCACGTTTGCTTCTCAGTGCGTGCATCTTGAGCAGACCTGCAGATGTGTTTCATGTCAGACTGACAGCTCTTGACCCAGCTGATCCAAGCAGCGTTACTCCGTGATTAGTGCCAGGAGCCTACACTCCATAAACTGGCGAGCAGTTACCATGTGCCAGACCCTGTGTTAGGCACAGAGGGTATGAAGATCAGTGACAGCCACTTTTCTTTTAGTATTTTTAATGTTAATTTTGGAGAGAGAGAGAGAGCATGAGCAGGGGAGGGGTAGAGATGGGGGGCGGTGGGCAGAGGATCCGAAGCGGGCTCTGTACTGACAGCAGAGAACCCGATGTGGGGCTCAAACTCATGAACCATGAGATCATGACCTTAGCTAAAGCTCCTTAACTGACTGAGCCACCCAGGCGCCACGCGACAGCCACTTTTCTTAGGCAGTCTCTGTAGAGCGGGTGCGATGTTCCAGGACCTCGGGGGTTTTGGTTGGAAGCAGCAGAAGCAGACTCTGGCTTAGCTCAGCCAAAGACAGGGCACTGAGAGGCTGCGCGGATGGTTCACAGGATTGGAGGAGAAGCTGAACACCTGGGCGCTGAGAGGACAGGAGCGGGCACCAGCCCTGAAGGTCTGAGGAGCAGGAGATACAGACAGCCGATACCTTTGGGACGAACTGGTCCTCGCCATTTTCCTCACTTGCACCAACACCAGGTTGCCTCGGCAGGAGAATTTCACTTGACTTTGCCTCTCTGTCTACTTCTTTGGCCCCAAGTGGACAGGATCGTAGGTTAATAGCCAAGTGCACACCAAGGCTGTGTGCACTGGTGGTGGGGACCTCCCAAAGGACACTAGGTTTCTGTTACTGGCAGATGGGGTAAGTGCTGTTGGGTAAGTGAAAACCAGGGTCCCCGTGTGTCATGAACTATAGGAGCGTAGAGGAACATGCTCAACCCAGCCCCAGAGGTCAGGGAAGAATTTCTGGAGGAAGAAACCACTGAGCTGAAAGCAGAGTGACAACTGAGGTTAGCTGTTGGGCAAGAAGGAAGCAAAACATCACAAGCTAAGAGAATTGCAGGTGCAAAGGCCCAGAGGCAGGTGAAGTTTTGGGTTCTTCCCTGTTGGTCTCTAGGAATGACAGGTCATTTTGCTCAAGGACGTGTGCTTTTAAGGATCAGGTCCATCCGTCCTTGAGCTTCCCAAGGTCAACTGAGCATCATGGATTCCAGCCATGATTTCGTCCTTCCCGGGGAGCCTGCAAGATTAAATAAAATCTTGAGCCCTTCTGCGTCGAGAGCTGATAGGAAGAAAAATGCCACCGCAGCCCCTGAGCGGTTTTATTATTCCACCCTGGCTGCAGTGGGGGAGGCCTCTGGTCACGAGCTGCCCGAACTGATTTGCACTGGCGTTAGTCACAAATTGCGGCTTGACGTTTATAGCAGCTGTGATCCGCACATATCGATTATTTAGGGAAAGGAATGAAGCCGGGACGGCAGGGCAGCCACGTTGTTAAAAATCTGCTCTTGTCGCGTTTCGTTCTGCTGGGAGAGGGGGCACCGGCTTGGAAAGGGCGGGTGGGAAGCACTATCTAGCTTAGATCTTGTTCATGTCTCGGTGGATAGCAAGCAGCTTTTTTTCACCATCGTTGATTAATCAGCTCCCTTTTATTCATGTGAAAGACCCGGTCACCCAGGAGCTCCTTGGAAGGAATTACTGGTCTCTGCCTCTTTATGCGTAACTGCTCCTGTATTGTGTTCATTGGGCTAATGAAAGCCGAGCGAATGTCTCTATTGGCTGTGCTTTGATGAATTAGCACTTTGCCTGCAAACTGTATTTCTCTGATTAAGCTGAATTTGTTTCCAACACCACCCCCCCCCCCAGCGACCCCGCCATTATGAGGTTGTTTCTTCCATGCTAATGACCGTGGGAGCCACAGGAGGAGTTTGGGCCCCCTTTCCATTCAGGGGTCACTCGGCCACTCCATTTTAGTCCAGATTCAGATGGAGCAGGCCCAAAGATAAGGACAGCACCCGCTGTAGCACCAACTCCAGTGCGGACGGAAGCCCCGCTGATGCCTGCGGTTGATGAGCTCAGTGGCATCATTGCCTGCAGTGACTGTGTCCAGCTGTGCGTGGGAGGCCGACAGGCCCCAGCTTGGACAGGAATCCAGGCTGAGCCCTGCTAGAACCTAGACGAGTTACTGGTTCTCTGATGGGACGAGTTACTGGTCCCCCGTGAGATGGGAGGATTGAACTAGGAGTGGCTGTTTGTCTGCTGGGGCTGCCGTGACAGAATACCGCAGGCTGAGGGGCTGAAGCAACAGAGCAGGATTACTAGAGGGCAGAAGTCCAAGATCAAGGTGCCTGCAGGGTTGGTTCTTTCTGAGGGCCTGTGAGGGGGAGTCTGTCCCAGGCCTCTCCTGGCTTTGGGGGTTTGCTGGCCATCTTGGCATCCCTTGGCTTGATCTCTGCCTTCGTCTTCACCTGGAGTTGTCCCCGTGTGCCTGTCTGGGTCCAGACTTCCCTTTCTTATAGGACATGAGTCATACTGGACTAAGGCCCACCCTCATGGCCTCATCTTAAACTTGGTTACCTCTGCGGAGACCCTGTCTCCAAATAAGGTCACACTCTGGGGTGCTGGGAGTTTGGACTTCAGTATGTACTTTTTTGGGTGGGGGGATGGGGAGGGGAAGAAATTTAAACTCTGAAACCTGCCTTGGGACCGTGTTGATAAATCTTATTGTTCAAGCCTCGTGGCTTGGGTGGTTGTTACCTGTGGTCTACCTGGGTTGCCGAAAGAGACTGGAATAGCACTGCCTGGTCTAACCTCTGGTGATGTGGGTTGCCCTTCTAGACTGCCGTGGCCTGCTAGGAACTACACCGTTTCATTTTCTTGGCTGTTGGAGAAATTTGTACGTAGGCCCAGGAACTAGAGTCCTGCATGAACATTCCAGCGGTCCTGAGGTAGGAAGGAGTTCAGACCGTCTGGAGAAACGAAATGAGGCGGTGCTGACGTCTGCTGGGAACACCAGCCCCTCTCTCTGTGGTTGCCAATCCTGCCTTGGCCTGGTGGCCCAGTTCACAGTGACTTTCTCCAGTGTGTCCCTGGGTGTTTTGTTTATAACAGGTTTACGATACTTGGTGTCATTGCGGTGTGGGGAGGAAGGACCCTTGCTTTGAACCCTGGAGTCCGTGCCTGGTTTCTGCTTAAAATGTAGGTCAGGTGAATGCAGCTTATGCCCCTGGTCTAGAGGGACACAAAGCTAGGAGCCAGGTGGGGACAGGGCAGTGGCATTGGGGTGAGAAGCATGGACTTCGGGGCTTGGCAGGAGGGAGGGATATGGTGGTGGTGGGGCCAACATGAGGACGCTGAGAGTGCCTGTAAAGTTGTACCTGGTTTTCTGAGGAAAGGCTAGTGTTTTTTCATCAGATTTTTAGGAGGGAGCATAGGAGTCTAGCCCTGCCTTGGGTGGTGTTGTGGATGGGATGCTGGTCTATACTACCTGCAGGTTTTGGTTCTTGGTTTCATTTAGGGTATAGATCTCAAGGGAAGTGTGAGGTCCAGCCATGTCCACATGGTGCCCTTAGGTTGGTGCACACGAGGATTGGTCGGAGCTCAAGATGAATGGAAAGCAGGTGGTCCCTCTCACGGAAGAACCAACATCTATTGTCTCCTCCCATAGAAGACGATATGGCCTGATGGTTAATTAAATGCGCTGCTGGTTCTGACGTAAAATCCGGATTTGATTCCAAGCGCTTCTCTTCTTAGCTGTGACATTATGGGAAAGTCGTTGTTCTTCTGAATCTGTTTTCTCGTGGATGAAAATAGTTTCACCGAGGATGGTGGTGAGGACGAATTACGATCTCGTATGTGAAAGGCTTGATTCTGAGCTTGGTACCAAGTGTCTAAGTGTCAGTGTTATGAGGGGAGGGAAAGGTGGTGAGGTTTAGAGGTCACTAGCCTGGGTTGGAACCTTGCCTCTGTCCGTGACCTGCTAGTTTTATGGCTATAAATGGAGCTTCAGTCTTCCATTTTGTCAGAGCCAGTGGGAATATTGGCGATAATGTACATGAATGGCCTGGCTGAGATGCGTTCTCCTGTAGCAGATGTGAGCGGCTCTCACGCCAGGCTCCTTCACATGGGAAGATGTTAGTTTCCTACAGCTACGTAACTGAGCTACAGGTTCAGTGACTTCAAACAACATGTATGTATTTATTTATATGAAATTTATTGTCAAATTGGTTTGCATACAACTCCCAGTGCTCATCCCAACAGGTGCCCTCCTCAATGCCCATCACCCACTTTCCCCTCCTTCTCACCACCCCCATCAACCCTCAGTTTATTCTCAGTTTTTAAGAGTCTCATGGTTTGCCTCCTTCCCTCTCGGTAACTTTTTTTTCCCCCTTCCCCTCCTCCATGGTCTTCTGTTAAGTTCCTCAGGATCCACTTAAGAGTGAAAACATATGGTATCTTTCTCTGTAGGACTTATTTCACTTAGCGTAACCCTCTCCAGTTCCATCCACGTTCCTACAAAAGGCCAGATTTCATTCTTTCTCATTGCCAAGTAGTATTCCATTGTGTACATAAACCACAATTTCTTCATCCGTTCATCAGTTGATGGACATTTAGGCTCTTTCCATAATTTGGCTATTGTTGAAAGTGCTGCTGTAAACATTGGGGTACAAGTGCCCCTATGCATCAGCCCTCCTGTATCCCTTGGGTAAATGCCTAGTAGCGCTATTGCTGGGTCATAGGGTAATTGTATTTTTAACTTTTTGAGGAACCTCCACACTGTTTTCCAGAGCGGCTGCACCAGTTTGCATTCCCACCAACAGGGCAAGAGGGTTCCCGCTTCTCCACATCCTCTCCAGCATCTATAGTTTCCTGATTTGTTCATTTTAGCTACTCAGACCGTTCTGGAGGGCAGAAGCCCGAAATAGTTTTACTGGGGTAACCCCAAGGTGTCTTCAGGGCTTCTGGAAGCTCCGAGAGGAGAATCTGTCTTCTTGTCCTTTTTGTCTTCCAGTGGCCACCATATTCCTTGGCCTGTGGCCCCACCCTCCTGTCTTCATGCCCTCATGAAGTACATCATGCTGGTCTCTGTTCTGTCACTGTGTTACCTTCTTTCATCAAGAGGAAGTGACTGCCTTGGGACCGTGCACGCTGGTCTCCCTGTCTTAGGGCCCCAACTCAATCACATCTGCAAAGTCCTTTCCTGTCACATAAGATACCATGTTCGTCGGTTTTGGGCATTAGGATGTGAGAGGCACACACGCATGCATCTACCACGGGAGGTTAGACCGTCAAATGTTGGACTGCTTTTCTGCCGATTTCTTCTCCCGGCATAGAAGCGATTATTTCTCTATAGTTTGACGTGGGGAGAGGTGGGAGGTGGGGTGAGTATTCCCAAAGCAGTGGTTCTCAAATGTGGCCCCTGGATCAGCAGTGTCAATACCACTTGGGAACTGGTGGGAAATGCAGATTTTCAGCCCCACCTTCGACCTCCAGAATCAGAAACTCAGGGATGGGCTTTAACAGCAATCTGTACCTTAACAAGCCTTGCCTTGCGATCCTGTCTTTATTTTACATTTTGATTTTGCGTTTGTCGTGAAGCTTTTTGCGTTCATTCTGCTCTCTAGTAAAAAATATTGCACAGGGGCTTCTGGGTGGCTCCGTCGATTAAGCCTCTGACTCTTGGTCTCCATTCAGGTTGTGACCTCACCGTTCGTGGGGCTCTGCACGGACAGTTGGGACTCTCTCTCTCTCTCCCTCTCTCTTTGGCCCTTCCTGCTCGTGCTCTCTTTCCCTCCCTCTCTAAACAAATAAACAAACATTTTTACACATATTGCAGTAAGATATAGAATTTGTTCTGATTCCTTCATGTCCGCACCTGAGGTGAGTGTCTCACTTGTCCCACCCTGGTTCTGGCCCTAGAGAAATGTCACGTCAAGACCTGGGTCCTCATAGGAGGTCTGGGTGCCCCGTAACAGAGGCACTTAACCTTCCCGGGATGATCGGAGATGTATCTCGTGAAGCAGTGATGCCAGAGCTGAAAGCTGAGGTCCAGAAGGAGCCGATTCAGTGAGGCAGGGGGAGGCACATTTCAGGCAGAGAGCAGGTGCAAAAGCTAGACGTGTGGAGGGGGTATAACATGTAGGAGGTACCGGAAAGACCACTGTGCCACGTGGCTCCCTTGACAAAGATTTACTAAGCTCCCAGGGCTCTTAATAGTCCAGAATTCAACCCCCGGACTGCATGGAAAGAGCCCGAGAGGCAAATGGAACGACGGTTCCGTCTCAGCTTGTCTGTGTGGCGTTGGGAAGTGTGCCCCAGGCGGTCTTCCTCCCAGAAACAGTATTTGGCACCCGGCAAATAAGGCAGGGAAAGTACAAAAGGCCGTGTCTCATAAAAGATGCATTTAGCACAGGTTTCTATTTCAGAGCTAATAGCATGAGCTGTTATGTAGAAAGTAAGAGAACACAATTACCCTGTTTTAATAACAAGGTTGGCAGCACGGCTCTAATCCCGGAGGAGCCTTGCCTTACGTTTTGAATGTTCTCCAGCCATTGCGTTCTTAGTCCCAAGCCAGCTTGTAGCCTTACGTCCCAGTTTGCCTGGAATGGTCCTGGTTTATGCCTGACATACCAGTATAGTTGCTAACAGCATCCCCTCCAGTGCTCCAGTTTGGGCAATAAAAGACACCAGCACTGTAGTGATACAGATCTGAGAAAGCTAAGCCCGACTTGATGGTGCAGTTCCTTAGGGAAATCGCCACTAGGAAAAAAAAAAAAAAAAACAGCCACCAAATCTCAGATTGCCCATTTGTCCATTATGTTTGAGGGTCTGTCCATGCCGGGGACGGTTCTAAACGTGTGGCAAAAAGATATCGTAGGAAGGGGTATTGGAATTTGTATCGTACTCAGGAAAAAACGTAAGTGGAATGAGCAGAGATAAAGTAGTGTTTGCTTTTGTTTAATAGCTCACTTCTCAAATGTTCAGCTTTTTTTTTTTTCCCCCTCAGTAACAGTGGTTGGGGGATAGAAAACTTATTCTCCCAACTCAGTGTTTAATTTTTTTTTTTTTAAATTACAACAGTACAACTTTATTCTAGACAATGTAAAGGAAAAATGGAACTACCCTGGCTTGTCCTGTTGCTAAGTTTGATGTGTATCCACCCGGACCTTCTAAAGTGACTTTTATTGAAGTAAACAACAGCACAGAGTCCTATGTTCCTATGTTGAGAGAGTTCCTATGTTGAGAGAACATTGCAAGCGCCGTGAGATCCTCCCAATGAGCCCCTTTCCCTCTTCCCTAAAGATGATCAGTGTCCTGACCCCTCACACCAATGATTATATGAAGTTCCTCAAGACGGACGAATTGGATTCATCCATGAATTTCGCGTCTGGCTTTCCCTTTCAACCTGGAGAGTCTCCCATGTTGCATGTCTTTTGTTCACTTACATTTCCTGAGTGTATGGAATACACACATCTCTCTTGCACTGCTGTGGGTCAGAATTTGGGTTGTTTGCCGTTTGGGACTGTTACGAGTGATGGATGCTTCTTTGAACACTGGCGATATGCCGCATGCGTCCTGTTAGGTGTCTTCCTAGGAGTAGAGTTTCTAGGCCAGAGAGCAGGTGGGAAGGTCAACTTTAATCAGACAGTTTTCCAAAACGTTTGCACAGTCCTTGCACATGCTTCCACCAATGGGGTGTGAGAGTTCCTGCCGCTCTATACCTCTGCCAACACTTGGAATTGTCTATCTTAAGTTTTGGCTATTCTGGTGGATATGTGTTAGTTATTTCACTGTGGTTTCAATTTGCCTTTCCCCTTTGAAATACCCTCTTTTGTGAAGTGCTTTTGTCTGTGTTGTAATTGAGTTCTTTGTCCTAATGAATTGAGGGAGATCTTTCTGTAATGAGAGTAGCAATCTTTTCTTGGCTATAGGTGGTGCACATTTCGTCATGTGTCACTATTATAGTGGAAAGACAAGCCACAGAATCCGTTCAGTTCTTGGCTTTGATCTCTTAATTATCAATCTTTTCCTTGATGGCTAATGCTTTTTGTGTCTTATTTAAGAAGCCATTGGGCAATAAACGATAGTCTTTATTATCATCAAGAAGTTTTGTTTTAATTTCCCATTGGAATCTGTAATCCATCTAATAATTGATTTTTGAGTATGGTGTGAGGTTGGGGTCAAATTTTAGTTTAGTTTTACCCCCCCTCCCCCATATGGTTTTCCAGTTGAGCACCACTGTGCATCTCTATTGCTTTATCATTATGAGTCACCTTCTGGACCAAGCACAAGTGGCTCGGTCCATTTGTGTCCTTGGACCGATATCATACTCTCTTAATTACCGAAGCTTGACAATCTGGATAACCTGGCAGAGCAGGTCTTCTCATTTTTTGGTGGTCTTCAAGAGATTTTGTTCTTTTGCCTTTCCAATTACATTTTAGAATCATTTTGTCAATTTTCACAGAAAATCTGTTCAAGTTTCAATAAGATTAAATCTTAGCTCAATATGGGGAGAACTGAAACTTTTACAACATTGAATTACTGAGTCCATGCCTAATGGTGCATTTCTTCATTTGTTTTGGTTTGTTTACTTTCTCTCCATCTTTCAGAGTTTTCTGTAGAGGGGTCTGTAGTCTTTTATAGTAGATTTAGTCCTGGTTATTTGATATATTTCAATGCTATTATATTTAAAATTTTTTATTTTCTGTTTCATATACAGAAATATAATTTCTGTTTTATATATACTTTATATCTTACAACCTTGCTGAATTTATGCTAATAATTATCTGTAGACTCTTCTTTTTGGATTTCCTACAACCATCATGTCGTGCAAATAGGGACAATTTTATTTTTTTTTACTTCAAACTTCTAATTTCATTTTTTTTTAACTTGTAGTATAATGATGAATAGAAGTGATGATAGTGGTGATTTTAGGGGGAAGCTTTCAATATTTTACCATTATGAATTATGTTTTTCTATAGGGTTCTTTTTTTTTTTTCTTTCTTTCTTTTTTTTTTTGTTTTTTTTGTTGTTAAATATGTTGCCTTTCCACTTATTTGGCTATTTCTGTCCCTATCCTGGCTGGGAGGAGACAGGTTAGATTTTTTTTTTTTTTTTTAGCAGACTTTATTTTTTAGAGCAGTTTTAGGTTCACAGAAAAATTGAGAGGAAGATACAGATATCTCCCATATTCCCTGTGGCCCCCCACATGTATGGCCTCCCCCATTATCAATATCCATTATCAGAGTAGTGTGTTTGTTACAATCTATAAACCTCCGTTGACACGTCATTATATCCAAGTCCATAGGTACATTAAAGTTCATTCTTGGTGTTGCACATTCTGTGGGTTTAGACAACTTTATAATGGTATTATCCATCATTACAGTGCCATACAGGGTCTTTTCATTGCCCTAAAACCCCTCTATGCTCTGCCTAGTCATCCCTCTCTCTATGGGCTTTTCAGTGTGTATTCTTTTTTTTTTTTTTTTTTTTAAAGGTTATCTCCATCCATCTGTATTAAATCCTTAAGATCTGTAAGATTTAACGTTTATTTTTTATTTTTGGGACAGAGAGAGACAGAGCATGAACGGGGGAGGGGCAGAGAGAGAGGGAGACACAGAATTGGAAACAGGCTCCAGGCTCTGAGCCATCAGCCCAGAGCCTGACGCGGGGCTCGAACTCACGGACCGTGAGATCGTGACCTGGCTGAAGTCGGACGCTTAACCGACTGCGCCACCCAGGCGCCCCAACAGTGTGTATTCTTTATAGCTAAAGGAAGTTTCTTTTTATTTCTTTTGACATTTCTCTGAAACATGAATTAAAGTCTGGCATAGGGGCAATTTTTGTAGTGTTCTACATTTTAAAAAGGTATATTTAGTAGTTGTTGATCACATTCTACATGCACATTGGTCAATATGTTACGTCCCATTTTTCAATATTTTCTGCTCTTTGTTTATTTAGTTTTTCTATTTTTCACATTTCCATATAGTTTATCCATTTTTTTTGGTCTCCTGTTTTGAGGTTTCTAGAACTGATCATTTTGTTATTAGGAAGGATATCTGTGGTGTCTAAAGCTGTTTGTTTCTTTTTTCTTTTCTTTTTTTCCCTGATAGTGACAGAAATAGACCAGCTTTCTTTTAAGTTCTCTCTTCTCTCCTGACATGTTTTGGAGTGCTTATTTTTATATTCATTTCCCCCCTCTATTAGTCTGGTGATCATATACTCTTTTCATATACTTTCAGTGGTTACACTGGAGATCATAACACGCATTCTTGTCTTATCATGGTCTGATATACACTAATGCTCCTATTATTTCGTGGACAATGCAAAGATCTTAGAACATTCTCATTCCATTTACCTCCCTCTCAATTTTCAAGCTATTTTGGTCTTGTGTTTTATTTCTATATGTACTTTAAATACAGTTAAGTACTTTATGATATGTTAATAGACAATAAGTTAATCTTAACCATTAATAATTATAAGTGTGTATGATTATATATTAATATTCCATGTTCACATTGATTTCTATCTAATTTATATTTACCTACAACTAGCCTTCACTTCTCTTTGTTCCTTCCTACAGCCCCAAGCTCTCATCTGGGGTGATTTTTCTTCTCCCTGAAGAAACTCCCTTTAGTGTATTTAAAAAACATTTTTTTTAATGCTTATTTATTTTTGAGACAATGTAAGAGACAGAGTGCAAGCAGCAGAGGGGCAGACAGAGAGAGACACAGAATCTGAAGTGGGCTCCAGGCTCTGAGCTGTCAGCACAGAGCCTGATGCAGGGCTCGAACTCACAAACCGTGAGATCATGACCTGAGCCGAAGTCAGCCACTTAACCGACTGAGCCACTCAGGTGCCCCTCCCTTTAGTGTATTTTTGACTGGGTCTCCTGGTGATGAGTTTTCCTTGATTTGTTTAGTCTGAAGATGCCTTTAGTTACTCTTCATTCTTGAAGGATCATTTCAGTGGGTGTAGAATTCTACTGTCTCATTCTGTCCTCTCTCTCTCTCTCTCTCTCTCTCTCTCTCTCTCTCTCTCTCTCTCTCTTTTTTTCCCATCTTGTTTCTCTGTGCTGCATTCAGACTTTGTTCTGTTTTTCCAGCTTGGGAATTCTTTCTACCTATGTCTAATAACCAATTTTGCTGCTTACTTTTTCAATTAGGTAACTTTTTATACTTTCCATTTCGCTGCCAGAATTCTTTACATTCTTCTGTTTCCTTTATCATATTTTTTTAAAGTAGGCTTCATGCCCAGTGTGGTGCCCAACACAGGTCTTGAACTCATAATCCTGAGATCAAGACCTGATCTGAGATCAAGAGTCAGATGCTTAACTGACTGAGTTGCCCAGGCACCCCTGTTTCCTTGATCATCTTGTGCAAACTTATAGTCTGTATCTGAGACTGGAGTTATCTGGATTACCTGTGGTTGTCTTTACATTGACTCTCTTGCATTTTGATCATGTTGTCTTTGTTATGTCTGGTTATTTTTTCTCAAGCCTACAGAAAAGCAAGAATAGTACAAAGAATTTTTCCCTCACATGTCATTTGAGAGTATGTATGTTGTAGACATGATGCTCCATCACTCCCAAATATTGTAGGGTACATTTCCTATACATCAGGGACAATTCACCTATTCAACCACAGTGTAATCATCACACAGAATCAACTCCAATCCATTATTACCATATAATGAATGGTACTCCTTTCAAGTTTTATGGGAACAATTCTGGATCACGTTTGGTTGTCCTGCCTCTTTAGTTGCTTTTGATCTGGAATACTTTTTAGATTTTTCTTAACTTTTATGACCTTGCTACTTTTGAAGATTACAGAACAGTTATTTTGTAGGATGTTCCTCAGTTTGGGCTTCTCTGATCTCCTCATGATTAGATTCGTGTAATAGATCTTTGTTAGGGATATTGCAGAAGTCATGCTGAGTTTGTCTTATTGTACCCTATTCACTGGGGCATGATTTTGAATTGTTCTTTTACTAATGGAGTTAGCTTGGGTCACTTGAATAGGATAGTGTCTTAATCAGGTTTCACTGTAAAGTCACTCCCTTTTCTCTTTGCAATTAGTAAATGTTTTATAGGGACATAGTTTGAGACATTAAGTCTACTGTTCCTCATCAAACTTTCATCTATGGTTTTGACATTCATTGATGTTTCTTGTCTGATGTATCACTTTGAATGGCAGTCAAATGACAATTTTCCAGTTACATTATTTACATTGTATAAAGAAGAGCTGTAATGTATGTATGTATATACGTATGTATGTATGTATGTATTACATACTCATCCATCTATCCATATGGAAACATAGATTTCTATTTAATGAGTTAAATACATTATTATCATTTTTTATGCTCAAATTATCCTTGACTTGGTCAGTGGGGCCCTCTTTAAACTGGTTTCTGTGTGTTGTTGGGAATATCTCCATCCATCTTTGAGCATTTTCATACTTTCTGGCCAAACAAGACATCAAGCTCTTGTGTTTTCCTTGTCTCAGCCTTAGAACCAACCAGGTCTGGTTCCTTTTAGGGAAGAATGGTATTTAGAACCTATGAGACGTCATTGCTGTTGGGGCGTCATTGCCTCCAGGCACTTCCAGGGGACAGAATTAGGGAATATAGAGTCTATATACTGACATACTATATATACACACACACACATGTCTAAATCTATATTCATTTATTTGGGTATATACTTACATATTAGATAATATAGATATATATGTTTGTAGTTATTTATATGTGGTATATATATTATATAGAGAGGTTGAAATCATGAGTTCATACCCATACTTATAATTCCTATTTAACACCATAAATTTCATTCTAAGTTTTCCCTTTTCTCTAACAGACCTGTCTTATTATCTTCAATATGTTTACCTATTTGCTTAATCTCCCCTGCCCAGTGTAACCAGTCTCCTTTTGCTGGTGCTGCTCCGTATGGATACCTTCCTCACCTTTCCTGGGTTCTGACTCAGCGTTGGGCCCCACCACTGACCCCTCAGGCATGGATTTTTGTCTGTCTTATCATCTCTTTTGGATTGAATTCCATAATTCAGAGAGGAAGGAAGGAAGGAAGGAAGGAAGGAAGGAAGGAAGGAAGGAAGGAAGGAAAGTAGATAACTGGTTATTTTTGATTCCGTGCTGGAAAGTATATATGAAATTATAGAAATAATTTAAGCCCTGGGATTGATGAGATTTAATTTAAGACCTATTACTCCAGAGAAAAATTACATTTACTTCTACAGGTTTTGTTGTGACAGAATAGAAGGCGAGTGGCCTAGATTTACTGATCAGTGACTTCTCTAGTGAAAGAAAGCCTTACCCTTTCTAAATGAGTCTGTTTAGAAATTTAATTAAGCTCCTTTGAGCCAAGTACTATTTTTGCCTTTGTTGCCTTTAAGTTTGCTACGATAACTTAGTACCCAGTACTGCATCAAGACATGATTGTATAACAAGTATTCTATGATTCGATTCATGTGGAAGACCGCAATAGGGACATTTATAGAGACAGAATGATTCCTGACCGCTTAGGTTGAAGGGGGATGGGAGTTTAGGGGGTGGTAGCTAAAGCGTCTGGGTTTCTTTTGGAGGTGATGAAAATGTTCAACATTGTGCTGATGTAAATATTTGTGCATATACTAAAATCCATTAAATCGTACACTTAATTTTTTATTTTTATGTTATTTATTTTGAGAGCACAGGAGGGGAGAGGCGGAGAGAGGAGAGAGAGACAGAGAGAGAGAGAAAGAGAAAGACAGGCTGTGGACTGTCAGTGCAGAGCCCAATGCAGGGCTCAATCTCATGAGCTGAGAGATCATGACCTAAGCTGAAATCAAGAGTGGGACGCTCAACCGACTGAGCCACCCAGGCGCCCCTAAATCGTACACTTTAAATGGGTAAATTGTATGGCATTTGAATTATATCCCGGTAAAACTGTTGAACACTTCGTAAAAGTAAAGACCTAGTTCATGTCTTGCTGGGACCCTTGAGTCAATATGGAAACCTTTGTGGACTGTGTTTCAGCAGCAGGACTTTTCAGCGAAGTGCGTTAACAGGTAGTCACAAAGCAGGGAACCAGTAGAACGGTTCCTGTTGAGGATCCTATTAATGGCTGTATAATCTTGGGCAGAGCACCTGAATTTCCCCTAAGCCCAGGTTTCCTCATCCAGGAAGGGGCATGTTAGTATCTGTTACTCAATCAGGACGTCCATGGAGCTCCTAGCATGGCTCATGGTATGTAACAGCCTCTGCTGAGGGGGCTTTTGCTACGAGACATGAAGCTTCATGAAACAAGTTGCTCTGAGCCCGGGGTCCCTTTTTCCCAGATTGCTCTCCCCTTTGCTTCTGCTTGTCTACGATGCCTGGCTGTGGTACTCTGTACCATCTGGGAAGTGTGGGTGATAACAGCTGATGGGTTGAGCCCGATCAGTCAGAGAATTGGTTCTTAACTCCTCTGGGGAGTATGAGCCTCAGCGAAGTCAAGGGAGCCCTCGGAGGCAGATCAGTTTAAAGTCTGAAAAGGTACCAGGGGAGATTTTAAAAATGTAGATATGACCATTGATTTGAAGTAGAGCAAGGTTTTATCTTTCCTAATCTAAAGAGCCCTAAGTGGCCTTGAGAGCCTTTTCAGTAGAACACGGCATGTAAACTAGCATTGCCCAAATGACTTACTTGTGTAGCCCCTCCCCCCAGCCCAGTCTTCTTCTACTGATGCAAAGCCCACGTCTGTTCTCAGATCCAGCTGACATACTCCTTCCCTTAATTAAAGGTTTCCCTGAAGGTCATAACCCTCACCTATATTGGAATTGGGAAGACCTTTCATGATCCACGATTCACACTGTGGTGTTTTTCCTCTTCTTACAAGTTAGTTGTTCTGTGTATTTAACACGTCCAATCAGATTATGTGTCATCTCTCCCACCCTTTCCTCGTTCCTCGCCTCCACCACCTTCCATGCCCCACCTCTGTTCCGTCTGCCTGTGATTAGCATCGTGTCAGGTATCAACTAGATAATTAATAAATGATCTTTAGTAGCACAGATGTAACAAAAGCCCTGTAAGTCAGTAGATGTTTCTTGAATGTGATTTTCGTTAGACCTTTGTCTTTGGAGGTGTTTTTAATACCTGACCACATCTCTAGGAGAAATCGGTTTATACTGTAAATGAACGCAGACCAGATTTGGTATATCAGGAAGGCACGTATTGCACATAAGAGGGTATCCGCTGCTCCAGCTGATTGCTGGCAAGAGACATATAGGCTCAACAACAGCAGACCCGACATGTGTTGAAACATTTGGAATCTGGGCTTTTAAAAATGTTGGTCACCGACTCTACAATGTTGCCCACGGATGGCACAGTAGGGGGGACTGGAAGAACAGGAGACAGCTCAGGAACAGATCCGTCAGTATGGGTACTTGATAGGTAGTAATAGTGGGGTCACAGTGGGGAAAGGATGGGTTGGGAAGAGATGGTTTTGGGAAAGCTGGTTCACAGTCTTAAGGAAACCAGATCTGGACCTTACCCTATACTAGGTATAAAAGCAGGCTCCAGTTAGATAAGGCTTGCACGTGAAAGGTGAAACTATAAAGGAGGCTGACTTTGCCGCCTTAGGGAAGGGTGTTTTAAGCAAGACCCTCGAAACAGGCTGCAAGTCAGAAAAAGCAACGGACCAGACCACATTAAAATGAAGTATTTCTAGTCTAGAAAAGACACCAGGCACGAAGGTGTCAGTGAGGAGATATTGGCAAGGTCCAAAGCAAAATCTCGCAAAGTCAAGGAAATCAACAAGAAAGAAAAGAGAGATGACTGGAAAGGTGGGTAGAGGCTACGAACAGGAAATGGGGCACCTGACTCTACCGTGGTCTTTTCCTGAAGAGGCAGCTGCAGTGTCAATGGACTTTCCAAGGAGGGCTCAATTTCCTCGCTCTTGAGGAAAGGCAAATCAGAACGACGACTTGTATGGCTTTTTATACCTGTTGGATTGCCCAGCTTTCTAATTTTTGCCAAAATTACTGGTAAAGATGTGAGTAAGTCGGAACCATGTGCATCCCTGGTGAGGGTGCGAACCAGCACAGCCATTTTGGAGTGGTTCTTGGCAGCATTTAATGTAATCAAATTTGCGTATATTTCCGAATCATCCCACCCCCGGGTATGTAGCCGGGGAAATTCTTGTACATGGCTCCCAGTTGATGCCACTTATCCTGGTGTAATTACGAGGTGCTTCCCTTCATTCACGGCGTCCCGACTTGGGTGACATACTGATGACTGACCATTAGGTGGCATCATTACTGTGTTTACCGTCCCCCGGGGGCGCAGGAGGCAACTCAGGTGCCTGGCGCCCAGAGAGCCCAGTGGTAGGTTTAGTATATGGAACACCGTGGAGCGGGGGGGCAGCAGTGGGCTGGGTGTGCAGAGAAGGGAGGAGAACCCATGGTTTTCCAAACAAAAGACATCTGCAGGTTGAATTACTGTATGAAGGTTTACCTTGGATTGTTTTTAAGTTTATTTATTTGTTTTGAGAGAGGGAGGGAGGGAGATGGGCAGAGAGTGAGGAAGAGAGAGAGCCTGATGCAGGTCTCAGAGCCCAACGCAGGGCTCAAATTCATGAACCATGAGATCATGACCGAAGCCAAAATCAGGAGTCTGATGCTGAACCAACTGAGCTACCCAGGTGCCCCATTCTTTTAAAGTTTTTTCTTTTTCTTTTTTTTGGGAGGGGGCACCTGGGTGGCTCAGTTGGTTAAGGGTCTGACTTCAGCTCAGGTCATAATCTCATGATTCATGGGCTCAAGCCCCACATTGGGCTCTGTGCTGACAGCTCAGAACCTGGAGCCTGCTTCAGATTCTGTGTCTCCTTCTCTCTCTGTCCCTCCCTGCTCATGCTCCGTCTCTCTTTCTCTCGCAAAAATAAATGAACATTAAAAAAAAAAATAAAGTTTCTTTTAAAGTTTCTTTTTTTGGATTTTTTTTTTTAAGACAAGGAGCACCTGGGTGGCTCAGTCAGTTAAGCGTCCGACTCTGGCTCAGGTCATGACCTTGCTGTTCGTGAGTTCGAGCCCCACACCTGTTTCAGATTCTGTGTCCCTGTCTCTCTCTGCCCCTCCCCTGCTTGTGTTGTCTTTCTCTCTCTCTCTCTCTCTCTCTCTCTCTCTCTCTCTCTCAAAAGTAAACATTTACAAATTTTTTGAAAAAAAGACAATACATTTAGAGCAGTTTTGGTTTCACAACAGAATTAAGAGGAAGGTGCAGAGATTTCCCATAGACCCTCCTCGTGCCCTGCCTCCCCCCTAATCAACACCCCCCACCAGAGTGGGACTCTTGTTTCAGCTGATGAACCCACACTGATACGTGGTCGTCACCCAAAGTCTGTGGTCTGTGTTAGGCTTTACTCTCGCTGTTGTACACTCTATGGGTTTAGACAAACGTGTAATGACACGTATCCTTCCTTATAGTGTCATAGAGATTGTTCACCACCCTGAAGATTCCTGGTGTTCCTCCTCTTCATACCTCCTCCCCACAACCTACCTTGGGTTCTCTGTTAGTGGCAGCACAGTCGTTCATCGGTAGGATGCATTAAAACTGACAGAGCCACCAAGACGTGGGAACCCAGTCCGCCTCCCATCCTGCGTGGGGTTTTCCGCAGCTCTCAAAAAATCTGGTCTTCTTGATTGCATGAGACCTCGGTAGTCAGAGGGAATGGTCTCTGATGTCCCATAACCCCATGCCTTGGAGAAGAACCTCTGTGTGCAAGGGAACGAATACTCCGTTGTTCAAGCTACCTCGGAGCGTGAACGTGAAGTAGACCTCGTGTAACTCCTGGGGGATTTTCCAGGCTTCCTCTGCCTTGCCTTGACCATCGCACACGACCCTCTGAACATCCCTGGGCTGGCAGAGAGCCTGAATGGAAAGCGCTTCTGTTTAAGAGCCTTTTTGGCCCACAAAGAAGTTGGAACTTTACCCTCTGTATCTTAAATACGGAATAGGCAAAGAGCCAAAGTCATCCTGGGGAAACAGACATGGGGGCTGCTGTACTGCGTGTCGTGTTCTCTGTCCTGGTGGCTGTGGTGCTAGGGTCCCACCAGCACTGCAGCCAGCTCCTGCCCAAGAGTATCCAAAATGCTGGCTGGAGAGGGTGCGGTGTCTTTCCTTCTCTCTCTCTCTCTCTCTCTCTCTCTCTCTCTCAGTCTCTCAAGTTAGCACCTTTGTGATCAGCAGATGGGATATCAAAATAAAGACCTAGCACCCACTGCCACAGCTGTTGTAATCATGTGAAAGGTATTTCTCCTTCCTCTCCCCCCTTCCCAGAGACACTGTCCCTTTGGGGGGGAGCAGGTGGATTGTTCTGTGCCCAGAATAGCACCCGGACAGACCATCCCCGTGTCACCCATGGGGGACGTGTGGCATTTGCCCCTCTTCTCTTCTTGGTCTTTGGGTTTGTCTTGGTGGCATTCTCCTCTCCCGCAGGCTGGCACTTCCTGGGCTGCGGGCATGAAGAGGTTACAGCAGCCAGGAGCCTGCTGGGCTGAGTTAGCACTTCCCTCTGCATCCAGAATATCTCCAAGTACCGTCCCTTTTGCATCACGGAAAAGGGGTGGTGGTGCGGGGGGGAGGGGGAGACGGGGGGGGGGGGGCCCTGCAGCCGCAGGTCGGAGCAGGGGCTCTTTAACCGTGTCTCGTTCTCCTTCCCACAGCCCTGCCAGGAGGGGGACGCGGGAGTGAAGGATGAGCCAGGGACGCCGCGCTCCAGAGCCGCAGAGTGCCCGCGCTGCGCCCGCCCGCCGCGCTCTCCCCGCCTGCATCCGGCCGCCCAGGGGCGCGGGGACCCTGCCGGCCGCCGGCTGTGGGGCCTCGCCTGCGGGAGAGGAGGGCCTGTGAGGCCAGCTCTCCGGGGGGGCGCCTGAGCAGCCTCGCCCCCTGCCCTGCCCCGCCCCCCTGGCAGGAGACCCGAGGAGGCAGCGCTTTTCCTGCAGCCGCCGGGCACTTGCTGGGGCCTGAGCTCTCCAGCCGGCCAGCCGGCGGCCACCAGGGAGCAGCCGCGAGGACTCCGGGGACTCCGCATCCCAGTCATCCCTCCCGGACGAGAGGAAAGGACTCCTGTTGGGTGAAACTTCGATTTCCCTGTGCGTCTAACTCAGCTAGGCTAGCGTGCACCATCTGCCAAGCCATAGAGGGTTTCGTTTTTCGCCAGCCTGGTGTTTGAGAAAACCCGCAAGGAGTGAGTGGTGAGAGGAAGAAGCGTTAGAAACTTCGGGAGCGGGGACGTTTTCTTGGAAGTGACGGGGAGCCTCAGACCTACGGTTCCCGGGGCCGGTGGCGGCGGCGTCCTTGGCCTGGACGCTCTGAAGGGTCCGGCCGCTGCCGCGTGACCAACACCGAAGACCCCGGAAACGCCATGGATTCCACGCTGGCACCAGCCGGTTCCGCCACGGGCCCGGTCACCTTCTCCCACGTCTTCGGTCAGCAGTGCCAGCTTATGGAAGCAGGTAGGAGGGGTGTCGTGTGGGGACAGGGGCGCCGTCCGGGGGCCCCAGCGGCGGAGGCCCGTGCGTCCGTGCCTGCTTGCGCTTCTCCCTTTGCCTGGCACGTTCACTTTAAAGTTTTGAGGACACGCCAGCAGACTGAATGTGCCACTCAGGCATGGTGAGCAAGGGCCCCCATTTGTCTTGTCACCTCTTTCCTCTTGTGGCCACCTGGAGGGTGAGGGAGAGCACGTCGGGGGGCGGGATCTGATGACGCGGTGGCTGTGGTTATCTCTCAGGGGTGGGTGCCAGTCCTAGACTGTCCGTCCATCTGTCAGCTGGCCTCTCTCTGCTGCTGAGGACGGTGTGCGAGCCGAGCCTCCTCAGTCAGTGTTGAGTAACTTAGATGCTCCTGAGGGTCTGTCCTGCAGCCTCTCCTGGCCCTTGGCTCTGCTGCGGGGAGAGCTCGCTGCCCTTTGCTCCTGACTTTGTCTTCCAAAGGCTCACATTTTGTACAGAAGGGAAACTTGGTGTGGGCCGCAGCCTTCCTGTCTGCCAGCCATCTTGCTCGGATGTGCATTTGGTCACAGAGAAAACCAGGTGAAGGTGCCTGGCCTGCTGCAAATGGTCATAGGGCTGGAGCCCACAGACCGGTGCTCGATGGGTGCTTACGATTCTGCTGGAGTCACACAGGATTCTGGGTGGCTTCATCTTGGCCTGGTTCCCTGCTTTCTGGGTTCATTCCTGTCGGGAGAAGGACCGCGTGTTCCCCAGAGGTTCTGTGGGTGTCCAAGTGTTCATTGTGCATTTTGGCCGTGAGTCTGGAAGACCATGAGAAGAGCACTGTATTAGGAGTCGGGGGGCCTGTGTCCATGCTGATGCTTTCATGGGGTGGTCGCATGATTTTGGCAACTGCAGACCCCTCCCCTCTTCCTGGGCCATCCGTCTGCAGCTGCAAAGTGAGAATTGGTCTCACGGCAGCCTGATCTAGCCAGACCTTCAATGCTGGGGGCTCAGAAGAACCCACACACTGGAGAAAATAAACGACCTGGTTTCCAAGGGTGCTATGTGTCTGTGCGAGGTGGCAGCTCACGGAGCGGGCAAGCGAGGGCTCTGGAGCCAGACTGCCAGGTGTCCCAGCTTCACCCGTTACCAGCTGTGTGACCTCAGGCAGGTTACTTGGCTTCTCTGTCTCAGTTTCCTCATCAGTAAACTTTTTTTTTTTTTTTTTAAGTTTATTTGTTTCTTTTGAGAGAGAGAGAGAGCAAGCCAGGGGTGGGGCAGAGAGGGAGAGAGAGAATCTCAAGCAGGCTCCGCACGACCGGCACGGAGCCCGATGCAGGGCTCAGTCTCACAAACGGTGAGATCGTGACCTGAGCTGAAACCAAGAGTCAGAGGCTTAATCGACGGAGCCACCCAGGCACCCCCAGTTTCCTCATATGTGAAATGGGCACTACTAGACAAACTCACGTGGTCATTGCGAAGTTTAAGTCGGTGCACGGAAAGCCTTAGAACTGCCTGGCGCCCGGCCGGCACAGTGAGTGGCAAGTGTTTATTAATGTGTCTAGAGGATGTGGGGAGGGCTGGGCATACATCCTTCCACGTACCAGTGAAGGCATCCCTGATTGCAGAGAGTAGGATGGCTGCCTTCGGTTCTAGGAGATCGAAGCATCCAACCCCCTCCTCTCCACAGGCAGTGTGACCCTGGTTTGTCCGGAAAGTTGAGAATCTCCCACTCGATGTATCTGTGGATTATTCGATCTGCAGTGGTTTATAGGTGCCTTTACTTCCACATAAGAACCAGGGCTCGGGAGCTTGCCCGGACCAAGGTTTCACACCCCTTTCTACTTCTCTGAAGTCAACTGTGGGAAGGCAGATCGGATTTCTACAGTGCCTCGGTGCTGTCCCCTGTGGCTTTATTCTCTAAGCTTTTAGAGACACCCAGGCCTAAATCAGGCTGTGAAATCCTCTGTCTCCTTAAAAAAAAAAAAAAAAAAAACCCAAAAAACAAAACCAAAACTGTTTCTGTCAAGAAAGCAATGCAGCAGGGGCGCCTGGGTGGCTCAGTCGGTTAAGCATCTGACCTCGGCTCAGGTCATGATCTCATGGTTTGTGAGTTCGAGCCCCGTGTCGGGCTCTGTGCTGACAGGTCGGAGCCTGGAGCCTGATTCGGATTCTGTGTCTCCCTCTCTCTCTCTGCCCCTCCCTGACTCATGCTCGTGTTCCCACAAGCTCTCTCTCTCTCAAAAATAAACATTAAAAAAAGGGGGGGGTGCCTGGGTGGCTCACCTGGTTAAGCATCCAACTTCGGCTCAGGTCATGATCTCATGGTTCGTGGGTTCGAGTCCCACACTGGGCTCTGTGCTGACAGCTCAGAGCCTGGAGCCTGCTTCGGATTCTGTGTCTCCCTCTCTCTCTGCCCCTACCCTGCTCATGCTGTCTCTCTCTGTCTCTCAAAAAAATAAATAAATGTAAAAAAAGAAAGCAATGCAACATAGGCTAATAATGACCAGCAGTCTCGAGGGAGAATGCTCTCCCTGGAGAAAGGCAAAGAGGAATAAGAACCAAAAAAGTTAAGTCAAAAGAGCTCAATTAAGAGGTGAAAGGGGTTGAGAGTTCAGCTGGCATCACAAATGAGATCTTCAGCATGGGAGAAATGATTTCGCAGCTTCCAGGGGCTTCCTGCCATGTTCGTTGCATCTGCTCCCCGGGGGTGGTGCAGCCATCAGTCACACGTCCTCACTGAGCACCTACTATGTGCTTTCTTTCCGTACGGCTTCAAGAACTACAGAATCTGGAGAGTAGGTCAAAAGGAAATGATCTTGCAAGGAGATGATGATCTACCTGGTAAATGTAAAGCCTACTGAGGAAAAGAGAATTATACAGGAGGTGGCTTTTTCACAATTCCATTTTTGAATAATGGTTCCTCCATGTCTCACCTAAACTCTCTTACTTAATTTTCAAAAATCCTAACCAATTTCCGCAGGCAAGGGAAACACTCAGGTTGCCTGCCATGCCCACATTCATCCCACTAGGAAGGGGCTGAAGGGGAAGGTGAACCCTGGTCAGATGCCCAAGCCTGTGCCTTTAACTGCTAAAGCATGTGGTCCCCGGGGATAACTTGGCTTAATCTTTCGGGTCTGTAAGTATCCCATGACTTAGGAGAAGTTGATTCCTCATAGATGGAGTAGTCAGGGATGTTTAGTGGAGTAGAGATAAGGGGGAAGGGGCATAGAGGGACCCATCGGATTTAGGGGGCAGCGAGAATGCAGCTGGGCATGGGTGGGGCCACTGAGAACTCTGACCCAGTTAGTGGTGGTGGGATTGTGAAGGGTCTGGTGGGGCCATGGAAAGAGCATGGAGTTCTTTCTCATTTAGTCCCAATTCAGCTTTTTTTGCATTGGCTGTTTGCTGGTGGCGTGAGCTTGATGAACCCCCAAACCCTAGACCAGGAGTTGGCAAACTATGGCCCTGGAGCCAAATGTGGTCCACCAGTTGCTTTTGTAAATAAAGTTTTATTGGTACACATCTGCATCCATTCACGTGCATTTTATCTGTGGCTGCTTTTGTGCTACAACAGTAGAGTTGAGTAGCTGTTACTAAGATATTGTGGCCCAGAAAGCTGAAAATATCTACTCTCTTGCCCTTTGCAGAAAAAAAAGTGTGCTGATCCCTGCCCTAGACCAACATATGTAGCACAGAATGGGGCTAGACAGAATGGGACAGTGTGGGGTGGTGTGGGAGCGCTCACACGATGCTTCCGTGCTGAACCTTTATGCTACATGGTACCTTGGTTTTCTTATTTCCTCCTCCGGCACCCCACACTGCTTCACCATGCACAGTAGGCGTTGCTTTAGGCAGGAACTATTTAGAGCAGGTCTCACAGCTCTAGTAAGACTAGCTTCCACTGTGTTCCCAGATCTGCAGCCCCTGTGCTGGGCTACATGGTGCCTGTCTCCTCTTTATGGCGACCCGGCAGGTAGACGGTACTTTTTCTATTTAACGGGTGAGTTTAGATGTTGGCCGACTTGGGACTTAAACCCCGGTCAGCCCGACCCCAAAGCCTGTGTTCAAAAAGGGCGATCCTGCAGCTTCTGCAGAGGGTTTTTTGTTTTGTTTTGCATTTTTTAAGGATGTGGAGACAATGGTGTCCTGGCTCTTTCTTTAGCTCTGATGGTGTCGTTCACCCTCGTCCCCCTCCAGGGTCCTCCACCCGTTTTGGGATGCCTAGCCCTACGAAGCTAGTTCTCTTGGGTTTCTAACTCCCAGCCCAAATTTCTCCCCTTTCCTTTGGGCCCTGCTTGTAGCCCGAACGGGACGGAGGGACGTCAGCCCGGCCAGGCAGACGTGACTGATGGAGGCCGTTGTTTGTTCTTCAGTGCTCCTGCCTGATTTCTGTCAGTGGGGAGCTTAAGGCCACTCTCCCAGGCAGGCAGGCCACTGGGGAGCTCACAGCATTCCACGCCACTGGTTTCTGGCTGTCTCCAGCACCTGACAGAGGATTTGGGGAGGGGGTGTGGAGTCCAGATTCAAGCCGGTGCTGTGTTGGTCTCAGGGTAGCTGAGTAACTCCACCTGCTCGTCTCCTCCTCGCCCCCACAGCGTCGGATGGGGGAGACCCTCTGACCTGGTGTCTGACCGGGTCTCCGCTGCCGGCTCTCGACTGACCCCCGGGCCTGATGGTCTGCAGACCATGGCTCCCGGAGGCTTGGTCTCTGGTACTGGGTTCTGACTCGCCAAGCTGCCCCTGTGTCATTCTGGTCCATTTTCCAACCTGTGTGACTTGGGTGGAAAGCATTTCTGCAGGGCTGCTTTCCTCGACCAGAATGACTGAAGTCATTCTGTCCAGTATATCCCGCTGACGTTGCCTGAATCCAGGCCCAGCTCAAGGGGGAAGGTGACAGAGAGGAGGGAGCAGGAAGGCGGACGGACGTTCGCACCTGGACTGCCGCTGCTCTGCGTCACTCCTGGGTTGCCGCTCAGAAGCCACCCACTAGCTCCCCATTGGCACCATTAATTAAGGGCCAGTTCCTGCTCTGTGCCACACAGAATCTCAAATGTATGCAAGTCACGTCTGTCTGTCTGTCTGTCTGTCTCATAAGTGAGGCCAAAGCCCGGGGCCAAGGTCCAGTCATCTTTTGGCTTTATTACCTCGTTCCTTCCGAAGGCCCCCTGTCCTGCCTGTTGGACAATAGAGGGGTTTATCTGGACGTGTTTGGAAGCCGCTTGCCGTATTTAGAACCAGGAAAGGAGAGAACCAGGAGCTGGGCCATCCGCCGTGAGCTGAGCACACCGGGTCCTTTGCAGAAGAAAAGCAGATGAAGAAGAGCAGAGGAAAGAGCCCTTTTCCCTGCATTACCATCTGTGGGAGGGGGGACACGGTTTTAAGGTTTCCCCAAGAGATGGCTGTCTCGGAGCTGTTCCTCGTCTGGCTGTCTCTGAGGTGGGAACGCATGTTTGGACGTCCTGGACGAGGAATCCTTATAGTGACGGCTGGCCATTGAGCACAGCCATGGCTGACAACGAGGTGCTTCTTCTGGGATGGTCACTATGCTAAGTGCTTGCACCTTACCGTGTTTCCTCCCCGTTGCATCCTTGGAAGGTTACTAAAATCACCCCCATTTTACAGACGAGGAAACTGAGGCCCGTAAAAGGAAGTATTGCT
Source organism: Herpailurus yagouaroundi (assembly GCF_014898765.1). Lineage (NCBI taxonomy): Eukaryota > Metazoa > Chordata > Mammalia > Carnivora > Felidae > Herpailurus > Herpailurus yagouaroundi. The sequence continues at coordinate 9,908,915 of NW_024412388.1, forward strand.
CCTAACCAGCCAGCGGTTGGGCCAGGCTGCAAGTTCAAGCCATGTGCACCCAAAGTCCGGACTTGTTGCTGTTCTTCGGTCCAGACTCTGTCGAATTCCTCAGCTCCTCAGGGATTCGTCTCCGGACGTACGAACGTCTGTGCCAGCAAATGACCGTTTGCGGAACGAACATGAACTCTGCAGTGATAAGAGTTACCGAGGACGACGTCCACCTCCAGGAGTTTGTAGCTTAAAGGGGCTCTAACCCACATCTCGTGTTTCCACAGTTACGCACAGTGTGTTGTGATTCCCGCTCCTTGGTGCCTTCAGATTCAGCCCTGGGGGGGTCTCCAGGTCACGATGTATCATCTTAGCTGTCTCCCAGTCCTCTAAACCTCCTGCGGTGTCGGGAACATTGTAGCCGTTATCAGTGTGACAGTGGCTCAGTGGCGTGTCTGCCTCGACAGAGCTGTTCACCCCGTGGCACGATCGTCGTCAATCTCAAGAGAAGCTGTTAGCACAGTAGGGTGGCGTGAGTGGCAGCTGGCAAAGCAGACTTGTGTTTACGTTCGTTCTCTCTCTCTCTCTCTCTCTGTTTAAAGTTTATTTACTTAGGGAGTGAGAGAGCATGAGTGGATAAAGGACAGAGAGAAAGGGGGGGAGAGGGAACCCCAAGCAGGCTCTGCACTGTCAGCACAGAGCCCGAGGTGGGGTTTCAAACTCACACACTGTGAGATCGTGACCTGAGTCGAGATCAGGGGTCAGTCAGTTAACCAACGGAGCCACCCGGGCGCCCCCCATTCTCTTTCTCTTTCTGACTAATGCTTCAGAGCCCTCAGGTCAGCTTGTGGGATCAGGGCAGTGGTCCTTTGAGCTGATCAGATGGCGTACCCTTGACTCCAGGCTCTTAAAGGGAAAGGAGCCTACTTGCTGGTGTGAAGGACAGTGTGGCAGCCACAGCTGCCCCCTTCAGCATCTCCCATCCTCAGCCCCAGGGAGGGTTTCTCAGCATCCTGGTGACCTCCTGAGGATGCAGCTACTGTCAGTGACACCCCCTGTCCCATACCTTGACCTCAGCGAGTTCCCACCAGTGGTGTTTGTTTGAGGGGAAGGTGACAGGGACAAGTTGGATCCTTGTGACGGTGGATATAAGCAGCGTGTGCAGGAGCCCTGACTTGCGAGCAGCGCAGCCTTCCCACGGGTCCTACGTTAGAAGCCGCAGCTGGTCTCTCGTTGACTTCTTTTTCCGGAGACCTGTTTGTCAGAGGCAGGGCCATGTGGTTATTAGGATGGACTTGAGAACTCAACTGCTTAGGTTCAAACCCCAGTTCTGCTGATCACTAGCTGTGTGACCTTGGACAAGTAGCTTAACCTCTCTGTGCCACAGACTCCTCATCTGTAAAATGGAAATCGTAGTTTACTTCCTTCACAGGGTTGTGGTGAGTCTGACAATGAGTTAATAGGAGTGAAATGCTCATCACAGTGCCTGCCACAGAATGCATTATGTATATGAACATTTGTAGTCTGTTTTAGTTAGTTCAGGCAGCTATAACAGAATATCGTAGACTGATGCCTTAAACAAAACACACGTACTTTTCACAGTTCTGGAGGCTGGGTAGTCTGTGATGAGGGCCCACCGCCTGGTTTGCAGATGGCTGCCTTCTCGTCCTAACTCCCATGGTGGGGAGCAGAGAGAGAAGTTCTCGTCTCTCTCTCTCTTTTAAAATTTTTTTAAAAAATTGTAATGTTTTTAAAATTTATTTTTGAGAGAGAGACAGAGAACAAGCAGGGAAGAGACAAAGAGAGAGGGGGACACAGGATGTGAAACAGGCTCCAGGCTCTGAGCTGTCAGCACAGAGCCCGACACAGGGCTCGAACCCACCAAGGCGAGATCGTGACCTGAGCCGAAGTCGGATGCTCAACCTGCTGAGCCTCCCATGTGCCCCTCCTGTCTCTTCTTCTAATGATCCTCATCCCACGTGAGGGCTCCCCCCTCACGACCTCAGCACCTCCCATAGGCCCCACCTCCAAATACCATCACAGTGGGGATTAGGATTCCAACATGTGAATTTTGGGAGGACATTCAGTTCATAACACTGTCGTTATTACTGTTCCTTATTAGCACGTCATCGCTATTCTGCCTAGCGAGACAGAGTTTAGTAACACCAGGAATTAAGGCATTCCTTGTGGTCTTGTGTTTCTGACCAGTAAAAAGTTGCAACTTTTCTCCTTTGGCTAATCATTGTGGTTAAAAAAAAAAAAAAATTCCCCACCTTCAACATTGGTTATTCTCTTGATCCCCAAGGCCAGGAATCACACCAGATCTGTGAGAATTCCTATCCGCGAATCACAAAAGGGTGTTTAAAGAAGGTCCTCATTGGACCCAGCTTACCTAGGACAGGCCTAGCTCATGTCTGTCTTCCAGTGTAATTACTATAGCACCTCATTCATTCTCAAGCATGTCCTCCTTTACATGATACATTAGACGGTCAGCCTTAATAAGGGGCAGCTGAATAAATACAGTTCAAATTCTAGTTAAAAATGTGGAGCATCCAGTGTCGGAGGAAGTAGTGTAAGGCCCAGAGACAGTCAGCGGAAGAAGCAAATGTTTGGTTTGGAACAGGGGCCAGACAGATCAGGTGAACCGGGCGCCCGTTCTCAGCAGGACTATGGGGGTTGCTGATGTGGCCCGATCCTGTTCTCCAAGAGAACGCTGCAGGCCTGACTTTCCTATAAGATTCTCCCAGTTTTTGAAGGCGTATCACCAAATGCAAGATGTCAAATCCTGGAGGGCCAGACTCTCCAGAGTCTGTGGGCCGCCAGTTTACAGTGTCTCATTAACAGGCCTCTTGTTCCCACGTGTAGACTGCTTCCAGCCTCAGTGCTGTTCCCACTTCCTGGGATCCCACTCCCTTGCCTTTCCTTCTAAAATAAGAGCTGTAGGTTGAGCCCCCGACCCCACTTCTCGTCCACGTTCCCTTGTACATACACAAATATGGTCTTGCTGGACCGCGACTGCTTGAGGCCCTGGGGCTTTAGAGCGCTTTTTTTTTTGTGAGGTAGCCGGCCGTTTGGCATTGCGGTAAGCGTGCTTTACTTGAGCGGCTGGTGTGTTCTCGCTCCTCTTGGATGTGGGAACCTGGAGAAGACTTGCCTTCTCCAGACGGGGAATGGGAACAAACAGAAGGAGTATGATCCTGAGGCTCCAAGGCGTTCCATTCCGTTTTTTGACCCCGAAGCTACGGCGTTCCAGAATGGGCAGGTAGGTGCCGCCATGAATCAGGAAGTCTGAGCCACACCTTTAGTGCCAGAGTCCCCAAGAAGTCCCGGGTGGTCAAGAACAGAGCCGGCTCCCTGCTCGTGGTGGCAGGACTGAAGGGCAAGGGGGACATCTTTTTTTTTTTTTTTCAACGTTTATTTATTTATTTGGGACAGAGAGAGACAGAGCATGAACGGGGGAGGGGCAGAGAGAGAGGGACACACAGAATCGGAAACAGGCTCCAGGCTCTGAGCCATCAGCCCAGAGCCCGACGCGGGGCTCGAACTCACGGACCGCGAGATCGTGACCTGGCTGAAGTCGGACGCTTAACCGACTGCGCCACCCAGGCGCCCCCAAGGGGGACATCTTTGATTTGGCGAGTTGGTGGGTACTGCCGAGCACGAAGGAAAATGGCCTGTTTGTGGGGGAATAGGTGAGAGACCCCACTTTACTGTCAGTTCTCTCTTTAGAAAGTACTGGGATTAAGTGACTAGTGGGTCTCCTCTTGGAAGGAGGCCTAGGTAGTCCCGGGAGCCCCCCAAGGAGTGAACCTTGGAGGTGCTTTTTCTTGCCCAAGGTCTTGTTCTTGGACACGTGTGCTTGATCAGCTTCCTGTGGGCTGTTCTCATGAGGCCCTACGTGGATGAACCAGCTTCTGAAAAACTTAAGAGTGGATTCTCCCCATTGGCATTTCCAAGCCCTCTGCCAGATAACCATTTAAACCAAGGGCAAAGCTCTCACCCAGACAAGTTTCCCCCCGCCTCTTCCCAGTTGAAATGGAATGGTCGTAGGTTTAAAAAATCTGAAGGAGAAGCACAGTCGTCTGTGACGGTCCCCCTGTGAAGTGGCTGGTGGGTAAGAGACTCTCTGCCCTACAGCGGGCATCACTAGGCAAGAACGAAGTGGACACCGGGAGCCCCGAGGGCTACTTGGGGACTTAAAACTGACACCATGATGTTTGGAGTAGGCGACGACAAGTGTCCTGATGTGGAGGACTCTGGAAACGTAAAAACAGTAACTAGTGATGTGCCGGGATTCCCACCTCCTCATCCCCACCCCCACCTTTTATGGTGGTGATGTTTAGACCTTGACGAATAACCCTTTCTGGTTTATTATAGTCTCACACGACGTCTTTCTTTAAAAAAATTTTTTTTTAATGTTTATTTATTTTTGAGAGAGACAGAATATGAGTGGGTTGGGGCAGAGAGAGAGGGAGGCACAGAATCCGAAGCAGGCTCCAGGCTCCGAGCCGTCAGCACAGACCCCGACACGAAGCTCAAACTCACAAGCGGTGAGATCATGACCTGAGCTGAAGTCGGACGCTCAACCGACTGAGCCACCCAGGCGCCCCTCACACAGCGTCTTTCTTTTGGACCTCAGCTCCCTTGACCGATTCCAATCTCCTCTCTCCTCCTAAGGATGTAAGGACTAAACTAGATGAAGCAGGTGTAGTCTGGGCTTTTTCTGGAAAGGCTAATGTGCTTCCGTTGGTCTCTTTATCAGCTGTTCTCTCTGGTGTGTGTTTGCCTTTGTTTTAACCTACAGAGTCTAGTGTCGCTGTTGCTAGGAGGGAGCCCCAGCCTCAGACACCAAAGGGAATGTCAGTCCATCGGGCTTCCATCTAAGGGAGAAGACACAGCACGAGGGCAGTCAAGTGCTCAGGCTGGGCTCCACTTGGATCGTAAGATTTCTCAAAACTCGCAGTCTCCTCTTTGATCTTCTTGAAGTCGTTTGCAGTTCCCTGTCGTGAGGACCTGTCAGGACATTTGAAGAGAGGACTGGTTTGGGGATGGGGTGAAGGGAGACGCGAGGAGGGGATTTCCGCCCCTACCCACTCAGGGACCTGGAGGGCTGATACCGGGTGGGAAGAAAGCCAGTGCTTGGGAGAGATTTACAGAGGTTGCAAGCTGGTCTGAGAGAGACGTGTTCCAGGCTCCTTGAAAACGCCAGTGTCTTGGCTCCGATTCCTAGGTGAGAAGTGAATATGAGAAAGAATTTACACGGTGGGTCCCTCTGGATCTCTGGGGAGACTGCAGCCCCAGCAGGGTAGCGGGAAGTGCTCGGAAGAGACAGGTGGGCCCGCCCCTTGGGGCTGTGGAAGACCCAGAAGGCTGTGGGGAAACAGCACGGTCTGTGTGGGGACAAGGCAGGGTCCAACCCTGATCAGCACTTCTAATGAAGCAGCGGGTCCAAAGGGCTGGGTGGAGGGATGAGACGTTCGTTGGCTTAGTCGGAAGAGCAGAGGATGGGGTACCCGTCCCTCCAGGGTATGAAGAGTTGGATTCTAGAGACCAGGCCAATGACAGCTGAGATGTTCCCGAATGGTTGCGACCAGTCTAGCATGGAGATCGGGACCAGCCGCAGAAAGGACTCCATGGAAGGGTCTACAAGATTTTTAGGTTTATTTTGGTCAGTGCTACTGAATGAGATCCGCAGGGTATAGATTTCTAGGTCAGCTTATTTTTCTCTCAGCATTTGGGCAGGATGTTCCTGTCTTCCGATTGTCGCTGTCAGATTCTGTTTCTCTTGAAGTCATTTCTCTGGAGGCTATCTGCCTTTTCTTTGGATTTGCTTTTAAAATCTTTATCCTGGAAGCTTTGTAGTTTCACTATAGTGTGTCTGGGAGTGGATCTAATTTCGTTTATCCTCTTTGGGCTTTATGCTTCTCAGGTCTGAGAACTGGGGTCTCAGTTCCAGAAAACGTTAAGCCACTTAATTTCTTAGAAAACTGATTGTCTCCCTCTCTTCCTGTTGCCTCTAGAAATTCCTATGTGATCTGAATTGGACTTCTCATTTTGACCTGTTTTTCGTATTGTCCAACCACGTCGTTCTGCTGTATTCTGGATAAATGATTTTAGAAGCTACCTTCTGGTCTATTAATTTTCTTTCTGGCTGTATCTAATCTTCAGCTTAACTCAGGCAGTCAGGTTTTTCATTTAACATCTTTTTTTTTTTTTTTTTTTTTTAATGTTTGTTTATTTTTGACAGAGAGAGAGACAGAGCATGATTCGGGGAGGGGCAGAGAGAGAGAGGGAGACACAGAATCTGAAGCAGGCTCCAGGCTCCGAGCCGTCAGCACAGAGCCCGACGCGGGGCTCAAACTCACAAAGAGAGAGATCATGACCTGAGCCGAAGTCGGACGCTTAACCGACTGAGCCACCCAGGAGCCCCTAACATCTTTTTCCTTTTAAACCTCTCGAAATTCTATTTGAGTAGTGTTTCCATCTTCCAGGGATTCTGTTTCTTTTTATAGTAATCCGCCATCTCTCCTGTCCTCGATCTTGGTTTTCTAGTTAAGCTGTGTAATCATTTAGAGTCATGTTTACCTGAGAAAGGAATTTTATAATCCCTCTCTGGACACAGTTCTTCTGTTTTCCTGTTGACTCGTGTCCAGGATAGCTTCTTACCCTATGTACTTTGTAAGTTTGGATTTTGAGCTCACGTTGGGGGTTTTATCTGTGCGATACCATTACCGCAGGCAACGTGAATTTCCAAACTGGGGATTTCCTCACGCCCCAGGCAGTGTAATTTGAACCCGAACCCGTTTGAGGGCAGGGTTGGGGTACCGAGCTACTAAGGAAGATCAGCCTCTTGCTCTGCTCAATCCAGGACTTAGACCCTATCGCCCTTTGCTTCTGTGCCTGACCCTTATCCAAGGTCCCTCTTTTCTTGACCACGAAGCCCTCTGAGGCGGCTGGAATGTGTGTGTATGTGCGCGCACATGCGTGTGCACGCGTGCGCATGTGTGTTGGTGCTCACGCGTGCACGTGTGAGGTGCAGCTCTAACACCTGTTTCCAGCATAGCCACAGAGAGGCCTTGTTACCTGGTCCAGGTGCCAACAAAACTCTGGCAACCATTTCGTAAGATCAGCACATGCCTCTGAACAGCCCGAGCGTGTGTGTGCGCTTTTCACTCTGGTTTTTAGTTCTGTATTTCTTTGTTAATGTGTTTTGTGGACATATTAGTTTCCTGTGGCTGCTGTAACAAGTTCCCATTAAGCTTGGCTTAAAACAACAGGAATTTGTTTCCTCCCTGTTCTGGAGGCCAGAAGGCTGAAGTCAGGATCACTGGGCTGAAGTCGAGGTGTCACCTTCAGACTCTAGAGGAGAATCTGTTCCTTGCCTCTTCCAGCCTCCTGCTGCTCTTGGCATTCCTTGACTCTGGCCTCCTCACTCCAGTAACTGCCCCGTGGTTACATTGCTCCTTCTCTTCTGTGTGTGTGACCTCTCTCCATCCTTCTCTTGTAAAGGCACTTGGTGATTGCGTTTAGAGATCACTTGGATAATCAAGAATAGTCTCTTATCTCAAGGCCCTTAACTTCATCATGCTGCAAAGGCCTCTTTTCCAAATAATGTAACATTTACAAATTCTAGAGTTCTTTTGGAGGAACCATACCTATCACAGGTTTCCCTAACTTTAAGAGCTCAGCTTTGTATTTATAAGAATACCCGTTGTATTTCCAGATGTTCCGTGGCATTTTTTTTTTTTTTCCGAGTCTACCATATTCCCTGGAAGAGAAATACACCAAAGAATCTCAAGGCTGGAGAGGAAAGCACAGCCCACTGTAATAGGCTGCTTCTCAGAGGGCCAGAGGTTGAAGACATTAAGGCATAGGTGCTAACTTGTGCCAGGGAGGGGCACTGCTAAAACCCCGTGGCGTAAAAGCCTGGCCTTACCTCCTGCTAACAGGGCCCTGCTGTCTGGAATGGTTGGAGTGGCCCAAGTTCTCCTGGCTCACCTCTTCCTAGGTTTTGGTTTGCATTGGTCTGTTCCTGATGTTGCCTCTTGGCTTATGTATACGCGCAGCTGATCTTGGTTTCGTCTTTCACTTGACCCATAGCATCTTCCATTCTGGCAACCAGTAATAGCCCTTGAGTCTGTTCCTCATCACCCCCTTTGCTTCAGGGATGGGGCCAGATGTTTGCCCTGGGGTCTCTCGGGACCTCACTGTGTGCCAGTCGGGCATCAGCAAAGCCACAGGGAGGGGCAGCACCAGAACTGACCGTTATTGTGGAATATGACTCCTCTGCAGCTGTTGGTATTCCAGCCTTAGGAGAGATGGAACGCATTCCTGAAACTTCTTTTGGTGCAAATCTTCATTCCCAGGGACCGTCAGACAGACTGACCAAGAAATTATGTTGTGCTTCTTGTGACTCTTTGGAAACTGAAACTCACCAGCTTGCGCGAAGGCCACTGACTGCCAAGTGAAACAACCTGTGCCCTTAGGTAACATATGGAGTAGTTAACGGCGGCTTCCTGGCTCCATGAACTCATAGGAAAGAAATGCCCTACATGGGTAGTTTTTGTTCCTCCCTCTCTTGGAGTAGTGACCCTATCCTCAGTGGCTGAAACCTGGAAAGTGTTTTTATATCTGGAATTCCCCTCCCCCTGTGAGGTCATCTCCACCATGAAATAGAACTTTCTAGAACCTCAGGGCACACTCTCCCCGGGGGGGGGGGGGGGGCCGCGGCGCGCTCCTTCAGGTGCAGAGCTCCACAGAAGGCTCTGGAAATATGCTTTGTGTCTCTCCTACCCGTGTAGGCTCAATTGGCAATGTTTCTTCACATTGAGATCAAGTGACCCCTGGTGAAGGCTCCCAGGAACTGTGCCAGGAGTTTGTCAGGGTGAGTGGGGTCTAGGATCTAAATTTAGTGTTAAACCAGTAGGGACTGGCAGAGAAGACCCCAGCCCAGGGCTCCAGGCTGTCATTGCAAGCTGAGAGGTGTGTTTCATGGGGTGTGTGTAGGTGGGGAGGGGCCCTGGAATGATCTACACTGGCATCACCTGTGTCTCCGTCACCCTCAGGTCCAGGCACTCGTCTCCGGGAGGATATTCTAAAGGTAACCAGTCCCTGGAGCCATTGATGCTATCTTCTTATCCAGAATCCCTTCCACAGACAAACCTAATTTCTGCCGTCTTTAGCCAGTTCCATACTGTTTTCTGGGAAACATGAGCCCAGATTAGTCTGGCGAAAGCTGTTTCCCAGTGAGAAATTTCTGAATGGGGTGGGAGTAACGTCTCCAACTGTAACGTTTTTTAACTTAGATTATTCTCGTGCCCCAGCTGGGCGAGATTTTAAGATTGTGTAGTTGATAGAGAACAAGAGAATATGCTCACCCTAAAGTGGATTATCGAGGAGAATCCCTGTGATCTGAAGAAAGTGATACCCATGCACAAGTCTATAGTACCCATAGAGCCTTTGTTCTCGGCTGGCCTGCAGAAATTGAAATAATTTGGGTTAAAGACAGCCCCAGCCACATTTTAGCAGCTGGTCGATTTTTCTGCTTGAAACAGGATTCCAAGACTTTGTTTTATGTGAAGACAGTTTATTTTTAGGTTCATCGGGGAGCCTGTAACGTGGGTAGTTCAGAAGGCTGGCCTGCCAGTGAAATACAGGCCTCGTCAGCATGTTGTCTCGTGGCCTAGAAAGACCCTCTTGCCTGCTCTAGCATGAAGAACCAACCAGTCACTTGCCTTCGAGGGCAAAGAGAAAGGTCATGAGAAAGGTGGAGGGTTTCAAAGGAATACATGCTTTCTTGCACAAAGCTTATTGCTGTAGGCCCCAGTTTAGCCCTTTGGCCTGATGACACTTTAGCTAAGAAAGTTCCAGCTGAAATGGCTCATTCCCCTGAGTACTAAGTGTTCATTGAAAATCCAGTTTGTTAGGTGGTACCACCCTGGTTGTCCCTGATTTAAACAAAAGTTCCTTTGTGGCCACTGGCACTTGGGAATAGAAGCTCGGAGCCCGTGTAGAGGCCCAAAGGGCCTCTGCAGCTTTTCTTGGTTGATCACTGATAAATGAGCCCAGCGTGGCACAAGAACCCTTTGCTATTATCTTGTCCCTTGGTCTCCTAAAGAACTGTGGGGCCTACACTTCACTTTCAAGGGTCATAAACTTCTCAAGTGATAAAACAGGCTCTGAGCTGGGATGCTGAGTGGCGGAATTTGTTGTGTGTGCAGAAACCCGTGGTTACGGGACCGATGCGCGCCCCAAACGGCGTCACGACAGAGCTGCTGAGGACTTGTCTGAGCTGGAGGAGAACATAAAACAGACATGTGCTTTTCAAGACCGAAAAGGGAAAGCACAAGACCACTGCTTGGGACACTTTCTTTTGCAAAGTGAGTTTATGCTTCTCCGGGTTATCGTGACCCTTAGATGAAACCTACTGATTCAGCACAGCAGGTGGGCACTGTCCTGTCCTATGAGATCTCTCTACAGAAGGAAAGATAGGCACTTGGGTAGAGTTTAGGCGGAATGCACATGCAAGGGGACTGAGAATCCTAGTGCCACCTTGAGTAGGGGATCGGTTGACACGCCATTTAACTGCACTGGTTATTTAGCACTAACAGTGAAGAGTGTGTCTGCCAGATAGGTTACGGTCCGGGCGGCATCGAAGTGATTTCAGTTCACGAGTCTCTATTTGGGTCGCTCTCCCTCCTAGGATGCCTGGAAATAAGAGCCTCCAGAAACCTACAAAAGGCTCTGTGCTGCTTTCAGGGACAGGAGGGTAGGGAGGAAGGTCTAGATCTGCCTCTCTTCCCAGGTGGTGAAGGGGGCGAGCCGAGTCTAGCCTTGGAGGACGGAAGGTTGTGGATAAGGGGGAACCTGCGTGCATCTGTCCTACTTCGGTCAGGCTTGTCCTTGCACCCTGCTTTACTGCCCACCTGGTCCCACACCTGCATTTTCTTCAGAAGAACAACAAATCGATACTCGGTACTTGGGCTTATTCAGGGTGAAATGTCTTTCTCGGCTTCTTATGATTAAAGCCTAGTTTGAAGATGTAGTGGGACTAATGAAGTATTTATGAGGGGAGGGGAACCCTGGTGCCAGCCTTACTGAAATATTCAGTCTGAGCTAAAATCTGTGAGAATTAAGGGCATGGAAACTGTGGGGCTGGAAACGTCAGAGGGGGGGCCCCGTTTCCTGGATTGGCTTTGTGAAATTTGTCTCGAGTGTCGAGGTGCACAGAACCCTCATTTAAACCCAAATAGGGCTTGCCAGCCTCACCCCCGTGAGGCGGGAGGTTGATGTGGACATTTGGACTGGCTGCTTGATTTATTTTTTTTTTTTTAAGATGTTTGTTTATTTTGAGAGCAAGCGAATCCCAAGTAGGCACCACACTGTCAGTTCAGAGCCCGAGGTGGGGCTCGAGCCCACGAGCTGTGAGGTCATGACCTGAGCTAAAATCAAGAGTAGGAGGCTCAACCCACTGGGCCACCCAGGTGCCCCTGGACTGGCCACTTTATTTATTTATTTATTTAAAAACTTTTTTTTAATGTTTATTTTTGAGAGAGAGAGGGAGGGAGGGAGAGAGAGAAAGAAACAAAGCGTGAGCAGGGGAGGGGCAGAGAGAGAGGGAGACACAGAATCTGAAACAGGCTCCAGGCTCCAAGCTGTCAGCACAGAGCCTGACACGGGCCTTAAACTCACGAGCCATGAAATCATGACCTGAGCCGAAGTTGGACACTCAACCAACTGAGCCACCCAGGTGCCCCAGGACTGGCCACTTAAAATGTGCACTAACTCCCATCAGGTGTCTGAGGCTCTTCCAAAATGAGAAGAGGTCTCTAGGGGAAGAGATTATAATCTTTTGAGGCCCAAGTTTTAGAGTTCTGCTTTCTGATACCGGAGAGAACATCACTTCTCTTAAGTGCTATAATCTGCCATTTTGGGAATCTCATTTTATTTTATTTTATATTTTAAGTTTATTTATTGAGAGAGAGTGTGAGTGTGGGAACGGAGGAGGGGCAGAGACAGAGAGAGGGGGAGAGAGAGAGAATCCCAAGCAGGCTCCTCACTGTGAGTGCAGAGCCTGATGTGGGGACTCCGTCCCACCAACTGTGAGATCGTGACCTGGGCTGAAATCAGGAGTTGGATGCTTTACCCACTGAGCCCCCCGGGCGAACCTGGAAATCTCATTTTAAAATCCATCCAATGACCCCCACCACTTGGAGGCCCAGGCAGAGACACTTTGAATAAAAAGCTGTGTCCTTAGACCAGAAATTGTATAAGGCACGATGTTGCTTTGCTAAAGGGGAAGAAGTGCCTGATGAAGAAGGTTGTCTGCAGGACGTCAGTGTTGGGTTCGGATCCTCAGAAGTCCCTTCTGGGCAATTCCACAAGAATACAGAAGTTAAAGGCAAGGGTTTGAGGGCAGATTGGAGTCGGAGCTGTGCTCTGCTACTTACGGAGCGTGTGACTTGGACGAGTTATTTTTTTTTCTCCCCATTATTATTGTTTTAAATCTCTCGGAACCACAGGTTTTTGTGTGGAGTGGTGATAGCATTGCTGTAAGGTAGGAACCACGAGGGTTGTATACAAACGCGTAGAAGTTTCTGAGGACCGCATGCTTGGCGAAGCGCGGAGACCGGCTGTCGCCAGGCAGAGGCAGCGTCGGAGCAAAGTTCCGGAGTTGTGCTCCCCATTGAGCCTCCACATCCGGCACCCAGACAGAGTCCTGTCCTTGGGGGGCACCTGGAACTTCGGTTCCCTCGGGTCAGAAGAGAATCCTACCCTTTCCTCCTGTCCTGAGGAGCCTGTTGCTGTCGCCAATTGAAACTCTGGTTTACTGGGGCCATTTTGGCCGCTGCGGGGTTGGCACTTTATCCGGTTTGGATGTGAGCACACACTCTTGATAAAAGGCCACAAGAAGCCATTTGCCACTTGACAGGATAAACAGGTGCCATTTAATACCCTCCTGGCCTCCTCAACTTCCAGGGCCAGGGCTGGGCTTCTCCCCAGAGGCTGGAGGGGGACAGACTGAGGCCAGAGGAGGAGGCTGGCGTTAACGCCCGCAGGACGGCCTCTTATCTAAAGGGGGAATGAAGGAGCGCCTGGGTGGCCCAGTCGGTTGAGCGCCAGCTTAGGCTCAGGTCATGATCTTGTGGTTCGTGAGTTCAAGCCCCGCATCGGGCTCTGTGCTGATAGCTCGGAGCCTGGAGCCTGCTTCGGATTCTGTCTCTCTGTCTGTCTGTCTCTGTCTCTCTCTCTCTGCCCCTCCCCCACTCATGCTCCGTCTCTCAAAAATAAACATTAACTAAAAAAAATAAAGGGGAAATGAAGACTTGGCATTAAAAAAAAAAAGTCAGTGGATAAAATTGGTGAAGGGTTGACTGAGTTTCCATATCTCTCAAAAGGAGGTCCTGTCCAACACAAGTTGTGTCATTCCATGCAGGATTTACCGACTGGCCGGGCGTCACAGGGAAGCCGGAGGACAGCCTGGGCTGGGTCCAGGGGTGGTGTAGGAAGAGGTCCCTGGGAAGAACTGGCCTCAGGTGGCGTGGGTGGCATCTGCCTTATTATCCCGCTGATGATGGGGGGCTGAGGTGAGGGTGTTGGAGCCTCTTGCCATGTTAACGTAGGAACCGTGACAGGGGCTTGTAGGGCACCCAGAAGACACAGAACGCCTTGCCTGCCGTGTGGACAACCGTTGGAAACAACGGGAGGGGCAAAGCAAGTGAGCCGGCAGAGGCCTCCGCTTGTGGAAATGGAGGGGGCGTTCTGTGTGGCCCCGGTCTGGTCAGGTGGAGGTGCCTGTGGGAGGTGATGGGTGGGTCTTGATGTGGGTTTTCCGGACACACTGTGCTGTGGACTTGATCTCTGGGTGGGACTCTGCTGCCGGCCTGCAGCGGAGCTGTTACTCCGCAGAACTGGCCCTGCCAGCATCAGTGCAGGGCGTTGGGTGAGGTCACAGGAGTTCTGGGCCGCGTGAGGTCAGGTATTGATCCGGGCGCTACCCCATTCCCCGCAGGGGCTTCTCCTTTTCCAGCAAGGCTGTTTTGACAGCCTTGCCGGTCAGGGTTCAGGCCGGTTTTCTGCTGATCTCTGGGGAGATAATAGCCACTGCTATTCGAGGCCAGGTGCTTAAACTTGACCAATTCCGGCCCACTTTGGCCAAGCAAGAAACCTGGGAGGTGATGGTCCTTTCCAGAGTGCCTTTCTAACTTCAGTGTTACATAGTCACTGGGGAAGGCTGTTTAAAATGCAGACTCACAGTCTCTGCCCAAGAGATTCTGGTTAAGAGGTCTCATTGCTGGCCCATTTAGTCTGTTCAACAAGAACTCCGAGGAGCCCCTGCGTCAGGTGGTTTGAAAAACCATTATTCCAGTTTAGCGGAATCAAAGTCAGTCCCGGATCAGCATCACTGGGGATCTCGTTAGAAGCGCACATCCTGGGGCACCTGGGTGGCTCAGTCAGTTGAGTGTCCAACTTCAGCTCAGGTCATGATTTCTCGGTTTGTGGGTTCGAGCCCCATGTCGGCTCTGTGCTGACAGCGCAGAGCCTGGAGCCTGCTTCGGATTCTGTGTCTCTCTCTCTCTCTGCCCCTCCCCCACTCATGCTGTCTCTCTCTCTCTCTCTCTCCGATATAAAATAAACATTAAAAAAAAGAAGAAGAAAAGAAATGCACATCCTCAGGCTCCTTCTCAGGGCTGCTGAAATCAGAAGCTTTGGGGAAGGGCCGATAATCTGGGCCTCAACAAGCCCTCCCGGTGATCTGGATATACACTGAAGGTTGAGCACCAGGGTACGAGGGTTGGCAACAACCCAAGGGTATGTTGCCTGAGTTTCAAGCCCCGCTTCTGTGCTAGTTGCTCCTGGCGGGGGGCAGGCACCAAATACTCTGCACAGGCAGGTGTAATTTTGATTGGGCACCAATCTGGTAATATATGAAACAGTTACAAGAAAACTACAAATAGCAAGGAAATGACTCATGCCTCGTAGTCTTACCGCTGCCGTCCTGTAATCACAGGGATGTTGCTTTGGACTGTGAGCCTCACAAGCTACCCAGCCCTCGCACGTATCAGTTTCCTCAACTGTAACATGGAAGATGATAAGACATTACCATCTTCCTCAAAGGTGTTAGAACTTGTATGATTCCCTAGAACAGTGCCTGGCACAGAACAAGGAAGTCCAGCTGCTGCTATTTGCTGCTGCTCCCGTGGTAGGCAGAATTCTAAGGTGACCCCCAAGATCCCCACCCTCTGGACAGGTGGCATCTGGGGGCAGGATGGGATGTCACTCTCTTGATTAGGTTATGTCATCCTGTGATTGCATTATGGTATATGACTCTGTCTTAGCTGACTTGGGAGAGATTCTCCTGCTGACCTTGAAAAACCAAATAGCCGGCTTATGAGAGACATGTGGTGAGAACCAGAGCGTGGCCCAGAGACCCAAGAGTGTTCCCCAAATGGCAGGTGGCAAGAAAGTGGGGACCTCAGTCACACAGACACAAGGAAAGAAATCCTGCTCACAACTTGAATGCAGTCAGAAGCAGATTCTTCCTTAGAACCTTCAGATGAGAACACAGCCCGGCTAATATCTTGACTGTAGCCTTGGGAGTCCTGAGCAGATGGCCCCATCATGCTGTCCCTGACCTCTGACTCACAGCATCCGGAGATAATGAATGGGTGTTGCTTAAGTACTAGTTCTGTGGAAATTTGTGACACATTAATAGAAGATACAACTTTATGTATTTGTGTGGTGTGTGTAGGTACATGTATATACACGTATATGTATGTATACACAATACATACAGGTACGTATGCATGTTGTGTAAATGCATAAACACACACGCACACCCCTCTGTCTTCAACCAGCATTTTTCCTATGGTTGGAAACAGAAGAACATTAGCAATGCCTTGGGAGGACCGTGGATGGTACAGAACCTGGGACTCTGTAGTACTTTCAGGAGCTTACAAAATTGTTTTAATTTATTTTATTTTTGTTTTATTTTATTTTATTTTATTTTTTTAGTAATCTCTATACCCAACATGAGGCTTGAACTCATGTGTTTTAGTTTCTTTTAAAGTCAAAAGAAAAAATGCACTTCAGGTCAACAAACATGTTTTCGTACATAGTATTATATATGAAAATACTAATATATTTGTCTTCAAATACCAGCAGTCGTGAACTGTGGTTTTTAATATTTTTATCAAAGAAGGCACCCGCAAAGGCAGAAAGTGCCTAAGCCCCATGAAATTCACACGTGGCCCCTGGTGGACGGAGGGTCTCTGTCAGTTCCCTTCTCCTCCCCCACCCAGCCCCTGGTGCTGATGCTGTGCACACTGAGCTTGCCTTGCACCTGTCTTGTCCTGTTTCCACCCCAGCTGGACCGTCTCTGATCCAGTGGCCGTCACAGATGAAGTGGGGAGAGGCCCCGGCGAGTGTCGTGCCTCGATGTGCCCTTTTTAGCGCCGGCGGAGAAAGGCCAGAGTGTGGGCCCAGCTCCACCTCACTCGGCCTCCCTCTTCTGTGAATACCAGTGCTTACCCATTGCTTCGATTAGGATTTCTTGGCTGTTAGCAATATAAACTAATTCTGAAGGGAAAAGGCAATTTGGAAGAGATTTCAGAGAATCCAAAGGGGGGGGGGGGAACCAGGCTTTGAACAAGACTGGCCACAGGGCAGCGCTCAGGGTGGGGGACCTCGGGAACAAGACCCCCACAGCAGGGTCTCGGAGGCTTTGCCAGTAGGGTGATCAGCCTTTTGATGCCTTTGGATGCTTTTGATGCTTGCATCCTGCAGGCCAGATGTAGATTTCCAGGAGCCAGATTCTTCTTGGCTGAGCTTTGGTCTTGAGCTCACCGACTTTTTTTTTTTTTAAGAATTTTTTTTTTTTTTTTTTTTTTTTGACAGAGAGAGGGCACAAGTGAGTGAGGGGGCAGACAGAATCCCAGGAGAGGCAAAGAGAAAGAGAGAGAGGGAGGGAGAGGGAAAGAGGGGGAAAGAGGGGGGCGGTGAGGGAGAGAGAGAAAGAGAAGCAGGGCGTGGCTGCTGAGGTGTGGCTCATACTCATCCAATGCGGGACTCGAACTCACGAACTATGATATCATGACCTGAACCGAAGTCAGATGCTTAACGATGGAGCCACCCAGGCACCCATGAGTCCACCTATTCTGATGGGAGACTAGGATCCCTGGATGGAGAGCCCCCCCCAGAGCTGCACATGATGGACAAGGAGCCTCTCCCCAGGGTGATGTTTGCCTGAAGGAGGAAGGGACGCCAGGCAGCAGATGTTGGCTTTGATTAGTTCTATCTGGTATTTTCTGAATGTGTCGTCTCTGTTTTTCATCTTTATGGTGACTCTGTGTTGGGAGAGAGAGGCTATATCTCAGCTTGATTCTTATGCCCCACACTGCCTAGTACAGATAGTAGGTGTTCAAAGACCGCTCTAAGTACTACTTTTTCCACCCATTTAACACTTCTGTATGCCAGGTGTTACATAGAGGAGTCAACTGAACCAATAGGGTCTGTGTCTTCTTATTGTTCACAGCATAGTAGAGGGGACCAATATTAGTCAAATCATACAAATATATGTGAAATTACAACCATGGAGTGTGCAAGAGTCCTGAGGCCGGAGGAGGGAGCACGGCATGCTGGAGGAGCAGCCAGGGGCCAGTGTGCTGAGATGCAGGGCGAGAAGTTAGAGAGGTGGGCCTAGCACATGTGTGGCTCTGTACTGCATGGGAGGGGGTTTGGAGTAATGGGTAGCTATAGAAGGATTTTGAGCAGGGGAGAAACTAGTTTTGTTCTTTATTCGATTCAATGAAAAGAATGTTTTGAATGCCAAGATCAGCCAGGATTCTGCTTCCCTTGAAGAGTGAGTGCGCGTACACGTGTGTGTGTGTGTGTGTGTGCTCACATGCACATGTGAAATACACGTGCAGTTCACTTAAAGTAGCTTCTAATTGCTTGTGACTTTCTTGCACCACGTCGCATCCTATCCTGTGATAGCTGATTTATCTCCCTGCTTCCATGCTTGCCCGCTTTCAGTCTGTTCTCCACTCAACGCAGAGATATAAAACCTTCCATAGGCTTCCATCACTTCTAGAACATTCTCCATGTCTCTCCTCCCATCACTGAGCATGAGCGACCAGCTCCTTCTTTCCCTTGGACCTCAGAGCAGCCTTGCCTGACCACACATCTCAACTGGCTCCTCTCCATCTCATGCTTTTGCCCATCAGTCTGTCTCCGTTCGCTCAGTGTGACATAACCTTGTAGATGTATCTGTTTCTGTCTCTCCTGCCACTAGAAAGTGAGCCCACAGACGACAGACTTTTTCAGTCTTGTTCACTGCTGTATCCCCACTACCTGGAACAGGGTGTGGCACAGAGTATGCACTCCATACATATCACGTAACTAATGGTCATCTTCCAGCATCTCTGTGCTCTTTCCAGGATCCCCATATGGAGTGGAATTTCTAAGTGGTTCCCAGTGTCCAGCTGCCATTAGAAGAGAAGCCCAAGGATAGCATCACAGGCATATTCACTTAACAGATACTTCTGGAGCACTTGCTGTAATCCAGGCACTGTTAAAGCTGCGTGGACTATGCAAATGAACAGTAATACACTGTGACCCTTCTCCGGAAGCTTGTATTTTAGCAGGGGAACGAGGCATCAAAAATACACAAAGTAAGTAAGTTATGTGATGGGCTAGAAGGTGGTAACAGTCCATGGACAAAAGGAAAATTAGAAAATGTGAGAGTCCTGGGAGTGCAGGGAGGAGGAAGAGGGGAGAGTTGGAGGGCAGGTTGCTCTACTAAATGTATCAAAGGAGGCCTGGTTGGGAAGGTGACATCTGAGCAGAGTCATGAAAGAGGGGAGCGTGTTGTGCAGGTCACTGGGAAGAGCTTTGCAGGCAGGTGCACGAGCTAATGCAAAGGCCCATCGGTGAGAGGACCCCCAGTATGGTTGGGGGGCAGCAAGGGGCAGGGCCAAGGGAGATGAGGTGAAGAGAAGGACTTATAGACCACCGGTCAGGACTTGGGTTTTTGAGCAGAAGAATGACTGGTTTTGGGGGCACCTGGGTGGCTCAGTCGGTTAAGCGTCTGACTTCAGCTCAGGTCGTGATCTCATGGTTGGTGAGTTCAGGTCCCGCATCGGGGTCTGTGCTGACAGCTCAGAGCCCAGAGCCTGCTTCGGATTCTGTGTCTCGCTCTCTCTCTGCCCCTCCCTCACTCACACTCTGTCTCTCTCTCTCTCTTAAACAAACATTAAAGAAAAAAGAACAACAACAACCTGTTCTTGAGTTCTCCCTTTTTAAAGAGTCATGTGTGACATACACATAACGTCAGCCAGGATGGTCGCAGAGGGAGTGCTGAAGTATGGTTAGATACCGGGCGCATTTGGAACGGATAGTCGATACAGTTTCCTGATAGGTTGTGTGCAGGCAATGAGAGGAGTCCAAGGTTTTTGGTCTCAACCATTGGAGGGTGGAGTTTCCATCAGCATGGACAGCGGAGGCTGCCATAGAGCCGATCTGGGGCAGGAGGCCAGGTCTGAGCATGATGGGGTTGAGACGTGTCTGTTAGACGCTTACGTGGAGGTGGTGGGAGTGTAGTTAGAATACAAACCAAGATTGGGAGCCAGGACTGGGCTGGAGATGAAAACTGGGGAGCTGTAGGCATATAGATGGTATTGAAAGCCTCATTTTAAACTCTTTTATGAAGATCAATTTACTCAATCTAATGGACTCCTTCACTCTGACATTTTTCTTTATGAGCCTTTTGGTGTTCCAATGTTCTTTCCCTTTTGGAGTAAAATTGAGACTACTTAGCAAAGTAAACAATTAGCAAGCTTTTTCTGCACAGGGAACAGTAAAATTGAAGTAAAAATCGAAGTAAGACACGTACAAAAATGTGCACGAATCGGGAGCGTAGCGCGGCTCAATGAATGATCACAAAGTGAACCCACCGTTCGGCTCAGGAGGTATGATGTTACCTATACCTGAAGTCTCTTCTCTTACCTTCTTTCAGTACCCGCCCCCCCCCGCCACTGCCCTGCTTCTCCCAAAGGTCACCCCCATCCTGACTTCCTATGTTATAGTGTAGTTTTGTCTGTTTTTGAATGTCCTATGAGTGGAATTATATGCTTTACTCTCTGTCTGGCTTCTTTTTCTCAGCCTGTCGTGGGATTCATCCACGCTGTGAAGTGTAGCAATCCTTGCTTCTTTTCACCGCTGTGTAGTCTTCTGCTGCGTGGCCCTATCACATGCGTTAAATACATCCTTTCTGTGGTTGATGGTCCTTTGGGCTACTGACTATTCTGAATAGTGCCTGTGTGCATTCTCGTACGGGTCTCTCGGTGCCGAGGGCACACGCATCTCCAGGAGTTAGGAGAGCTGCCCGGGTGCAGCTTTAGCTACTGATGATCTCCCAGGATGGTCGTGTCAGTGCGCGCTCTCACCGAACGTATATGAGGGTTCCGGTTGCGCCATATCGTTTTGCCAACACTAGATATCGTCTGTTTATTTTTTCATTTTTATTGGCCATTTGGATAACTTCTTTTGTGGAGTGTTTGCGCAAGACTTTTTTGTCCATTTCAGTACTGGGTTGTCTTTTTCTTATTGGATTGTAGGAGTTTGTCTGTAATATGGAGACCAGTCTCAGGGTCATAGGTGTGCTCTCCCCCTCTGTGGCTTGTCTGTCTTCCACCCTCTCGTTGGAATCTTGATGAGAAGTCATTTCTAAATTTAGCATAATCCACAATATTAATATAGTCCTTGGTGGATAGTGCTTTTTGTGTCTTGTTTAGGAATTCTTTGCCTACTATGTGGTTTTTTTATATTTGGATCAGAAATGTACCCAGAATTTATTTCTGTGTATAGCGTGAGTCAGGGGTCAAGATTCCTCTTTGGCAATATGACTATCCCCTTGAGTCAGCACCATTTATTGAAAAGATCATCCTGTCCCCATGCTCTGCAGTGCTCCCTGTCATGAATCAAGCGTCCATGTGTGTGGTCATTTTGTACTTTCCCTTCGGTTCTTTCCGTCACCAGCCTGTCTGAATTACTGTGGCTTATGAGTCTTGCTGTCTAGGAGTGTGAGTCCTCCAGCTTTGCCTGGAATCTGGCTGGTGAGCTTGACAGGCTGGCCACATGAACAGGTCAGAGGTACAGCTCAGAGGAACGTGATGGTGCATCTGGACTGGAGAAGGTGGACTTTCCTGCATGCTCACTGCGCACAGACCCGTGGCATCTGTGTGCACCCTCTGAGTTATTCTTTGGGGTCCTTGTTATCCAAGGATGATATTAGAAAAAAATCCCTCAAAGGGGCGCCTGTGTGGCTCAGTCAGTTAAGCGTCCGACTTCAGCTCAGGACATGATCTCATGGCTTGTGAGTTCGAGCCCCACATCGGGCTCTGTGCTGACAGCTCGGAGCCTGGAACCTGCTTCAGATTCTGTGTCTCCCTTCCTCTCTGCCCGTCCCCTGCTTGTACTCTGTCTCTCTGTCTCTCAAAAATAAATAAACATTAAAAACATTAAAAAAAAAAGAAAAATCCTTCAAAGTTGGATTGCCTTGGTTGTTCTTAGTCCTCTGCATTTCCGTAATGCATTTAATAATCAGCTTATCCATGTTCACAATGAAATCCTGGGGTGATTTGGGATTTTATTGACTTCGTGGTCCCTTTGAAGAGAACAGGTATCTTTCAAGTATTGACTCTTCAAACTCAGGGATTTGGAAGACTTTCTCTTCAAAGATCCTGATAGCAGATATTTTAGTTCTTGTGGGACAGACAGTGTCTGTTGCAGCTACTCAGCTGTGCCATGGTAGAGTGAAAGCAGCATGGATGTTATGCAAATGAATGAGTGTGGCTGTGTTCCAGTAAAGCTTTATTTATAAAAGGAGGCGGTGGGCCCGAGTTTGCCATGTCTACAGTTGGTTGAGTCCTTTTCTAATCCATGGGCATCTCCTCCAGGTTCTTTCATACCTTCCTGCTCTGTGAAATCCAGAAGTCTGAACCGTGGCTGATGTCTTCCCCTACCCATGATAACCCCGTCCCCATGCTCCTGTCATGCCCTGCACCATAGTTATTTGCATTGTTATTGTAGTCTGATCAGGTCACGAGTCATTTGAGACCGGGGACTGGTGATTTTATCACCCCCAGCCCATTTCTCTTATTCCCGAGGTCTGGCACACAGAATGGTACAGTAAGTTACTTGGATCCATCTGATGCTGAAGAGGAGGGAGGAGAGGAGCTCACCCTTGGGGCCCTGGGCCCTGGCTTTCTCTGACTTTTCTATAGCATTTGGTGTGTGGGGGGGGAATCCATGGCCCCAGAACTTGACTTTCTCTTCCTCGTGGGTTAGCAGTTTCCCTCATTTTGTATTCTTCCAGGAAAGTTCTGGGTTCTTTAGACATAGAGAACAAATATGTATGTTTCAGATTTGGGGCTCCCTGAGAGCCACTCACATTATCGATCTCCTGGCCCCTGATGCGGCACTCCGTGCACCGTGAGTGAATGAATGGATTAACCCAGGGAGGAGGGACTGCCATTTCTGTTTCCCATCGGACAGGTCTCCTGGGATCACACCGGGCTCCCTAGTGGAGGTCTGTTGGGGGCTGCTCTTCCAGCTCCCCACCGGCAGACCCTTCTGCTCCCCACTTGGAGCTTTGCCGTGGTCTGACATTGAGTGGGAAGAAAGAGAAGTGCAGCTGAACGTGGCCTGGAGTGACCCTCCCCCCCCTTCCCCCCGCCGATTTGCAGCTCCACGCACACAGTCATTAGTCACCCTGAGGTGCAGTGTGACTCAGCTGATCACACAACCTTGGAGGCCGACGGGACATCGGGGGCATCTGGCGTGCGGATGCCCTGTGCGGCCTGATCTGGCTCGCCACCCTCGGAGTCCGTGGCGGGACCACGTGCCAGGACTCGCCAGCTCAGGTCAGAGACTGGGCTCCCTTGGAATGGTTTTTCCTTGCTTCTGGTTGTGTTTTCAAAGCCATATCATTTCATTTCTGTAGTTTGGTGCTTAGAACGTCGGTTAGTGCACCCTAGTGGCTCCAGGACATCGGATCTGACTGGTGAGGCTGCTGGGCTGGCCACGTGGACAGAATTGAGGGCCCTTGGGGTGGCAGTGGCTAGCTGTCTGGTATATTCGTGGTGTCCTGGACCCAGGTGCGCCCCCCCCCACATGCATGGTCTGTTATTCTTCGAGGTCTCTGTCATCCAGAGATGGCCAAAATTGGAAAAGTCCCCTCCAAGTAAATCTGTTTAAATTGGGACTAAAATATCCAACTGAACAGTGGTGGGGGTGGGATGGTTGAAGATAAGGTTTAAGACTTTAGTATTAAAACCGCAATGAAAAACTTTTAAGTTTCTCCAACATCACAAAACTTAAGTTGGGGAGACGGTATGAAAGAGACTTCAGCTGCAGTAATATTTTCTCTTACGAGAAAAAAAAAAAAAAAACCCGAAGCAAACATGGGTAAGTGATCATTTACCAATCCCAGGTAATGTTATAGTCTTTTTCTTTAAAAGGAGCTTTATTGAGATTTAATTCACATACCATAAAATTCACCCATTAAAAGTGTACAATTCAGCGATTTTTACTATAGTTACAGGTCTGTGCAGCTGTCACCACAGTCCGCTCTGGTGCGTTTTGATGGCCTCACAAAACCTGATATCGCTAAATATCGCTCCCCTTCCCACCCTCCCCTCTCCTGCCCAGCCTAAGGCAAACACTTACCCACTTTCCGTCTCCATGGATTTACATATTCTGGACATTTCATATTAACGGAATCATAGAATATGTGGCCCTTGCCTCTGGCTTCTTTCCTTTAGCTTAATGTTTTCAAGCTTCAGCCATGTTCCTGCATACATCAGGGCTCCTGTCTTTCCATGGCTGGTGTAGTTCTTTATACTTTTCTGTACGATCTACTGAGGTTATGTTGAAAGAATTCTCTTCTCATCTGTGAGAGCTAAAAAAAAAAAAAAAAAAAACAAACAAAAACAAAAAAAACAGGGAAGGGAGAGGAAGAGTTCAGGGGATGGGGTTCAACTGTAAATTGGGTGGTTGGGGAAGGTCATCTTGGTGTAGAAGTGATATTTGGGCAAAGATTTGGAAGACCTGTGAGTTCCCAGGAGAAGGTGCTCCAGACGGAGGAGGTGGTGAGTCTCAAGACCTGAGATAGTTCAAGGAGCCTCATGATGGCCGTGAGGGAGGGAGGAAGTGGTGCAAGTGAGGGCGGAGAGGCGCTGTGTGAAGCGGGTAGGGTGGGAGATCACTTTGGACCCTGTAGACCGTTGAAGGCATCTGGCCTGGCTTCTGGGTGAAATGGGAAGCAGTGAGAAGGCTCTGAACAGGGGAGCAACTTACTGACCTAGAAGTTCCAGGGCCCCTCTGGCCGCAGTATTGACAGGGGACCATAAGGACTAGAGGGCACAGGCATGGGGTCCAGTTTGGAGAGTGAGTGTCACCATGACTCTGGCACAGGGAGCTGTGACGGTCCTCAAGTACATTTGCATGCTGTGCTCATGGGATTTGCCAGTGGGTTGAATGTTTGGGATGAGAACCAGAGAAGAGGTGATGCTGACTGTAGAAGGGCCTTCCCGGCATGGCCAGCAGGGCAGGTGGCCATGGATGGAGATCGTAGAGACTTGAGAGGGGCAGGTGTGGGGGTGGTGGGAGAAAGTCAGAGTTCCTCAGAGAGGACCATGTCCTCTGTGAGCCTTCACTTTCTCATTTTACAGAGTCTGGTTCTGACCCAGGGTCTCTGCATTATTACAGTCGCTAGGCTTGGTGTCTGTTTTTAGTTTTATTTTTTTGAACATTTATTTATTTTTGAGAGACAGAGCGTGAGCAGGGGAGGGGCAGAGAGAGGTGGGGGGGGGGGAGACACAGAACGTGAAGCAGGCTCCAGGCTCCGAGCTGTCAGCACAAAGCCCGATGCGGGGCTCAGACTCATAAACTGTGAGATCATGACCTGAGCCGAAGTCAGACGCTCAACCGACTGAGCCACCCAGGCGTCCCATGCTTGGTGTCTATTTATAAGTCCTTTCTCCCAGGAAGCGTTCACCAACCCCTCCTGAGACAGGTGAGGGCCCTGCTTTCTGACAGCACTATGTCCTCCTCTGTGGCCTGGGCATCTGGTGCTGTTATTGCCCAGGTGGGCAGGCTGGGTGTGACCCTCTGCCCTGTGTTGGCCGGGACCGCCAGTGAACATCGCACGTCCCCACCGGGAGCACAGGGGATGCTCGTTCGTAGTTTGGCCGCATCTCTGCCTACGCCACTCGGAAGTGTTTCCCTTTCTCTAAAGTCTCCCGTTCAGTGTCTAGGACAAGAACGAGTCAGTACACAAATGCCAGTGTTCTCCCATGTGTCTTCCACGTTTCTCCAGCCTTTGCCCATTTTCAGTTTCCCTTCTGGCGAAGGTGGGCACCCGAGGGAAGTGACATTGGGTGCTGATTACAGTGACACTGACAACTCCCTGTTATTAATGAGTAAAAATAACGAGGCACTGAAAATAAGAGAGGAAGATTTATGTTTGCTTTAAGAGTTAAAAATCTCTTGAGAACTTCAGTGCATTACTGAAATAAATGACTGTAAATTTTTCCTGAGCACAAATCAGTACCTTCAGGTGACGAAAGGCTGGCTACAGTGACAGATTATATTTAATATCGAGGTGACAGTTGGAATAGCAGCCTCCGCCTTTGCTATTTTTCCGAGTTAGGGCTTCAGAGGGAATGGCTAGGGAGACCAGAAGCATTTATCATCCAAGTTTTTCACTTCCTTTCAAAGGTTAATATTGTTGTTGAGCTTTAAGGAAACAAAAAAGAGGCCTGGGTAAATATGTTTTAAATATGCATTTGCTTTAAAGTGGCTAAAAGTAAAAATCCGTCTAGCTTAACTCTTTATTTTCCACAGAAACCCTCACACGGTGTTCTGTCATCGTGGCACGACGGCTATTCAGATAAAGACATGCCAGGTTTTCTGTGTCTTCAAGGCCCGAGTCTTGCTTCTGTATGTGACCCAGTTTTCGTGTTCCATAAAGCCTTTCAGAAGCCTTCTAAGATCAAACAGCGCTGCGGTCCCGGGTTTTGTTAATGGAAGTATAGTGTCAAGGCACAGAGGGTCAGGTCACCTTCCCTGGGACGAATCCAGCCTTAGTGCCGTTGGAGAAGGACCTTCAGGAATCGGAAGGTTACACAGGCACCTCGAGGCAGGTCTGGAAACCTGTGCAGGGTCGGGGCATTGCAGAGGGGTCTTTAAGTGGAGCCTGGGAGCTGTTTTCAGACACCTGAAAAGTCTCAAGCAGAGAGAAGTAATTTGTCCTATGCAGCATATCAGGAGGCTGCGTTAGAACCGCTGGGAAGAGAGCCAATGTGGGGGGGGGGGGTGCAGGGTGTTAAGAGCTTGGTCTTTGCATCAGACCGAACGGCCTATCAGTCCCAACCTCAGTGTTTCACTTAGCGGCTCTTGGTTGAGGGTCTGCTCTGAGGCAGGCATTTCTAGGCATGGGGAATACAGTGGGTGCAGGACAGAGAAGTCTCTGCCCTCATGGAGCTTACATCTCAGTGGGGAAGCCAAGAAGAGACCCATATTCAGATACCGAGAAGGTTCCACAGCAGTTGGAGCCGGGGAATGGAGAGAAACTGGATGTGCGGGAAAGGAAGGAACTGCCAAGCCCAAGGGGCTCAGAGGTGACTCTGCCCGGTCAACGGACAGACTGAAGCTTGAATGGCGAGAGGGAGCCAGTCACGTGAAGGTCCAGGGGAAGGGCATCCAGCGGGGGCAGAGCGAGTGCAGAGACACCATGGTGGGGACTGGCCTGGTGCGCTCAGAGCCCCGGCTCTTAACCACAGAGCTGATCTGCGCACGTTGATGGGAACCAGAGGGCATATTCACGTGGAGTGGTCAGAGATTTCATTGCTCAGGCCACTGGGGGCAGATCAGCTTTCTGCAAAACAGCAGCCTGTGGCCCTAAATACCTGCAGTATTGGGGCTTCTTCTGGAAGGGTCTTCCCATGTTGTGAGCCAACCTCGGTGGAGACCCTGTTGTGTTACTTCCTTGCCCTGGGTCCTGTTAGGGTCACAGACCATGGTGGTGATCGTCACATGTGGTGGCTTACTCTGAGGACTGTTACCTACTCAACACTGCCTGCCATGTCCTCGAATCCCTATGAGGTGGGAAGGATGTCTCTTCCCCCGGTGTTACAATGATGCTGGGGCTCAGAGAGGGTGCCCAAGGTTACACAGCATCAGCACTGCTTCTAGAACTCTGCTTGTCATTAGTTTTCTGAACTTCAAATCAGGACAGAATACATCTGGAAGTAAGTAGAGTTTAGAAACTCTCTGTGTTGGGGGAGCCTGGGTGGCTCAGTCGGTTAAGCGTCCGACTTCGGCTCACGGCATGATCTCATGGTCTGTGAGTTAAAGCCCCATGTCAGGCTCTATGCCGAGAGCACAGAGCCTGGAGCCTGCTTCGGATTCTGTGTCTCCCTCTCTCTCTGCCCCTCCCCTGCTTGCACTCTGTCTCTGCCTCTCTCTCAAAAATAAATAAACATTGGGGCGCCTGGGTGGCTCAGTCGGTTGGGCGTCGGGCTTTGGCTCAGGTCATGATCTCACAGTCCGTGGGTTTGAGCTCCACGTCGGGCTCTGTGCTGACAGCTTGGAGCCCGGAGCCTGCTTTGGATTCTGTGTCTCCCTCTCTCTCTGCCCCTCTCCTGTTCACACTCTGTCTCTCTCTCTCAAAAATAAAATAAAAACATAAAAAAAAAAAAATAAAAAAACCTCATTGTGTCCAGGACTCTTATTCTGAATAAAACACTCATCTAGCAAGGGTCTGGGTGGTGCTGACAGTTGGGGGCATATGTGAACATGGTTTCTGGGGAGTGACCTTTGAGGTAGGGAGATTCTTCAAAGTAAGCTAAGCATCACTCTCTAATAAAATACCGGGATCTGTAATTTTTGAATGAATAGATGCCTGGGGGCCAAAGAACCCCTATTTTTGGAGGAAATCTTTGTTTTCCTTTGTTCCCTTGATACCTAATTTGGGGAAGGAGCCCTAAAGGGATACATTCCAATCCCTTTTCTGCCCCCAAACTAACTGTGTGATGATAGACCCTTCTCTTGGGAATCAGCCTTCCGGATTGTAAACTGGGTCTGGGCCAGTTACTGATGACTGAGCTCAGGTAGCTGCAACACTCTTTAATTCGAACTGAGGGGACCCAGGAGAGGCACCTGATAGGCACCTGGCCATATTGTATCTCGAAATCTCGAACATCTTTGTCTCGATTCAATCCAGTTGAAAGCTCAGGCTGCAGACGTACCCCGTGCGTTCATTTAGGAGCAAAGTTGACTCCCACCGTGTGCTCATCGTCTCCATGGCTGCATATCCCGGCTTCCGAGGAGGAGATGGATGGTCCTGGAGGCACACTGCAGTTCAGCAGCCTGTAGCCATCCATCACGAGACACCTTCTTTATGGGCAGAATGACTTTGGTGATTCGCATCAATGTCAGCCCCGGGCTTTTGTGCCTGATGTGAGCCTGATGCCCGGGGGTACTTTGAGCCGCTAGGAAAGACCTACTTGTGGTTAATAAAGGAATCTTATTAACTGGAGGGGAAACTGGGGAGCCTGGCCACGGGAGGGTTGGTGTACGTAAGGGGTGGGGGCTGGGAGTGTTTGGTGTTTTCTGGAAGAAGATCCAATGCAGAGAAGGGGGGATTAAACTAGTGGGTAGCATTTACTGAACATTTGCCGTGACTAGACCCCATGCTAAATGCTCTGCAAGGACTATTTTCACTAAATCTTCATGGCAGGCCCTAGGAATTCGGTATTATCGTCACGTCAGTTTGACAGATGGGGAAACTGAGGCTCTGAGCACTTGAGTCACTTCTCCAAGGTTACAGTCCTAGTCGGGGGCAGGAGGAGCCAAGATTTGGACTCAGGCAATCTGATTTTGGAGTCTCACTCCTAACCGTTAGGCTTCACTGCCCCTACTTCTCCACTCCATCCCTGGGTGTTTCCGTCGGCACGCTCTTTGTCACGTAACTTTGCTATGCATCCCAGTAGAGTAGAGGGAAAATCTTTCCCCTTTCCCCCCGCTATTTGATGTCGGACTTGGGCCTGCCACTCGATTTGGCCAGTGAAATATTAGTGGCCATGGTTTAAGTAGAGATTTTAATACGCTGATATGATTAAGCCTGGATTCTTGCCTTTCTGCCATCAGCAGCTGCTTCTCCAAGCAGTAGACCTGAGCCCAGGCTGCAGCCTGAAGCTAAACTGAGCCACAGCAGCAGAGCACAACGGACCCACAGAGCCACGAGTGAAAAACAGGTGCTTCTTGTAAGTCTGTAAGTTTGAGAAAACATGGACACAGCCCCTACCCTCACAGATGCCAGTCTTGCTGCGGAGGGGGGTGGTTTGCTGATAGGCAGACGAGCTAAAGCACTACGCTCGAAGCCCAAGAAGGGCTGAGAGTCACTGACTCAGCCTGGGAGTTTGGCGAAGGCCTTACCTAGGTGATAACATTTGGCCTGGGCTTTGCGGGATTCGTAGGAGTTTGCCAGACGTGCTGTTCTAGGGGAAAACAAATGCTTTGCGCTTTATTTAATAGTCTCTGCATCCACAGAGTCTGGCACATGCCAGTCATTTGGTCATGGGTTGGAAGAGAAAACTCTGATGGTCCTCAGGGAGCCTTGGATTGACCCTCCCAGCCAGTCAGGAGAACTCGCGCAGATCTGCAAAGCCTCCTGGTCTCATGCTCTGTCCCTTTAGTGCCTTTTCCTCCTGCAAAGCCTCTCTTGTCTGGACTTGAATGAAGTGAGCAGCAGCCCCTGCAGGTTCCCAGTAAAACCCTCTGGTCAGAATAGCTGTGAACAGGGCCCTGGGTTTTCTCCTGGTTAATAATGAAGGGCCATTCATCTCTGTTCATGCTGGAAGAATTCAGTTTTGCCAATTAATGTTAGTAAATGGCAAAATCTAAGGAAATGATAGTTTCTGCCAAATAAAAGCAGTCACCATAGTTTTATTACCCAACTGTAATGGGCCAAGTACACGGCCATGATTGGATTTGTAAACTGTAAACATAAATTAGTAATTCTCCGTCCAAATACCGGTGCAGCTTCCCTGACGCGTTTTAATTGCTGTGCTTTGTGGTGCAGGAAAACCCAGCCGGGTGTGACCGGAGCAAATTGCTTGTTTGGGAATTGCCAATGCTTTTCAGCCAGAGGGGCATGCGAGTGTGTGTGTGTATGTGTGTGCACTCATGGACACCTGTCTCTTGAGCGGGTGAGACTTAGCATTCAGTCACAGAGAAGCTTAGACTGGAAGCAGTCATGCATTACAGCAGCATCTGACTTCCCCATTATCCAGACTAATGACAGAAGATCAAGGGCGTGGATAATCGAAAACATGGACAGTCCTTGTTGATTGTTATTTGCACTTGTGTATTTGGCCCCTGGCATGTTAACGTTAATTATTAAGTGTGGCTTAGCCTGAGCTATTTCAGAAACCAAAATCGGGATGCAAACGTCTCCCGGTCAAACTCTCTGACTGGTAAATGTATTTATATGAGACATCAGACCGCGGCAAACCGCTTACGTTCTACATTTAACAGCTCATCTATCAAGGAAGAAATAAAATGATTAGCTAGCTTGCCTTCCCTTCTACGTACCAGATACAATTCTCAGCTCTTTAAACCTATTAGCTCAATGAATCCTCATGTTATCTTCCTAACACAGGCACCATTTCTTATCCCTGTTTTCTAGAAAAGGAAATGGAGGCCCAGAGGGGACAAGCTCCTTGGCCACAGTAACGCAGCTCACACATGGGGGAGCTAGGATTTGAACCTGGGTAGCCTGACTCCAGGGCCTGAGCTCATGATCACCAGCGGTCTGTGTTTGTTGATAAGTGCTTGACATCAGGACTGTTGCAATATCTGGGAAGGACGAAGCCACGTGTACATTTTCTGATCCTCCTTGAGCCCTGCTCAAGCCCTGCTGTTGTCACCATGCTGGAGTTTCACTGAGTCCTTTTATAAAACCATTGCAAAACAAGAAGTTTATTTTTAAAAAGATATCGGGAAAAGGAATTGATTCTTTTTTTTTCTAAGTGAACTAGTTTCACAAAATCTTAGGTTTACTGAAACGTTGCAGAGATGGGACGAGAGAGTTCCCACTCAGTCCCCACCCCGTTTACCCCGATGCATCATAGAAGACCGTGGTACTTTGTCAAAAGTACGAAACCAGCCACTGGTATGGTACTGCTAAGGCTCTGTTTGGATTTCACCTTTTTTTTTTTTTTTTTAACGTTTATTGATTTTTGAGACAGAGACAGAGCATGAACGGGGGAGGGTCAGAGAGAGGGAGACACAGAATCTGAAACAGGCTCCAGGCTCTGAGCTGTCAGCACAGGGCCCGACGCGGGGCTCGAACTCGCAGACCGTGAGATTGTGACCTGAGCCGAAGTCGGACGCTTAACCGACTGAGCCACCCGGGCGCCCCTCTTTTTTTTTTTTTTTAATCAATGTCCTCTTTCTGCTCTGGGATCTCATCCTGACACCTCCTCCCCATAGCACTTTTTTCCATTAAAAAAAAAAACAAAACACCGATGGAGTCTGGCATGAAGTAAGTGCTCAGTCGCTCATTTGACAAATGTTTGCTGAACCTTGCTTTGTGCCTGACTCAGTTCTAGGCTTTGGGGGCACAGCCGAACAAACCTAAATCCTGCCCTCCTGGAGTTGACATGCTAACAGTTTGTTGAAGGATCCTCTGAGGGATGAGAATACTGGCTAATTATTCACCGACTGTTCGCTCTGTGGCAGGCTCATTTGATTGATGCTGTGATTCTGCGAGGTGACTGATCTCCAAAAGGTTGAGTAACGTTCCTAGAGTCACATACCTGGTTAGTGGCAACTTAGATCTTCTATCCCTGGTCTGTCTGCCTCAAGGCTGATGCCTTTAACCACTGTTTGGTGATGAATGCATGCATGCGTGAATTAATGAATGAATCCTTGTAGAACGCAGTCTGAAGCCAAAGATTTGTTGGTTGCCAAGAGGGAGCTAGTCTGTAGCCAAAACAAGGAAAACAAAATTGCCAAGAATATCCACTCCCGCATCTCTGGATAAATGGAAACAGGCAGGACTAATCCTTTTTAATAGCGGAGGCATTTCGCCGTGGTAACTCAAATGGAATCGATGTGTAGAAGATAATAAACAGCAGTGAATTATCACAAGACTCACAGAGGCAAAAGCAGCTTTACTGCCTTTGCAGTGGTTGTGTGTGTTGGGGTGAACCACCGCCTTGAGACTTCACTCCCGAAGGAAGCTTCTGGAAAGGGCTGCCTAGAAAAGGTGGTGGGAAAGATAAGCCTACAGCTCAGCTGGTGGCAAATCGTTACCTATGAATTTAAAGTCACCTGTGGTTTTGCCAAAGTCCATGAAATTCCTGTGTGCAGGGTAGGTGGTTAAGGCGGTGCACACTGCTGGGAAAACCTTCCTACATCGATGCCAGGAGAACATGTTTTCTGTCCCTAAATCCTACCCTCCAGTCATGCCAGACTTTCAATGGCCTATCCAGATAGCCAGGTTTTTTTTTTTTTTTCTAACGTTTATTCTTGAGAGAGAAAGAGAGACACAGTGTGAGCAGGGGAGGAGCAGAGAGAGAGAGGGAAACACAGAATTGAGAGAGAGAGAGAGAGAGAGAGGGAGAGGGAGAGGGAGAGGGAGAGGGAGAGAAACACAGGATCCAAAGCAGGCTCCAGGCTCTGAGCTGTCAGCACAGAGCCCAACGCGGGGCTCAAACTCAGGAACCACGAGATCATGACCCGAGCCAAAGTCGGATGTTTGACTGAACCACCCAGGAGTCCTCAGATACCCAGTTTTATGTGACTATGCCTTTTATTTTGTTTCCTTTCCTTTCTCCCCACCCCCCTACCCCCACTTTGAATTCCTTTCTTCCTCTAAAACCTGATGTGGGAAGGAGCCACTCTCACCATTGGGCTCCCAGACATTGTACTCAGTCCTCAGGCAAGACTCACAGGGTTTTGTTTACTCACCCAGAGCTCCTCAAAGGTGGAAACTGGGTCTTACTCATCTGTCTTGCTGCACAACCCAGCTGCCCTTAGCAAATGTTCAATGAATGTTTTTACTTTGAGATGAAGTCGAATTGAACTAGTATAATAATCCTTCAGTTCGTACATACGCTATACATTTTAGATATCCTGGTATTATGAATTTTTTTTAAACGTTTATTTATTTATTTATTTTTTATTTTTTATTTAAAAAAATTTTTTTTTTCAACATTTATTTATTTTTGGGACAGAGAGAGACAGAGCATGAACGGGGGAGGGGCAGAGAGAGAGGGAGACACAGAATCGGAAATAGGCTCCAGGCTCTGAGCCACCAGCCCAGAGCCCGACGCGGGGCTCGAACTCACGGACCTCGAGATCGTGACCTGGCTGAAGTCGGACGCTTAACCGACTGCGCCACCCAGGCGCCCCAACGTTTATTTATTTTTGAGACAGAGAGCATGAATGGGGGAGGGTCAGAGAGAGAGGGAGACACAGAATCTGAAACAGGCTCCAGGCTCTGAGCGGTCAGGACGGAGCCCGACACGGGGCTCAAACTCACGGACCGTGAGATCACGACCTGAGCCGAAGTCGGCCGCTTAACCGACTGAGCCACCCAGGCGCCCCTAGATATCCTGGTATTTAATCTTCCCAACAAGCCGAGCTATTTTAATTCTCATTTTCTGATACAGGAAGTAGGGCTTAGAGGGTGCAAGAGTCTCGTGCAAGGTGCCAGAGCCAAGAAGGATAGGAGGTGGGATTCAAACCCAGGCAGTCTGGCAACAGAGCCTGTTAACTGTTGTTCTTTGCTGCCACCAGTCAACTCAAGAGAACTTGCTGGACTTTGACCAAGAGTCTTGACTTTGGGGATGTCATCCTCTGGCTCAGATCTGTGGAAGGGAGGTGTGAACAGGTTGATGAGCTGGTGCACCGATTTCTAGCTCATTGCTGGGGAGTTGCATTTCTAGCACAGAGTACCAGCTGGTTTGTAAGCCCCAAACAGATGTGTGGTTGCACCTTGAACCGAGACAACCCAAGCTATAAATATCAGAGTTTACAGCATGGGATAGTAGACGGAGTATGAACTTTGGAGTTGATGGGATTAAATGTCATGGGTGGCCAGACGATCATAACAATACTGACTGCAGCTCTAGGCAAGCCACTTCATAACTGGGGGGACTTGGTTTCTCCATCTGTAGAAAGGGGACAAATATGTATACCTCCTTCTCAAAATTGTGAGGATTAAATATACGATTCATTCCAGTTTTTTTTTTTTTTTGGTAATCTATACATATCAGATAATTTATCAGAGAATTAGAATTAAAAAAAATTTTTTTAATGTTTATTTATTTTTGAGACAGAGAGAGACAGAGCATGAATGGGGGAGGGGCAGAGAGAGAGGGAGACACAGAGTCGGAAGCAGGCTCCAGGCTCTGAGCTGTCAGCCCAGAGCCCGACGCGGGGCTCGAACTCACGGACCGCAAGATCGTGACCTGAGCTGAAGTCAGACGCTTAACCGACTGAGCCACCCAGGCGCCCCGAGAATTAGAATTTTTAAAAAAGAATTGGTGGCAACTCTACAGTTGAGAAATACTATAAGTAAAAGTAACTCGTTATATGGGTTAGACATAGCAGAAGAGAGAATTAGTGACCTGAAAGTTTAATAGAAAAAAAAAAAACACATGTAGTGCCTTGTATATGAGTAGAGTCAAAAAAAATTTTAGCTGCTGTTCTTTATGGGGGTTATTTGGGTTCGCTTGTTTTTAAATTTGGAGAATGAGCTGTTACTCATTCTGATTCTTCAGTGAACTTCTTCTGAAATAAATGATCAATATGAGTTTTATTTATACCCCAAACGTTTGAAATACATCTGTGATATTAAGTGGGAAAAATCTGCATGGTCAGCAGCTACTGTAGGAAGACTGGACTCTTTCATCCTTGCTCACATTCTTTCAAACATCCCCCAACCCTTCCTTCCTGAAACATTTGCTATTTACTGTGTGCTGGAGATGAATAGGGCACAGCTCAGGGAACTGATGGCCATTAACTACACAACTGATTCCTATTTAGATTAGACAGGCTTCCTTTCTGCTCATCTCTCGTACTGGCGGTCCCAAACCTTGCCACGTCAGGTCGAGGGCAGTGATTGTTTGGCAAGTGCCTCGGTAAAGCAAATGGGATGTGTGGCTTCTTTCCCAGCAATCATCCTCTCCTGGAGGCTCTGTGTTCTGGAGTTTTGGCAGCGAATGGTACTTTAGAGCAAGTACAGCTGTGTTTCAGATTTTCTTTCTGGTAATGAGAAAGAAACTTGATGCAGACAGATGTTCCCACTGAGAACATCTAGAATAAGGGGCCCCTAATAAGAATAAAACCTACCACCACCACCACCACCACCACCAGTGTAAACAACCAGATTCATGTGTTTGAGAACATCAAGGAGCTGACAAGGCAGCTAGGACTTGGGGCATCAGGTCCAGGGAGAGCGGAGGAGCCTGGTCAAGTCAGTCCAGTATTCTGCTGGGTCTTTCCTCTTCAGGCATCTGATAGTTGCATGTTGCATGGAGCTGTAAGGATAATTAGTTGAGCAGAAAGCAGTGGGGTCAAAAGGCTGGAAGACCAAGCAAGAATTTTGGAAATCTCATGGGTTTGGGAGACAAATATTGAAATTAGAGTCTTCCAAGGAAAAGGGTCCTTGGGGAAAAAACAACAACAACAACAACAACAACAACAACAACAACAACAACAACAACTCTGACTCCAAGGTAGTGTCCTGGGATGGCTATATTTTAGGAGCTATAGTAAATTAAAAATAGGGCATCCCTCGGAAGAGGTTGAAGTCCAGCCTCAGATTCCTCAGTTCTCAACCAGATTCAGGTGATTTGCCTCCACTTTATCCAAAAACAGAACAAATCCTTTCTGGGAGAGGATGTAATTCACCAGAGCCTCAAATTACCTTTATACTTTTTCATACATATGCAGTAGTTTGCATTCAATAAGAAATTCCAGATATGTGAGGGAATAGGACCAAATAACCAAAATCTAAGACAAAGACTTGGAATGAGACACATGGACTTTAAAAATAACTGTGATTAATATGCTTTCCACAAGAAAAGATGAATTTTGTTAGAGAACTAGGATCTATTTTAAAAATCATATGACAACTCTAATAGTGAAAGATACTGTAGCTGAAACTAACTTAATATACAGGTTTAACAACAGATTAGAACGGGAAGGAGGATTAGTGACCTGGAAAATCAATACATAATATACACACAGAAGCCTATAGAGAAAAACTGATGGAAAGTACAGAAATAGTGTGAGGCACGTGAGACATGTTGAAAAGATCTAATAGATATAACTGAAGTTTTGAAATGAGCAAGACAATGGAGCAGAAGCAATATTTGAAGAGATACTGGCTAAGAATCTTCCAAAACTGACGAACAACATCAAGCCATGGGCCCGAGAAGTTCTAGAAATCCCAAGCAGAGTAAGTACAAAGAAGACGGTCCTGCATGCATCATCATAAAACTTATGAAAACCAAAGACAAAAAGGAAGTCAGAGGGAAAAAGACATTGTCTACAAACAGGCAGTAAAACAAACAGCTGTATTTTTTATTGTAAAGTAAGCTCTAGGCCCAACATGGGGCTTGAACCTCGTGACTCTGATACAAAGAGTCACCTGCTCTACCGACTGAGCCAGCCAGGTGCCTCCAAACAGCTGACTTTTCTAAAGTCTCGGTGAAAGCCATATTATCAGAGACAGTGGAACACCATCTTTAAAGCACAGAAAGAAAATAAGAGCTATGTAAGAGTTCCATATCTAGAGAAAATAACCTCATAGTACAATGGTGAAATACAGGTGTTTTCAGGTAAATAATCTAGAGAATTTCTTGCCAGCTGACCATACTAAAAGAAATACCATCATACCAAAAGAGGGTTTTGAGGCAGAAGAAACATCCTAGCAAGAACAGAAATTCAGGAAGGGATGGAGAAAAATTCAAAGGGTAGTTATGGGTAAATCTAAATACATGTTGATTTTAGAAAATAAATAATATAATGCAAAGACAGCCTAATCGAAAAAGAAGCCTATGTGGTATATAGAAGAAGATATACAAATGACTAATAAAAGATACTCAACATCATTAGTCCTTAGAGAAATGGTTATAGTAAGATAGGCAGTAACAAATGTTGGTAAGGATATGGAGAAATGAACATTTTCATACACTGCAGGTAGAATGTGAAATGGTAAGCCATTCGAAAACAGTTTGGCAGTTTCTGAGAGAGTTAAAACTATCATATGATTCAGCAGTTTCTCTTCTATGTATCCGCCCCAGAGAAATGAAAACAAATGTCGAAACAAAGGCTTTTAGGTAGATGTTTATGTCAGCATTGTTCATGTAGCCAAAAAAAAGAGAAAGAAACAACATAAACATCCATAGACAATATGCAGCATGTCGTACAATGGAATACTATTCAGCAATGAAAAGGGATGAACTATTGACACATGCTTTATATCATGGATTAACCTTAAAAACACTATGGTAAGTGAAAGAAGCCAAGTACAAGAGACCACACACTGTGCTTTCATTTATATAAAATGTCCAGAAAGGCAGCTTTATAGTGACAGAAAGTAGATTAGTGGTTGCCTGGGGGCTAGGAATAGGAGTGAGTGCTAACTGTAAATGGACATGGGGGATTTTATTGGGTGGGGGATAAAATGCTCTAAAACTCATTTAAAACTATTAACTAATTTAAGAAGAATGAAGTCTTGCCATTTGCAACAGTGTGGATGAAGCTAGAGTTTATTATGCTAAGTGAAATAAGTCAGGCAGAGAAAGACAAATATCCTATGATTTCACTCATATGTGGGGTTTCAGAAACACAACAGATGAACATGGGGGAAGGGAAGGAAAAGTAAGATAAAAATGAGAGGAGGCAAATCATAAGAGACTCTTAAATACAGAGAACAGATGTGTTGCTAGAGGAGAGCTGGGTGGGGGCATGGGCAAATGGATGATGGGCAGTAAGGGGGGCATTTGTTGGGGTGAGCCCTGGGTGTCATATGTAAGTAATGAATCACTGGGTTCTCCTGAAACCAGATACACTGTATGTTAACTAGAATTTAAATAAATAAATAAATAAATAAATAAATAAATAACCCTAATTTATGCTGATGGTTGCACCACTTGGTAAAATTTACTAAAAATTATTGAATTGTATACTTGAGATGGGTGAATTTTAAGATATGTAAAGTGTACCTGAATAAAATTGTTTAAAGTATGTGCAAAATTAAAAAACATAACCACAATGACACGAAATCAAGTGAAGTCAAAGGGAATTAGCATTGTAAATATCTTGAACTGGCCATAAAGTGGTAAAAATTATAATTCATATTAGACTCTAATAAGTCAAAGATGTGTGTCAGTATCTCTGCAGTAACCATTAATAGGAGGGTGGAAATATGTAACTGAAAACATAATAAGGGGATAAGTATAATAAAAAATACTTGATTCATCAAAAAGAAGCAAGAAAAGATAGAGCAAGCAACATAAAACAGTTTGACAAATAGAAAATAAGTGGACTTAAACTCAGATATGTCAATAATTACATTATACATGTAAATAAATTAGATATTTCAATTAACAAAGAAAAAAATCCAATGTTATACTCTTATAAGAGATAAGCCTTAAATATAAGATACAGAAATATTTGTAGTAAAAGGATAGAAAAGATATATACCATGCAAACACTAACCCAAAGTAAGTGGACACAAAAGTGTCATTTTGTTAATATAAGACAAAGTGGACCTTAAGGCAAAAGCCATTATGTTTCATAAGATGGAGAAACATTTCATAAAGTAGCAAAGATAGGCCCAATCCCCCTGAAAGATACAAAATCTGAAAGCTATAAATTAAACAATTCCTATGCACCTACTAACATTGCCTCACAATACATATAGCAATAAGTGATAGAACTAAGAGCATTTTCACAATGAGTTTTTAACACAACTGTGCCTCAGGATGATTTTTTAGAAACATTTGACTTTCAGTGGTGTAGTTTGGGAGTGTGTGCATGTGTAGGGGGAGTGGGAAGAGGGAGAGGAGATTTTTATGGACCTAGTGGGTGTGTGAGCTAGGATATTGGGAATGAGAAATGCTGGTTCTGGCAAGGGCCACCCGAGTGGGGAAGGAGGTGGTGGTGTGGTCCACAGACATCAGTGGCGGTTCTTGTGCTTGCTTTGGTCCCCTCTCTGCTCAACTCCTGAGGAAGAACATTGACGTGTTCCATGGAAGGCATCTCTCCAGCAGCAAGAGTGGCCAGATGTCAGCCATCAGGCGGTCTGGGCTCCTGAATCCTTGGGGGAGAGTCACTCAGGCAGATGATACTATCCTATTTTTAAATAAACCCAGAGTTAGTCTTTCTGTATTCTTTCCCTGGTCAGCAATTTCTGGTGCTTTTCTATCAAGAAGTGCATTTTTGGCTAACCTGAATCCCTCATGTCTTGATTTAAGTGCCTTTAATCTGCTTACCACAGTCATCTTGATAGAATAGGAGAAACCTCACATAGCTAACTTTTAAAACAAGGTTTTTATTTCCTCAATCATAAAATGCATAGTGGAGTCATGAAGGGTCCAGATTCTGGAGCCAGTTTTCCTGGTTCCAAAATAGGATCGTCCTCTTACTAGTTGTGTGCCCTTGGACAAGTTATTTCTCTTTTTTCCCCATCCATAAAAAATCAGGAGTTCTGAGGA
Organism: Herpailurus yagouaroundi; assembly: GCF_014898765.1. Classification (NCBI taxonomy): domain Eukaryota; kingdom Metazoa; phylum Chordata; class Mammalia; order Carnivora; family Felidae; genus Herpailurus; species Herpailurus yagouaroundi. The sequence goes on from NW_024412388.1 coordinate 9,948,697, forward strand.
TTGAGAGGTCACGAACACAAAAATCTGCCAATATAGTGATCAATAGTAATTATTATACTCACTGTAGAAAATTAGAACTGTTTCACCTATCCCTCCAGTACTGAGGATAATCCTTGGCATCTAGCAGCTTCTATTTTGTTTTTATTTCCAGTGTAGTTAACATACAGTGTTAAATTAGTTTCAGGTGTACCATATAGCAATTCAGAAATTCTATGCACTACTCAGTGCTCGTCACGACAAGTGTCCTCTTTAATTCCCATCCCCCACTCTCCTCCCCTCTGGTAACCACCAGTTTGTTCTCTATAGTGAAGAGTCTGGTTCTTGGTTTCCCACTCGCTCTCTCTCTTCCTTTGCTCGTTTGTTTTGTTTATAAGTTCCACATAAGAGTGGAATCATATGGTATTCATCTTTCTCTGACTGGCTTATATCAATTGGTGTAATACTATCTAGCTCCATCCATGTTGTTGCATATGTCAGGACTTCATTTTTTTTTCATGGCTGAATAATATTACATTATATATAATATATATATTATATATATGTATACAATATATATATCACATATAAAATTTATAGTTATATATAATTATATGTTGTATTGTATATATAATGTATAATATATATATGTATATCTATATATCACCTCTTCTTTACTGTTCATCTATGGATGGACACTTGGGCTGCTTCCATAATTTGGCTATTGTAAATGGCATCCAGTAGGTTCTTTTCTTAAAATTATTTTATTTTATTTTTTTAAATGAAATTTATTGTCAAATTGGTGTCCATGCAACACCCAGTGCTCATTCCAACAGGTGCCAGTAGGTTCTTAATAAGCAGCTGAAACAGTATTCCAAAAGGCCTGTGGTCTCTGCCTCTGTGTCCCGAAACATATGTCAAAGATCCTAACTAGCCAAGGTTTTATGTCCCTGAAGGTAATAGAATACTTTCTTCATCTGTCTTAATCCATAACCCCTATTTGCCAGGGAGGTCCCCTACTAAAGATGCGTCCTGTAGGTTGTGTCTTAGTTTCCTGGGTAATCTGCTGTTACAAATTACCACAAACTTGACGGCTTCAAATGACAGAAGTATGTTCTCTCATAGTTCTGGAAGCCAGAAGTCTGAAATCGAGGTGTAAGCAGGGTCCCACTCCCTTCTGAGACCATGAGAAAATCTGTTCCCGGCCTCTTCCCAGCTTCTGGTGGCTCCAGGTGTTTCTTGGCTTGTGGCTGCATCCCTCCACCTCTGCCTCTGTGGTCACACTTGCCCCCTCCTCTTCAAGAATCCCTCTGGCTGGGGCGCCTGGGTGGCGCAGTCGGTTAAGCGTCCGACTTCAGCCAGGTCACGATCTCGCGGTCCGGGAGTTCGAGCCCCGCGTCGGGCTCTGGGCTGATGGCTCAGAGCCTGGAGCCTGTTTCCGATTCTGTGTCTCCCTCTCTCTCTGCCCCTCCCCCATTCATGCTCTGTCTCTCTCTGTCCCAAAAATAAATAAATGTTGAAAAAAAAAATTAAAAAAAAAAAAAAAAAGAATCCCTCTGGCTTCTCTCTCATAAGGAAGGATGCTTGCGATGGCATTTGCCATTTACCCAGGTAATCTGAGACAATCTCCCCCACTCAAGGTCCTTAACTTAATCACACCTGCAGAGACTGCTTTCCCGTAGAAGGCAACATCCACAGCTTTCAAGGATGAAGAACCAACTTCCTTGGGTGGCTCTTAACTCAGCCTGGGGAATAGGAAGAACAAAGGACAGTGAGAATGTCGGGTGACTAAAAGCCATCCTGCTTGAGGGGAAAGGACACTTGGAACACTTTCTGCAAGACGCAACTTTCTTGTATTGAAATCCAGTGTTGGCTTCTGGAGCCTTACCTCTAAGACCTCTCTGCAGCCTTTGATATCATGGACTATTTCTTCTTTGTGCAAACAATCTTCGCTGTTTTGATGATACCACCTGGGGTCTCCTGGTTTCCCTTCTGCATCTCTGGAAGCTTCTCTTCAGAAGTTCTGCTGGCTCCTGATAGGCTGCTATTTTTGGAAATGAAGGTGTGCTCAAGGTTTTGCCCCAGGCCCCTGCCCATTTTGCAGATGGGAAAATGGAGGCTTAGAAAACTAATAAGTGACTTCCCCAAGGTCACTCAAGTAGCAAGAGGCAAAATCATGACTTGACTTGATGTATGACTCAGATGTCCCAGCTCTTCAAGGACACATGTGCTGCCTCTCTGGTTTAATGAATCACAGCACCTAGCAGGTACTAGATACTCAACGATTATTCCAGTAAATGCTGAGTAAGACAGAACTCAAACCCAGGTCTTCTGGACCGAATTTATTATTCTTTCTAACCAACATTTTGGTAAGGACATCATTTTTTCTTCCCCGGAGGGAGTAGCTGTCCCAGAAATTGTAGTTCCTCTCAAGATTTTTATTTCCAGCAGCTCTGATTTTTATGTTCAGGGACCACACTTAATTATTGCAAAACACCTGCCTGCACAAAGTACCGTTTTGTTCCTGAATCATTCCCAGGGATGCCCTGTGAGCTCTTGTAGTTGGAGACACAACTTCTGCGAGGGCTCTGCGCCAGCAGCAAGATCTCCTGTTTAAGTGGCAGCGGGAGAGATTCAAGGTGGGCTGACTTGAAAACGATCCCTTATTAGATGGCTCAGGGCTTGGAAAAAGATCAGCCTTCTGAACATCAGGCAGTGGTCCTTATCAAACAGTTAATAATCTCTGCATGGCTTTTCATGAGCATCTCTGTTTGAGGAGGCGTTTTTAGGGTGGAATTCTTTTCATGCCTTTATGTGGGGTTCCATACCGAAGATCGTAATAGCTCACATTTACAGGGCCCTTTCCCCAGGCCAGGCAGCCTTCTGAGTACTCCTTGAACCTTATCGCCTTCCAACTTCACAACATCCTGCAAGGACTGTTACCGCCCCCGTCTTACAAGGGAGGTATCTGGGTCACCGGGCAGTTGACCAAGTTGTCCCAGTTGGTAGGTGGGAATAGGATTTAGACTCATACAGGCTGACCCAGAGCCCCGTCTCCACCTTCAGCCTCTAAGGTCAAAAGCAGTTAGGAGGCTGCTGCTCAAAATGCAGCCGAGACACCACTCGGCTGCAGGCCCAGGAGAGTTCTGCTGCGGCCATTCATTGCAAGACTGGGTTTGACGTCAGGATGATCTTGCTCGCTATGTCTTAGAGGCATCAGGACCAAGTAAGGTACAAAGGCCTTTGAACGGCTTGTGGGAGCCTCCCTGATCTCATCCCTGCCTTCTTCTTCAGCCCCATCTTCTGAGTCTCACCGCCCCCCCCCCCCCACCCCTGGGGCTGAGTTCCTAGAGCACCTGTCTCTCCCAGGCCTCTTTCTTTGCGATTCTACGTGCTTTTGGTCTGTTTGGGCTAGTCTTCCTCCACCCTTGGGCTTCGTTAGTTTCCAAGGCCTTCTACCTGCCCTCCTGATGCCTCTGTGTAAGGCGGTCTCGGTATCCTTTATGCCCTCCTGACCTCCAGGCCAGGTCAGTGCCCTCCAAAGTCACCTCTCGCGGAACCCTGCGTTGCTCCCCCGCAGCAGTTACAGCTGGCATTTTGCACCTGTCTCTGAGATTTGACTGTCTTTCCCACCAGAGCGTAAGCTCCATGAGGACAGAGAGTGTGTCTGTTTTTCCTGGCTGTAAATCCCCAGCTTTTACAACACTGTCCAAGTTCAAGATATTTTCTGAATAAGTGAATTCAGTAGACTGGCAGGAATCAGCTGGCATGTCCCGATTGGGTTATTGGTGCTAATGAAGATCCAGTTTACGAAGGTGGGAGCAGGAAGGAGGGAAGCTGCCTGGGGCAGTGCAGTCCAGCCAGGCCCCAGGGGGCAGGGGAGGGAGGGTTCTGTTGGCACCTAGAGAGGGCTGTTTGACAGGAGCTGGGGTCAGTTCACTGCCACCCAATGGGGAGAGAGCAGAGGAATGAATACTCTGACCTCACCTGCCTCTCACTTCCCATTGGCTGAGTCCACTGAGCAGCCCTAGGACAAGGGGGTCCACTGATACAGTTGGCTTGGGTCTACCTCTTGGGGCATATCAGGGGTGAGGTGGTCTATCCAGAACTGTGTGTTAAATGGACAGCTTTCCCAAGAGATGTGATAGCGGTGTAGTTCCCAGGAAATCATTGGAAAAGGGAGAACAGAATGTTTCTGGTCTTACTGGGAACTGGCCATGCTTGCAGGGGGTGGGGGAGGGGTCATAGGATTTCTTTTAGTTTTAGCTTTTTGTGCCAAAACACTGCCCTGTATTAACCTTTGTAATCTGAACTAGCAGGCAGTAAACGAGCATTTTCAGGTGGAGATTCTCTGAGTGGGGAACTCTAGAGGGAATATGGTAGTGTGGATAGAGCATGGATTTGGGGGTCAGCCCTATTTGAGGTGCTTCCTGACTCCAGGAGAGGCAGCATCGCACAGATTCTGGGGCTTGGGACCTGGGAATAAGCTACATGGGTCCAAATTCTGGGTCTTCCACTTCAAAACTGTGTGTCTTGACTTTCCCATCTGTGAAATGGGGATAATGGTATATGACGATGGGTTGCGCTAATACATACAAAGCACTTAGAGCTGTGCCTGGAACACAGTTGGGTGACCACACTTCCTGGTGAGCTCAGGACAGCACCAAAGTATGTCTGTTGTCCTGGCATAGTTATTGTATTAATTATATTAATAATAGTAATAATAATAATAATGTTGCTACCCCTTCACTGTCAAGAGTTTTGATTTGGAGATAACTCATACGGTTTTACAGGTAACAGGACGATACTAATGTTGAATGCTTGGCTAAGTGACATAGCTGCTCTGAATCTTAGCTCAAATATGGGATAACAATAATGCTTGCTGATATGGCTGACTCAGCTGTTAGGCTGATTCAGGGATGGTGGGATGATGGGACGATGCAGAATGGCTTGTGCAGGGTTGATCCCAATCATGGTGAAGGCATCTGTGGTTCTTCAGGCTCTGAGATCAGGCAGGCTGTATGGACTTGGATGGGTCCCCTGACTCCCTTAGCCATCCATTTACGCATTCATAAAAATCTCTAAAGTGAATGCATTGTGAAGAACGTGGAGCCGTCAGCCTTCAGGCATCCTGGGAGGAAGGCATGGCCCACAGCCCTTTTGCCCTGTTGGTTGTCTTGCCTCAGGCATAGCTTCCTCATCTGCTCTCAGCAGGGCAGTTTTGATAATGGTTTCCCAGGGAAACCTTGAACCAGGTCAGGTCTGTTTGCTGTAAATAAAGGATGGTGTCTTAACCTAGATTCCTGCAGGCCTATGGGAGCTGCTGATTGTTTGAGGACTATTTGATGGGTAATCTTCCCTCTGGCAGCTTCTTATTTGTATGGGAGAAAGGGTTTCAAGGCTCTTTAGAGCTGCTTTTTTTTTTTTTTTCTTTAATTTTCTGAGCTGCCTTCTTGTGCTCCAAATTCCCTGTGCTGGACCTTTCAGTGGAAAGATAGAGAATAAACTGCAGTAAGCTGGGTCAGTGTCTGTAGGGAACAGATAGATATAAACTCCCAGATTCCAGATTCCAGGGCGTTACCCTCAGCTCAGAGCACTTTACTTTATAAGCTAGTCTCTGGGCCATCGTCCAGAGGTGATATCCTACTTTTTATTGCTTTGACCACGGTCCTGAAAAATCTCTCCACTAGATCATCATGCAAAGCTCTTCATGTTGCAAGGTCACTGGCTAACCTGCATACACAGATCAGATTCCAATAATGCCAGCTGGACCACAGCTATGCTCTGTAAGCTTGGGGATGTGCCTTTTTCTCTCTCGGCCTCCACTTACTCATCTGTAAAATAAGAAAGGTGAATCAAAGTCATCTTGACTTCCCTAATTGTGTAATTCTTTTGTTCCTATGATAAAGGGAAATAAATGTTTAGCTCAATGCAAAGGACTTTCCAACAGGCCCAGACTACCTAGTAGTCAATGGAAGGGCTGTCTCAGGAGTAGTGAGAAGCCTGTGTTTGGGGTCATTCAAGTGGAGTTTACAGAACAATCTGGTGGGGAAGCTATAGAAAGGCTTCCTGACTTCAATGGCCTGTTGGCCTGGGATGATTCTTCCTTGGACCATATAATCTCTCTTCTCTCACCCCTCATGTATTGGATGTGTGTTTTAGGTTAATTTACTCATGGGGCAGTTATGGCTACTCTTATGGTTCTGGGATGGTCTAAATCAACACTTTACCTTTATAATCTGGAGGTATATTTTGGCCAGTGGAATACTTAATGCTATAAAAGTCAAGCTTGTTTCTAGTCTCCTTAACTATCGAAGAGAGAGTTTTGCAAAGATATTAGAAAGAGTCTTGGATGACCCTCTGAGTACAAGTTTTATTTTCACCTCAAAATGAATGATAATTTGTCTCAGTAAAGAATTCCTGATCCAAAGTAACTTTTACTCAGAAATTAACCCCTTTTCTTCCAGCACTTGGTGGCGTTCGTTGATGACAAGTCTGATCTCAATTTTATTGTCCTTCCTATGTTGGTAATCTTTTTTTCTTTTCTGGAAGCTTTCAGGATTTTCTCTGTTTTGATTTGCATGTTTACTGTTGCATTACTAAGTGTGGGTCTCTTTTCGTGCATTTGGTGAATCTTTATTTTTTTAAATTTTATTTATTTTTTAATTTTTTTTAATGTTTATTTATTTTTGAGACAGAGAGAGACAGAGCATGAACGGGGGAGGGTCAGAGAGAGAGGGAGACACAGATTCCCTAGCAGGCTCCAGGCTGCTTTTTTGAAAACACAGAGCCCGACGCGGGGCTCGAACCCATGGACCGTGAGATCATGACCTGAGCCGAAGTCAGACGCTTAACCGACTGAGCCACTCAGGTGCCCCTTTAATTTTATTTTTTTAATTTACATCCAAATTAGTTAGTATATAGTGCAATAATGATTTCAGGAGTAGATTCCTTAATGCCCCTTAACTATTTAGCCCATCCCCCCCTCCCACACCCCCTCCAGTAACTCTCTGTTTGTTCTCCATATTTATGAGTCTCCCATGCTTTGTCCTCCTCCCTTTGCTTCCCTTCCCTTATGTTCCTCTCTTCTGTGTCTTAAAGTCCTCATATGAGTGAAGTCATATAATATTTGTCTTTCTCTGACTAATTTCGCTTAGCATAATACCCTCTAGTTCCATCCATGTAGTTGCAAATGGCAAGATTTCATTCTTTTTGATTGCCAAATAATACTGCGTTGTGTGTGTGTGTGTGTGTGTGTGTGTGTGTGTGTGTGTGTGTGTGTGTAGATAGATAGATAGATAGATAGATACCACATCTTCTTTATCCATTCATCTATCAATGGACATCTGGGCCCTTTCCATCAACTTTGGCTGTTGCTGATAGTGCTGCTATAAACATGGGGGTGCACGTGTCCCTTCGAAAAAGCACACCTGTATCCCGTGGATAAATGCCTAGTAGTGCAGTTGCTGGGTCATAGGGTATTCTATTTTTAATTTTTTGAGGAACCTCCATACTGTTTCCCAGAATGGCTGCACCAATTTGCATTGCCACCAAGGCAAAAGAGATCCTCTCTCTCCGCATCCTCGCCAACATCTGTTGTTGTCTGAGTTGTTCATGTTAGCCATTCTGACAGGTGTGAGGTGGTATCTCATTGTGGTTTTGATTTGTATTTCCCTGATGATGAGTAATGTTGAGCACTTTTTCATGTGTCCATTGGCCATCTGGATGTCTTCACTTGGTGAATCTCTTAATCTGAAGATTCATATCTTCACCTTGTCTCTTACTTCTTTTCCTGCATTCTAATTGTTCTCTAATTATTCTAAGGTTCCTGTTAGAACTGTACTGCCCCCTATGGTAGCCACAACACACATGTGACCATTAGGCATCTGAGGTGTGGTTAGTCTGAATCGAACCATGCTGTTAATTTTAAAATATGCTCCAGATTTCTAAGACCTCTTAAAAAAAAGAACACATCTCATTAACTTTTTAATATTAATTACATGTGAAAATGGTAATATTTTATATGTAATGTGTTAAAGTATATTATTAAAATTAATTACACTTATTTCCTTTTTTAAACTTGCTGTTAGAAAATGTAAAATTACATGTGGCTTACATTTATGGCCTGCATTCTATTTCTGTTGGATTGTGCTATATCAGACAGTTATTGGAACCACCAGGGTTTCCTCTTGTATATCTGTTAACTTTTCCCTTGCACTTTATCTTTGATCTCCTTTTCTCTGATATTTTATTTCTCAGATCTTTGAGGTGTGTTTAAAAAAAAATTTTTTTTAACGTTTATTTATTTTTGAGAGAGAGTGCGAGTAGGGGAGGGGCAGAGGGAGACACAGAATCTTAAGCAGGCTCCAGGCTCTGAGCTGTCAACACAGAGCCTGATGCGAGGCTTGAACTCATGAACCATGAGATCATGACCTGAGCCAAAGTTGGACGCTTAACCAACAGGGCGACTCAGGTGCCCCACTTTGAGGTGTATTTTGAGGGACTTCTGAGCTCTATCTTCTGTCTTACACAATTCATCTTCAGCTGTGTCTGTTCTAATATTCAAGCCCCTATTGAATTTCAAATGTTTGTTTATTTTTATTTTGAGAGAGAGAGAGAAAGAGAGAGGGAGGACAAGAACGAACACACAAGGGAAGGGCAGAGAGAGAGGGAGAGAGAATCCCAAGCAGGCTCTAGGCTGTCAGCACACAGCCCCATGTGGGGCTCAATCCCATGAACCATGAGCTCATGATCTGAGCTGAAATCAACTACTTAACCGACTGAGCCACCCAGGTACCTCACCCCTACTGAATTTTTAATTCAGGTGGCTGTGTTTTGAAATGTTGGCAATCCCTAATTGTTTGTGATTATAATAGTCGGTTCTTACAGATTTACTAAACTTCCTATCCCTTTGAGAATATTAATTATGTTTATTTTAAAAGTTATTGTCTGTTTTGTCATTTCCATTTCTTCAAGTGTTAATTCCTTCTGTTCAATTTGGAACTTCCTTTCTAGGTGGAAGTTTCCCTCACGTGTGGGGTGAGTCATGACTGTGCACCTGTCCTCATGTTTAAGATCCCCTGTTCCCTTCTCTCTGAGTATTCTTTCTGTCCACCACAGTCTGTGTCCAGGAATTGTGAAGGATGATTGGGATATGTCATCTGGTGGGTATGCTGGTAGTTTATCTTCCGAGTGAGGAATTCTCTGCCCTTTCAGGGATCTTTTCATACTTCTCTAGCTCTCTGGTCCAAGGGCCTGAACCTACAGTGTCAGGTTGGGAATGTTTCCTTCTGCTCCTTGGCACAAGCAGAGGAGGGGTGCCTGCCCTAGTGTTCTAAATATTGACATGGGGCATCTCTTCTTCAGGGAGTTAAAACTATGTTGTCCACAGATTACCAGGTCACACCAGTAATTCTACTAGGAGGTCGTCTTCTACTGGCCCCATCACTGATGTCTCCTTTGGCCAATGCTCATTACACCAGTACCTAGTGAGACCTGAAGTAAAAATTCTGGAAAGGCTGCTGAGTAAATGAGTGCTGAATGCATTATTCCTAATTGGAACTGGAAAATACGTTCCCATTTTTATTAATTGAGTTGAAGTTACTTTGTACTGATTCCCTCTAAATCATTGGTCTGTATTTCCTCTTTCTGGCATTCTCTTTGTTGTTGCCGTCACCAATTATACGATCGTTGACTCTTCTTTGCTTGGCATGTCAACCTGCAGGAATTTTTATGATGTCTGTAGGTGTTACTCCATCATTTCTTTTTTCGATTTGTTTGTGAAAATGTCAAATTGTCCAAGTTCCAGCCCTGATTCTCTGAGTGGATTTACTGTTTACAGTTGTCTACCCAGAGACACCTTGGTGTTCCTCTGTCTTTTCGTTCCTGTCTGTTCCTGACCTATGACAAAACTGTCCTCCAACTCCTTGCCAGCTCACGTTCTGAAAGGGAATTCTAGATGTATTTCTTGGGAAGGATTCTGACAGACACATGGTCGTTCCTTTCTTTCCGGGCATTGCTCCCAGGCTCTCGTCACTGTGTTTGTTTCCTCCAAGGGTGGCCCACCTAATGATGTGGCTCCTGCGGGAAGGCTGTGCTCATGATACAATCGTGCGTATGTTTGGAGCATGATAGGTGCCCAGTATTTTGCTATTCTGTTGTTGGGGAACAAATTATTGCCTCCAAGGTTTTAAAAAAAAAACAAACCCAAAACATCAAGGACTTGAAGGAGACACACAGAAGATGTAGGAAGAGGTGGAGAGCTGGTGCCTGCTTCTCATTTCTTTGATCCATAGGTGAAGACCCAGGGAAGGGAAGAATGTTTTCAAGGTCATGAGACGTCCTGGTTACTAAGTGAGGCCTTGGCATCCATAGGTTGTGAATTCAGACATATGACAGTGGCTCCTTAATATTGTCTTTGTGTTGCTAGGTGGGTGAGGCCCTTACTAGGTTGGGGACAGCCCATGTGGGTCTTCCCTGGAGGACAGTGTTGCTTTTGTTGTGCCTTTCCTAGTGAAACGCTAGGAATTGAGCTGGAAGAAGAAATCTTGACCTGTGTCAGAGCCTCGTGAGCTGTTGGGAAACTTGGAGAAAGCTCTGATTCCAGAAGTAAGAGCTTCATTGCCTCTGACCAGCGGTGGTCTGGAAGTCAGACGGCCTCCCCGGACCTCTGTCTTCTCATTTGCAACGTGGGCCTTATTGCACACGCTTCATAGAGGTGTATGGGAATGCAAAATGAAATGATACATGCAGCCTAAAAGGTGAGAGTTCACATTTCTTGGATGCCACACGTTGTTCTCAAAGTTGGGGATGAGGGCACTGACCAAGAGAATCCAGGCCCCTGCCTTTCTCGGGGCACGGAGTCCGACAACAAAAACACAGGCAAAAAACTAAGATAGTTTATGACACTGATGAGTTAGACAGTAAGAGGGTGATGAGATATGGTGCCTCTCGGGGGCAACTTTGAATTGGGTGCCCGTGTTTCTGTTAGGATGCAGAGGGCTAGGTATCATTAGAAATACGATCATAATGATGATGGCAGTGACAGTGACACCCAGGAGACCAGACTGGTCAGTGCTCGACACTTAGGGATGGGAACCTGATAGTAGTCATCCTGCTGGGTATTGAATGGGCACGTACATTAGGGCTGACCTCATTCATTCATTCATTCATTCAGATATTTGTTAAGTACTCACGTGTGCTAGGCATTGCCTGGGTCCTGGTACACTACGGGGAACACTAAAACCATGGCGTGTACCCAGACCTTATGATGGAGTGGGGGAGATAGAAGTTAATCAGGCACAAATAGATGTTCCATTGCTAATTTGGTAAGTAGTCTCAGGGAAGAGCACGAGGTATAATTCATGAGATTAACAGGCTGAGGAGAATCTCCTCGGGAGGGAATCCAGGGAACCACATGAAAGGGGAGACCTTACTGTCCGGTCTGGGAGGAGTGATGGCTTGAGGAGGACCCTCTGGGCGGGGAGAGAAGTCTGTGGGAGGGCGGACCCTGAGCGGCCAAAGAGCTTGGCTGGCTCTATAACAGAAAGGACAGCAGTGTGGTGGAGCAGCGGAGGGTGGGGGTTAGCGACAGATGCGTTTGGAGGAAGACGCAGGGACCAGGTTGCGCGGGTCGCGCTAAGAGTTTTGGACTGCACCAGCCGGGCAGTGTCTGACATCCATCCCACCCGCCCCAGGTCACACCTGCCCTGCTGCTCCTGCCTCTGGCCTTGCCCCACCCACGTCCTTTCTTTCCGTTTGCGCAGCCTCCCCCATGGTGGTCCTCAGCCCGGCTCCACCTGTCCCCCTGCTGCCGTGTCTCCTGGCTCTTCTCACTGGCTCAGCTTTCTGCCCTCCCAGAGCTGGTGCAGGCCCGCTGTGACTAGAAACACCGATGGGACAGGAGGCCACCGTGGGGACCATGGCCGACCTCACCGTGAGAGGGTCTGGATGGGCTGCGAGTTGTCAGGGCGGGAGTAACGGGCAGGATTCGTGATTGGTTCTCTCTTCTGAGTCCCCAGAACGGCCTGGAAAATGCCTCAATAGAGTGAGTCCTATGGAACAGTCAATTGGCAGTCAGTTCCACTGCCTACTGGACATGGCCGTGCTCCCACGGGGTCTTTGCACTTGCTGTTTCCTCTGCCTAGGAGGCTCTTCCCCTACCCTGTTCACCTTGTTAGCTCCTATACACCCGTCAGTTCTCAGCATAGATGTTTCTTCCAGGAAACCTCACCTGACGAGGTGAGATTCCCCATAATACTCTCCATTAGTTCACCCCTATGCCAGGAGATGGCCAAATTAAGTCAGCCTTTCTCACCAGACTTTGAGCTCCTCGAGCACAGGGCCTGGGTCTAATTCACTGTTTTAGCCCTGGTGCTCGACACTGACCTGGCTTATAATAGCACCTAATAGGTAGGCAGGAAATCATGTGTTGAAGGCCTGCTACGTGCCAGGCAGTGTTCTGGGAGCGGGGGTGGGGGCCATGATAGAAACAGATATGGGCTATTCTTTCCACTTTTATGTATATTTGAAATTTTTCACAATAAAAAATTAAAAATAGGGGTGCCTGGGTGGCTCACTTGGTTAAGCATCTGACTTCAGCTCAGGTTATGATCTCGCGGTTTGTGAGTTCGAGCCCCGCGTCGGGCTCTGTGCTAGCAGCTCAGAGCCTGAAGCCTGCTTCAGTTTCTGTGTCTTCCCCTCTCTCTGCTCCTCCCATGCTCACCCTCTGTCTCTCTCTGTCTCAAAAATAAATAAACATTAAAATAATTTTTTTTAATTAAAAATATATAAACTGTCTTTTCTTTCATGGAGGTTACAGTCCAACAGGAAAAAAGCCATTAATCACAAAATTTAATCATAAAATTTATCATTATAGATCGGGCTTAGAGAAGGGGAGAAAAAGTGATGATAAGCAGTTAACTTTTACAACTTCTGTCTGAGTCTATGCTGGCATTATTCTGGAGAGTTCTGTGTGCATCACTGTTTTAATCCTCACAAAATCCCTGTGAGGAAAGCACTCTTATTATCCTATTTTGCAGAAAGGGAAACCAAGATCACACAAGGAGGTGGGGCTGGGATCCTTACCCAGATACCCTGACTTGGGAGCCCACCTTTGTTTGGTTGTATCTACTGCCTTTATAAACACACACCTAGGTCACGTATGTTCTAGGAATTCTAGAATCTGCCCCAACGCTGTTCTTATAGACTGCATTTTCCTACTTGCTCCGGCCTCAAAGACTTACTGAAAATCAGAACAAACTCACTCCCTGAAGAGGGCCATCTCTGATGGTACGTGCAGCTACGGTGACCTCGTGTGGCCAGAATGTGAATTGCATGAATACGCTGCGGGGAGGAGGGGGGGGGACCCAGCCTCAGAGTTGTTTCTGCAGAGGCCCCATCTGGGTCACACCTGTGCTGGTGCATCTAAGAACTCAGGGGAGGACAAAGTCTCCAAAGGTGGCCTTTCAGGCATTGGGCATTCGATGGGGCTGTGACCGGGAGAAGTCTGAACTCCTGTCCAGGCTTATGGAAAACCCGGGATGCCCTTCTTCTAGCTTCCCTCTCCTGCCTGGTGCGTCAGGACCGGAGGGCTGTGTGGGCCTTGTTTTAGCCCAGTTCACTTAGTCTCAGCTTTCCCAGGCACCGACCCCGGCTGTTCATTTCTTTGGCCACATAATTACTGAGCACCTACTGTGTGCCAGGAATGTTGCAGGTGCTGAGAATGAAGCAGACAACAAGAGAGACCGAGTTCCTGCCTTTCTCCTTCCCAGAGTTAGAGGAAGGAGGCCCCTCTTCCGCACCTGACCTTACTCCCGTCTTCCTGCTTAATAATTCTGTGTAATGATTTAATGCCTGGGGTTTGTATGCGTGTGGCATCTAAGTGTGCCTTGAGGGAAAGGAACCCAGCTTCTATCCCACTGAAAATAAAGAATAATAAACCACAAAACCAACACATGCACACACACGCACACACACACACGCACACACTCACACGCACACACACGCACACTTACACACACACACACACGCACACATTCTGCCTTCACGATGTTTACTTTCTAGTGGGGAGGGACAGAAAATAATCAGGTGATGATACACATCCCAGAGAGAAGGAAAGCCACGCTAAGTGGGGGGAGCAGAAATTGCAGTGGCACGTGGGTGTTATTTTATGTGGGTGCGCTGGGAAATCTTGGTGCTTAGGCATCATTTAAGGAAGGTCAGAGGTGCCTGGGGGGAGTGCACTTTGATCCCTCTTATTGTCTCTCTCTCTCTCTCTCCTAGAATTACCCAGAAACCGACACGTAAAATGGTGTTTTCATTGTTTGATAGTCAACAGTTCTAGAGGTAGTAACTCAGGGCAAAACCACAATAAAAATTTCCCTGTTGGAGTATTTGCCATACGAGCATATGTCCTGCCTGTTTTATGCCCCTGGACTTAAAGGAAGTGGGGGAGTGAGCCATGTGGGTACCTGGGAAGAACATTCTGGGCAGTGGGAACCGTGGATGCAAAGGCCCTGTGGTGGGAAGACAAGGAGTAGCAAGGGAGGGGCGGGGAGTGTGGCTGCAGGGGCATGCAAAGGGGAGGAAAGGAAGGGAGGCCAGACTTGGGGGAGGGAGGCAGGCGAATGTCCTATGGGGCTTTAGGAGGGCTCCATATTGTTGATGGGACGGATTCTGGCCTCGTGTATAAAGGCAGCCCCTCCTCAGAATGGTGAGTTGCTTTACCCACACAGAGGAGGAGCCATGAGACGACCTCCCGGCTCAGATGCCCTGGTGCCATTTGGGGCTCTCTGGGCTAGGCTTGGTTAGAACTCTCACTTGCATTATTTCCATTGACTTTTACGACCACTTTGAGTGATGGATGCCATTCTGCCCATTTTCTAGATGAGAAAACAGAGAGAAGTGGGGAAGAGCATTCTCACTGGCCAGAACAGTTTCTCCAAAGGCAGGGTGAATGCAGGATCTGGGGACACCCCAGGGATGGGTTGGGGCTGTAGGGGATGAAGCTGAAGAGACAACCCGGGGCCACTTTGCAGGGACTTGTGTATTTATGGTAGGAAGTTGGAACTTTATCTTGATGTCTGCGGGTCATTAAAGGAGGAAGGGGTAGAGTAACATCTGTATTTTATTTTATTTATTTAAAAATTTTTTTAATGTTTATTATTTTTGAGAGAGAGAGAGAGAGAGACAGAGAGCAAGCAGAGGAGGGGCAGAGAAAGGGGGAGACACGGAATCCGAAGCAGGCTCCAGGGTCTGAGCTGTCAGCACAGAGCCTGATGCAGGGCTTGAACTCACAGACTGTGAGATCATGACCTAAGCTGAAGTCGGCCGCTTAACCGACTGAGCCACCCAGGCGCCCCTAACATCTGTATTTTAAAAATCACTCTCATGTCAGCTTTGGTGACGAAACCAGAGAGAGGTGGGCAGCAGGGTGGAGGGGTTCGGATGGCTGGGGAGACAGATGACCAATTTTGGCTTGAATCTTCGAGAAAGCTCTTAACCGTGTAAGATAGGTGGAGGGCTGTTTTCAGGAGAGACAGAGCCTGATTTAGAAACAGGTTGGAAGCTGGAAGTGAGAAAGGGAGGCTAAGGAAGAGTAGGAGGGTTTTAGCTGCCATCTCCCTTACTCTCTAGAAGCTTTGGGGAGCACGGCATTTTGGGGGTGCGGCAGGCGCACTGGCTAAGTACTCCCTGAGTTGAGATCCTCTTCGCTGCCCAGCGTCCGAATGCCCGCTGATTTCCCCCATCGATGGTGTCTGCAAATGCGCGGCACCCTCTTCACGGCAAGCGCGCAGCATCTTTGGACCCTGGACATTCTGTGTGAGATGCTGCTGTAACTGTGCTTCTGTGGCTCCTTTAAGAATGCGCCTGTCACCGGGCCGCCTGGGTGCCTCAGTCGGTTAACAGTCTGACTTCGGCTCAGGTCATGATCTCACAGTTCATGGGTTCAAGCCCTCTCTGTGGTGACAGCTCAGAGCCTGGAGCCTGCTTTGGATTCTGTGTCTCCCTCCCTCTGCCCCTTCCCTGCTCATGCTCTCTGTCTCTCTCTCAAAAATAAATTAGTGTTGGGGTGCCTGGGTGGCGCAGTCGGTTAAGCGTCCGACTTCAGCCAGGTCACGATCTCGCGGTCCGTGAGTTCGAGCCCCGCGTCAGGCTCTGGGCTGATGGCTCGGAGCCTGGAGCCTGTTTCCGATTCTGTGTCTCCCTCTCTCTCTGCCCCTCCCCCGTTCATGCTCTGTCTCTCTCTGTCCCAAAAATAAATAAACGTGGAAAAAAAAATTAAAAAAAAATAGTGTTAAAAAATTAAAAAAAAAAAAGTATGTCTGTTACCTAGGCGATTACAGAGTTTTCTAAGTAAATAACAACTACCTCTTATCTGCCTTCTTATCTCTTAAAATTCTATTTATGCTTTAAAGTCTAGCTCAACTGCCACCCCCTCCAGGAAAATTTCTCTTTTCCCCTCCTTTCTCTCTCTATCCTGCTTTTATGCTCCTTTAAGAGGTTCAGCATTTCTGCTTGGACCTTGTGTGTGTGTGTGTGTGTGTGTGTGTGTGTGTGTGTGTGTTGGGTGGGTGGGTAGCAGGAGGCAGGACAGTGCACTGGATGGGCTTTGGAGTCAGATACATAGGTTCTCATCTCAGCTCTGTGACTTGCCTGCTGTGCAGCTTTGAAATGCCTGCTTAACCTCTCTGGTCTTAGTTTTCTTATCAGTAAAATGGGGATTGAGCGCTTCCCTCATAATACTGCTGTGAAGGTTAAATAAGCTCATTGATCACAGAGCTGGGCACAATGTGTATCATTAATATGCATCATTATGTGTATCATTAATGGTGGGGTGGCGGGTGTTAGTCATTATTTATTCATTTCTTCTGTATTGATTGAGCACCTGCTATGTGCCCTGTGTTGTCCTAAGCACTTGGGGATGCACCGGTGAATAAAACAGACGTGTCTGTCCTCAAGGGAATACAATTCTATATAGTCAAGGGAGAGTGACAAAAAACAACATGTATAACACGTGTTTTGTAGTACATTGGGGGCACCTGAGTGGCCCAGTTGCTTAAGTGTCTGACTCTTGCTTTCAGCTCAGGTCATGGTCTCATAGTTGGTGAGATCAAGCCCCACATCGGGCTCTGTGCTGACAGTGCGGAGCCTGCTTGGGATTCTCTCTCCCTCTCTGTCTGCCCCTTCCCCACTCATGCTCGCTCTCTCTCTCTCTCTCTGAAAATAAATAAATAAAGCCATTAAAAAATATAATGTGTTGTAAGGTAATAAGTGCTGTGGAGAACAGGAAAAGAGTAAAACGGTAAAGCAGGGTAAGGTGGTTGGCAGTGCTTGGGTGGATGTTATCGGTCAGTCACTACTGTGTAACGGTCACCAAACCTGCTGGCTTTGGACAGCAGCTGCTCCCTGGCCCACAGTTGTATTGCCCTGCGGGTCTGCGGTTCGGGCGGGGCCCAGCTGGGCACTTCTCCGGTCTTGGCTGTGTCCGCGGCTGCTGGCTGTCTGGCACGGCCTCAGGCCAAGTCTTCTGTGTTCCCCACGGCCACTCCTCCCCCGGCGGGCCAGCCCAGACTTGCTGTCATGGCAGAAGCAGGGTTCTGAGAGAGCAGATATAGGCAAGACTCGACTGGAGGGATGCTGTCATTTCTGCTGCATTCTAGCGACCACATCCTACAGGGAAGAGCTGAAAAGAGACATTGCAAAAGATGTGGGTACAGGGGAGAGGGAGGGACAGACCACAGGGGCCATTTTGCAGTCAGTCTACCTCAGGGAGGGCCGTATAGGTTGTGGCACGCAAAAGGGTGGTGAGGGAAGTCTCCCTGAGAAGGTGACACTTAGAGACTTGAAGCACTCAAGGGGTCAGTAGGTGGGGAGCGTAGAGAGGCGTGTCCCGTGCGTAGGGTACAGCTGGTGCAAAGGCCCTGGGGCAGATGTGTCCAGGAGGAGCAGCACTGTAAGGCTGGAGGATGGCGGGGGAATGGCAGGGGGTGAGGACAGAGAGCCCACAGTGACCTTTCACACTGAGTGACATGGGTGGGGGCAGGGGAGGGTTTTGAGTAGAGGAAGGATAGGATCTGACTTGCATTTTTTAAGGATGCTTTTGAGTTCTGTGTTGAGCCCAGATCGTAGGAGGTAAGGGTCGAAGTAGGGAGGCCTGCTGGCAGGCTCGTGGAGTGGCACGGGGAGGGCAAGTGTGGGGGCTCCGGCCAGGGGACAGTCACAGTACTGCCTCCTGGGCGTGGTGGCTAACCCTCTAGGGTTGTTTTGAGACTCGCGGGAACGGGTGGCACAAAGCCTGTACTCACTGGGCAGCTGGAAGGCAGGGGCCTGTGTTTACTCCAGAGGGAGCTTTCAATCCCCATCGCTTCAGGTGGAACCTCCTCCCCACACTCCGGACCCGCCAGCGTGGCACCGAGCCCCCCGCAGCACAGGGGTGTATTTGCAGTGCTGGCCCCGGAGACGGCGGGAGCCGGACACGGGCCGGGTTGGACGGATTCACGGCGCTGTGCGGTCACGGGGGCGGGGGGGGGGGGGGGGGCAGGAGCCGCACTGTGTTCACGTCTTCACCGAAACGTGGAATACTCCCCTCGGAATTCGATCTCACGGGACGCCCAGCGTTCCTGATTCCGGCTGGTTTCCCGCCAGGCTGCGTGTCCGGATTCACGGGGTTGTTTGACACGGAGCCCAGGAGAGGGAGGCAGAGTACAGCAGAAAGGGAGCCGACGGTCTGAGTCTCTCCTGGTGTCTGTCATTTTCAATCAGACCCTTTGGGGGTGGCTGCCCTGGGACGCTGAGGCAAGGTCGGGCTCTCTCAGGCCTCTCCGGCCCCCTCCCCTCCCTTCCCACTCCTTCTCCTTCCTCCTCACCTACTCCTTCCCCCCACCTCTTGCCCCTTCCTCCTCTACTCATCCTGTCCTCTTCTACTCCTCCCCTTCCCTCTTCCCCCCCTCCCCTCCCCCTCCCTCTCCACCCCTTCCTCCTCGTCCCCTCTCCTCCCTGCTGCCCTGCGCCTCCTCTGTCCTGCTTCTCTCTCCCTCATCCCTCCTTTTCTTTTCCTCCATTCACACACCTGAACTGCTCTTCATGTAGGGGACTGCTCGGGACAAGGATGAGTTAGCAGTGGGAATGGGGAACGGAGGTAAGGAAGGAGCATCTTCCTAGGGACAGTGATGAGTCAGGGGGCCCCACGGAGCCTCCTGGATCCCGCAGCTCTTTGCTCATGTTTCCCCCTTGGCCTCCGCTTCTGGCTGCTCTTAATATCATCTGGAAGAGCAGTGGTGCCCTCACAGCACTTTCTCGATGCTGGGTCCTGTGGCGACTGACGTGTGAAGTTACCTGGTGATCCCAGAGTGGGTTCCAGGAGGGGAAACTGGGGTTTAGACCTGTCTGGGGCAACAGGGCAGGTGAGTGGTGATGCCAGGATCTGAGCCCAGGAAGTCCCCCTGTGGGCCTGACCTGTCCCCTGCGGTGGGCCCTCACCTCCTGCAGCTGTGGGGCGGTGAAGGGTGGCCAAGCTGAACTCAGATACGCTATAAGGACAAAATACACGCGGGATTTTGAAGTTAGAATGCGCGAAGGACGTAAGATACCTCACTCGTAATCATTTATACTGATCATTTGCTGATCTGATCACGTTTCTGACCTACCAGGTTAAATAAAGCCTATTAACGTTAGTTTCACGCTTTCTTTTTACCTTTTTACATACACTTTTAGGAAACTAAAAGTTACATTTGTGGCTCACAGTATAATTCTATTGGATGGTGCTGGTCTAGAGTCTAGGTTTTATTTTATCTATGTGTTTATTTTTAAAAATGTATTTTATTTTTATTTTTGAGAGACAGAGAATGAGCAAGTGGGGGAGGGGGGCAGAGGGAGAGGGAGAGAATCTTCATCAGGCTCTGTGCTCAGTGCAGAGCCCAGTGCGGGGCTCGATCCCACCACTGTGAGATCATGGTCTGAGCTGAAATCAAGAATTGCATGTGACGGATCCACCCAGGTGCTCTTGGAGTCTGGGTGTTAAATCATCACGCTCTCGGGGCACCTGGGGGGCCGAGTCAGTTAAGCACCCGACTTTGGCTCAGGTCATGATCTCATAGCTGGTGAGTTCGAGCCCCGCGTCGGGCTCTGGGCTGATGGCTCGGAGCCTGGAGCCTGTTTCCGATTCTGTGTCTCCCTCTCCCTCTGCCCCTCCCCCGCTCATGCGCGCGCGCGCGCGCTCTCTCTCTCTCTCTCTCTCTCTCTCAAAAACAAACATTTTTAAAAAATTAAAAAATCACCGTGTTCTATGTCTGTATAGCTGCCTTTCCCTCCCTCTTCCCACTCCGTCCCCTGCCCCAGCCAGACTTTGAGCCTGGAAAGCCTTACTTTAGAAGGGCTCACTTGTCTTTTTATTTTCCATGGTGCCCTTAGATGAGATGTGACACAGATTCGGTTTTTGGGTTTTTTTGTTTGCTTGTTTGTTTTTTGTTTTTATGTTTTATTTTGAAGGCATCCTAAACTCTCAGGAAGTTGAAAAAATAGCCCAAAGGGTCACAGGTACCCTTCACTGAGTTTCCCCAGTGACACTGTAGGTGATGGGGTGGGGGGGGGGTTGGCAAATGTGTGCTGACTTGTTCCAGCATGAACGTAGTAGGCTCCCACTCCTGTCTACCCCGCAAGGAACGCAAACGTTCCAGACTTGGAAGCCAAGATGTTGAGAAGGGTTACTTCAATGGGTCTTCAGAAGCCACACCTCCCTCTCCCTCCCTCCAGCCCGCCCCCAATAATAAGCTTCTGGAATGACCTTTTGGAAGTGACTCTGATGGCATCAGGTGGTGTAGACCTGGATGCAGTGTGGTCTGGTGGGAAAACGGAGAAGCCGGGCATCAGCCTTCCCAATCAGATCCTGCCTTCACACTTACGAATGGTGGCCACTGCTCTGCATTCCCGTGACTCACTGTCCCCTCTGCAGAATGGAGCCAGCGACAGTGCTTTGCCTCACGGCTGGTTCGGAGTAACAGACAGTGGAGGCCAGGTGGTGTCATAGCCACTCTACGGGAGGGGTGCGGTGAGGGAGCAAAGCAATGGCTTACCAAGTGGCCAGGACCCTGGGATCCCAGTTCAGATCCCCCGTTTCTGGACTGGAGAGCGGGCTTCACTCAGCAGGAATCGATTTGCTCTCGGCCGCCAAGAACAGATGCAGCTGGTGCCCTGCACCTGCCAAGGCTGGCACAGCTTTTGTCCCACACAGCCTCCAACACAGATGGGCCAGTGACCTTGGCGTTGACGCACGTGCCTCTCGGCAGCTCTGGGAGGGGGGCTGGGTGCGGTGTGGCACGTGGCGCCTCCCCAGGGCTCCCCTGCACAGAGCTGTGCATCACTGGTCCCCCAGGCAGCAGGACGGAAACCATGGCAACCATGGAGCTGGGACCCGAGACTCCTCTCCCTCGGCCTCTGAGCAGCGCTCGTCCCGGGAATGCTGGTCCTTGGTCCTCACGCTTGGAGGCCTCTCGGGGCCTCCTCCTGCCCCCCACCCCCAGCTCCGCTATCCCAGGGTTTCCATTTCCTGCTGCGATTCCTGCTGGAGAAAATGACTAGTTTGCGAGCCTAGTTTTAAGCTGTTCCTGGCAATGGGGAGTCGGGAGTCTGCTGCCGTGCAGGCATTCAGCGTGGATACTGAGAAAATACCATCTCTTAGGGCATCTTGGGACTGCAGATTCACCTGGTAGGATACCTGTAAGGCCTTTCCTGAGGTCATCTGACAGGGTGGCTTAAGCCAGAGCGGTCTGTAGCACGTGGCCTCTGGCTTTCCTGAACTGCGGGCAGGGACAGGCTTGTGGGGTTTGTGAGGTCTGCAAATAACAGGTCTTTGGAGCTTGTTCTTTGGACCCCTCAGGTATAAAATGGGCTAGAAGCCATGAGGAGCTCCTCCCTTCCCCTCTTTTTAATCCTAGCTGCCAAAATCGGCCAAAATCTGACCCAATCAGCTGCTGTCTTCCCTTCACGAAGCTTGACAGCCAAACTCCCGAAAAGATCATCTATACTTCCCGTCTCTACTTCCGCATCATTCATTCTCTCGTCAAGCCCTTCCGGGTTGGGTCTTGTCCCCACTGTTGAGACCACTGATCGCCTTTATTTTGCCAAATTCCATGGTCAGTCCTTCCACTTGGCTCCTAACAGCATTTGGCACAAGTGATCGTGTCCTCTTTGAAATGCTTTCTTCCCCCCCTTGTTTTTCTCTGACCTGCTCACCTCTCCATTTGAACTTAGAGTGTTGGGCTATCCTGGGTCCCTGTCTCCCAACCTCTGCCCAGTGGATGCTCTCTCCCCAGTTGGTCTCACCTGGTCTTGTGTCTTTATTTTTTTTTTTTTTTAATTTTTTTTTCAACGTTTATTTATTTTTGGGACAGAGAGAGACAGAGCATGAACGGGGGAGGGGCAGAGAGAGAGGGAGACACAGAATCGGAAACAGGCTCCAGGCTCTGAGCCATCAGCCCAGAGCCCGACGCGGGGCTCGAACTCACGGACCGCGAGATCGTGACCTGGCTGAAGTCGGACGCTCAACTGACTGCGCCACCCAGGCGCCCCAGGTCTTGTGTCTTTAAATGCCAGGCACTTGCTGGGGCTCCTGGGTGGCTCAGTTGGTCAAGCATCCGACTCTTGATTTCGGCTCAGGTCGTGATCTCAGTGTTCGTAGGATCAAGCCTTGCATCAGGCTCTGTGCTGACAGTGTAGAACCTGCTTGGGATTCTCTTTCCCACTCTCCTGCTCATTCTCTTTCTCTCTCTCTCTTTCTCTCTCTCTCTCAAAACAAAAATACACATTAATAAATAAGTAAATGCTAGGCACTTGCTGATGACTCCCATCTCTACAAGTGCAGTAGAACCTGCCTGCCAAGATTCTGCAGTCAGTCATTTGACATCTACTTGGGTTTCTAATAAGCATCTCAAACAACAGGCCTCACGTGGGTTGCTTGATTTGTACCTCTATAAATTCTCTTTCCCAGTCTTCTCTATTCATTCATTTATTCAGTATGCTACATGGTAGGGAGTCTTCTAGGTTCTTGAGATATGGTAGAAAATAAAAAAACAAGTTCCTGCCCTCATGGAGTTTATATTTTAGTTGGGGGGTGTTACGGGTTGAATTGAACCCTGAAAAACTCATATGTTGAAGTCCTGATCTCTAGTACCTTAGAACTTATATGGAAATAGGGTTGCAGATGCAATTAGTTAAGTTAAAATAAGGTCAATTGGAGGGGCGTCAGGGTGGCTCAGTTGGTTGGGCATCCAACGCTTGATTTTGGCTCACGTCATGAACTCAGTGTTGTGGGATCAGGGCCCCACATCAGGCTCTGTGCTAAGTGTGGAGCCTGCTTTGGATTCTCTCTCTGTGTCCCTCTGCCCCTCTCAGCCGCTCATGCGGGAGATAAAAAGATAAGATAAAAAAGTAAGGTCAACTAGAGTAGTGCGGGCTTCTGAACCAATAGGACTGACGTCATTACAAAAGGAGATTTGGACATAAACATGCACACAGGGAGAATACCATGTGAACACGAAAACAGAGATCAGGGTGATGCCAAGGAAGACCAAAGATTGTCAGCTAAACCACCAGAAGCAAGGCGAGAGGCACAGGACAGATTCTCTCTCCCAGCCCTCAGAAGGAAGCAACCTTCCTGATAATTTGATCGTGAGTTTCCAGCCTCTGCCTTTACTGTGAGGCGATACGTTTATGTTGTTTGAAGCCATTAATTCTGTGGTTTTTGTTATAGCCATCCTGGCAAACTCATACGGGAGACGACAGACAATATGCAAATGTATAACATCTAGTGTGTCACAGAGGGATGCAGGTTATGGAGAAAACGGTGCGGCACAAGGGAGTTGGGAAGCCCTGGGAGGGGGTGGTGTTCTTTCATATGTGGCGGTCAGGAAGGCCTCACTGATGGAGCGATGCTGGAGCAGAGACCCGGAGGAGGAAAGGACAGGGGCCGTGTGGGGATTCAAGAGAGGAACATTGGAGCAAGAAGGAGGGGCAGGTTGAAAGACCCTCTGGAGGGACAGGCGCTTATGTTCGACCCAGAATTCTAGGAGGCTTCCTCGATCGCCCTTCCTTCATGCACCACATCCAACCCGACACCAAACCCTGTTGGCTCTACCTTCAAAATATACCCAACACGTAGCCACTCCTCCCTACCTCCACTGCTCTTATCTGCGTTAAGTTACCCTCATCTTTTTCTCGGGGTATTGTAGAAACCTCACAACTAGAAGTCTCTCTATTTCCATTTTTCCACACTCACACCCACAAGACTGCTCTTCATGTGGTGAGCAACCAGGGTGAGTCTAAGTTAGGCATGTCAGACCACTTCTCTCCTCTGCTCACCGGCCCTGAAGGCCCTGAGGGCTTTCCCTGTCTCTCCAAGGAACAACCAGGTCTTGCACCGGCCCCACCCTGGGTGCACTGCCCACCACTGTTGTCCCTGCTGTCTCCGTGGCAGCCATCCTGGCCTTCCTGCCAAGTGGTGAGCAGGCCCAGCCTGCTCCTACCTCCGGTTCCCTGCACCAGCTGCTCCCTTCCTTGGAATACCCTCTCCCAGCTCTTCATGGGCCTTAATGCTTTGCCCTGTTTAAACCTCGGCTCACCTGCGACCTGGTCAGTTCTCCAGGCTGAGGCTTTGCATGACATCAGTCTTCATTGGATGACAGAAGATGACTAGTGCATGTGCTCTAAGCACCACAACACCAGATAAATAACTTCAGGTAGGTTCCATGGGTGATCTGAGAATTTTGCATGGCATTGTCTTTTGAATTCAAATATGGAGGCCAGTGTTAGCTAATAAATACTGGTTCTTAAAGTGATCCTGGGGGGTCAGCAACTCCTGTTTTAGAGGAGAAGAAACCAAGAGCATAGGATGGTTAAGTAACTTGCCTAAAGGCATGTGGTTGGCAAATGCCGAAGATAGATGTACACTTTGGTTTATTTAATGCCAGGGAAGATTTCGCTCTGCTGAGTGGACTCATGTTCCTGTTTGTTTGTCGCTTGTGTCCTAGATTCCAGGAGTGTTTAATTTAGAAAAAAAGGTTTAAAAGTCAAATAATTACATTCTTGGTTTTTCAGCAGAAGGAATATTCCAAATACCATCTGCTCTTGGTCTCTCTTCTGAAGGGGGAAAGTGATGTCTGTGAGGGAATGATGAAGGCATCAAATGTTAGCGGAGTGCTGACGAGGGCTAATAACAGCTCCTGTTTTCTAAGGGTGTCCTATGTGCCAGGCCATGTCTAAGCCCGTCCACACCTCTTCTAGCCCTGTGACAACCCTGGAAGATGTGCCGAGTCACGCTCCCAAGTCTTTACTCTTTGGGAAAAGAACAGGTGGATTGTGGGCCATCGTGGGGCACCTGCCACTATCTGTAGGCAGTGAATCAGATGTGATGCTGCTCAGGGGTGGGGGAGGGGTGATATGACCTCTTAAGATGATTCTTTTTCGGGGCACCTAGGTAGCTCAGTCGGTTGAGTGTCCGACCCTTGATTTTGGCTTGGGCCGTGATCTCATGTTCGTGAGTTTGAGCCCTGCGTTGGGCTCTGTGTTGTGTCAGTGTGGAGCCCGCTTGGAATTCTCTCTCTCTCCCCGCCTTTCTCAGCCCTTACCCCACTCACGCTCTCTCTCAAAATAAATAAACTTTAAAAAAATTAAAAAAAAAAAAGATGATTCTTTTTCTTTCTTTTTTTTTTTTATTTAAAAAAAAATTTTTTTTTTCAACGTTTATTTATTTTTGGGACAGAGAGAGACAGAGCATGAACGGGGGAGGGGCAGAGAGAGAGGGAGACACAGAATCGGAAACAGGCTCCAGGCTCCGAGCCATCAGCCCAGAGCCTGACGCGGGGCTCGCACTCATGGACCGCGAGATCGTGACCTGGCTGAAGTCGGACGCTTAACCGACTGTGCCACCCAGGCGCCCCGATGATTCTTTTTCAAGGGACGTCCACGTTCCTTAACCAGAATGTCAAGATGTCTTCCGTTGTGGGAGCGATGCCCATTCGTCACAAAGAGTTTCTCTGAGAGACAGAAAGTGCAGGGTTTTGCCTGGTTTGTATTTCTGCTCTGATTTACTGGCATGGCCCCCATGCCGGCCGCCTCTAGTTTTTATCTCAAAATAGGCCATTTTTAGCTCTTTCATGGGATCATAGCTTCTGTCCAAGCCAATGAAAGTACTCAATAATGAAAAAAGAGAACTTCAGGCAGAAAGACCTTCTGATTCTGATGATTATAATGGGAGCTGAGCGTGTCAGTGCTGACTCAGACCTCATTATGGATTCGCAGGAAAGTGAAGGGTGACGTATTTTGTGTATCAGCTGTCTGTCACCACAAACCACCCCAAGGCCTGTGCCTTCAAATAGTAAGCGTCTGCTCAGCTTACTTCTGGGTGAGCCGTTGAGGCTGGGCTCAGTGGGGAGGTTCTGTGCTCACTGCTAGACTCCTCACGTGTCTGGGAGGGGGCTGGCCGGGAGCCGATCGAGGATGGCTTTGGCTGGAACCCAACGCCGCTCTCCTCCCCGTGGCCAGCTCAGGCGTATTCTCGTGGCCTAAGAGGGAGGTAACAGCGAGCAGACCTGAGTGTAGAAGAGAACAAATGGAAGCCTGCATGTGACTTTGGAATCTCTGCTTTCTTTGCCTTCGCGAACACTGCTCAAGCCGCAGCGAGTCCCGGGGTGAGCGCAGAATCAGAATCGGATTGCGGGTGTACACGTGGACCACAGATAGAGCTCAGAGGGCGTGGATTCAGGGGGTCAGTGATTGCACGTTTTGTGGTCACGCATGCGTGCATCCTCAGTATGGGCTCAGACAGCGCTCTCGGCATCTTCCCGCACCTGGATGGCCAGACCAAGATGCACCGTGATTCTCTGATTTAAGGGACGCGTGTCTACTGAGTGTCTTGTGAGTTTTCATGTTGGCTCGTTTGGGAAGAACTTCACAAAGCATGGCTTCCGGAGATATGGCATCACAGAGAATTGTGTTTTGTTAAATCAGAGTGGACGGGGCATGTGCAAAGGGAAGAGAGAATATTTCAGTAAATGATAAAATTCAAGAAGAAAAAGACAGCAAGCTCCGAAGAAGCCTCCAGTAAATCACAAACTGGTATTCCTGTGTGAAACGCCACCCAGCTTTTGAAATAAACAGAGGTATGAGGATGATCTCAAATACTTTTGTTTAATTAAGAGGAGTTCAGGGGCGCCTGGGTGGCTCAGTCAGTTAAGCGTCTGACTTTGCTTCAGGTCATGACCTCACAGCTTGTGAGTTCAAGCCCCGCGTCAGACCCTGTGCTGACAGCTCAGAGCTTGGAGCCTGCTTCGGATTTGATGTCTCCCTTTCTGTCTCTGCCCGTCCCCGGCTCGTGCTCTGTCTCTCTGTCTCTCTGTCTCTCTCAAAAATAAATAAACATTAAAAAAATTTTTTTAAAAAGATTAAGAGGAGGTCAGCTGTCAATTGCTGTTAACTCAACAGTCAGGGTTGAGTGCTGAGGGGCGTCAGGCAGGTACGTAGGCCACTCCAGAGGTTCCCTGATCTGCTGTGAGGCATGTGATTCCTCTGTAACACCAACACGGATCAGCTAGAGTGCCCAGAAGGCAGACCCTGAGCCTTTTCCTCTGAGAGACGCTCTTGGAGGTAGGAGAGAACCAGATCATCCCTTGGCTGCAGAGTTGGAATTCTCAGAGGCAGCGAATTCACCAGAGGCAGGCTGGTTTTGTTTGAAGGGAGCTGGACTGGAATCAGAACATCTGGGTACTGTCCTTGCCTCTTCCAGTCTACACACGTTGACTTACTGTCACACTCACTGTCACATTTACTGTGTGTCTTTGGGAAAGTTGCTTTCCTTCTCTGGGCTCTAGTTACCACCTATAAAATTAAGGTGCTTGGCTAATGTCTCCTGCCTGTTCTGTGTCTCTAAGGCCAAGTCTCTGCATTGAGTCAGGGTTTAGAATCTGGATATGCAAATCCTTACCTGATTCATTAATTTAACATGTTTACTGAGTCTCTACACATGCGAGGACCTGTTTTAGGTGCTGCAGATATAACAACAATAAAGGAACTTTTGCTTTCCAGGAGCTTCTTTCTTCCTCCTCTTATTCTTCCTCAACCTCCTCCTCTTCCTCCGTCCCCACCTCCTCACCCCACCCTCTCCTCCTCCTCCTTTTCTTCCTCTCCTTCATCTTCGTCATGATCATCTGTAAAAGAGTGATGTAATACTGAATCATCCCGTACTGTGTGCTAAGTCCTCTCTTTACGTGTACCACCTGACTTAATTTTTATATCAGCCCCGTGAAGATAAGGACCCGTATTGCCGCTGTGCTGCGTGTTTTCTGCTCACCCCTCTCCATCCCCTGCCCATCCTTCCTCGCCCTGATTTGTGCTCTAGGAGGGCTGAGCACATGCAGTGACTTCCTTGTTCTTAGGCTTCCATTCGGGTTTGGTCACTGGAGACACTGGCAGAGGATCAGAGGAGAGTGAGGTGTCTGAGTATTTGTTTACCTGGCTCCCTTCTTACCAGGTGACCGTGGACTCTGGTTCTGGGCAGGCAGTCCCTTCCACACAGCCCTTTTCTGTCCTTGCCTTTCAGGCCTTTGAGTGATTCAGTTTTCCACTGTTGCTAGCCCCAGGGGACTCTGCCTTATTCTTTGTTGTTTAAATCCCCACCACGCCTTGGTGTGTAATCTCCCTGTGAAACTCTTCTCCTGTAACTCACCATGAGTGCACTTGGATGGATGTGGCCACGTTTTGCGGAAACTGACCTTCAGTACTGGCCCTACCACTAATGAGCTGTGTGATCATCCCAGCTCTCAGCTCAAATACTGCCTTTTCAGGGAAGCCTTCCCTAGTGGCCTAAATGCCCCCTGTGTCAGGTGTCCCCCAAGACCGCTCCCAGGTTTGATGATCCATTAGGATGACTCACTCAACTGAGCATGTAGTGGTATTCATGGCTATGACTTAGTAAGAGGCTCTAAAGCAAAATTAGCAAAGGGAGAAGGTGCATGGGGCAAAGTCTGGTGGAAGCCAGGCATAAGGTTCCAAGAGTCCCCTCCCAGTAGAGTTACACGGGACGTGCTCAATTCCTCTGGCATTGAACTGTGATAACGTGTGAGAAACGTTTTCTAGCAGGGAGACCCATCAGAGACTCAGTGTCCAGGGTTTTCCTGGGGGATGGTTGCATAGGTATTCGATGCCTAGCATGTGGCAAAGTTCTAGACTCCCAGAAGGAGAGTAGGTATTCAGAGTAAGACGTATTGTTTGTACACAAACAGTCTAGGCACAGAAAACCCCTTTTATTATTTAGGGAAAGTTTTATATCCATGTAGGGAACTGTTTACAATTCCAGGTCACAGATGCCAGCTATAGTGTGTTGAATGATGTCCACATCTAATTCCTGGAACCTGTGAATGTGAGTTTATTCGGAAAAAGGGTCTTTGAAGATGCAATGAAGTTAAGGATCTTGAGATGGACATTATGTGGGTGGTCCTTAAATCCAGTAAGTGTCCTTATAAGAGACACATGGGAGATTTGACAGAGGAGAGGGCAATGTGATCATCGACGCAGAGGTTGGAGGAAGACGGCCACAAGTCAAGGGACTGCAGGAGTGCCAGAAGCTTAAGAGGCAAGGGACAGATCCCCCTGGGGAGTTCCTAGAGGGAGTAAGTTCCTGCCAGGTTTGGGACTTCTGGCTTCCTAACTTGTGAGGGAATAGATTCCCATTGTTTTAAGCTGTCCAGGTTGTGGTAATTTGTTACGGCAGCTACAGAAAGCAGATACACCCACTCTTGACATGTGTCTTCCCTTACTTTGTTGTTGTTTTCCTCATTTGTTTGACACCTATTTATTGAATATGTTCTATACTCTAGGCACTGCGCTAGCTTTTAGGTATACAGTAGTAAGGAAAACAGGGGCTCTGTCCTTATAGATTTGACGGTGGGAACCTACAATAGGAGGATAGATCATAGAGCACCATTCAGGATAGAGGTTGAGTCAGCTGCCCTGCCCTACATCCAAGTGTGTGTTGATGAACTTTGCCACTTTCTCGGAAAGGCAGGTGGTGGATGCTGGGATGATTGAGTGTGTCTCATGTCCAGATCACTATTCAGAACCCAGGGGTACTTCATCACAGCCCAGACCAAGCACATGAAAAAAGCCTCTTTGTTCTAAGAACACTTTGCACGAGAAGGAGCTCGAGATATCACCGGGGCGGGGGTCCAGTCTTTCCTCTGGGATTTAGGCCAACGTGCCGCAGAAAAGAGCTACATGTGGACACTTGACAGTACTTTCTCGCAGCTCGAACAATAATGTCGACTTTATGTTGTTCCTGTGTCTCCCCTACTAAAATTATAACTACCCAAGGACACTCTTGTGTCTCCAGTGCTGAGTACAGATCTTGGCAAATAGTAGGCACTCACTGAATAGTGATGAATGAGTGAGTGAATGGTCATTGCTCTTTCTTCTTTAATTTTTTTTTTTCAACGTTTATTTATTTTTGGGACAGAGAGAGAGAGAGACAGAGCATGAACGGGGGAGGGGCAGAGAGAGAGGGAGACACAGAATCGGAAACAGGCTCCAGGCTCTGAGCCATCAGCCCAAAGCCCGACGCGGGGCTCGAACTCACGGACCGCGAGATCGTGACCCGGCTGAAGTCGGACACTTAACCGACTGCGCCACCCAGGCGCCCCTGCTCTTTCTTCTTTAAATGGCCTTACTACACCCACACCATCAGATGGTATTGATGCATATGTCTCCCCTACCAGACTGTGAACTCATGTCCGAACATTTTTATGGTCCTAGCACAACAAAGGGTTCAGCCAAGACTTGCTGAATGAAAATAAATCAAAGAGGATACGTATGAGCACAGTCACAATAAGCCCAGATTTTGCAAGGTGTTTTGACGAAAAATGAAAGCAACATTTCTTAGAGTGCTTGGGAAGTCTCTGCTAGATTTGGGTCACTTTTCCTCTGGGTTTAGATGTCCAGGACAATTAATTTTGTTCAGTCTATTGCAACCTGCCCTGAATTCAGACGCCTGAGTGATTTTTATAAAACTTTGGCTGTTGCTCTTATGGGGCTGATTCCTGCATTAATACTCACATCCCATCTGTTCTGCTCTCCAAATTCTATCTTTGTGAGACTTCTTAGAGTTGGCCTCTAGAATCTTAGTTTCCAGATGATTTTCCCATTTGTAATAATGACTGTTCCGTCTAATTTTTATCCCTAATATTTCCTGATGGACTTACCAAACGCATTCGTGCTTTTGATCTTATGAGGGAGGAACACGAAATAGACTAATAAAAATCCATAATGTAACCGCTTTAATAAGTCAATCTGTCCTTTGCTGTCATAGAAGCAAGCTTCCATTTCACTGTTCAAGAACTCATCAGATGAAATGACCTCCCCGTCAAGACAAATTACTCCATATGGTAATGTAATCACAAAGGAGAAACATTATTTTCCTATATATTATTCCCTGCAGAAATTGTAGTAAGAAAGCCATCATATTAAAAATATCTAGGAAGCCGAAGTTCCTATTTGCCAGCCTGATGGAGTTTCATTTTCTTTATAGGAGAGGCAAACTCAGTTCTCATTGGCAGCATTTTATTTTAAGGGTTCATTAGGCAATTGTACATTACACTTGGACACCTGTGGAAGTGTAGATTATATCTACATGAATATAAATGCCTTTGTTATGACTCACACTATTACAGTCAATAACAGATGCCTTTTTAAGGACAGACACTTAAAATGAAGTGTGTATGGATGTATCCACCTATCTTCCTTAAAATGTTAGTGGCAACGTTGTGTGTTTTTTAAATTTAGGAAGTCAGTATGCAGAGAGATTAAAGCATCTCTACTCTATTAAGCGTCACCTTCCGTTGAAAGTGTGGTGGTAGTCAGAAAAATGTATGTGTTTAAATTGCGTCTTCCTTAATGAATCCTCTCTTTGAACCACATTTACTGAACAAGGAAAATATTTTTCTTCATCTCAGTAGGGCCACAAAGACAATTCATCCAAGGTTGAGTTGAGCTAGGAGCCCTCCTGTCTTATGAATTATTCAGTAGTTTCCCACTTCAGAAATATAGGTTGGCTCTCTATTGTTGGTGAGGATCAGAGAGGAGGTGGAAAGAAGAGCGGATCTTAGTGTGCAGAAAAATTGTCCTTTATCCTTGTTTTTCAGCTCGGTTCCTTTGTTCTGGATGTTATCCAAAGAGAACTGGGGGTGAGGTATATCAGTGGTAGATTGGAAAGAACGTGGACCTTGAAATACAACTCAGCGCTCCTATTTCGATGTGTTTTTTTTTTCTTGTGAAATAATTTAAAGCCCCTATGCCTCTCTTTCTCATCTATAGCATGAGGATAATTATTACACAGGATTGTTCTGAAGTTTTTTTTTTTTTTTAATTTTTTTTTTCAACGTTTATTTATTTTTGGGACAGAGAGAGACAGAGCATGAACGGGCGAGGGGCAGAGAGAGAGGGAGACACAGAATCGGAAACAGGCTCCAGGCTCCGAGCCATCAGCCCAGAGCCCGACGCGGGGCTCGAACTCCCGGACCGCGAGATCGTGACCTGGCTGAAGTCGGACGCTTAACCGACTGCGCCACCCAGGCGCCCCTGTTCTGAAGTTTTAAAGAAGTAATGTAGAACTTCTGATTCCATCGGAGTAGCATGGATAGATTAGCCCTCCCCTCCCTCTGAAAATAATGATAAAACCAGATAAAATGCACCAAAAAGAGAGGTAAAATCCTTCTAAAGATACCAGAAAGCAATCAAGGTAACCAGGACTTAAGAGACCAAAGCCTGGAGAGAAGAAAATCTCATTCAGATGAGTCCTGCATTTATCCCTGCTTTCCCCACTCTGCTGATGCACAGAAGAGGGGAATAGAAGTTGAGCAGAAAGAGATGGCCTGAAGTTATAGCAGTTTTGATAGCATGAAAAGAAAGGAGTTAGACTTTTTGGTGCCAAGACAGTTGGGACTAGAAGAACCAATGTCCTAGAAAAGAGGAAATCACAGAAAAAAATGAGCTCAAAAGTGTATTACAATTTTACATTAATGCAATTGTCAAACTCCTAACCTGTACATGTGTGGGGCAAGACTCAGGAAACAAACAAGTGCAAAGCAATTGCTAAGAGATTAAAGAGGTAAGCAGAAGTTTTAGCAGTTACACTGAGTCTCTACAGTTTTCATTTTCACAATGTCTGGCATTTAATAAATTACTGCACATGATAGAAAACAGGACCAAATGATTGAGTATCACAAGAAAAACAGATCTATGGGTGATCAAAATATGGAGTTTTCAGACACAGACTTTCACATAACTATGGTTCATTTTTTCAAGAAAGCAGAAGAAAGTGTGAAGAATTTTACCAAAGAAGTAGAGTATATTTTAAAAAGTACATGGAAATGCTGTACCTTAAAAATAAAAGAACTGAAATTAAGAATTCAGTAGGTAAGTTTAACAGTAGATTAGACACAGTAGGAAAGAGAATTAGTAAACTGAAAGGGAGGTGAGTAGAAAATATCTAGAGTGAAATGCAAAGAGAACAAAGGATTGACAAATGCTGAAAAGAGGTTAAAAGACGTGTGGGACACGCTGAAAAGGTCAAACATGTGTAAATGAAATCACAGTAAGAGAGAAGAGAATGTATAGAACAGAAACAATATTTGAAGAAAATACTGACTGAAAAATTTTTATACTCCTCAAAAGCATCAAGTCCCCAATTTAAGAAACCCTATAAAACTCAAGATAAATGGCACTAAAACCACTCTGGGAACATCATAATAAAGAATATTCACAACCAAATACAGAGGATGTCTTAAGGGCATCAAGAGAAAAGAGATACCTTACTTTAAACAAGCAATAAGACCAATGGTCAATTCGTAAGCAGAAATGATAGACAGTAGATGGCAATGGAATGACATATTTAAATTATTGAAAGAAATAAATGTCAACCTCCATTCCTATACAAGGCAAAGAAATCTTTAAGAAATTAAGACAAAATAAAAAAATTTTCAGAAAACCAAAACTTAACTGCATTAAGAGGAATATTAAAGCAAAAGGAGAATACTTTTGGATGGAAGATCGGTATCTAGGAAGAATCAGAAAGGGTTTATTTATGGTGAATCTAAGTGAATCTGTCAAATTCAATAATAGTAGCAATGCCTTGTGGGGTTTAAAATATAAATAGAATTAAAATACATGGTGAAGTAGCCACAAAAGTCAAGAGATAGGCAAATAGAGTGAAAGTGTTAGAAGATACTGGCATTGTCCAAGTCACGATAATGTCCTAATATGGGTAGATTTTAATAAGTCAAGCATACATATTGTAATCTCTATGGTAATCACTAAAATAATACTAAAATGTTATATAAATGAGAATCTGATACAAGGAAGAAAGTAAAATAATAAAAAATTATTTGAGTAATTCAGAAGAAGAAAAGAAACCACGACAAAAATTGAACAGTAAACAGAGGAGACAAATATAAAACAAATAGTGAAAAAATAGTTTGAACTCCAGTATATCAGGGATTACACTAAATGTAAAGGGACTAAATATTCAATTACAAGCAAATATAACTAGACTAGATTTTTAAAAGACACTAACTATATGTTGCTTATAAGAAATATGCCTTAAAGGTAAAGACATTGAAAAGCTAAGTGAAAAAGGGTAGAAAAAGACATACTATGAGAATCCTAACAACAACAACAAAAATGCTGGTGTACTGATAACACCAGACAAAATAGACTCTAAAAATATTACTAGACACAAAGAAAAAGTTTTATAGTAACAAAAGATATTTCAGTAGGAATATATAACAAATCTAAATTTGTTCCTAAATTTCACTGGATTGAAATTATACAAAATATATTCTTTGACCACAGTGAAATTAATCAAGAATTCAATAAAGAAAAGAGGACTAGAAATTTCCAAATGCTTAGGAGTTAAGCTTCCTCATTTTTGTCTGCTTGTTCTATCAATTACAGAGACAAGTATCTTAAAATCTCCAGCCATAATTGCGTATTATTGATTTCTTGCTTAATTTCACTGTGGTCAAAGAATATGTTTTGTGTAATTTCGATCCAGTGAAATTTGTTGAGGTATGCTTTGTGGCCAAATATTCTATTTTGGTAAAGGTTCTCTGTGTTCTTGATAACAATGTGTGATTCTGTTGTTTGTTAAGCAATACACTACAAAATGATCTACAAAACAAAAAAAATATCATAATGGAAATTAGAAAATATTTTGAACTTAATGACAATGAAAATATGACATCCAAATTGTTAAACTCAAACTATGCTTGAAGGAAATTTATAACACAGCAGGCATATCTTAGAAAAAGAAGAAAAGTTGAAAAAAAATCTGTGATTTATGTTTGCATCTCAGAAAGCTCTGAAAAGAACAGCATATTAAGTCCAAGGAACATTGAGAAGATAAATAAAAATTAAAAATTGTGAATCAGTAAAATAGAAAACAGATATATAGTAGAAACATCTATGGATCCCCTTGAATCTTAATAAAATTGGTAACTTCCCAACAAGGGTAATCAAGAAAAAAGAGAAAAGAAAAACATAAAATATTAGCAAACTGAATCTAGTACAAAATAAAAAGGGCAATACATTGTGAGCAAGTTGGGTTTATCTCAGGAATAAAAAGATAGTTTAACATTTAAAACCAACCAATGAATTTATGACATTATTAACACAAAAAACAAGGGGTGCCTGGATGGCTCAGTCAGTTAAGCATCTGACTCTTGATTTTGGCTCAGGTCATGATCTCATGGTTCATGGGTTTGAGTCCCATACCAGGCTCAGCACTGACAGTGTGGAGCCTGCTTGGGATTCTCTCTCTCTCCCCCTCTCTCTGCCCCTCCTACACATGTGTGCTCGCTCCCACCCTCCCTCCCTCACTCAAAATAAACTTAAAAATATAGAACAAAGGACAAAACATAAAAAACTATGAGCACTTCAATAAATGCAGAAAAGACATTTTATAAAATTCAACATCCAATCATAACAAAACTCTCAGCAAACTAGAACTATAAATTCCTAATCTGATAATGAGCGTCTGCATAAAACCAATAGCAAGAATTTGACTTATTGGTCAGATATTGAAAGTATTCTCTTTCAGGGTAGGAACAAACAAATCTATCTACCATCACCACTTTTATTCAACCTTGGACTGAATTTTAACAATGCAGTGGTAATTTATAAACAATTGTATAATCATATAACCCAAAAGAATCCAGAAGTATTCTATTAGAATTAATAGGTGGAACCAGAAAGTCCTGAAGAGCCAAAGTAATGTTGAAAAAGAAAACCAAAGCTGGAGGCATTGCAATTCTGGACTTCAAGCTGTGTCACAAAGCTGTAATCATCAAGACAGTATGGTACTGGCACAAAAAAAGACACATAGATCAATGGAACAGAATAGGGAACTCAGAAATGGACCCACAGACGTATGCCCAACTGATCTTCAACAAAGCAGGAAAGAATATCCAATGGAATAAAGACAGTCTCTTCAGCAAGTGGTGCTAGGAAAACTGGACAGCAACATGCAGAAGAATGAACCTGGACCACTTTCTTACAGCAGACACAAAAATAAACTCAAAATGGATGAAAGACCTAAATGTAAGACAGGAAACCATCGAAATCCTAGAGGAGAAATCAGGCAGCAATGTCTCTGACCTGGGCTGCAGCAGCTTCTTCCTAAACATGTCTTTGGAGGCAAGGGAAACAAAAGCAAAAATGAACTATTGGGACCACATCAAGATAAAAAACTTCTGCACAGCAAAGGAAATAGTCAACAAAACTAAAAGGCAACCAACAGAATGGGAGGAGATATTTGCAAGGGACATATTGGATAAAGGGTTACTGTCTAAAATTGATAAAAGAACTTATCAAACTCAACACCCAAAAAGCAAATAATCCAGTAAAAAAATGGGCAGAAGATGTGAATAGACACTTTTCCAAAGAAGACATCCAGATGGCTAACAGACACATGGAAAGATGCTCGACATCACTCATCATCAGGGAAATACAGATCAAAACCACCATTAGATACCACCTCAGACCTGTCAGAATGGCTAAAATGAACAACTCAGGAAATAGCAGATGTTGTTGGCCAGGATGTGGAGAAAGGGGAACCCTTTTGTACTGTTGGTGGCAATGCAAACTGGTATAGCCACTGTGGAGAACAGTATGGGGGCTCCTCAAACAATTAAAAATAGAACTACCCTATGAACCAGCAATTGCACTACTAGGTATTTATCCAGAAGGCACAAAAATGCTGATTTGAAAGGGCACATACACCCCAGTGTTTACAGCAGCTGTATCAACAATAGCCAAATTATGGAAAGAGCCCAATGTCCATCAACTGATGAATGGATAAAGAAGATGTGTGTATGTGTGTGTGTGTGTGTGTGTGTGTGTATACATACATACATATATATATGTATATACATATCTATATGTATATACATGTATATATATACACACATATGTGTGTGTGTGTATATATATATACACACATACAATGGAATATTGCTTGGAGATCAAAAAGAATGAAATCTTGCCATTTGCAACAATGGGAATGGAGCTAGAGTTTATTATGCTAAGGGAAATTAGTCAGGTGGAGAAAGACAAATACATTATTTCACTCACGTGGAATTTAAGAAATAAAACAGATGAACATAGGGGAAGGGAAGGAAAAATAAAATAAAATAAGATAAAAACAGAGAGGGAGGCAAACCATAAGAGACTCTTAAATACAGAGAACAAACTTGAGCGTTGCTAAAGGGGAGGTGGGTGGATGGTCTAGATGGGCGATGGGCATTAAGGAGGGCACTTGTTGGGATGAGCACTGGGTGTTGCATGTCAGTGATGATTAACTAAATTCTACTCCTGAAACCAACCAAGCAAACAAAAAAAGTATATAATCAATCACTCTTCCTCACAACCCCAGTGCAGCTCTTTCTGCCCATGGGTCCTATCCCCATGCTTTAATAAAACCACCTTTTTGCACCAAAAAAAAAAAAAAAAAAAAAAATGAACTTAGCCAGGTTGCTGCATACAACTGAACATGTAAAAATTAATTGTATTTCTTCGTACTAAAACAAAGATAAAACCTAAAAATGCCTTTAAACTATGCCTTTAAAGTAGCATAATGTATTAAATACTTAGGAATAAATCTAACAAGTTATATAAGATGTCTACACAGACAACTATTAAACTTTATGGAGAACATTTAAAAAGGAGGGAGTCATTACCTGTGTGCTGCTGACAGCGGGTGGGTTGGGGCAGAATCACCCACTGGGTGCAGCAGTATGGAACTTGGTGGCGACTTTGGAGTGAGCATTTTCAGTATAACAGGCCAATTTGAAGGTAAAAGATTGATTCTCAGAAGTGGAGAAGACAGTGGGAGGTGAGGATTTGGAGACATCAGGAATAAACTATCATCAGAACAATTTTTTTCCATACAGGACAGCAGAGAAATAGGACAGTGGCAGAAGAGGAACAAGGGGTCAAGGAAGGTCTTTGTTGGGTTCTCCTGTTTTTCTTTCTTGGAAGGTTGGAGATGTGGCAGTATACGGTAGAGAAGGAGTTGTGGATTAGAGTTATGGTTTCTTCCATAGGATTCTGGGCTCTGTGTCAGCCAGGGAGTGCAGGTAGGCATCTAGTGCTGTGTCTGCAAACATCCCATGATGTTTAAAAAGGTTCCCTGAACGCCGGTAGGGAAGCGAAGAGACAGTTGTGTTCAGAGCGCACGGGGTAGTTCTCAGGTTCAGTTCTGGCTCAACCCCAATTCTCTGTTAAATAATCAAATCACCAGACCTGCTTATGTTTCTTCATTGTCTCCTATTTATCCTGGGGATAATGTCCAAACCACCCTAGCATGGCTTGCAAGGCTCAGTACCTCCTAGCTGCCACTCACCAATCTCTATTCCGCCTCCCCCATTCTGTGCTCTCTTTTGGCCTGCCTGGGGTGACCAGCTGAGGGACCTCACAGAATGTGAGGCCTTCCATTTTATTTATTTATTTATTTATTTATTTATTTATTTATTTTTAATTTTTTCAACTTTTATTTATTTTTGGGACAGAGAGAGACAGAGCATGAACGGGGGAGGGGCAGAGAGAGGGAGACACAGAATTGGAAACAGGCTCCAGGCTCTGAGCCATCAGCCCAGAGCCCGACGCGGGGCTCGAACCCACGGACCACGAGATCGTGACCTGGCTGAAGTCGGACGCCCAACCGACTGCGCCACCCAGGCGCCCCGAGGCCTTCCATTTTAAAATCTAGAAAGTCTCAGGCCAAGAGCACACTGTATACACTGTATGTTAGCTAATTTGACAATAAATTATATTAAAAAAATAAAAGAGGAACTGATCCCCTAAAAAAATAAAAAGACATTCATAAAAAAAATCCAGAAAGTCTCAGGCAAACCAGGATGAGGGACTCAACTTGCACCATCCTCTCCCTTCACACATACCCAAATTCCTGAAAATTGTTGGCAATTCCCTGAATGTACCTGACTTTCTCTTGACTTTGCACAGCTATTATTCTGCTGGAATATCCACCTCCTGTCTTTTCTCTTGATTAAATCCTTTTCTCCCCTTTGAAAACTCAGGTCAGAGGTCACATTTTTTTCAAGAAACCTTCCCTGTCCTTACCCTCTCTCTGGCCCCCATTCTGGATTGGGTCCCCATTCTGTACTTAGACTCATCTTGACTGTTATTATACCAAATTGATATTTTAATCCCTCTGTTAGGTTGCAAGTTCCTTGAGTATAAGAGCTATGATTTTCATCTTTGTATCCTGAATGCTTAGCACAGTACCCAGAATATAATGATTAATAAAATGCTTATTAAATATAATAATGTATACACAGGTATCATGTTTATGATAGGTTATATGAAGGTAATGGCTGGAAGAAAGTGTAGAGCAATCGTTTCTAAGCAATGTGTAGCCCTCCAAGTCTTCTTTCTTCTTTCTCCTACTTCTTTCTTTTTCTTCTCCTCCTCCTCCTCATTTATTTATTTTGAGAGAGAGAGCATGAGAGAGAGAGAGAGAGAGAGAGAGAGAGAGAGAATCTTAAGCAGGCTCCACACCATCAGTACAGAGCCCCAAGTGGGGCTTGAACTCACCAACCAAGAGATCATGACCTGAGCTGAAATCAAGAGTCAGACACTTAACCAGTTGAGCCACCCACACGCCCAAACCTCTAGTTTTCTTGGATGAGTTGCCAGAATTGAATCCATCGGTGAAATGTGTATACTTACCTCACAGGGTGTTGTGAAGGTAAAATAAATTAATGTTGAATTCTTAGGGTAACTTTTGGTATGTTGTAAGTGCTCTGGTTCCTCACTGTTGCATAACAAAGCATCTCAGAGCATAGTGGCTTAAACAGCAATAATAATTTATTTGATATTACCTCTCCGGTTCTGGGGGTTGGCTAGGCTGGGTGAGTCTGGCTTGGGATCTCTTACGTGATTGTAGTCAGATGGCAGCTGGAGCTGGCATTGTCTTGCAGGCTTCTTCATCACATGGGCCAGGAAGACTCAAATGGCTGATGGTTGTCATAGCTGGACTCATTGGGCATCTTTCTGTCTATATTGTTTTTCCAGCTTGACTTCCAGCATGGCATCCTCTAGGTAGTCAGACTTCATACATGGCATCTAAAGGCTCCAAGACAAGTTTCAGGAGAACTGAGGGGAAGTTGCATGGCCTTTTATGACCTAACCTGTGCATTTTAACAGAGGTGATATTGTCCTCTGGGGATAAAAGTTGGTCTGTGGGGAAGTGTGAAAAAATATTACTCTTTTTATGTAAAAAAATAGACGTACATACAGTGTAAGAAATATATATGTATCATTAAAATATTATGGAAGTAGGGAAGTGATTAGGGAAAAGTAATGTCTGAAAGGCTTTTTAGGGAGACAATAATGAATGAAAGAGGTTAAGAAACAGTGACTGGCCTTGAAGTCCTGCAGTGTCATTTTAACTATACTCTGCTTGTCAAAGCAGAAACAAGCTTGCCCAGGTTCAAGGGAAGGCACATAGGTCCCTACCTGTTAATGGGAAGAACGTCAAAGGATTTGCTGCTACACTTAAGTCCACTAGAATGAGCATTCTGTAGATTCCTGCACTTATGAGCTCTGTCAAGTGCCAAGTTGTACCAAGCAGGCCATGCCAAACAGTGATGAGAGGGATCCTGTTAAGAGGCAGAGTGAACTTGAGCCTGTGACAAAGCACAAGGTCTTGTATATGAGCTCACATGAGAACTTTCCCCTCCACGGCAGGGAAGAAGGAGAGATCAGGGCAATTAAGAGTCTCCTCTGCTGGCCCCAGAGCCCAGAGGGGCCCCCATGAAAGTGTGCAATAACTGTGGGTGCTTTTAGAGACACTGTGATACATCACAGTTGTGATTGTGTAGTAGCTATTGCTGACTCAGACATCCCTGTTTGAAACATTATTGGGTGGGACCTTCTTATTTTGCAAACCAGAGGACAGACCTGGATGGGGACAATAACTTGGCCAATGTCATGCACAGAGGGCTGTGGTAGAGGGCTGTGATCCTGTTTGCTCGGTTCCCACTTCAATGTTGATTTCCATGCCTTGGAGAGTAAGTGGAGGAATCATTAGCAACTGATTGACTACAGTTGTAAC
The DNA here is from genome assembly GCF_014898765.1 of Herpailurus yagouaroundi. NCBI lineage: Eukaryota > Metazoa > Chordata > Mammalia > Carnivora > Felidae > Herpailurus > Herpailurus yagouaroundi. The sequence continues at coordinate 9,990,344 of NW_024412388.1, forward strand.
TGGAAACACAAGGCCTGGAGGAACTCCAGTCGGGCCAGGGCTGTCTTCTGGCAAGAGAGAGAGCCGTGGGCTCTGCTCAGGTGGTCTGTGGACCAGCTTCTACCTCTCAGTGAGGGAAGGCAGCCTCAGAATGCCCTTCTCGTGGGTACCTGCTTTTCTTCTCTTGATATCATATCATACTCATTTGTCTTTTCTCTCTGCCCTTGAAAAACTCATGCCTCTTCATTTATATTTCAAAAGTAACACATGGCCATTTTTGGATCTCCTCTTTCCTTTTCAAAACCTAACATAATGCATGGGTTGAGTCATAAGGATGGAATGTGAGAGTGGCAAGGAGAAGGAAATTCAAGGTCAAGCTTGGCCCAACTTCAGTACATTTTGGAAGTGGTCATACTAATAGCTTGTCTTGGGTTGCCCTTCTTTGGGTTATTGGTCAGGTAATCCAGTAAGCCTCAAAAAGATGGGAAGTGGTTTGTTCCTTACTGGAATTGTCAGCAGAAAGGACAATGTTTCTCTCATATGTTGTTCATGGAAGTGTAAATTCAAACAGCTCTCCAGAAAGCAGCTTGAGGATCAGTACATTCATATTTGCTTGCTTGATTGCTTGCTTGCTTCCTTCCTTCCTGTTTGTTTTTTAGAGAGCATGCACATGAGCAGGGGACGGGCAGAGAGAGAGAGGGAGAGAGAGAATCCCAAGCAGGCTCCACACTGGGCATGGAGACTGACACAGGGCTCAATCCCACGACTGTGAGATCATGACCTGAGCTGAAATCAACAGTCAGACACCAGCCAACTGAGTCATGCGGGCACCCAAGTACATTCATATTTTTGACCTACTAATTCCATTTCTTAGAATCTCTTTTAAGAAAAGAACGGGAGAGGTGGATAAAGATAACTTTGCAAGGGTAGGATATTCACTCAGTGTTGTTTATAATAGTGAAGAATTGGAAGGAGTCTAGCTTTTCAACAATGGAGATTTTGTTAAATGATTGTGATATGTTGGAAATACTATGAATATCCACAATGACTATCACAAAGCCTGGCCTGAGCTGGTGAGCAGGGAAGCAAAGGTAGCTTTTGTCAAAATCCACCTCAGTGATTCTTAACATGTTTTAGGTCATGGGTTCCTTTGAGAATGTGTTAATTCCTCACCCTACAGAATACACATATGAAGACATTTTGCAGATGATCTCGGCATTTCAGGCAACTCCCGCAATCTGGGGGTCCCCTTGGTGTTTGTGGTAAGCAGAGACCAAGCTGACATGTCTTGAGCACCTACTATGTCCAAAACACATTTCTGGGTGCCATGGGGTGACAGAGCTGAACTAGGTAAAAAGGGTTCTCACTCCTCAGGCGGAATCAGAGAAAGAAGTGTCACATAGACTGAGTGACTGCTGTGCCAGAGGCACAAAGTACTGACCAAAAAGGGGCCTTAGGCATCATCAGTCTACATTGCCGTAGGTCAATATAGAAGTAAATTCTTCAGGGTTGGGTTGCAAAGTAGCAATGGGGCTAGCCATTCATTTATTCATTCATTCATTTGTGGGTTCAGTTTCTACTCTGTTCTGGGCACCACTTTGAGTGATGGTGATAAAGCAGTGAATGGGAGAAGCAAGGTTCTGAGAGGAGAAGAGGTTATATGCTTGTTGGGAAGACAGGGAAGGAGGAGGGAGAACATTAGCAAAGAAATAAAATTTTAAGTCACCTAGTGACCACAGGCCCTGGTGAACTCATCAAGCATTTAGACTCATCTTTGATTCCAAGAAGGATTAGAGGGTAGTGTGGTTGACCCAGGCTTCATGGCCACCTTGTCCCCCATCCTTGGAGAAGACCTAGTAGCTGGGCTAGCTGCTATGACCCTAGGCAAGACATTCCTAGGCAGATCCAATGGCTGGAATCATCTGAAGCTTGCCCTGGCAAACAAAACACACGGAGAAACTGCAGAAAGGGTGTTACAGATGGGGCATTGCCAAAAACGAGATGTGAAGCCGAAAGACACTTTATAAACCATCGGTGATAAAAAGCAAAGTTCACTGCAGCAAAAAGGCGTGGGAGTTTCTTGTAAAACTAAACATACGTCTACTCTCTGACCCAGTGATTCCACCCTTAGGTCTATCTACCCAAGAGAAGTGAAAACATATGTCCACAAACAGACTTGCCCAAGAATGTTCCTAGCAGCTTTCTTCATAATAGTCACAAATTGGAAACAGCCCAGGTGTCCAACAACAAGAGAATGGGTAAACAAATTGTGATGTATTTATACATAAGAATGCTCTTCAGTAACAAAAAGAAACAGGGGCGCCTGGGTGGCGCAGTCGGTTAAGCGTCCAACTTCAGCCAGGTCACGATCTCGCGGTCCGTGAGTTCGAGCCCCGCGTCAGGCTCTGGGCTGATGGCTCAGAGCCTGGAGCCTGTTTCCGATTCTGTGTCTCCCTCTCTCTCTGCCCCTCCCCCGTTCATGCTCTGTCTCTCTCTGTCCCCAAAATAAATAAAAATGTTGAAAAAAAAATTAAAAAAAAAAAAAAAAGAAACATACTCCCGACACAGGCAGCACCGTGAATGAATCTCATAAACATTATGCTGAGTGAAAAAAGCCAGATGCAAAACAGAATATATGGTATAATTTGTTGTCTGTTAACTTCTGGACTGGTAACGCTAATCTAGGGTAGAAACAAAGAAAAGTAGCTCCTCGTGGAGGAGGAGAGCGGCACGGGATCGACCGAGAAGGGGCACGAGGGAACTTCCTGAGCGATGGTAGTGTTCTGTGTCTTGTTCGACGTTTGCATTTCACAGGTGTGGGCATTTGTCGCAACTCAGGATGGCATGCTGAAGATTTTTTTTATGATGTTTTATGTAAATTTTATCTCAGAGAAAAAATCTTAAGTCCATGGCATGCAGAGGAGCTCGGAGTGGAGTGACGTCTACAGCTTTGAAGTGTGTAAAACAGGAGACGGCTGGACACATGGATAGATCATATGATAAAGCAAGTGTGATAGAATGTTAATGATAGAATCAAAGGGGTGGATATATGAACATTTACAGTTCTTTTCAACATATCTTTACAACAACTGTTGCTGAATAATAAACCACTCAAAGATTTGGTGACTTAAAACACTGCTTCTTATTTCTTATGGTCCTGTGGTTTGCCAAGATGGTCATTCTGCTTTGCAGGATTGCAGCTGGGGTGTCGAGATGGCTGGGGGGTCCCAAATGGTGTTGGGAGCTCAGCTGAGGCTGTTGGCCAGGGCTCCCGGGTCCCTTCCCTGTTGACCTCTTCAAGTGGCTACTTGAGCTTTGTCATGACACGGTGACTGGGTTCCAAGAGGGAAGTCCTTGGAGGAAGGAAGCAGGAGCTGCTCGTCGTCTTTAGGCCTGGACGGGGAAATCAGACAGTGTTATTTTTGCTGCATTCAAGACTCAAGGGAGGGAAAAACGGAGTCCATCTTTCAGTGGGAGGAGTGATAAGAATTTGCAGCCGTCCTGAATCTGCAGATCCCAATTTTTTGATGAACCATTCTGCAGGACACATTGCCTTATTTTTGTGTTTTATATTCTTCGTAGAAATGGCTGTAAAATCACTATAAAATGTGGAGTCAACCAAGGAGAATGTAGTCCAAATACGTAGGAAAAGAAGGACTATGGCGGTATGTTAGGAAGTTAATTGATAACAATACTGTCATGTTGTTTTTCCAGGTTTCTCTTGATTTTGTGGTGTTTGTGTTACTTGCCAGCTTTTGAAAATGGTTTTAAAATTGTTATGATTTCTTTTTTCATTCTGAACAAATAAGTTACTTGCAACTTCATTTTGAATTTGTAACTTTTAATTCTTTTTCTTTGAAAAAGGTCCCCAAATTATATATGTTTCATACTACACAAACCTGGATTCATCTCTGCATAAAAGTAAAATATTCATTTTATTTATCTTTGCTATAGACCAGCTACAGATTCTGCCTTGGGCCTATGGATTATGTCAAAGCTAAAAACACCATAGTTACAGACCATTCATTCCTTTTCTAGTTGGGTTGCCTTAGAGCTTTTCCTTTTTTTTTTTTTTTTTTTTTTTCCAGGTGGTAAATTTTCCTATTTGAGCTAGCAATGCTTTATCCTAGGTTGAGTTTAAGGGCGAGTATTTGGTTTCAGATCACAGCACTGAGCGGGGGTGGTGGTAGTTAGAGGTGTGAGACCAGACCTCCAGGTTTGTCTGAGACCATCCTGGTTCATACTAATTCCAATGTAATCGTGTGATTTCTCTCCTTAAAGTGTCCTGGTTTGGACAGTCAGTCTATGGTCCTAATGGAACCTCCTTCAGAAGTGGGGTTGACTCAATCCAGGGGCTGGATCAGAGGTGCCTGCTTGCCTCAGCCTTTGATCCTGAGGCTCACGTGTCAGCTTGATTGAATGCACAATGCTTGCATGTACCCTTTCCGTATAGAAGGTTCTTTCAAAGAGTTAATGCTCATCCTACCAAATGATTATTTAGGATTTCTGTTAATCAGTTTAGTCTTGATTTTAGTGTACTGAAAGTAAATCCCATTTCTGAGATCATTACTACCCACATAGTTAGGATTGCATGTGTATTTTTGCTGCTTTTTCATCCTTTCATTTTTAAAATCTTTAAATCATCTTTGAAATTGTCTTTAAAATAGCATTACTTCAAAGTAGAGATGAACCGATGGACAGTGCTGAGGACAGTGATAATGGCAATGACAATGGTTAGTTTATCAGTGTGGAAACTGAGACAGATAATGGTTGATAACTTGGCTAAGGTTACATGGTATTGGCATGGCGGGGTTAGGCAGTGAGGACGGAATTGGCCTCTGCCTTGTTCTCAATAAAAGAAGACCTTGACTCCGTTGACACCGTGAAGGTTTTAGGGTGCAGTTTATTAAATCTTCCCATTCTATAGACAAGAAAACTGAGGTGCAATTATTATTGGAATCCCAGCAACATGGGGTGGAATTATACATCCTGGAGTTTATTTAGGAGGAAAGGTGGAAGAGGAGAGTATATTCCAGGAGAATGATGTGCTAATGACCAGGAGATTTGGAGTAGGTAGAGACATGGGGTTTGTGTATATACATGTGTTCATGGTGTATGGTGTAGGGTGGGGGGTAAAAAAGCAAGAACAGTGGAGAATTACTAACATGTTATTTAATACATCCAAAGAAGTCAACAGTGTGCTGCTAATGTTAACATCCAGTTCTTGGTGGAAGGAGTGAGGTGCAGGGGGAGCGCCAATTTCTGTGGTGTAAATACTCCAACTGTGATTGATTTCAAGTTACAGAGCATGGCGTTGGGCAGCATAGCATTTCTACCACACAGATAAAATAAATAACTTCAAGAACGAAGAGAGCAGTAAAATGTAGTAAAATCGTTAGGCAGGAATGCATTTTGAGTATTTGTTATCTTTGTTTTTATTGTGATTTATTAAATTGCAAGTTTGTATCATTATGCTTAACACTTGGCTTACAAAATTCCTGAACATGTAATGATTGCAATCTGAGAAGAGCTGGTTCCATCACGTCACTGCAGACAACCAACCAATAATGTTTCCTGATATCACAGACCTTGAGTTGCCTCAAATTCTCGACAGCATGTGCCTGGAAAACCATAGTGATACCACATTTTATTTTGGAATGGACCGTCTGATCTTGCTATTAGCAGAATAACAACTTGGCATCTCAGGGAGACGAATTTTATTGTGTTTAATGCGGAGCAAATGTTCTTTCCTTTTATGCTTTCTTAGAGGTCAGCTGTTCCTTGTAGCTTTCGTGGGGTTTGAGGAAAGGTGATGGCTAATTGTTCACACTTGGGGTAGTAGGGATACTTTCTAATGACCATTGGCTAGAGCACCTCTTGCCCTTCTGGAACCTCTGCCACCAGCTTCCTTCAGGAAATATCATGGTTGACAAGGTGCCTCGTGACTTCTCTCTCCAGACTCATTTTCCCCATGTGTATTTTAAGCCCCAGCCACCTTGAGCTGTGGGCGGAGACAGCAGTGTATCTCATTCCCACCCTTCTGTGCCTTACGCTGTCCTCTCTTCCCGGATGCCTTTTCCGCATCATCCCCACCCAACTACCAATCAGCCAACTCCCATTTTCCCCAGCTAACTCTGGTTCATCCTTATCTCTGAATTGAGTGCCTGTAGGATAGCTCCCCAGTGCTTCAGGCTGGATGAGTGATCATCCTGTTTCAGAACAACCACACTTCATACACTTCATGGAAAATATTTGTTGTCTTTCTCTTAGACTGTAGGGCACCCCCAAGTACTTGGACTGTGTCTTTTAGAGCTGTTTCTAGGCATAATACAGCACATCACCGTACACAGCAGGAAATCCATAAATGCTGCCTAATTGGTGCATCTTTATTTTCCTTCTCACCAAAATTTTTTTCCTCCCCGGTCATCTGTCTCTTCCATTCCCGTGACCCCAGCCTGAAATTGGGAGTCTCAAAAATCTGTCTTTACTCACCTCTTCTGGTATCAGTTCTTAGTCTCTGGGAAGAAATTTCCTCCCCTTAAGTAGTGAGTCATAGGAGGGAAGAGATAATTTCCTAAAGTGGTAGCTCAGGAGAATACCTTTCACTGAAAGGTTATTCCTGAATGCTGGCTGCTGTTAGTCAGATCAGCCCACCTTAAGATAATGTCACCGAGAATTAAAGGGTTGCGGTTTCCAGAATTATGCCTCTCTGTTAGAGGTAAATTGTCCAGGAAAGTAAAAAGAAAACCTCCATGAAGGACTCTGAGCTCCTGGGGAAGGTGAAGAGCAGAGGAGTCACGAGCAAGTTACTTTACATGCTGCCTCCTGTTTGAAGGTGGGCAAGATGGTTATCAGAGGGCTTCTTCTGGGTGTGTCAGGAGAGAACTTGTATATGAGTTCAGAATTGGCAGAACTTCTATGTAAGGTCAGGTGTCTCTCAAGGATAAAATCAGGACAGTTCCGATTCATTTTTCTTTCTGAGTTTGGATGTGGAGTTCTTCGTTGTTCTCTCTCGTCAGCTCCCAAGCTGAAACCACAGTGTGATAAAGACTATACTTCATTGGCCAGACATTCCAGCTCCTTCCCTGTGGTGGCCCTCCACTCTGTTGATGGCAGGCTTGATTCTCCATGTGATTTGCTTTGGCCAAGGCCATGTGAGTAGAAGTCACTTGTGTCATGTCAAAGCCCAAGTTTTAAGGGCTGATCGCCCATATAGAGGCTGCTCCATTAGCCTGGGTCTCAGACTGAAGGTCACATGGGTGGAGCTTATGGTTGTAAGCATACAATCCTTATGGTTGTAAGTCCCTGCGATGTGGGAGTTCTTTATTACCACAGCAAATAAAGGAGCTTATCAGATTACCAGATTTCATAAAGAAAGGAAGAGAACGAGCTTAACTTGAAAAAAAAAGGCTTTTGTCAACAATAACTTATTTTCTAATGTTTTATTTATTTTTGAGAGAGAGAGTGTGAGCAGAGAAGGAACAGAAAGAGAGGAGGACAGAAGAACCAAAGCTGGCTCTGTGTTGACAGCAGTGAGCCCATCATGGGGCTGGAGCTCATGAACCGTGAGATCAGGACCTGTGCCAAAGCCGGACTCTCAACTGACTGAGCCCCAGGCACCATAACGTTAACTTATTCAGTGTTCATTTTATTTATTTATTTTTTTAATTTTTTTTTTCAACGTTTATTTATTTTTGGGACAGAGAGAGACAGAGCATGAACGGGGCAGGGGCAGAGAGAGAGGGAGACACAGAATCGGAAACAGGCTCCAGGCTCCGAGCCATCAGTCCAGAGCCCGATGCGGGGCTCGAACTCACGGACCGCGAGATCGTGACCTGGCTGAAGTCGGACGCTTAACCGACTGTGCCACCCAAGCGCCCCCAGTGTTCATTTTAAAGAGAAGTGAATTAATATATAACAAGTAAACATTTCCTCTCTACGTAACTGTCTCTAACCTGGCATTATCTTCTGTGTTTCTACACAGAATTTGATTGGGGGTTGGTCTGGTTATGATTTGTAGTATGAATCAAGTGCCTACTGTCATCCAAGGACTGGTTAGGTCCTGGGACATAGTGGAAAACAGACAAGGCCCTGGTCCTTATGAAGCTTTCACTTTGGTTGGGTCAGGCAACGAAAAAAATAAAGACTAAATACTAAGCCTGGTAATTTCAGAAAGTGATTACGTCATAAGAACAGGAAAAGAGGAAAAGAGGATAAAGAAATAGAGAGTAACTGTGTGGTCAGGGAAGGGCAGAGGGCCACTGAAGAGCATTATGATTCGTCATGTAGATGTTGCTCCCTCTACCTTACAGAGACATAGAACTGATTGCACAAATGACTCCCCCCCCCCCTTTTAATGGATCATAGTTTTATGTCAATCCCTTTAATAAAAGCACTGGGATCATTTAAAGCTGAGAGCCGTTTTGTTTTACACATATTCTTTTTGTGATGTAAACATTCCTCTTCTAATTTATCTGTAGTGAAGTCTGAACTGTATCTATAAAAGGACTTCATTCCAATGTTGAAGACAACTCTTCCTGGATGACATCATAAAGGCTTTGGTTTCTGAAGCTCCATGACAGGGCAGTTAACTTTAGTTTGGTTCCAGAACACAGGCCCCATGTGTTCTGTGAAGCTCTGATCTAGGGCATTCCATTTCCTGATCGCAGGGATCCCCTGTGGACAAGGTCTACTGTCTGCCTCTAACAAGGCTAAGTTGAGCTCAGAGTACTAATGGTCACAGTCACAAAGAGCACACCAACTGTATTTTATGTTTTCCAATTCAGCAAAGCCAACAAAACCACAAAAGTCAAGAATTATTCATATTCATCCGAAGTTGACGCATATCTTTTGCAACAGTTCTGTTCTCCAGTCAGAATCCCAACATATCAAAGGTAAAGGACATGAAGCTCATCATCTTGCAGTTGTGGGAACTGAGACCAAGATTAAAATGAGTTGTCTGAGTTTGTTTTTTCACCCATTCATTCAACAAATATTTATTGAGCACCAAATCACTTGGAGCTGGGCACAAAACTGGGTCCTGTTTCTCAGTGGTTTTTGTTTGCCAGGGCAAGCTTCAGATGATTCCAGCCATTGGATCTGCCTGGGAATGTCTTGCCTAGGGTCATAGCAGCTAGCCCAGTGACTAGGTCTTCTCCAAGGAGGGGGGACAAGGTGCCTAGTGGGAATAAGAGCTGTGTAAGAAAGGAAAATCCTTCTATGAGCACTTGTCCCTAAGTAGCCTGATCTGGTTTTGGGGGCAGTGGCTTAGGAAGGTCCCCGAGGAGAGGGCTTTTCAGCAGAGGTCTGCAGGATGCGTAAGATTTAATAAAGAGAAGGGCTTATGAAGAGGGTGCTGTGAGAGTCTTCCAGGGCAGGGGGAAAATGCCTGGCAAGGAGCTCTGGTGCTGGGAGAGTAGCATTCTCCAGCGACCTCTCAGGAGGGAGTGACATGACCAGATTTCCTCTTTGAAAAGGACATGTGAACTACGACTCGAAGGGCACCCCCATGAATCCAGTAAAGATTATAAGAAGCCTGTAACAAATACCATACTTCGTGGTGAAATAGTTAAAGCCTTCCCCCTTGAGACCAGAAATAGAAGAAGGATTTCTTTTATCACTACTTTCTGGAAGTTGTAGACAGTGTAATAAGGGTAGAAAAAGAAATAAAAATCATTAATGGTTGAGAGAAAAAAAAGAGACCTGTTTCTATGTATAGGGGAAAATGATTTTTTTTTAATTTATATATGAAATTTATTGTCAAATTGGTTTCCATACAACACCCAGTGCTCATCCCAAAAGGTGCCCTCCTCAATACCCATCACCCACCCTCTCCTCCCTCCCACCCCCCATCAACCCTCAGTTTGCTCTCAGTTCTCAACAGTCTCTTATGCTTTGGCTAGGGGAAAATGATTTTGTACATAGAAAATCCAAAAGAATCTACACGCAAATTAGGTGCATTAATACATGAACTTGGCAAGGTTACTGGATACAAAGGCAATAGACAAAACGAAATGGTTTTTTAAATTTATTTACTTATTTATTGCTAGCAGCAATAAAACAAAGTTTTAATAAAGACATGTTTATAATAGCACAAAAATTTAGTATTTTGAGATAGAGCTAATAAAAGTTTTGAAAACTGTGAAACATTAATGGAATTAAAGGAGACACATAATTGGATGGATACACCATGTTTGTGGATCAGGAAATGCAATATTGTAAAAATGTCCGTTTTTCCTGAATTGATCTATAGAGTCAGTGCAATCCCAATAAAAATCTCCCACCTTTTTTTCCCCCTCCCACCTTTTGGGGGCAGAAGTTGACAAGAGAATTCCAAAATCTATGTGGAAATGCAAAAGGTTAAGACTATGGAAAGCAATCTAGAAGAAGAAAAAATAGGTAAAGGACTTATATACTATTACATACCAAGAATTATTATTTTTTTTAATGTAATCTCTACATCCAACATGGGGCTCACACTTAACCCCAAGATCAAGAGTTGCATGGTCCACTGACTGAGCCATCCAAGCAGTCCCCGTCTCAAGGCTTATTAAAAACTATAGTAGTTAAGACGGTCATACTGACAAACGAATGGACAAAAAAAGACCGAGGGAATAGAATAGAGGACCGAACACAGCATCACACTTACACAGCTGCTTGGTTTACCAGGTGCTACTGGAGTGTGGTAGGGAAATATATGTATGTTTGTTTGTTTGCTTTTTTAAGAATAAATGGTACTGGGTCAATTGACGCCCATATGAAAAAGATGACAGGTGGATTGTAGACTTAATTGTGAAAGGCCAGACAAGCAAAAACAAAACAAAACAAAACAAAAACAAACAAAAAAACCGTCACAGAAGAAAATGTAGGAAAGCATGATCGTGGGGTGTGTAAAATTATTTTAAGCAGGATATTAAAAATTCCAACCAGAAAGAGAAAACGAATAGGTAAATTGGACTACATTAAAATTAAGAGCTTCTGTTCCTCAACAGATCCCATTAAGGGAGTGGAAAGGGAGTCCATGGAATGAAAGAACATATTTGCAAAGCCTATAGTTGACAGAAGACTCATTTCCATAACATATAAAGACCCTTACAAATCAATACTAAAGAAGGCAGACAGCTTAATAGGAGAATGAGCAAAGGATTTTCACATCCACCTCACAAAATGGGACATCTAAAGAGCCAAAAAGCACATGAAAACTGTTCAACCTCATTAGGAATCAGGGAAATGCAAATTAAAAGCATGATAGGGTATACATTTGTACCCCCACCAGAATGGCTAAGTGGAAAGTGACAGATGATATCTAATGTTGAAAGGCATGTGACACCACCAGAGAAATCATACAGTGCTGGGAGGAGTACAAATTGCTTGCAACTATTTTTGGAAAACTGACTGTGTCCACAAATGTTGAACGTATCCCCACACTGTGATCCAATAACACTCAGGCTCCTATATAGAAATATATAGACATATAGATATACACATCAGAAATGCATGCATATATCTGCCGACATCCACGTATGGAAAATACTAGAACATTTACATCGTGTTGCAAAAGCACAGTGTAAGTGTACTCCGGCCTAGTGTAGTGGCTGGAAGAGGCATGGGTGGAGAGGGATGGGTCCTAGGGATACCTGTGGTGCTCTGCTGCTTGATCCAGGTACTGGTTTTGGGGGTATGATCACCCTGCAGAAGCTCATCAAATTACACCCTTCTGATTTGTGTCTTTTTCGTACCTAACGTTATATTACGGAAAAATTTCACTTTAAAAAAATAACCATAATTCCTGCCAGAGTAGCGAAGATGGCAGAGTGGGCAGTCTGGATGTGGGGCGTCAGGCAGCTCTTGCAAAGGTCCGGGCACAAGACGGAGATGGTAGTCGAGAAGTCGCAGAATAGTTTCTGAAGAAGAAAACGAAGAGGCCTTCATCAACGCGGTGGCTGGGGAAGGATGCATGACAGGGAGTTGCCAAGGTTGACTCCCAGGTGCTGACTTGTGTAACCAGACAAAGGCGTTTCCTTCCCCAGAGAAGGGGAGCATTGGAGGGGGACCAGGTTATTGGGCAGGTGGGTGACAGAGATGCAGTTGGGGCTTCAGAGAGTACCCGAGTAGACTCACCGGGTAGGCAGTTGGGTATGTAGGTCTAGAGCCCAGAGGAAAGGCTTGAAAGGCAAGCTTGAAGAAATGGAGCTCGAACTGAATCCTCTGCATAAAGATGCCAGTCATCCACATGCCAGGTCCCCCTGGGCTAAACACGTTACCCATGTAGTCTCATTCAGTGCCCATATCCATGGTGACACTGTGAGCATGTGAAGTTACCAAAGAGCAAGATTTGCTTAGAGAAGTTAAGCAAATTGCTGACGATTGAGCTTTAGGAGGTGGGTAGGAAGGTGCACGGCGGGGATGTCTGGATTCAGATCTTCTGACCTAAAGTTCTGGGTGTGGCTGGTGAGTCCTGTGACTCAGTGGACTATACTGTTATGGACCCCGAATGAGCAAGCAAGCGCAACCACAGCATTTTTATTGGAAGAAATCCTCAAAAGACTACATCTGTCCATCCGTCAGTCTGGGAAGGAGCTCAGAGGTTTGGACTTCCATGATTGTTCCAGGTCAGATAAACTCTCCACGTCGAAATCCAGTTAAGCCACCTGCCAGCTGAGTGACCTTGGGCAAATCGCTTATCTTATCCGCGCCTGTGTTCTCTGTAGCTGCATAAAAAAAATCACTACAACTTAACACATATTTATCATGTCACAGGTTTTGTGGGGCAGGAGTCTAGGCACTCCTCAGTAGGGTCTTCTGTTCAGGGTCTCTCACAGGCTGCAATGAGGGGTCGGCCAGGGCTGTGCTCTCATCAGAGGCTTGTCTGAGGAAGGATCTGCCTTCAAGCTCACGTGGCTGTTGGCAGGATCCAAACCGCTGCAGAAGATCAAATTGAGGGCCTCAGCTCCTTGCTAAATGTCAGCTGGAGGCCACTCTGTGTTCTTTCTGCTGTAGGGCTGTCTGTACGATGGCTTAACTCATGAAAGTTGGCAACGAGGAGGGTCCATGAGGACCATCTCCTAGCAAGATGCAAGTTTTAATATTAAGTAACATGTCATGGAAATGGCATCCCATCACCTTTGTGCTATCCTACTGATTAGAGCAAGTCACAGATCCTGCCCACATTCGAGGGGACAGGGCATGAACAGCAGGAGTCAGGGATCATTCAGGGCCACTTTTGTGTCTGTCTGCCATGATGCCTGAGGGTTCTCATCTATAGAATGGGAATGGCAATAATACCCACCTCGTGGGTAGTTGTGTTGAGCAAATAAGATAATATGTATAAAGCACTTAGCACAATTTTCAGAACATAGTTTGTGCTCCAAAAATGGTGAGTTGCTACTTTTAGTCTTCTAATTCTGTAGTCCTATGGCAGTGTAAAGGGATTCTCTCCCTTTTTTTATATTTATTTTTTGAGAGAGAAACAGCATGTGATAGGGTACAGGGTGGGCAAGAGAGATAGAGAGGGAGAGAGACCAGGGTGGGGGGAAGAAAAGAGAGAGAGAGAGAGAGAGAGAGAGAGAGAGAATGAATGAATGAGAATCCCAGGCAGGCTCCATTCTGTCAGCACACAGCCCCACATGGGGCTCGAATTAACAAACTGTGAGATCATGACCTGAGCCGAAATCAAGAGTCCAATGCTTAACCCACTGAGCCACCCAGGTGCCTTTTTAAAAATAAATAAATTCTCTCTTTTTTAAAAATAAATAAATTCACCAAAGATGGCCAGCTTCCTCTGGGGCATTTGAAATATAACATCATTTTCAAGCAAAACATGCACACCCAACTGGGAAGGAAGCACATTTGGTCAAAAGTGAGGCAGACCAGTAACAATCAGGTAGCACTGCAAAGAAGTATCCATGTCTGGCCCTAAAATATGAAAAGCTACTACCTCCCCTGTCTAATGAGGTCTACAGTCCCCTTTCTGCAGATCTATAGACCATGGTTCTATCACATTAGTTTCCAAATCAGCTGCAGCATGGAGATTCACGTTGAAGTTCAAATCCTGACTCATTGCCGTGCAAGTACAAATACCTGCCTTTTAGTCACAGACAAAGAAAACATGCATTCTACTTGCTGTTATAAATCAGCAGGCATGCAAGGGGTCCCCCCGATAGTGGTTTTGACTGCGAGCCATCAGGAGGCAGAGGAAAGGTGTTGGGCTGAGAGTCCGGAATCTTGGGTTTGAATCCCAACTCTAAGGACAACGATCCTTGTGCCTCCGGTCCAGTTACTTTCTTCTTGTCCACCGTTGTCTCATCTGTGCTAGGAGAGGTTTGTACTCTTTTGTCTCTAGACTCTTTCTTCTGATGAATCTCTTTGATTCTAAGTTTAAAAGGCAATTTGGACTTCTAGGTCTGCTAGAAGTCATTGGAGTGGTGGCCTGCCTCTCATCCTGTAAAAGGTAAAGGTCAAGGCTCCCGACCCCCGTGGTTAATGTTCATTTGCTAACCCGAAATTTAAGTTGGTCGTGCAAGAACGTCTTGTGTCTAAATGCATCTGAGCATAAAAATAAGCTCCTGTGAGTTTTCCCCAGGGGTGAGCTATTCCACATGCATTAGTAACCTCAGTTTCCACACGACTTCTCGCCACCCTCCCTGATGTTCTAGTAAAGGTATATGCATTCACAGAATGCTAAAATGTTTTATGAAAAAGAGACTGGGGCTGACACACCAAGCCTGCTGGATGATAAGCCTGCTATTGCCATTATGTTAAGAGAGGACGTCCCAGGATTTCAGGAGGGGATATTCATTTGTTCATTCACTCATTCAAACATCAGCTAAGTACTTAGTAACTAATGTGTGTCAAGCTGGAGCACTTGGGGATACAGCTCTGAAAGGGGCTTCAGTCTTAGGAAGCCTAGAGCTTAGTGGGATAGGCAAGTAAAGGGATAATTATATGTACCTAAACTGGATGACTGATGACGTTATTGCTTTAAATTCATTGCTGTCTTGGGGCACCTGGGTGGCTCAGTTGGTTAAGCATCCTGACTCTTGGTTCTGACTCAGGTCATGATCTCATGGTTCGTGAATTCAAGCCCCGAGTCAGGCTCTGTGCTGACAGCATGGAGCCTGCTTGGGATTCTCTCTCTCCCTCGCTCTCTGCCCCTCCCCCACATGTGTTCTTTCTCTCTCTCTCTCTTTTCAATAAATAAACATTTTTAAAAAATGTCACGCTGGCTTTTGGTTGGAGGGTGAGGATAGTTGTCCTTATATAGCAAGGCACTATTCTACGGGCTTTCCGTGTATTAACTCATGTGATTTTCACAACAACCCTTGAGGTAGGCTTTAATTTTAACGCCCATCTTACAGTTGAAGAAATTTGGAACAGAGGAGAGGTCAAGTTACTTGCTCAAGGTCCCGCAGCTGGAAAGTGGTAGATCAGGAGCCTAACATAGGCGGTCTGCTCTTGACCACTCCTCATGCCTGATAGAGCTGTTCATTCAGTGGGCATTTACTGCACATTTGCTATAGGCAAATGATTGTCTCCTAACCCAGAGGACTTCACAGCCCATCATGTGGAAGTCTGTGAGGAGAGGCACGCACAGAATGCTATGGCGTCAGCCTGGAAGAGCCCACTGTGTGCACGCACACAGGAGGCCATGTGCACATTCACATAGGTGCCTCCATGTGTACACACAGTGCTGGTTGAATAGTCTCTTTACCGTCCAGAAACATCCCTTGCCTCCTGTTTGCTCTTAGCCAAATATGTAGCCCAAGACTACGACAGACAAGCCTCGGTCGGGCATTCACAGGATGCCTGCACAGTTTTGTTATTGGCCTATCAGTAACACCTCTATTATTATCTAAGTAATAGCTTTTAAAAATCAACTCTACAGTCTTTTCTTTTGACTCCGACTCATCCTCCCCCGGGTTTGGGGTTCTGGTTCCATTTCTTCCTGGTTGCGGAGGGCACCTGTGGGGATGAGCATGGGGTGTTGTTTGGAAACCAATTTGACAATAAAGTTCATATTTAAAAAATAAAATAAAATAAAATAAAATAAAATAAAATAAAATAAAATAAAATAAAATAAAA
>NW_024412388.1:10006412-10019357 GCF_014898765.1 Herpailurus yagouaroundi
AATAAAATAAAATAAAATAAAATAAAATAAAATAAAATAAAATAAAAAACACATAACAATCCACATAGAAATCATCCATACCCTATATAAAATCACCCCGTGGCCTGCCACGGAAGAGCCACCTGCCATGTTTGGTGTTGTGCACTACACTGTGCTTGCCTGTCCCCTGTTTTGTTGCTGATGAGGTATCATCTTACGGACTTTTAATTTTTCTGGGAACGAGGGCCAGTGCCGACTCAGATTATAAAAGTGCTGAAATTCTAACGTACTATTTTAATGTGTAATCAGAGTTCTGTATTGGGGAAAGGCTCTCAGGGCTGGGGGGTCCAGCAGGGGAGACATCCAGCATGGGAGGTGACTCTTGGCTGCTCCAAGAGCAGCCCCTCTGCCAACAGTCTGCCTCACCTCGGCTTGGAGCTGCTATTCCAGGATTCGTCCTGCCCTTCTACGAGCAGGGCTGGGACTCATATATCATTGTCAGAGAGTATTTGTTACGCGTTCTCATGATGTTTTAAAGTATGCTTTGATGCCCAGGCTGCCAGACATGCATTCGGGGTGGACAACAATGAAAGCAGATGCGTCAAAGGCCATAATTACCTGAGTAACATTAGAGAGAGCCTGACACCCTCATGGGAGAGGTTAGGCGAAGCATCGTGTGGCCAGAGGAAAAGTATCAGTGTATAAATGACCGTTCTTAAGAGCTTAGTTCTTTGCCACTGGCTGAAACCTCCTGGTGACGCCCATGACCTTGAGCCCTGCTTCCCCTCTTCCTTCAACCTGGTCTCCTTTCCCTGCCTTCTGCTATCACCTCTCACCGTCTTTCCTGTTCCCCTCCCCCATTGGAGACCCGGTGGATGCAGCTCAACTTCACTTGTCTCTTCACCACTGGAACCACCAGCACAGGAGGCAAGGAGATCTGTATTGCCCTGTTGGGTGGATGTGACACGTGCTCTGGGTGTCCCGGGATGCAATTTACGACACAGGAGGAAGCTGTACTCAGCAGACTTGAAGTTCCTACTGTGACTTAGAAGACCCTACACCATCTGGCCGCCGCCCTCCCCCCCAGCCTTCTCTTGCATTCTCTCCCTGGCTCATCAAGCCTCCGGTTCTGGATCTCCCCATTCCTCCCCACTCATGCCTTTGCAGGTGTGCTGCTGCTTAGAGTTCTCCGCAGGGTCTTCACATGGCCACTTCCTCTGCATCATTCTGACCTCAGACTAACGAGAAGCCTCCCTGATCCCTTTGTCTGAAATGAGTCTTCTCGTCGCTGTCTCTCCCACCCATCTTCTTCTTAGCACCTCTTGTTATCGTAAAGCATCTTCTTTACTGTCTTAGGGGTTTAGTATCCGTCTTGTCCATTAGAACGTAGCTTCTCATTGAAGACAGAGCCTTATTCTGTGTTTCTTTACATGTATCCCCAGTGCTAAAATAGGATATGGCCCAGATCAGATATGCGAATATATTTTTTTTAATGTTTATTTATTTTTGAGACAGAGAGAGACAGAGCATGAATGGGGAAGGGGCAGAGAGCGAGGGAGACACAGAATCGGAAGCAGGCTCCAGGCTCTGAGCCATCAGCCCAGAGCCTGACATGGGGCTCGAACTCACGGACCGCGAGATTGTGACCTGAGCCGAAGTCGGACGCTTAACCGACTGAGCCACCCAGGTGCCCCATGCGAATATTTTTTGAATGAAAGAATGGATGAGTTAATTAACGAGAGCAGAAAATAAATGTTGGTTAAGCTTCATAGAGCCGCTTTAGTCACAGTGTTAGAGAAGAGGTTACAGACTCCGGTAGACTATTTAGTGTATAAGGTGGGCTAGCCTTGGAACCTGACTAGCTAAGTCAGGAGAGGTCTCCTTCAGGCCATCAATGGGTAGGTTTAGTAAAATATGTCTAACCAGAGACATATCCTTGCTCTTCTTATCTTTTGGAAGTCCATGGATCTAGCTGATTTGAGTGCCTCTGAGATTTTTATTTTTTGGTCTTCCTTGATTCTTTCTTGGGAAAAAGAATCTTAATTATAGAAATAATAATGGTAATAAAAAATCACTTACTGAACACCTGGAATGTGCACAGCATGTGCTAAGTGTGTTATAGGCATTATTTAATTTAATTAAGACATTTTAATGGGTTGAATTGTTTCTCCCACCCTGAGAAATCATATGTTTAAAGGCTCACCCCCAATTTTGAACCCCCTCAGAATTATTTGGAAATGGGGAAGTTGCTGGTGTAATTAAGACGAGGTCACCAAGGTGGGCCCTAATCCAGTATGACTTATGTCCTTATACAAAAGGGGACTTTTGATACAGAGACGCACATGGCAAAAAGACAACATGGAGAGACCCAGAGAAGAGAGCCATCTACGAGCCAAGGAGAGGGGCCTGGAACAGACCTTTCTCTCACAGTCCGCAGAAGCAGCCAACCTACCAACACCTTGATTTTAGATTTCCGGCCTCTGGAACTGGTATCCAAGAATGTTGGTTGGATACCCCCAAATTATAGACTATATCAGAAGATGGGATAGTGTGGGGGTTATGAGCCTGGACAGCAGAGCTGGACCGCCTGGATGTGAATCCCTGTTCTGCCATAGACTGTGTCCTTGAGCAAGGTCTTTACCCTTACAGAGCCTCAGTACTTCATTTCTGAAACAACTAATGGTAATAGAGCTTACCCCCCAGGATTGTTGCAAGGATTGGATGAGTTAATAATACTTGTAGAGCACCAAGGATGGGATGAGTTAATAATGCTGGTAGAGCACCAAGGATTGGATGAGTTAATAATGCTTGTAGAGCACCAAGGATTGGATGAGTTAATAATGCTTGTAGAGCACCAAGGATTGGATGAGTTAATAATGCTTGTAGAGCACCAAGGATTGGATGAGTTAATGCTTGTAGAGCACCAAGGATTGGATGAGTTAATGCTTGTAGAGCACCAAGGATTGGATGAGTTAATAATGCTTGTAGAGCACCAAGGATTGGATGAGTTAATAATGCTTGTAGGGCACCAAGGATTGGATGAATTAATAACAGCTCTTTAGATATTTGAAGAGGGTGACAGCATTCGTGTGCTCACCCCTCTGAGTCTGTACTTTTCCAAAATCTACATCCCCAGTCCCTTCAATCTGTTTCCTAGTGATGTGGCTTCCAGATGCCTCACTATCCTGGCTGCCCCTCTCTGAGTTTGCTCTAGTTTCCCTAAAAGCCACTCTCAAAAGAAAACCAGCCTTAAGTAGGAAACTGTAAACTATTTCTTCAAACATGCAGGATATTTTCAAACACGCAGCAATAAAGTTGGGCCTGGATCTGAGCCTTGCCTACACTAGTCAGTGTTCAGCGTTCCATCCAGCAGCACGATGAAATCTTGCAGTGAAAACCTTTCAATGAGAAGAAGAGAAAACCAATCAACCAGCCGAGCAAAAATCCCCCAAACAACAGCCCACAGAGGGTCTTTGTGGCGGTGTTGTGTTTTTCCTGGGCGGCAGCAGTAACTTGGATGCTGGGTACACACCAGCATTTGTCGTTTGTCAGGGAATGATCGTTAGAACATCATACTCCAAAGTCATGGAATTCTTGCCAAAACTCAGAGAAGGACACTAAAGATGGAGGTTTTGGGGGGGGCAAATAACCTAGGAAATGTGAACCTCAGTACCAGGTCTCTGTCATTACCATTTTTCCCCGATACCACAATCAAACAGGAACCGTGCAGACCTGAACCATTGTCTTCGTTGAGATGGAATCGCTCCCTCTGTGAACTTGTGTCTCTCCTTCCCCAAAGAGCCGACTCCAGAGAAGCCAGACTGATTTCACCAGGAAGTTGATCCGCTGGAAGCTTCCAGACCATGATGATGACGGTTCTGGAGTTTTCAGGGCCTTTCACCAACCTGGGATCGGTCCTGGCGAATTCTGGTTTGAATGTGACACCCTTAACCCGACAAAGCCACTTGTAACAGAGCTCCCTTGGAGCCTCAGGAAGAATGTGAGTTAAATAGCCCTTGAATTAAATAGCTCCAGGGTGCTCTGCTTTGAAAAAGTGTCTCATACTTACTTTTTGTAATTTTTGCATTTTGTTCTCATGACAACTCTGTACCCTGCCAGCCACCATTTATGTGCTTTTCACTACATCACAACGGAGCAACAGTATTTTATACCGCAGAAGTCTTGGTGCCATGCTGTAACTACGTCCGTTGCAATTACTCTGCATAATCCGGAATTTCCTGAGCAACTGGAGACAGCCAGAAGCAGAGTCTTTCAAAGGGCGCCTGGGGGGTTCAGTCGGTTAAATGTCCGACATCGGCTCA
Source organism: Herpailurus yagouaroundi (assembly GCF_014898765.1). Lineage (NCBI taxonomy): Eukaryota > Metazoa > Chordata > Mammalia > Carnivora > Felidae > Herpailurus > Herpailurus yagouaroundi. The sequence continues at coordinate 10,010,714 of NW_024412388.1, forward strand.
GGTCACGATCTTGTGGATTGTGGGTTTGAGCCCGCGTCAGGCTCTCTGCTGACAGTTCGGAGCCTGGAGCCTGCTTTGGATTCTGTCTGTCTGTCTGTCTGCCTGCCTGTCTCTCTGCCTCTCCCCCTGCTCATGCCCTGTCTCTTTCTCTCTCTTTCTCAAAAATAAATAAACATTAAAAAAAAAAATTCAAAGGAGCTTCAAAGTCATCTAGACGAGGACGCTTGAACAAACAGCACAGAAGTGATGTTATTCTAAGTCCAACAAGCAAGCAGGAAAGAACCCCTATCAAAATGTCAGAGAATCATGAGGATGCTGAGCTGTCCCAGGACCCAGAGTTAAGAGGGAGAAGATGCCTGGACACGTAGCTGTTTATGCACCTGCTACAGGAGAGCAGGGACCATTTCAGAAGACAGAGCAAGGGGTCCGTCACCTCTGGCTGGTGCCTCAAATCCTGCTCGCTGCCTGTTTCTTTTAGCCTGCAAGCTAAGAACGATTTTTACATTCTTTTGGGGAAAAAAATCAAAAGAAGAATATTGTGTAACTTTTATAAAGACGATGTGAAATTCAAGTATCATTGTCCATAAATAGTCTTGTTGGAAGGACCAGGACACGACATCTAAATAAAAATGATGTTTTGGAGAAAAGTCTGAGGGCAAGGAAGTGGGGCCACGGTTAAAATAATGAGCTTCTATCCGAGTTAATGAGATAATGCTGTCGAATGATGCTGCCCTAATCTGATTTGCACTGGAGCCAAGGCTGAAATGCGCTCTTTGGTTGAAAGGAAATGTAGCCTCAGTGATACTAATATTCAAGCAATTTACCAAGTGATAAAACTAAAGTAATTTATTATAATTTTATGATGAGATCTCTTTCCTTGGCTTGGGAAAGGTTTTTATTGCCTCCAGTCTTGTAATTTCACTCTTGCTAATATTGATTTTACTATAATCTCTTTCCCTTTTTTACACTTCTCAAGCTATTCACATTTTAACACAGTTGACGATCTAAAAACCAACCTTCAAGAAAACGTATTATAATTATATTTTCCCATGGTTGGCCCATATGATGTGTGTGCCAATGGAGAAAAATGTATTTTTAAGTCGCTGGCTTTTCTTTCCCCATAGTCTTCTTTGGGCTTAGAAAGGGGGAGCCAAAGAGGATGGGAATGCCCTGTCTGTTGGGAACACTTTGTAAAGCTACCTGGAAAGGAGACCCGCATTCCCTCAGTGGGCTTGGGCATTGCTACAGTCCTGAATTACTTTAGAAAGCCGTACACGTTGGCATCTATGATTTCACGTAATCCTGGGAGGTAGGTGGGATTCCTTGTGGCGTATTACACAGGAGGGAAATGAGGTTCCTATAGTCGAAATACTTTACCCAAGCTCCCACAGCTGCTATGTGCTGTAACCAGAATTCAAGCCCAGGCTGTCCGATTCCAGTGCTCTGTGATCTTTCCACCACTCTGGGACTGGGGGCCTCTCTAGGCGGCCCTTCCACTCGACCAAGGACCCCTGGGGACTTCAGAGCCTTGGAAGGAAGGGCCACATGCACTCAAACCTGAAAGTTCTGTGTGTCTTTAAGAACCTGCTAGTGCTAAGCCTTGTTGCTAGGCTAGCTGTGTTTCTAGGGAAGCTAATTAAAGCATAGCTCAGTTCTGCACATCTCAGGGTGGGTGTTCATTTCTCTTCTCTCCCAGTGCATGAAGCATTGCCAAAGCCTGGTGTTAAATAAAAAGGAGAATTTGGGGCTCCTAGATGAACTGTGGCTGTATTTATTAAACACTCCGTGCATATTCCTAGCTGCACGAGGGAGGACGCGAGAAACTTGGCCCATACATGTGTGATCTAATACTCAGGACTCGGCAGCTCACAAAGCAATTTCATGAACATGACCGTATGTGCGATCCTCAGGGTTAAATACTGTACCCATTTTACAGGTGAGGAAACTGAAGGACGTCTGACTACAATAATACACCTGGGACTCCATAACTAAAAATCAGAGCCACGGATGTAACTCAGGCTTCCTGACTCCCAAAGACTCAGTATCTGGGGTGCGTTTACGATGTTTGTGACCCATCGTGGACCCTCTGCAAATTGTCAGAACATCTCGGGAAGCTCTCTTGGAATGGATTTTCCGAATTTTCTTCCATCAGCTGTTTCCCAAATAGATTTTATTGTGGGTTTGCTTCCCCTAGACCTTTGTCCTTGTTTTAATGGCCTTTATTCCCATTAGCTTCTCAGAGATGTTACATCGCTGAGCATGCATGTTTTACAAAACCCACAAGAAACTGACAGTTTCCATGAAGATCCAGAAAAAAAACAGAGAAACTGAGGTTTGCCCTTGTGCTACTTTTATGGCATTAAAAAAAATAAGTGTAGGGGTGTCTGGGTGGCTCAGTCGGTTGAGCGCTTGACTTCGACTCAGGTCATGATCTCACAGCTCTTGGGTTCGAGCCCTGCATTGGGCTCTGTGCTGACAGCTCAGAGCCTGGAGCCTGTTTCGGATCCTGTGTCTCCCTCTCTGTCTGCCCCTCCCCTGCTCACACTCTATCTCTCTCTCTCTAAATAAATAGATAAACAAACATAAAAAAAATTAAAAAAAATAAGTGTAGTAATTTTTGTGTGTACATTTGGGGTTTTTTTTCTGAGTTAATTCTGTGGCAGTTAACATGAATAAAAATGCCTCTGCTGCTTTGGCAGAGTTTTGGAACTAGCTTATCTTGATCAAGCTTGTCTCTTCCATAGTTTCCTTCTTAAAAAAGTATCTTTGTGAGATGAGTTGGCAGCCATCCTGGTCTATTTCCCGTTAGTCTGGCGGAAGGCAAGCAGAACATGTGTCTTCCCTTCTTGTTCTCGGTAGCGGGGAGCATGTTTGCAAAAATACATCTCATCTCTTCTACTTTCTCGCAAGGATGTTAGGCCAGTGGGAGTCAGAGGCTTGGGGTCCTTTCCCTCCTGTTTCCCACCTTCTCTTGCAAATACTGTCCTTTATACACTGCCACTTGCCTCTCTCCCTTTACTCCTTAGCGTCTTCTTAATCCTCTACTAAAGACTCAGTACTCGGACGTGTGTGACGTACTCAGTACCTCCTGATCCAAGCCTGGATTCAGAAAGCAGTCTGTACAACATTTGCGATTCCGATACAGAAACTGACCATTTCTCCTTCGTAGGAGAGGTGAAGGAGCAACCTACATTAATTGAGCACTTACTATAATCCAGACACACGTACTTATTTATTCTTCGTTGTGAGCCTCTGTTGTCTCTTATTCTGTTTTTTACATGCCTGGGGGAAGGCCTGCTGCCCAGGTCACTTTACCAAGTAAGTGATAAACTAAGATTTAAACTGAGCCTGTCTGACCACAGAGCGTATTTCATTAAACCCTGACACCTCGCCAGGCTTCAGAGGCTCTCTGTTACGTTAAACGCAGCTCTTACCCTCTTGGCTAAAATCCTCCACTGTGTCCTCACCCTTTTTTTTCCTCCTAATTTGAAAAAGCGTTGTGCATGCTGTGTGGAATTTTTCCAGCGTGGGAGAAGACTGTTGGTATTCTGTTTCCAGTTGTCGAGCTTAAACAAAGCGTGATTTATCTTCACCCGGAGCTGTCATGCCTGGGTGCATGGGTGCCAGGCACCCTCGCCAACACTCCGTGGAAGCCACATGTTGTTGCTAAGCTATGGACACCTGAATGCGGGGTAGCAGCCAGGATAATGATCACAATAATAATGACTGACGTTTATTGAACGTGTATGCCCCAGGCACCCGTCAAAACTGGTGAATGATGTGAATTAACTCATTTAATCCTTGCAACATCCCTATCTGATTACATTTTTATCCCCATTTGGCAGAAGAGGAAACTGAGGCTCATGGAATTTGTTAGCACTTATCACTGGCTAACATATAGTTGTTTTATTATTTATCCCTCCACGAAAGCAGGGTTTTTTTGTTTGTTTTTGATTTGTTCACTGTTGTATCCACACTGCCGAGAAAAATGCTTAGTATGTAGTAGGTGCTTCATAAATAGTGTGGAACGAATGAAGTCACGTAGAACAGAGGCAGGAGGGAAGCCGCCTCTGGTGTGAGCAGGATTGTTCTCTAGAACTTCCATGTTTTTATTTGTTCGGTGGCCAGTTGGGTCAACTGACCTATTGCCTGGGGGCATCTGGAGGAGGCAGGACAGATGGCTTCCTGTAGCTCTGTCTGGAACTCCTGTGACTTGCCAGGCACCGTCTGGGGCCGTGTGCAGTGCCTGGCACTCGGCAGGCAAAGTGTCTGCATGAATGAACAAATAAATAATTCCAATGGCGGGAAATTCTGCAGAATGGAAATCTACCAAAATGAGACCAGGGTAGAGTCACTGATCCTGGATGGCTTCTCCCCAGAAGAATGTGGTTACTTGCCCACCGAGCACTCGCCATGGGTCATGGTGCCAGCTCTCCAGGAACTTTTTGTCCATATAGGGATGCCACCCAATTATGGTTAATTTTTACGCAAGTAACTGTGCCAAGTCGATAAGGAGGGTTACAACTGAGGGAAGGAAAATTAACAAGGATATAGAGGAAGAAGCTGTTACCTTCGAAAACAAAACAAAACAAAAACAAAAAACCCAATCATCTCTGTTCTTCCCTTTATCAAATCTGGGCCAAGTTGTCACACTTCTGACACAAGTTTTCCTAACAGATCCTTCCATCTCCTCTTCCCTCAGTCGTTTAGATCTTGTGTATTTTCTTACCCTGTAGATTGATTTTGAATGATCAGCAAAAACTCCTCAAGCACCGATAAAAAACTCACCAAACAAACCAAATGAGCTTGCTTAATGTGCCTATATTGACATTTATATTTGCAAGATTTTTTTTTTTAACACAGCAAAACAGGTTGTGTTTACATCATATATGTAATTGGGAAGGGTTCATTTCATCACGTGCATGAATGCCTTCTAGAAAGATTTCCCTCAAGGATTAATGAGAAGACTCATTTAAACAGATAAGCCTGACTTGAACAGTTTACTCATCTTATTCTCATAGGATCGAAATTCTACCTGTGGGGGAGGTTAGGGCAACAAGTCTCTGTTCTCTCACCCCATTCCTCAACACACGTGTGGATGCGCACACACACACGTGTGCACATATGTGAGCACAACCTGTCCTTCCAACACAGATGGCTTTGACGTGTGCCTGTAAGTGGCTGAATCTGCAGCAGAGTCGAGGGATTCTGATTGGTGTAGCTGGGCAGATTTCCTCTGACTCGTGAATTTAGAATTAAAAACCTTTTTAAAGGGGCGCTTGGGTGGCTCAGTCCGTTGAGCGTCCGACTTCGGCTTATGTCACGATCTCACGGTTTGTGAGTTCGAGCCCCGCGTCGGGCTCTGTGCTGACGGCTCGGAGCCTGGAGCCTGCTTTGGATTCTGTGTCTCCCCCTCTCCCTGCCCCTCCCCCGCTCACACTCTGTCTCTCTGTCTCTCTCAAAAATAAGTAAACATTTTAAAAAATTAAAACATTTTTTTACAGTGTCTGAGCTAGTGAGGCTACTGGCCTCGACTCCCAGTTTTTGTCCTGCCTGTCTGCAGTGTGAAGTTTGTTTTCATAGCTTATGGTCTAACACACAGTGAGCGAATTGATGTCATGATATGATGATGTTTGCTCCTAGGCAAAATTTACCGACAAGCAAGATAAAGATAAAGACAGAGAATGAGAATGTATTAATCTCCACATGTGAACTTGATGATCTTACCCTTCTGGGGGTTGGGAGGGGCAGACACTGTAGAACTAATAATAATAGCTGTAATTTGATAGTTATCACAATTTGTGTATATGTGGCATTTTAACTTTTAAAAGCTTGCTCTCATATATGGAATTAATTAGTACTAACCAAAGGCCAGGAGCAATTTCATTTTTACTTGCAGACTTACTGGTTAAAAATGACTTGTTTTATTTAACATGATTTTAAATCTATATTGGATGTTTGAAAAATACATACGCACCCAAATAGTTAGTTAACTGTCATGTTTCTGATGTCTTGGTGTATTTGGAGCCACGTCTCCTTGCTAATTGTTGCCTGCTATTTTAATAATATTGGATAGTGTGCCTCTGTGTGTCTGTTGTGGCCAAAAGAGCAAAGTCTATCAGGGAAGGGAAATCCCCATGCACAGTTGGTTGGAACTGACAGTTCTGATCTTCCCTTACCTGAACCCACTGCTTATGCTGTAGGCTGGCTAGACAGTCAAGTGGGGAAACCCACAGCCCACTGCACTCAGTGGCTTGGTGTTTCAGATAATGCCATTTGTTCCTAAATCCTTGAACGACAGCATGAGGACTTGGTGGGGGGGGGTGGGTGGTGGTGCATGCTGTGACTCTATTATACCTTGGCTGATTCTGATCTAGCTTGGGGCTTTGATTGGTGGGCTTGGAGCCACTGGCAAGAGAATGATTAGACCTTGCATTGTGTTGGGGTCCTCTAGAAGCACCCCACTGGACTGGAGTGTATCACTCAGGGAGGTACTTATACTGGTGTAAGCAGAAAAGGGAACATTGTTGGCTCGTGGAAGTAGAAGTCTCTGGAGAGACTGAGCAGATGTCAGAGGCTCACCACCATCTTCAGGACTCTCAGCTCTGCCCTGTTCCATGCCGACTTCACCTTCAGGCAGTAAAGGTGTCCTCATAGTGACATCCTCCTAGATAGCAATCCCTGCAGAAAGAGGGTTTCCAACAAAACCCAGATTTAAGGCTCAGTGGTCTGACTTGACTTATGGGTCCATGTTGGAAGAATCACTGAACCCGGGGGAATGGAATACCCTGAATGTCCAGGCTTGGGTTTTGTGCCCATTCTGAGATCTAGAGAGGGAGGAGTCAGTATCCTGGGCCAAATTGATGAAGATCTGGGTATCCTCAGGAGAAGAATTAAGGAGCAGATAGGGTGATCAAAGCAAACAAGGGATGGTTTCTGGGCTTGGAAAACAGCAGATGGGTTCTCCGCGGGGTCACTAGACTTTTGGGTCTGACTGGTTTTGAAGTGTTTCACACATTCCTTGACTGGGTTCCCTTCTCTCTTCCTATCTGCAAGACATCCATCATGTCCAAATATTCCCTGAACGTTTGCCGTTGAGATTGGCACTGAGGTAGGTTCAAAGGTGAATAAAGGCACAGGTCTTTCACACCCCAGAGCTCACAGTCTGATGGGACATGCACACACACACTCAGTTTTAACATCTGTGATAAGCCCTGTGCTCAAGCTGTGTACCAACACCTGTTGGGAACACAAATGAGGAAACCACCATTCTTCCTGGGAAAGTAAACAGAGGTTTCTTTGAGGCAGGGATATTTGAACCAGGTCATGAAGGCTAAATAGAGCACATTTGGGGTAGGGTGGGATATTTGTGGCCACTCTTCTGACCATCTCCCCCTTCATTAATCACCCAACGATCTTACCCCTAGGCTTCTATATACATACCTCAGCCAAGGTTCCCTCTCCTCCACCACGACCACCATAGCTTCATCCAGCAGGATCTCCACCAGCCAGTGGGTGATGCCATGAATGTATCCATCAATCTGTAGTTGAGAATCTTTCAGAGCTCTTCTGCTGAATGGTTTTCTGAACAGGTGAACACAGTCTCCTCTCTGATCCCAGGGTGCCAGGTTGCCCTACTCTTGAGAAGCAGGTATCTTCCAGAGTTTCCTAGCACCACTGTTTCCCTGCTGCCATGAGATCTTGTCTTCAGATTATCCTAACAAAGGTGGGGGCACAGGCAAAGAGTGTTTTGTCTCAAAGCTGCCAATGCTCACCCCTTGCTGTATGGGATTCTCACCAGCTTGGGCACGAGCTCCTTGAAATGTCTTAGTCTAAATAGTCTCTTCCCAGCCCACTTCACCCCACCCCCAGCCCATTTTTACCCTTGGATGGGCTGAGGAATGATTGAGGAATCTAGCATAATTCTTGCTGCAGAATTAAATATGTCAAGGTAACTAGCAAACTGCTTTGTGTAATTAAGCAGTGAAGTGTGGATATATGTCCGCTTCTTAGGACAATCCAGGAAAGGCAAGATAATTCACCTTGATGCGCCAATCCTTCCTTAGATTTTAGATTTAATTAGTTGAGCCAGCGGGGCCATTCGAAATCTGATTTCCAGGAGAGTTTTTCTGCCGAGGGTACACATGATTTTGCAATATTTGGATAGAAGGTAAAAGCTGTAGACCATTGTCTGGAATTCCAGAACAGAGGGTTATTTGTAAGAATCAGGTGTCTGAGACTCCTCGGAACCTGAGGGTCAAACGTGTAGTTTTCTGTTCATATTCTGTAAATCATGAATCATCCTATGGCTGCAGCTCTGAAAGAGGGATGTTCATTTTACCATTTCTTTTAACTAAGCAATGCAGTGACTTTGCCATTTGAACTCTCTTTTGTCAGCCAAGTTTCTCACCATCTTTTTTTTTCTTCCTTTTTGTTTGCCTGTGTCCCAGAGTAGGGTTTTTAAATCTTGACTCTTGATATTTTGGGGTGGACAGTTCTTGGCTAGGCAGGGTTAGGTTGGGGGGGGGGTGGTCCTGTGTGTCGTAGGGTGTTTAGCAGCGTCCCTGGCCTCTATCCACTGGATACCAGTTCCCCCACCCCCAGATCCGACAACGCAAAATGTCTCCAAACTTTGTCAAATGTC
>NW_024412388.1:10019367-10042114 GCF_014898765.1 Herpailurus yagouaroundi
TGAGGAGCTTGGTAGTTCAATGACTTAAAGTAGTAGCTCTCAAACTTTGGTGTGTATCAAAATCACCTTGATAGCTAAATGGAGAACACAGATGTTAGCCCCACGGAATCAGGAGAAAGCCCGGGTCTTTGTATTTTTTCTGAGTTCCCCAGGTGATCTGATGTTGACCCTAATATGAGAATCACTGCCTTAAAACCACAAAATCAGGAAATAAACCTACCTTCTTTATGGAGATCAATGCCTGGACATTATTTTAAAATTCTGGAAGGAGAATTTTAGATGCGGTAATCATGTTCAGGGACCCAAGCAAGATGTCCTGGTGGTCTCCATCTTGCCACATCTCAAGCATGGAAGATGGAAACTCTTCACGTTCCCCAGGAAAAGCCAATTTGTTCCAAGGGCTGCCTTCCAAATAGAAACTCGAGTGTTTGCAGTTATGAAAAGCAAACTGGAAATGGTTTTCTATGGGGTCGATATTCTCTAAGAGGAAATGGGTTGTGAACAAACATGCTTTGTTGGGGGCAAAGACTCCTTAGGTGCAATGCGTCAGTCTGTTCTGTGTTGGATGAGCATCATGCTGCCCCTGGTAAGTAGAGAGAGAATGACAATTGATTTTGTATCTTGTTGAGTGATGGCGGGGGGTAGGTTGGGACTGCAGAGTGAGTAGGATCCTTGGATTTGGTGTGTGTGTGTGTTCGCTGTATGTAGTGTGAACATACCTTCTTTCTAGCCTATTCTTTATACAGGACAAAAATTGACTTTTCTTTTTCTCCAGTTCATTAAATTCAGTCATGGTGTTTATATCTAATCTGAGTGATTTAAAATCTTTTTTCAATAACTTCACCTTTGCAAGTCCACTGTAAGCTTTGTATAAATGCTAGCCCGAAGGCCACTATTACAAAAGAATTACAAAGATGAAATGAGTGATAGGAATCTTGATTATTAAGAAGCCTTTGACCTATACAGACTATAGGTCTCGAAAAGAGCAGAGTGCATATTATAGCACTCTTTTTTTTTTTAAATTGAAAGCAAAAACCGAACAAACAAAACTGTGGTTTCATGTGTCATGCAGTGTAGCATTTCTGCATTATTTTGTTTGTGTCTGCAGACCAAAGGTCTTGTGTGGTCCTTATTGATAACATGAACACAGAACTGTTCCTTTTACATCTCCCGTGGTCATACCATTTCCAGTCTTGTACTTTCTTCTTCCAAATGGCTTAAATACTTCATGACAGTGTAACGTAATAAAGACTTCCAGATTTTCTTTTTTTTAAATTTTTAAATGTTGTTATTTATTTGTGGAGAGAGAGAGAGAGAGACAGACAGACAGACAGAGACAGAGCATGAGCAGGAGAGGGGCAGAGAGAAAGGGAGACACAGAATCCAAAGCAGGCTCGAGGCTCCTAGCTGTCAGCCCAGAGCCCAACGTGGGGCTCAAACTCATGAACCACGACGAGATCATGACTTGAGCTGAAGTCAGATGTTTAACCGACTGAGCCACCCAGGCACCCCAAGACTTCCAGCTTTTCTTGAAAGAGAGGTGGGCTAGTTTGGTGGAAAGATACTGATTTTTGGCTTGTAATTGGCTTGGGTCTAAATTCCATTTCCACCATGAAGTCTCCTTGTGACTTTTGAGCAGGCTCCTTAACTGAATTCCTATGAGGAGGTTTTATTAGTGTCATCATTCCATCTTATGTGCCTCTCTGGGCCTCCAATACCCTCCTCATCTGGACTGATACAGCTAGAAAGTGGCCCAGGCAGGACTCAAACCCAGCTGGTCTGGTTATGAGTTTGAGATCTTAACTCATAGGCTGTGTCTGCATTCTCTTGGGTGCATACTGGCTAGAAAGTGACCTGGCTTTGGGTTTCATAATACAGGACACAGGAGGAGATGTCAGTGGAGGGAAAATTCAGGAAGGGTAAACAGAAAAGGGTCTTCTTGTTTTTAAATTAATTTATTTTTAAATTTAAATCCAAGTTAGTTAACATATAGTGTAATAATGATTTCAGGAATAGAATTTACTGATTCATCACTTACATATAACACCCAGTGCTCATCCCGACAAGTGCCCTCCTTAATGCCCATCACCTATTTAGCCCACCCCCCCCACCCAAAACCCCACCAGCAACCACAGTTTTTTCTCTGTATTTAAGAGTCTTTTATGGTTTGTCTCCCTCTCTGTTTTTATCTTATTTTTGCTTCCCTTCCCATATGTTCATCTGTTTTATTAAATTCCACATATAAGTGGAATCGTGTGATATTTGTCTGTCTCTTACTTATTTTGCTCAGCATAACGCACTCTAGTTCTACCCACCTTGTTGCAGATGGTAAGATTTCGTTCTTTTTCATCGCTGAGTAATATTCCATTGTGTATATACCACATCTATTTTATGCATTCATCGTTCGATGGACATTTGGGCTCTTTCCATGCTTTGACTATTGTCGACAGTGCTGCTATAAACATTGGGGTGCATGTGCCCCTTTGAATCAACACTCGTGTATTGAAAAGGGTCTTCTTGATGAATAGTAAGAGGTAGAGTTGAGTGGCCAGAAGCTAAACTCAAAGATCCTGGGAAATGGGTACATCCCGGCCATAAGGATGCAGGCTTTCATTTGGGTGGAGATTGGAGCTGCTCATATATGCATGGCCGACCCTTAAAACCTCCTGTTGAGATTTTTCTTCTCAGGAGCTCTGAGGAGTATCTGAGAAGTTAAGACAGAAACTGATGGGCTACGTTCAGAGGCTACGAGACCCCAGCATCTCAGATCACTGGGGGCTTTGGGTTGTCATGGATAAGCACAGGACATGATTGGCATCTAAAGGACAGGACAGGGATGCCAAACTTCCTACAGAGTGCAGGGAATTCCACCCAGTACAGCATCATCCCACCCCAAGGCATAGAGCACCCCACCGGAAAACGTCAGAGGGAATCCTGCTTTGGCTCGTCTTATTAGAGATGCGGCACACAAGTGCTGACCAGAGAGAAACTTTAAGCCTGTGACCCAGAAAAAGCCTGATGCAGAGCGACGCTCACTGCAGTCCTGTTTATCAACAGCGACAAATTGGAGGCAACCCAAACGCCCAGCAACATGGAACTAAATTATGATTAATCATCTCAATGAAAGTTTATGCAGACATTTCAAGTGGTGGCCATTAAAACTGTGTAGCATCATGGGAAGAGTGGCTAACATAAAACTCTTTCAAAACAGCAAAATTATTTACAAGATCCCACGTATTTATGCTTAAAGACTAAGAGGAAACAGAAAGATGAGATACAGGTGCCTTGGAGGCAGTCAAGATATTGGTGATTTATTTCCTTAAAAAATAATCCAATTGGTATCATGTCTGTTTCATTACTTTAGAAAACACATCATGGGATTGTTCAGTCCTTCTCCCTGTGATAATAGTCACCTGGCAAGGGACAGGGAGAGTGTGTCTTTCACCGGGTGCACAGAACTGGGAGATGACTACTGGAGGCCCGTCCTGGAGCAGGTGTGAAGCTCAAAATGAGTTAGATCCCAGGCTGTCATTGTGGGGGTAGCAGAACATGGAGTCAAGGTGTGGGATAAACCCAGGGGAGGGAGTAGCACATTTGTGCAAGAAAGCTGTCTCTTCAAAATCTGGAAGCTCAACTCTGGCTGCACATTGGAATAAACTGGAGAGTGCTAAAAACACTGATGCCTGGGCCCTACCCTTGACCAATTAAACAAATTGCTGGGAGTGGTAAGGAGACAGGAGTATTTTTAACAATGTCCCCAGCTGACTATCATATATAACTGGTCTGAAGGCCAAGGATCCAAAGAGGGAAGGAGCCACCTTGGAAAATATCCCAAATGAGGTTTTTTGGTCTCTGGAATAACTTCCCTGTCTCTCCACTACATTTTCCCTTGGTTTCTTCCAGAATTCTGAGCAGAACAGGCCACTGGTGAGTTGGTCCATGGGGGAAGACATTTCTTGGATTTGAACTGGGAGAGACTGGCGTGGTCAAAAAGATGAATGAATATCATCTATCTCACACAACAGCACTAAATTCTTACAGCTTCTCTAAGACCCTGGCTTTCATACCCCTCAACAGAAGAGCACTGGGCTGGTCAAGTGCCCAGTGTATAAGGAAACTCTACTCAGGCGTGTCTGAAGAAAATACGGAAATTGCTTTCGGAATTTCTCTGTGTGTTTATTGTGATAGTGGATCCTCTTGACTCAAGGTGTGGTTGGTAGACCAGTAGTGTCAGCATCACCTGGGAGCCAAGATGCAGAATTCTGGACTCCATCGCAAACCTGCTCAATCAGAACCTGCATTTTAACAAGATTTTAGGATTTTCACATGCACGTGAAAGTTGGAGAAACATGGCTATAGACTGGTGCTCTCCAATAAAACTTCCTGCAAAGAGAAATTTCTGTATCTTCACTGTCCAATATGGTGGACATATTGCCACATGTGGCCGATGGGCACTTGAAATGTGGCTCATTTGACTCAGGAACTGAATTTTAAATTTCATTGTAATCATATTAAATTTCAGTATTCCAAAGTGCTAATGGCTGCCCATTGGATAGCTCTAGATCCTTCTAGATCCTTTTGAAATTTGGCTCCATCTAACCTCTCCAGTGGACCATCCACATTATCATAACTTGTCCTTCCAAAAAAAAAAAATAAAAAAAAGAAAAGAAAAAAAACCAAAATCACCTTCTGTCTCGTGATAGATTCTCCAGTTGGGTGCAGAGAGTACAGAGCTGTACTGTGGGAAGAGTGATCTCTATTGTCCCTCCCCCAGCTGAGTTCTCCTTCATCTTATGCCAGCAAGATGGACCACAGTCATGACTATAAAAGATTATGTGGGGAAGCAAGGCCAATATGTTTGTAGGAAGGAAGAGGATATTTAAAGAGCTTCAGAGAATAAGAATGGTAATTCACTGGGCTTTCGCTGTGTCCCAGGCTAAGTTGTTTATATGCATCATTTCATTTAATCCTCATAAAGGGGTAGACTTTTATGGATTTGGTCAATATTAATTCCCAAGTGCCTGAAGCAGTGAGTGGCCCATAGTAGATGTGCAAGTAAATATATATTGAATGGATGAACTATTATCCCCACTTTATAGATGACAAAATTGAGGTACAAAGCAGTTAAGTAGTTTGCCTGAGGCCATACAGTGGCAGAGCGAGGGTTTAAGCTCCCACAGTGTGGACTCCAGATCCCATCCCGGCACCGCGCGTGGATAGCCAGCCTGTTTTACTGCCTGACTGAGTTATGGTCTGCTGCTGCTTCCTCTGGATTCCTCTGTGCTACCCGAGTCAGGGACAAAGTTTAGATGTAAAGGGAAGGCTTGGCTTGGAAATATTTGTTGAGTGACTACCATTTGCCATACTCTAGGGAAGCAACGGTGGGTAACAGTGTCTTATAACCTCGAACATGCATGTGAATCTTCCGGGGAATCTTGTTAAAATGCAGATTCTGGTTCAGTAGGCCAGAGATAGGCCCTGAGTTCCTGCATTTGCACCAAGCTTCCTGGAGATGCCAGTGCCACTAGCCTGAGAACTGCAGTCCGGAGTGAGTGGCACAGCCCTGCTGTCAGGGAGTTCTCCCAGTGGGGGAGTGGCGGGGAGGGCATTCACAGTGACACTGCAGAATGACATTTGCTCTGATAGGACACGGGAGGGTCTGTGGGGTGCCTGGAGGGACAGCCAGCCTGGGGGAGGTGACATCTGAGCTGAGACTTGAATCAGGCACAGGGCATGAGGCAGGTGAGGAGGGTAAGGGAAGAGTGTTTCAGGAAGAAGGAACAGCATGTGCAGAGAGAGAGAGGCTCAAGCAAAGATGGAACATCTGAGGTCATGAAAACAGTCTTGGCATCCTGGGATGCACCTGCTCCTCCCAGAGCAAATTCCTTATCCAAAGGGTAGCACGTTGGGATTCAAGCCCTGCCTCTTCTTGGCTGCAGGCTGGAGTCGGGTCACCTGCAGATAAACAGCTTCCTCGGAATCCCATCCTCAAAGCACCGCTTGGTTCTAGTTGATATTTCTGATTACCTGTCTGATGGTTGGATTCCTCTGCCCACTGCTCCTCAGCCCCATGCGATGCGCTGGCGTCCCCTCGGAAGCCTAATGAGGCAGTTGCCATGGTAGCCGGGTGACATCCCTGTAGCAGATACTAATGCCGTAGCTCCCTAAACCTTATGCCTGTTTCTCTCTGTTTGGTAAGTTGATAACATTTAAATTAAACATATTAGTTTATTTCATGTCAATTAATTTGTATGTTACGCTGTAAGCCAGCTTCACCCTCCCCTCCCCCAACACCCATTAATTAACTGCAGCCAGATTGGGAGCACATCAGAGAAGGTTGCAGTAGCTCCCAGCAAACTGCAATTACAATACTCTGCTCCTATGTAGAAAGTAATCAATGTCAAAATAATTGGTTTTCACAGGCCTACAATCAGCTGTCTTGTCAGATAGTTAACTTATAATTATAACCATTTGGATTTTTTAAAAGAAAACACATAGCCGAAATATTGGAAGGACTAGAGGCTAATACAATGACTTGTGTTGAATATCTCAGAGCTCCCTGTCTTCAATCTCTTTTGGTTTTTGGTTTTTGTTCTTCAACACCCAACCGTCTCTCTCTGAGGCCGGTGAATGACTGACCCCTGCAGCTTCGCAGTGCTGGTCTCATGAACTGTGGTTCCCAGGGGGTGAGTCCCGGGAAAGAGAAAGGCCTGTGGCTCATCTGGCCTCAAAACAGCCAGCTTTATGCCTTTATTTTCTCTCTTTGTAGAGATAGTGGAAAAACCGGTTCTTCCCAATGAGATTACCTTCCTAGAACCTGCCACTCGCTGGAGGGCCAGGAGGCCGCCAAGCTTTCGTGTGAGCCTTGCTAATCTCATGGGAGCAGCCTGTCTTCTCAAACTCTCTGCACAGCTTTTAGCGCGTTCTGGCCTCTTTTCTCCAAGCTGAGAGGCGCGGCTCTTTACGGATGGTAAAAACCTGTTTCTGGGTTTTTACCTGAAAAACTGCCTCAGGTGAATGCCACTGACATTCCCAGCGGCTTGGTTCTGCATTCTGGCAGGAATGGGGTTGCCAGGAGGTTGATGGGCGTGCACAGACTTCTACAAATGACCCGATGTTGCACTTTGCAGACTGGGTGTGCCAGAGACCTTGCTCACGTTGTACCCTGAGATACGATGTGTTATGTCCTGGTGGATCCTGGAACTCAGATTTGTGTCTTCCATCTCTTCTCTCCCCATGCACGTCCAGCCAGCCGGCTGGATATTAACCAAGTGCCTTCCTGCACCTGCCTGCTTGCCTCTGTGTTAGGCTCTGGGGTTTAGAAGTGAGCAAGGGAAGTTTGCCCAAAGCCCATCTGTGTCAGAGCTAAGACGTGACCCCCTTCTTTATCTTGGGGATTTTTTTAAAAATCAAAGATCAATACAGGATTATCACTTCTGCTGCTGATTTGTGGAGACCCCTTTTGGCTTCTTGCATTCATTAATGACATTTATTTTCCAAAGCCCAATATTTCCTCTGTAAAACATGCTCCTCTTTGCAGTTTCCAAAGGTTTATTTGGGGAGGTGAAAGAAAAAGCCGACAACATGCACATCATACACACACACACACACACACGCACACACCTCAGTCTATCCATTTACCTCAGGTTACAACCATTTCTCCTCCAGCTTGGACAGATGGATGTTTATAATCAGGGTAAAGAGTTGCAGGGGTGCCGTGAGTTACTAAAGATTTAAGGACACGGTGCTTTAAAATGACTTTGCAGGTTTTACAGGTATAAGGGGAGCTACCTGTTTTATGTATGCAGGGAAATTGAATTTACAGTCTCCTTCAAACCGCGAACCGTGCCTCTTGACCCAGCCACGGCTGCACTGTGGGTATTTAATAAATATTTATCTTAAGGTCCTGAATTTCTTTATGTCTTTGGACCAGCCTCTAATCTATTTTGTGCTTGCCTTTTCTCCTGACTTAAAAATAGGTGGAATACCTTTCTCCCTCGAAGACATACAAGGAATTGGTTGAAAAGTCACTGTGGGATTTCCACACGCCGCCTAGCATGCTTGTTTGTAGCACTCCTAATTGGAGACAGGACTAGCACTTGCTCATAATCTCGTTGTAATTAAAAAAAATTTTTTTAATGTTTATTTACTTTTTGAGAGAGAGAGAGAGAGAGAGAGAGAGAGAGAGAGAGAGAAACACAGCGTGAGTGGGGAGGGGGGCAGAGAGAGAGACACACACAGAATCCGAAGCAGGCTCCACATTCTGCACTATCAGTCAGCACAGAGCTCGATGCGGGGCTTGAACCCACAAATCGTGAGACCATGACCTGAGCTGAAGTTGGACGCTTAACCAACGGAGCCCCCTAGGCGCCCCTAATCTAGTTGTAATTAACAGGCATTTTATTTTCATAGGGTTGAGTTTGGGAGGCCCATGAAGAAGTGTGTGTCCAAATACCACATGCAAACCAATTCAGTCGACTTCAGTAGGATCCTATGTGAACATGATTATATGCGGAAAAAAAAAAAATTGATCAGTAGCACAGGAAGGATTCTCGAAACAAGTAAATTCCTGTTTTCTTCCTCATCATGAGGATGAGCTAATTCCTACAGGGTGGCTAGCTGTGGCCAGATGAAGGATGCTCAGTGAGGATTTTGCAGGGGACCAATACTGACATAATTCATTGTCCCACGTAGACAGAATGGTTCTCTTTGTTGTAGAAACGCTGGGGGAAGTGGCTGCTTTGTCTAATTTCCAAGGAAATGAGAAGACACATTTTAGGACATGCACCATTCCCTCCCGTGAATAAAAGGCAGAAAGCTTCCTTTCAGTTTTGTTGCTGGCTAGATTTTTTTTTTGCCATAGGATTTGAAAATAATGGAGTTGGGTTGTCATAGCAACCCCTCCCTCCCGTGCCTTAGTTTTGATATTGCGGCTGATTTCTCAATGCTACTTTTATTTCAAGAATTTCTGAAAGTTTCTGGAGACCCTGCTTCAAGGGCCCTAGGGCTGGCAGCTTTAGATGTCGGATGAAGAAGCAGGTATGTGGCTTGCCCTCTTTCCCGAGCGTTGTGTACCCAGTGGAATTCTTGAGAGCAAAATCTAAAGAAACTTGGTTTTCTTGTTTAACAAAACCACCTTCATACACCTGACATCTGTCTGAACTGCCAGGCCAAACTTTTTTTCACCCCCCAAACGAAATCATTTCCCAACCTGGGAATGTGTATGTTTTATCTGATGACTGGTGATGGTTAATGATCATTGATACCTTCTATTTCCTTGGTCTTCCACTTGCTACTCTTCTTGGGATCCCCCTCTAAGAAAACTGCATCTTTCCCCCCATCGACCTGGGTCTTCTTAGACTCTTTCCCAGTGGTCCATCTAATGGGCCACCCACCAAATGCTGCCATTTCTTTAGAATGATAAGCAATATTTGCCGCGTGCTTTCCCGGTAACGTTAGACACCATTCTGAGTGCATTACATACATTAACAAACTTAACCTTGTGCCCACTCTGTGAGGTTGGTAACATTCATTATTGTCCTCCATGTGTAGATGAGAACATGGAGGTGTAGGGAAATCAAATTATTTGCTCAAGGTCATGTGGAACAGAGATGGCAGGGTCAGGGTTCAGACCCAGAGCCTGTGCTTTTAGCCACTGTGCCTGCAGCTCTCCCATTCTGCCTCCATCCCACCGACCTCTGCCCATCCCCATCCCCAGGGCCTGGGCTCAGATCCCGCTGGGCTAAGCTGAAATCACTTGTCCCTCTTTCTCAGTCTGGCCCGCTTCCAGTCTGTTCTGCGTGCATCCGCCACAATGATTGCTCTGAACTGCCATCATAGTTATACCCCATCGCATCCTGGCTTAAACCCTCAGATGGCCCCTTGGTGCCTCCCATATGTGGCTCTAACTCACAGACGTCTACGTGACTCCTGTATGTTCTGGCCCCTCACTAAAATGATAGTGAAAATGTGCATGATCTTGATAATGACAAGGACTGATATGTACTGAGCATGTGCCAATGCCTGAGGTGTCATGGCGGTCATCTCATTGGATGCTCCCAGCAACTCCATTGGAGTGGAGAGGCTTCAGACAGGACACTGTAACTCCCAGCCCTCCCAGCCCTCTAGCCATCTCATTCTGCTTCCGGTGCCTTCTGCACCCCAGGTGTACTGAGCCACATGCAGTCTCCCCAAGGACGGTGTGTTTTCTCACCTCTGGGCTTCCATTCTGAGCCTCCCCCTGCCTAGTGCTGTGCCTGGCCCAGAAAGATGTTTGTTGAATGAATGGAAGAACTTCATAAGAGATGCCATACCGTTCAGAATCTTCTGCTGCCACTGCACATCGGAAGGGAAACGAGCCCGGGAGAGTAAGACAAAGCCAAACGAGAACCCAGTGATGGGGGTGATTGGGGAAGAGGAGCACCACCAGGGGTGGGCAAGGACAGCACCGGAGAGCCACAGGGGGGCAATTGGTTCTGCCTCCAGCCTGAGAGCTAATGGAGGTAGACAGCAAGGGGACCCAGTGGGGTCAGGAGTCACACTGGGAGGGTGTCAATGCCACAGTCCTGGCGTGGGGGCTGCTGTGAAGGTCCTGCAGACAGACAGGAAAGCAGCTTTGTTGATACTGAGGATTTGAGTCCTTCCCACCTACCAGCTGAATTCAGGCATCGCCTTCTCCTGGGAACTCAAGTACCTAGTGAGACACGGAATAAGGTGTAAGGGCAGGCTTGTGACAGCCTGGCCCAAGAGTTTGTGATTTTCTTTTGCAAGCTAGGGAGAGCGACTGGAAGGTAGTTTAAAGCAAACAAGTTCTTCTCCCCAGCCTACTGCTGGAGTTTAGGTTAATTCCCAATCACAGCAGCTGTTGCAAAACTTCTAGAAGCCCCTGTCAAGCAAAGCAGGTAATATTGAAACTGAGTCCTCTCCTGGTAGAAACGTTTTCTCTTTACTTCTCCTCTCCTCCAGCGCATGCACGGAGACACAGAATTTGTAAAGGGAAGTGCGCCCGGGAAGCCGCGTGCGGCTCTCTGTCAACCCAGCTTGCTCTTTGCTGGAGCTGGAACCAGCGGGTTCACACTGCCATCCAGGCAGGGTGGGACAGTCAGGGGGAACGCACGTGGAAATCTCTGCTCTGCAATAACGTTGGGCCCAGCAAGGCTGTGCTTCAACTGCGTGTCTTTGATGGCTGAATGAGTTATTAGCTACGCTAAGCACGTCATCTAAATGCACATCTCTTCCATGACTAATATAAATGCTCCTTTTTACCTTGATTTTTCAAACAACCTATAGCAGGTGGCTGTACATAATGGTAAAGCTAGTCTTGGACCCACAGCACAGAAGGCAAAATACATGTTTGCGATCACAAGCCAATTTATTTATTTATTTATTTATTTTTCAACGTTTTTTATTTATTTTTTTTGGGACAGAGAGAGACAGAGCATGAACGGGGGAGGGGCAGAGAGAGGGGGAGACACAGAATCGGAAACAGGCTCCAGGCTCTGAGCCATCAGCCCAGAGCCCGACGCGGGGCTCGAACTCACGGACCGCGAGATCGTGACCTGGCTGAAGTCGGACGCTTAACCGACTGCGCCACCCAGGTGCCCCTAGCCAATTTAAATGTAGTAGGAGACATGTTGGTGTTTCCTTTTAACTCATCCCCGCCCCCCTCTTTTTTTTTTTTCCCCTGTGCTTTTGCACAAACTTTCCCAGGGCCCCTCAGCAGACATCATCAAGCGTGGCTGCTTCCAACAAGAGAACGTGGGCTGAGGACCGAATTGGTTAATTCTAATATTGCATCATTAAGGGAAATGATTTCTTTTTCACGGAGCCAAATTGGATTAATTATATGCATGCAGAGTATACTTAACAAATGGCATAATTCAAAGGTGCCGAGCTGGGTCACGCACAATTTGGTTCTTTGTTTTTCAACTGAACAAGGCGTTTGCCATTTACACTCTGAATTGAATGTGCCGGGTTTGAACATTCTAGTGGCCGTTAATGTTAGTCTGTGGGGTTTGATGCATTTTTCCCCCCTAGATTTTATACATAACGCTACAGATTACCACCGGTGGAGTCAAAGCACAGCCAGAAGAGAGAGTTCATGGTTCATTGGGAGCATTTAGTGCCTGATAAGAATGCAGAATGCCATCAATCCAATTATTCCTTGATTATCAGCCTGCTCTGTGTAATTCAGGGATGAGGCCTGGCTCACTGCCCTTCCTTCACCTAGTACGGACTGGTTGGAAGCAGTAAGCAGTTGGCCTTGCAGTGACATCCCCGTGGTATGGACTGGGCAGGCCACAATGATGAGGAAGGCTCTGTGCCCTCAGCACAGCACAGGGGGCCACGATAAGGCTCTCGTTAAGCGAGAGAGAAGAGGTGCAGTGTTAAGTCTCTTCTTCTTACACTCCCCAGGCTGAACCTTGACAGAGCAACAAAGAATGTGCTCGCCTTATCCCTCCCTGCCCGACACACACCTTCTTTTGCTAGTTCTACAGGGACATGAGGAGGTATAACCACACTGCCATTTTTGGTCTCTCCAGGGGTCATGGTCTGATGGAAAGGCAGACAGGCAGGTCGCAGTTTCTACTACAGTGTGACGGGCTGCTGCTGGAGGAGTCTGTGGTTGCCACAATGGAATCATGTGGCGATTGACAAAAATTTGCCAGTCGAGAGCATTCGAGGACATACAGCTCCCTAATGCCAGAGGCTGTGGTTTCATAAGGCAGGAAATAACACAGAGTGCTCCCCAGTGGAGGGAAGGCTTCCCAGATCTTCCAGATGCCCCCCTGGGGGCTCAGAGCTGAAGACCACTCACCTGCCCCAAAGCAAAGGATTTGGCCTGGTAGGAGAACTTTCTTTTGTTATGCTCATGGGGACTTTTTGACTCTCTTATTTACCCCCTGTCCTCACAGTGAAAATTTCTAGCTGTGTGTCTGCCCACTCATCAGATGCAAATATCTCCTGGAGAATAAATCTCCAATAAATTTACTGGGAGGTGGCGGAAAACCATTTGCAAGAAACACCCCTCAATAGGCTCAGTCTCAGGCCCGTATGAGGTCCACCTTGGCTGGAGGTAAATACAGAGGTCTTAGGAAATGATCCCCTGAGAGAGTCTGGGAAGGCTTCATAGAGGAGGTGTTGCTTGAGCTGGATTTTGACCCGTGAAGAGAAGTTTCCTAGGACATCTTTGGGAGGAATGAGCGTCCCTGGAAAGGGAACCAGCATGTGCAAAGGACAGGAGGCACACACACACACATGCCTTTGGGACAAGTTGATTTGGCATGGTGGAGAAGAAGGAAGCTGGCCTACGGGTGGTCTCGGATCCAAGGCGTGTGGGGACTTCAGCAGTTTTGGGTGGGAGGAAAAAAGGTGGGATGGGCCAGGTTTGTACTGGGAAAGAACTAACTCAGCTCCAGAGGCCAAAGCCTGTGGCCACATGGGCTCGGCGTGATTCAGGCAATGCCACTGACAGCAGAGTTTCTTTCTGCGTGTTCTGAACAGGCGGGTTGGATGTGTTGTTCCATGGAGAGGCAGCTTCCTCTCCACGTAGTAGCCCGAAGTCTGAATGTTGGGCTATTTCTGACAAAATTGCACATGTCGCAGCAAGTTGAGAAAATGTAGTCAAGTAGATGTGTGTCGTCCGTCATCCCATCATCTGTAGGTAGCCACTCATAGCCTTTTGGGGTCTATTGTTTGTACACGTTTTCTGAACGAAAATAGGATCACGTAGTATGGATTATGTTATAGCCTGCTTTTTCTTTTTCTTTTTAATGTTTTTGTTTATTTATTTTTGAGAGAGAGAGAGAAAGCACAAGCAGGGGAGGGTCAGAGAGAGAGAGAAGGAGACACAGAATCCGAAGCAGGCTCCAGGCTCTGAGCTGTCAGCACAGAGCCCGACGCGGGGCTTGAACCCACGAACTATGTGATCATGAGCTGAGCCGAAGCCAGACGCTCAACCCACCGAGCCACCCAGGTGCCCCTAGCCTGCTTTTTCCTGTTTTTACCATAAATGTCTCTTCATGCCAATGCCTACAGTTCTATCACACTGGTGTGAAGGACCACCTGCTATCCCTTGATAAGATGTTCAATAAGATGTTGATAAGATGTTTATTTCTCCAGTTGCCAAGTGCTAGGCATTCAGTCTGTACAGCAGGCCGTTCGATCCCACGACGCACGCTCAGTGTGCTGGCATCTCCCTACTCTCTAAGGCCACGTAAAGCAGTGCTCCCTGAAGTTCGTCTGTGAGGCTCTCCTGTGAAGCATCTCTTTACCGGCTCTTGGCTGTGCAGCCATTACTCCTCGCTCTTCATTCTGTCCTGACTCCCCTGGCCGGTCAGTGGAGGAAGGGGGCCCCAATTTAGAACCCTGAAGCCGCAGCTCTTCCCGCAGGGAGACAGAGCCTTCGATTTAGAAGTGGCCACTCCCCCTCCTCCAGCTGCTTCCACAGGAGCCGCAGCACAAAGGCGGCCGACAGCTCGTCACAGCAAACTTGGCATGGTGGCAGCCTGGCCCGAAACGAGCTGCCCACATCGTGGAGAAATGAGGTCCAATTAAGCCTCTTAGTCTCCCGGCCGTGCTGCCCCAGCTGGTTTTTTCATTTGTTTCCATGCTCCGCAGGCCTTGGCTGAGCGAAATGGTGTTTCTGCACCAGTGAGTTTGTTTGGGCTGTGCTAGAACGGGCCCGCGTTTGACAGCAAGCTTGAGGATTCAGTGTGTGTGTGTGTGTGTGTGTGTGTGTGTGTGTGTGTCCAGAGGCTTTGGGATCCCGGGCAAGAGACCGACTGCCTGGGCAACCGGCTTCAAAATCCGCTTGAGAATCTGGTGTCTGCATGACCCTCACGGAGGTTACATCTAGTGATGGGAGACAGGCAATGTACTGTGAGCTGCGTGAGTGTTTCAGGGGCGCCTGGGTGGCTCTGTTGGTTAAGTATCCGACCCTTGACTTGGGATCAGGCCATGATCTCGTGGTTCGTGAGATCCAGCCCCACGTCGGGCTCTGCACTGACAGCACAGAGCCTGCTTGGGATTCTTTCTCCCGCTCCCTCTGCCCCTCCCCCAGCACGTGTGCCCCTGTGCGCACGTATATGCACGCACGTGCATTCTTGCTCTCTCTAAATAAACATTTGAAAATAAACAAGTGTTTCACTGTATTTGGGAGTCAGGAAGGTTGTGGGGAAAAACAGCAGGGGAGGGGGATCTGGAGTACCCAGTGAGGAAGGGAAGGTGCTTTTGGGATGCTAATTTGGTGGTGGTGGTGGGGCAAGGGCAGGATAAAGATTCTCTCCTTGACCAAACTCAAGTCAAGCTCCCAGAGCTGTTTGTTTTTCAGCCAGACTTCAACTTTGGGACTTCTGTGTTCATCTCCACATTGTCTGATTTTAGCAAGAATCCTGCTAGGTCAGTTAAGCCAGAACCCCCCCCCCCAATCCTTGATATCTGATGGGGTTTCTCAGCCCCCCCCTCCCCCCATCCCTCAGGGCATGACTCACCCTCCAGTTCTGCCTTCAGCAAAAATCCTGGTAGGTCAGCTTAGCCAGAATCTCCCTTTAACCCTGAGGTTTCTTCTTAATCATTTCCAACCACTGACTCCCACCCTGCTCCTTGACTGTAAATTCCCACTTCCCCCTTGTTATATTTGGAGTCGAGCCCAGCCATCTCTCCCACTGTGAGAGACCCCATTGTGGCGGTCCCTATATCTGTCACGATAGCGCTCCTCGAATAAAGTTTGCCTTGCCATGACCTTTAATAAGCGCCATTGAAACATTTTTTAACAGTACCTGTCACTGAGTAGTTAACCTTTCAGCGATGAGTTGAATGGCAGAGTTAGCCCTGTGGGTCTTTGGAGGAAGAAGGTTTTAGGCAAAGGGAGTACCCAGAGCAAGGGGCCTAAAAGCAGAAGCATCCCATGTGTTTAGGGAACAGCGCCTGGGGACAGACAACCTCAGCATAGTGAGCTTTGAGGAGAGCAAGGGCAGAGGAGGTCAGAGCAAAAGTCTTCTGCTTCTCTGTGTGCCCTCGTATAGGTATCTACTCTCAATATATCTTTGACTGTTGCCAGTACCTTTGGCAAAGTGAAGGCCAGCCGTTGGGTCACAGAAGGGGGACAGTGGGGAGCTGAGTGCCTGCTCTAGGCACCAGCACCTTCTTTTCTGGGCTCCATTGAAAAGAATCCTGGGGTGCGGGGTCCCCATAGACCCACCCTAGGTCATAACCGTGATAAAGCTGCATGTGGGCCGGGAGGCCTCTCGGGAGGAAGTGGAGGGTAGAGCAAGGAGTCAAATAGATTTGGGTTCAAATCCCAATTTTTACATTTGTGAATTACTTGCCCTCCCCAAGCCTCAGTTTTACCACCTGTAAAAGTGGGGATCGCACGAATAGTCGTTCAAGTAAAGTGGATCTACTGGAGGGAAATGAACTTGTTGCCTTCCCACCAGCCCCTCCATGGCAGAGCTAAGAGCAGAACTCAGTCTGCTCGTGCCTCACCACCTCTCATAAGCTCCCCAGACTTACGGGGAAGACTAAGTCAGCTAATAGGGTATTTGAAAGGGGCTGGCACATGGTCAAGTGCTGTACAAATGTATGCTTGTCATTGTTATTATAGATGGGACTTGGGGTTAATTTCTGAGATGACCCTGGCACCCAGTGACTCGAGATCGTCCACAGCCATCGGCAGTGGCCTCTGAATGACGGCCGAGCATTCCGTCGCTGAAGGTCACAGAGGAACTCAGCCAAGCTGAGCATGGTTAATAGATTTTATCATCGTGTTTTGCACTTAAAACTATTACTTACACAGTAGAGTTCAGCAGCGGCTGCCACATACACATTTTGCTAATTGATTTATGTTAACTTCCACGCTTCCTGTTGATCAATATAAACAGCTTTGTACTGTGGCATCCTTGGAGATTCGGAGCAAACGTCACATGAGTGGCACACTCGGTGACCTCTCCAGTCCTCTGTGGTACAGGCGAAAGAAGCACAGATAACTGTGGATTATCTAGATTTTTCTACATTGTCATGTGTGCCTGTTTCCAATCAATCTAGACGGACAAGCGTGTACGGCAAATCTATTTCAACATCACGCTGCCGGCAACCGTTCTGACATGCATGTCACCCTGAGGCTGGGGATTTTCGTGTAAACTTTGTAAATCTTACTTGGGTAATAAATTCAGATGGCCGGACCTGGTGGAAAAGTGTGTGTGTCTGAGAGAGGGGGAGAGGGAGAGGGAGAGGGAGAGAGAGAGAGAGAGAAAGAGAGAGAGAGAGAGAGAGGTTTTTGCCTGTGGTATTTGAACTGGAGAGATTTCATGTTTACCTGGCCCAGGCAATAAACCTAAACTTGCCTGAATCGTTTTCACCAAATGTGAATGCCCAGAAATAGCACTCACATCTGACCTTTTCAGTTGGAAAACAGCTGACTCTGGAGCAGGAGATTGAAGCTGGTGGAGGAGGGAGGCCTCCAGTCTGGGAGGCTTCAAAGCCCCAGTGTGTGGGGGTGGGGTGGAGGGCCTCTTTCCAGAGACTTGCTTGGACTTAAGAGTCTGGGTGAGATTCCTAAGGGTCTTGCAGGAGGCCTTGCTGTTCTACTTTACTTTAGATACTCTCCTGAGATATTGGGGATGAGTACGGATGATACGAAAATCAAATCACATTTTTAAAGTCTAGCAGGAAGCTATTTTTTATTTTTAAAGTGGTTTTTATATGTGCACGTAGTGAAGCATCAAATAATGCCGAAAGGCTTTTACCCCAAACCGGCAGTGCCCTGGATCCCCGCGCCCTCCCTCCACCCTGCTTCCAGAAGCAACCACCACCATATTCTTTTTTGCTTCTTTCTTCTGTATTTGCTTCCATATTTCTGAATGATAGCCGCGTATTATCTCTTGAGTGATCCATTTTAGACATTTTCAATTGTTTGCATGCCATGTGTAGGTGAGGATTTCTGGCATTCTTACACCCGTTCCTCTCTCCCCGTGCCCCAATAGTATAATTCCACCTCTTGGAATTTTTGTTATTTCCATTGTTACGATCATGTGAAGTTGTTTGCAGCTGAGTCAGGGAGTATATTAGAATTGCACTTCTCTGATTACATTTTCCTTCTTCTCAACCTACTCATGAAATCTTCATTCTTCCATTTCCTGGATTTACTTTGAATCTTTGTCTCAGTGTCCCTGTAATTGCCGACAGCTTGTAAAATGCCTCCCGATACAATTTTCCACTCGGTCAAACCTGTCAGATAATCTGTCGGATCCACTTTTTTTTTTCTCCCTGATACCTCCCTTAATCCTCACACCATCTCTCTGAAGAAGACACTCCTACTGTCCCCATTTTACAGATGGGAAAACTGATGCCTGAAGAGTCCAATGACTTGGCTGCAGTGGTAGAGCAAAGAAGAGGCAGAGCCAGTGTCCCGGTTCTCCGTGGTGCCCCACAGTCCACCCAGACCTCAGGGGCTCAGAAATAGCATCTGTTACAATCTGTCACAGTTCTGGGGCTGATGGCTCAGCCGGACAGCGGTCAAGTGTTGTCTGTCACGGGGTTGGCCCAGAGGGTGGCCGGAGCTGGAGTCAGCAGAAGGCCCGACTGGGGTGGGCATCCACACGGCTTCTTTAGGCACATGCTCGCCCTCTCCCTCCTCCCGCAGGTGATGTGTGTGTCTCTCTCTCCCCGGCAGAGGAGCCCAGGCTGCCTACGCGGTGCTCTGGGCTTTGAGAGGCAGGACCCCGAGGCTGCCAGGTCAGGGGAGGGCTGTGCCAGTGTTATATCCGTCACGTTCAGTGTAGCCCTGGGGTCTGCGGAGATGCAGGGCAGCGGCGGGGGGAGCTGCAGAGCCGTGGCACAAAAGAGCACGTGGGATGGGCAGGGCTGGCACCACCATCCGCGGAGAAGAACCCTCCCACCGTCAGGATTCGGGGCTCGGAAGTCTGGCCCTAGAATCGGTGCGCTAACCTCCACACAGTACTGTGTTTCTGTTGGTTTCGCTTTGTTCTTCTGGTTGTCAAAACTAGGGATCACCTCGTTTGGTGGTTTTCGAAACCACTTAACGAAATGTCGGACCCTTTCCTCAGAGGGTGACGTATGAGGCAGAGAAGAGCAGGGCAAAGAAACGAACGCTCTGGACGCTCACTGTTGTTCCTCCTTCCAAGCCATGTGACCTCAGGCAGCTTAGTTAACCTTCGTGTGGTTCGTGTGGTTTTCTTTCCTGTGGAGTAGAAGTATGAAGAGTGTGACTGGTGTGCAGGAAGTGCTCAGTAAACGACACCTGCTATTGTTGCTACCAAAGCTTCTAGGACTGAGACGGGTAGGATACGCCAGGAGACGCCCTGAACAGGCAGCCGGTAAACGAGACTCATCTCTCTCCATTCCCAGTGGGACCTCTGAGGGAGGTGAATGTTCTCTCAATTTATAGATGAGGCCATCCCGTGGATTAGGGCAGCTGCAAGTTCTCAGCAGCTCCTCCCACCGAGGAGCTCTCCTCCCCCCGAAGCTGGGCTAGCTTGAGTGACGTGGTTGACGGCAGAATGAGACAGAAGTGACATTGTGGGGCTTCTGAGGCTAAGTCAGAAGAAGACTTTCAGCCTCTTGCCCAGGTGGCTTGAGCTGAACGCTTTGGGGAAATCCAGCTACTATAGAAGAAACCCACCTGCCCCGAGACCATCATGCCGTGAGAAGCCCACACCACACAGGTCCTGGAGGATGAGATGCCATGTGGAAGGAGAAAAGCCAAGGAATACCAAGGGGCCAGGTACAGCATTGACAAAGCCATCTTGGAAGTAGACCTTCCAGCCCCAGCCACCTCAGCGGACACTGATCAGAGGTGATCCATCCAGGAGAACCCTTCCTGAATTTCTGACCTGCAAAACCAGGAGCCGAATTAAAGGGTTGTTTCGAGCCACTAAGACTTGGGGTACTTTGTAACGCTGCCGTAGGTAACTCGAACAGATCTGTCCAACTGGCGAATGTTTACACGGAAAGGTGCTCATCCAGGGAGGAGAAGTAACCCGCTTCTTGGTGTGAGAGTTAGAAACAGGGATTCTGGACTCAGCAGCCTGGGTTGAAGTCCAAGCTCCATCCCTTGCTATTTGAGAGGATTCTTAATCTTAAATTTATAATCCAGGCGTAAAAATGAAATATTTGCAAGTGACTATCACATAGTAAACACTCAATAAATGTCTGCAGTCATTGTCACCAGTGATAACTGATAGCAGATCAGCATCCATGTTCCCTGGTTCCAATCAAATGCATTTCCAGGGAGCCAGCCAACATGGTGTGTGTGTGTGTGTGTGTGTGTGTGTGTGTGTGTGTGTGTGTGTAATTAGAGAGGTTCCCACCTAGGCTTTGTCACTTGTAGCTTGCATTTCCACAAGCAGGTTATTTATCACTGAGCCTTACTTTCTTCATCAGTAGAATGGGGATAATAATATCAGAGTTAGTGTATAGATAAACTATGACTTCCGCTATTTTCCTGCCCACAAATGGTTATGACAGGAAGGGGTGCAAAAAGATGGGAACACACACCATTGAAGGAGAGCTTGGAAGTCTTCTCTCAGAGTGCAGAGAATAGACAAGACCTGTTTGCCTGGATTTTTCTGTTTCTAGAGAAGCACGCTTTGTGTGAAGTCTCCAAAAAGTTAGTTTCAATTATCTCCTTGGAAATCGCCAACAGTTTGATAAAAGATTTAATAGGAATCACGGCCGGTGGATTTCTCTAATGATGGCTGTGCAGTGACAGCATCTGTTACCGGTTCACTGAGAACCATTTCCAAGATGACACACTCTTCTCACCAAATGAAAAATTAATTTAAAAATCCCCATCTCAGATGTAGCCGGAACAAACATTCCTAGAGCCAAAAATGGGGAGAATACATCCGAAGTAAGCATGGGGAGGATGCCCCTGTGGTTTTATATACATGTCTGCTGTTGAAAATCTAGGCGGGAATAGATACACATATATTTTTAATGTATGACTAAGTAATCTCCGCCCCCCCCCCCCCGCCAAAATAAAAAGAAGGAAGAAAGAAGGCAGAGGGTATATGTGTGCAATCCAAATACATTCTAGTATCCCACCTTGTTTGCTGGCTTTTGACACAAAACAGAAGTCATTTTCCTCCTGCTTGGAATTTTGCTTGCAGAGGTTATTGAAGACAGCTGCATGGTCAGACCCAATGAGTGGACCCACAGACAGTCTCCCTGTATTGTTATCACAGCAAATGGTCGAGGTTTATTTAGCAAGATGCATGTGGCCGGCGTCCAGGGCTAGCCATGTGTCCCTTCCTCACTTATAGCCCTTGCTGGGTCACCTGGCCCAAGCCCTATGTCTTGTTATTGGCAGCTTCTGAATTTCCCTGTTAATTTCTGAGTGAACATCAACCATTTTGCTGGAATGTTCATTCCTGTCACAGAAGGACGATCTGAAATATTCTTGTAATCTTTCGGCATGCACCTAGTTTGGGCTTGGGGCACTTGTATGAGTCTTTGAACCTAAGAATTCTCTGTCTAGTGGGTCCACCTTATTTATACCCTTATCCGTCTGTTCATCCATTTACCCATCCCTCCATCCATCCATCCATCCATCCATCCATCCATCTTCTCATCTGTCCATTTTAAATTCTTTGTCTGGAAGCAGAACCAATAGAATTGTACACCAAAGCCTGGTGCTCTTCCCTGGTGGAGGTCAGTGTGGGAAGCATGGATACTCCTTGTTGGCCCCATTTCTGGCTCCCGGAGCGCTGCTGTAGAACCTTCAGCTCTGAGAAGCACATTTTGAGATCCACTGCTCTTGGCCATTTGCCTAATCCTCAGCTTTCATTCCCAATCTTATTCCCAAATATCTGTGTAGTTTCTTCAACTCTGATCTGCACATCCAGCAGCCTATTGAACAGTGTCCCTTGGGTGTCCCCACAGCCACTCAAACACAACACTTCACGCGGAACCTATCACCTTCAGACCTCACTCCAAATAAGAAGTCCGTCTTCTAATTCTAGTTAATGGTACTGGTTCCATATAGTATTTCTGCTGCTTATAAGGAAAAGGTTTAAAACACTGGTCTATGAGCTCTGTGAAGGGAGTAGGACTCCTGTCTGGTGTAACTCTATCTCATGGGGATCGCTCTGACCCAGTGGCTAAGGGTTTGAGTCTGGAGCCTGCTCTACTCGTCTCTAGCTGTGTGATTTGTGCAAATTCCTTAACCTCTCTTTGATTCATTTTTCTCAGCCGCAAAATGGGAGAGTACCTGCCTTGTTGGGTGTTGAGGATTAAATGGCATAGTGTTTACAAAGCCTTTGGCATGGGACCCAGCATGGAGGAAATGCTTGGTGAATGCCAGCTAACCCTTATCACTTCCCTATCACTTCCCTATCAACAATTCTGGTCAAATCTATCTCAACATTTCTTAAATTCCTCTCCATGCCTACCATCACTGTTCTAATTCAGGCCTCCATACCTTCTTTGTCGGGATTATTTAGCAGCATCCTGTTCTCAACAGCCAAACTGATTTCTCTATGATACATTATTTGACTACATCATCTCCCATGGGCTTCCTTTCAGTGACAACCCATTTTCTGCTGGGAAGAGCTCTACCTCCTTAGCAAGGAGTATTAGGTTGTCCACAATTTCCAGGAGTACCTCTGTATCCTTCTCTGACCTCAACCCACACTTCATGTCCTTCCTCCCTTCCTCCCGCCCTCCCTCCCTTCCTCCTTTCCTTCCTTCCTTCCTTCCTTCCTTCCTTCCTTCCTTCCTTCCTTCCTTC
>NW_024412388.1:10042124-10063351 GCF_014898765.1 Herpailurus yagouaroundi
CCTTCCTTCCTTCCTTCCTTCCTTCTCCAACTTTCCTCTCTCCTCCCTCCCACCCTTCGCCCCTTCTTTTTTCTTTCCCTTTTATTCTCTCCTTTCCTTCTTTCCATCCTTCTTTCTCTAGCTGAGGTTTACCGGGGACTTCTATGTGCAGGGGGCTCTGCCCAGCCCTGGAATATAATGATGAGGGGCCACAGTGCCCCTTCCCTCAGAGAGCTCGCATGACTGATAGTTGGGAATCCAGACATTGATCGAAGATTCATGAAACGAGCATCCAATCGCAGGCTGTGACAGCGCTGCCTGGCGGGGCCCGAAATGGTGGGGATATTCAAGCTGGTCACCGAGACCAGGGGCAGCATCCCGGAGAAGGCCTGACTCCCTGCCTTCACTGGGGGGTTAACCAGGCAGAAACAAAGGAGAAGGGGCTGTGTGTGCTTGTGTGTGTGTGTGTGTGCACGCGCACTGTGATTTGAAGTATTGGAAGGTCACCCCAACACAAGAGTTAGGCCTCCCAGACTCAGCCTTCTCCTTCCCCACGGGGCGTTCAGCCAGCCTGTGGGCAGGTCCACCCATGTGACGACGCAGAGGGGCTGGCCTGTCCTTTGCACTCCTCCCTTCAAATTCATGGCTCAGGCCCATAACCACAGCCTCACAAAAAAGAATGATGACTGAGAGCGTCATCTGGAAAATCTGTGACACGATGTGACAACAAACCAGCGTTATTTGGTTGAAATTCTCTCAAGGGTTGTTTTTTGTGTTGTTTAAGGAGAAGAAGAGGCGGATGCTAGTGCCGTTGCAACAGGAGACAGAAGCTTTAGTAAAACGGAGCTCAAACTTTGTGAGTACGGCAAAGACGGCTGGGGATTTGTAGTGAGGTGCAGAGAGAGGGAGAGAGAGCTACATCAAGTGGATAGAGAGCTACATCAAGGCTGGGGGGATGCTTGCTGAAGGCAGGCCAGGACTTCGGCATCAAAAGTGGGGGATGAGGGACTTGAGCAGATATCAAGGGTAGGGGATCTTTGCTACACTGACTTAATACGATTCTTGCCCAAACTGGCTGGACGGGGCCCAAGGCCGAGGCCTCACTGAGAAGAGGGCTCAGAGGAGCCTAAGTTTGGTCAAGGGGAAAGACTTTGTCAGTTTTTGTCTTGTTTTGTGTCTTCCTGTGTGCCCACCTCTGTGCTGCCCTTGAGGGCAGAATCCAGGGAAAAAATTGACCGGGAAGGGGTGTGTTTGCAGCGTGCTGAATTGCCTCTTTCTCTTCTGCCGAAAAATAAGAAGTCTGAGAATAGCTAGTATTTACCAAGCGCATGCTACGTACAGGAACTGCCAAGCCTGACCTCTGTTCATCCTCCCTGGGGACACTGAGGACAGGCACACGTGTGGCACGGAGGCTGTGCGCGGACCCCGGCCATGGCGGTGGTCACTTGATGATCCCCTTAGCCCTGAGGTTTGGATTTCATGCACCTGTTCGCTCCTCTGTTGGAGCGTGAGCACCTCGAATGCAGAACCCAAATCTCCAAGAGCTCCCGTCACCAGTGCTGGCACTTGGCTTCTGTCTTGCTCCTGCTCCCCTGAGGGACCAGCCAGAGATCTGAGCTCTCTCAACCCATCCAGGTCCTTAAGTCTTTGTGCCAGAGGGAGAATTTGACATAGAATGTCCGTGATCATTATCTACATGTTTACACATTGTGCTTCGTGCAAAGACATTGACCTTTCTGAGCCCTCTGTGTCAGCTGACCTCGTCGGTATTTCAGAAGTAGGTCAGGAGAAAAAAGTGATGCTGGGCATCATGATAATCATCAAAAATGCATCTGTTCGTCCCATACTTCACGTGGCCTGGAGGTGGCTGCCGCCATGCCTGGCCTCGTAGGATGGCGTATAGGAGGGTCCGGTTGAGATCGTATCTTGTTATGCTAGCAGGGTCTTTGGTTACAGGAAGGACAGGGTGCTGAGGAGTAAAGCCCAAGAGAAAGTTCTTGGGGAGATGGCCTGTTGGCACCGTGTGCTCTATGGTGCCCAATGCTCTGGTCCTCCTCCCACAGCCCAGGCTGCTGGGATGGGTAGGAGAACGCAGGACTGTTGGGTCAGTTCCAGTCGTCTCTGCCAGAACAGCAGAGGGGGATTGATGGGTTGGGGGCAAAGCTAGGAGGGAGGCATCAGGAGATACCTTCTTCTCTCCGAGGAGGTATATCCCAAATCCCCTCGACCCAGGGCAGAGGCCTGGGTGAGGCGAGACCTGGTGATTCATGTGTGTCCGCCAGGGGGCGCCCACGCATCCAGGCAGGGGGGAACAGCCAAGGAAGTGCTCCGCGCCCACCTGCTCGTAGCTGAGCCCTCACTTTCCTACTGCTTGTGGGATGCCCACGAGGTTGGCCCGGCAGACAGAACCTGAGGAAACCATGATCCCCGCCTTGTGGTCCTCATGCACGTGTATATTCCCTTCCCCCGAGTGAGCCTGGGCCTGGATTCTTGCCCAGTTAGACTTCAGATGAGAACGTAGCCCCGCGAACCCCCTGACTGCAGCCCTGTGAGGCCCGCGGCAGAGAAGCTGGCTGGCTACCCGGCGCCTGGTGAGGTGATGTGTGTTGTTTTCAGCCGTCATGTTTGCGGCAACCTGTTACCCAGCAGTAGCTAACGGATGCCGTTGGAATCCTGGGCACTCGATTTTTTTTCTTTTCTGCTCAGCCGTGGGGAAGCCTATCTGACGGTAAGGAATAGAAGACCTTATTTAAGTGCTGACCATAACCCAGGGATGCAATATGGCTTTTATGGGCCTGGACACTGTTGCCACTGTGGGCTTCATCTTCCATTAAAACAAAACAAAACAAAAAACAAACAGTAAAAATACGTTTTATGCCTAACTTTTTGTAAAGGTGAATATAATCCAGGCTGAGTTCATTATTATGTATTCATTATTATATTTGTTTTTCTTCTAATTAAAATGAGAATATTTTCAAGGGCTCCTAAAAGCGCCTTGGGTCCCCAGCACGTGCCTACGATGCCTGATGGATAAATTGTCCCTGGCCTTTCCAGCCTGTCCGCCACTTTAGAAGTTTTAGTAGATTGAGCGAATGGAAGTAAAAACGAGAACAGGGTGGACAAAGTAGAAAGTGGGAAGGAGAGGAGGAAATGGAGAATAGTCTATCTTATCTCTGTATTTACTAAATCTCTTCCGTGGGTTAAATGGTAGAGTTACTGAGGCCACAAGGATGAGGGCGGCTTGGTTCTTGCCTTCTGGAACATTCTTTTGCAGTAGTGGAGATGAGACCATCCTGGGTGATGATAAATTAGGACAGAGATAATAAGGGCCACGAGAGAGAGAGGAGAATGAGCTATTCAAGAAAGGAGAAGATTCTGTCCCAGGAATTACTCATTCATTTGCTTGCGGGTTGGTTCATTTATTTTACAAACATTTATTGAATTATAGGTTGTGTGTGAGAGATATAAATGTTTACGAGAAGTGGCCCTTGCCTCCGAGAAATCCACGAGCTTGTATAGGAGACAAATTATTGTAGTACCGTATGGCAAGGGGTCTGTTCAGGAAGGCTGCCTGGGTGCGAAACCTAGCAGATTTCTCCACCTCTGCGCCACTGACATTTTGGGCCAGATACTCTTCCATTGTGGGGCTGTCCTGTGCTTTGTAGGACATTCAGCAGCCTCTGACTTCTGTCTAGATGCCAGTAGTATCTCACTCCATCCTGTAGTTGTGACGATCAAAAGTGTTTCCAGACATTGCCAAATGTCCCCTCTGGGGGACAGACTTGTCCCAGTTGTGAACCACCGGTTTAGAATTTACAATGGGACCCAGGGTGAACTATTTAATTAGTGCCACAGTTTCCTAATCCATAAAATAGGGACAAAACAGGACCCGTTTCACCGGCTTACGGCAAGGATTAAGTGAGATGATGGGAATAAAACACTTAGAATACTAACTGGCACGTAGTAGGTGCTCAGTCACAGAAGCAGTAGTTGGTGCCACTGTGCAGGGACAGGCTTTGGCACATGGTCTGGACTGCACCAGAGCCTGACTTCACAGGGGTCTGGGCAAACGGTACCTAGGTCGAGGGGATTTGGGATATAAGACACATGCATGTCGCTGGAGTGAGTGAGGGAAGGTTCTGGAGATCCCTGATTGCCAAAGGAAGAGATCTGAGTCAGGAAGTGATAGAGATCACCGAGGTTTCTGAGCCGTGTTTATTGGCGAGCGAAAGTTTCTCAGGTATCCACGCAGGCCCTTCTGACTCCGCTGTGTCCATCAGAGAGCGAGCTTCGCTAACAGATCTCTGGAAACCTAGAGCATTCGGGGCCGCCCAGGCTACATGCAGTGGCTCCCCAGCAGGTGGACTCGGAGTTCTGCGAGGCAAGGGATGAATCAGAGCAGAGGAGCCCAGCGCTCCCCCCCCCCCCCCCGCCCCGGAATCTCCACGCTGCTAGCGCACGGGACAAGGGATGCTGTTGTGTGCAACAGAAAGTCGAAGACGTGTCCTGGACTGAAGTCTGCAAAAGAGAATGCTAACCCCTCACTACCTGGGAGAAAAAGGAAATTGCTTCGGAGCCTATTTCTTCTCCCTTGAATCTCAGTCATTTCCTGCAGCGGCAGCCTTTCTGTTCTGGTTCAGCCGGCCTGCTTTCTGTTCGCTCCACCAGCGCCCTAATCCCAACTCATAGTTTCTACACTTTGCTCAGTGACTCAAATCCACCGTCTCCCTGACTTCCGGGTCCAGTTTTTCCCCCCAAGCCACCTCCTCTAGAAAGGCAACTCACCTTTAGGGACCCCCAACGAGGTGGCAGGTGTCTGCACACCTATTGTAAGATGAAAAATGTGCCCCCCCCCCACCCGCGCAGTTCCCTCCACCACGTCCTTATCCTAATCCTGGGAGTCTGTGAACTTGTTACCTGACCCCGCTTTGCAGACGTAATTAAGGGTGTGGTCCTGGAGATGGTGAGATTTTCCTGGATGAGCTGGGTGAACCCGGCATGATATGGACGCAGGAGGGTCAGAGTCAGAGGAGATGGGAGGACAGAAGCAGAAGTCGGAACGATCTAATTGCTTGAAGGGGGCCACACGCCCAGGCAAGCAGGCAGCTTTTGGAAGCTGGAAAAGGCAAAGAAAAGAACAAATTCCCCCTGGAACCTCCAGAAAGGACTCAGCCTTGCAGACACCTTGATTTTAGCCCGGTAAGCCTCACTTTGGACTTCTGACCTCCAGAACTGTAAGGTAACACGTTTGTACTGTTTTACGCCACCACGATTGTGATCGTTTGCTACAGCAACAATAGGAAACGAATACGCCAACGTTCTATCACCGATAAGGAGACAGAGGCTCAGAGAAGTTCTGAGATGGTTTGCTGTCAGTCACACAGCGGGCGCGTGAGGATCGGAGACCCAGACAGGTCCCACTCCAGAGCCCATGTCTGTCTGGGGACATGCCGTGGGAAGGCCCAAACTGACTGTGGTCCTCTCCCCTATGGCACTGCCCAGTTTCTCAGATATAAAACGAGCAAGTGAACAGAAGACACTCAGATTTGAAAATCAGCTCTCAGAGCCAGAGCTGGGTTCAGGGAAGGGGACTTTGATGTTTAGCATTCTTGGGAGTTTATGGCCTATAAGCTCTTTCATTTGGGTGTGTTTAGAGTTCAGTCAAGGTCACGGTCTCAACGCCTCTGTGGGCCAGTTATGTCTATTCTGTGCTAAAGGCCCAGTCTGTGGTCCTGACTCCAGCTTGCCTTGAAATACGAGCGTGCGTTACAAAAGTGCCTCCTTTCTCTGTCCAGCAAGCCCGTGTTTCCTAACGCAGCCGATGGATGAGGGCCGGTGACTGGGTGGGACCCATCCTCATCGCTGGGAAGGCTACTTGAATGATGCGCTGATGGCCGGCTGGCCCATTCGGTGTTTCTTCCAGAATGCATGCTCCCTGAAGGCAGGGATTTTTTTTTTCTTTCTGTTTTTCTTTCTCTGCTGTATACCCAGTGAGTGCCTGGTACCTAGTAGGTCCTCAGTAGATATGTTTGAAAAAAATAAATGTAACTAGAGCACCAGACTGAAGTTCAGGTTCGAGTTTTGCCACTTGCTGGCCTTTGAGCAAGTCTCTTCATTTCTCTGAGCCTCTCCAGTCCTTTCTCTTGTAGTAGGAAAAAAAATGGGGTGTTTTTGAGCACCTTTTGGGATTTGGGGGCAGATACATAGGCATATTCCACTTACAAATTTTTGTAAGGGTGATTTATAAGGCATTCCTGTGTGCTAAATGATCGTATCGGGTATAATGTATGTATTAGCTCATTATATTTGCCCAACAGCCACGAGGCTCAGGGAGGTGAAGTCAGTTGCCCAAGGTCACATGCATAGAAGGAACAGAACTGTCTGACCTCAAAGCTGAGATTTTATTTTTACCTCCACCTACCCCTGCCCGCCCCCCCGCCCCGCCCCTCCCGCTGCTGTAAATAAAGGTAGAGAGACTTGCCTTGTGCATGGTCTTTAAGAGAATCCACAAAAGGATGTGTGGGTGGCTCAGTCAGTTGAGTGTCCACCTCTTGATTTCGGTTCAGGTCATGATCCCAGGGTCATGGGATCGAGCCCTGTGTCGGGCTCCACACTGAGTGTGGAGCCTGCTTAAGATTCTGTCTGTCTGTCCCTCTGCCCCTCTCCCCCAACTTCCTCCCTCTCTCTCTCAAATTAAAACAAGAGAGGAGGGCGCCTGGGTAGCTCAGTGGGTTAAGCGTCCAACTCTTGGTTTTGGCTCAGGTCATGATCTCACGGTTTGTGTGTTCGAGCCCTGAGTAGGGCTCTGTGCTGACAGCATGGGGCCTGCTTGACATCCTCTCTCTCCCTCTCTCTCTCTGCCCGTCTCCTGCTCTCTGTCTCTCAAAAATAAACTTAAGTTTTTTTAAAAAAAGAGAGAGAATCTATAAATTTAACAGCATTGGATGGGGTCTCAAAAGGACCTACCCTTAAACTTCAGGCAAAGCTCTCCCATCCATGTATGATTTATTTATTCTCCTGTGTGGCAGGTCTGACTCTCTATGCACAAATTCACTCTCTCAACTTGCTGTATCCCAACCTCATTTTATATTCGGGCTCCTCAGCCCTTCCTGGGGTCCCCTCTGTGCCTTGTGGGTCCTATTGCAGATCTAGTTCTCTGAACAGCATCAAGACATCCGGGTGGGGGTTTCTCCTCTGGTCCTCTGTCATCTGCCCACACACATTACCTGTGGGCCATCCATGATTTCTGTCCTCAGGGACCCCTCTGGTCCCATGGCTTTCTGCTGCCTGCATCCCTGGGGGGCTGTATGAGATCCTGTCGTCACCTCTCCTCCCTGACTCTGCCTCCACCATCCCACTGGTCTTGCTGAGAAACAAGGGTACCCTTTGCTCTAGGGACTCTCACCCAGACCCTCTCTTTTGTCCCCTCTTCCTTCTTTCCGGGGAATATTTACTCTGGGAAAGATCCTCTCCCTTCCCTTTAAGACTTTCTGCTTCACTTCTGAATCCACTAAGAGGTTAGGTCTTTGTGAGAACAAAGCCAGAAAGACACGGGACTCCTTCCTCTCTTCCTCTCTCCCGTCCCTTTCTGAAGGCAAGTGGGCAAAGGAAATACATAGGAAGGAGAAGAACTCCCCCCTCCCCCACCCACCACTTAGGTTATCTCTCCAAATAACCTCCGGTCACACATCAAATCTTTGGGCAACCCTTGGTCCTGGGCACTGTGTCCAGTGCTGGCATGCGGTGGTGAATAAGGGGCATGTGGACGATTTGGAGGAAGAGACTGGTTAGAAGCAAAGAAACCCGAATCCATGCATTTTTCTGTGAGAGGCTCTGGAAGAAACCATGTGTAAAGCAAACTGTGGTGTGTGCTCAGAGAAATGACAAGGGTGCTGAGTGAGAGCAAGTCGGGCAAGAGGGACCTCCTCGGGACAGAATGGTCAGAAAATTGCCTCCTGTAGAAGATGATGTTTAAGCTAGTGTTCATGGGATTGGAAGGAGTCAACATGCAAAGGGAAGGGTGAGCAGAACTTTCCAGGCAGTGGGTTCAGCATGTACAAAGGCTGAGGGCAGGACAAGCTTTGGAAAAGCCAAAGAACTACAGGAATGCCAATGGCGGCAGGAGCACAAGGTGAGCACAAGGTGAGCATCACAAGGTGATGCTACTGTGTTTGAATGAAGGTAAGACACAAGGCGCAATCTCTTTAACGTGCGGATTTAGAACATGGGTGGGGTGAGGGTTTTGTGGTTGAATTATTTTGTGGTTGCATTTTTTTTTTTTTAAGATTTAGAATTCCACGTTCTCTATTTACAACAAGAGCCATAAAGACTAAGCTCCAATTGGTTCTAGAATGTTCTCTCATAACATGGACAATGTCGTTTTAGAGCCATGTCATCAGGATGCTCCTGTTCGGATCACATTAATTCAGGAATTTATGGAGAGGTCACAGCTCTGCTCTGAATTGGGCCAGGCAGTGTGCTTCACTTCTCGTCTTATTCCCCACAGGCTCTGGTCAGCTTGGGGCAGTTGAGTGAGTGACTCCTGTAACTGTTGAGAGGGGCAACTTTGTAGACTTTGGGCAGTGCTGGCCTGGAGGCTCATCAAACAGAGGCTCCCCTCACTCTCTGTCTACCTGTCCCTCT
Source organism: Herpailurus yagouaroundi (assembly GCF_014898765.1). Lineage (NCBI taxonomy): Eukaryota > Metazoa > Chordata > Mammalia > Carnivora > Felidae > Herpailurus > Herpailurus yagouaroundi. The sequence goes on from NW_024412388.1 coordinate 10,050,747, forward strand.
GATGTCTTTCCCACAGGGACTAGCTAGTCTGCTTTGCACTGGGCGTCACGGAAAACTTCTCTGCTCTTGGCTGGAGAGGATCATTTTTGCCTGGTTTACTTTTCTTTCTTGGCTTTGTATAAGCAGCGATGTCTGCCAAGTGGCTGATACCATCTGTAGGGCTTCTCGCTGTTATTTAAAGAGCCAGAGTCCTTTTCTGCCACAATCATACCCACTTTCAAAGTCTGGATACCTCCCCAGCTGGCTTCCTGGCAATCATTGTGCAACTTTTCTGGAGTGCTGTGTAAACTTCCAGGCAAGTGAGCCCTAAACACTCACTCCGAATGGGCTTCGTTAACTAGAACTCGAAAGAGCATTGAGTGGTCCAGTTGTACTGAGGGCCTTTACCGGTTTGTGGTCCTGGCTCTCTGTGGAGCCACTTGCTGTCCCATGAATATAGCCCTGTGAGAGCCTGCAGTGAATGCCCCTGGTATAACCTCTGAGTGAGATTCACACCACGTCCTGATGCCATAGAAGTAGGGACCATATATGTTAGTGTCCAAGCAGGACTCTTAGAAGTGAAAGAAGGCATCGTTAATAGTTATACTTGGACAGCAGGCATGACCCAGGACTGTCTTGGGCAAACTGGGACATCTGGTTACCCTACATCTAAGTCACCCGAATCCCCATCAGTTGTTCCTAAATGGGACCTCCTGCTTTTGCAGGCGAGTGCCTGGTGCACTAGATATGGAGACAAGAGATGTGGGTTTATGTCCTGTCTTCACCTCGCACTACTTTATAGCCTCTGAGAAGTCAAGGAACCTCTTACACTCTGCATGAAACTTTTCTTCTAGAGAAAAGTATAGTGGTTCCAAGATGGGAGGCGAACTTAACACTGCCAGTTGCCAACAAATGGGGGAGCGTAAGCAGTGAATAAGTCAGGGGGCCGTTACAAATCAATGGTTGTGTGCTGTGATACAGTGCTTGTAGGGTGCTGGGGAGTGTAGAGGAGAGACCCCTGTGCCAGGCTCAGGAGGAAGGCATTATGGAAGACTCCTCAGAGAGAGAGTGACCTATATATACGCTGAGTGCTGAAGAGTGGATAGGCAGTTTCTAGGGAAAGGGTCAGGCAGGAAGACAGAAAGAGCAAGACACACAGAAAGGGTAGAGTTGAGCAAAAGCCAAGCCACGAAAGAGCATGACACGTCCCGTGACCTGCACATTCAGAATACACATGGTCTCAAAGGTGACGTTGAGGAAGGTGAAAAAAAATGCAAGCACACTCACACCCTGAAGGGCTTTGACTGCCTCCCCAGGAAGGTTTGGATTTCATCCTAAGAGCAACGGGGGTGGGGAGGGGGGGGGGGGGGGAGCTTTGATGTCTGTTCATTCCCATCTTCCCCTCCAGGAAACAGAAACTCCACAGTGGGGCAAGTTGCCATCTTGTTCACCACAGTGCCTGTGCCTGCTTCACAGTGGATGCCTACTAAACATTTATCAGGAGAATGAGTGGCTTGAAGGGGATTAAACAGGAGGCCGAAAGCAATCTGCCTTTTAGAAACACCATTTAGAATCGGAGGGGATAATGGATATCATCTGGGGAGGCAGGAAGTGAGAAAGCAGGTGGCTGTCCCAGCTACCAAGAGCCAGCCTGGCAGGGGCTCCAGTGGATGGTCACCTTCTACTATGTTTATTTGCTAGTTTGGGGAAGAAGAGCATGTCCTGTTTTATTCTGGAATTTACACAAAGATCTGAGTGGTGATGGAACTCCTCTGCCAAAGTTACTGGACTCCTCAGAAGTGTCACAAACATGACGTTAAACACAAAGGTGGGGTAACTTGCTCTTGAAAAGGAGGCATGATGGACTGGTGCAGCCACTCTGGAAAACAGTGTGGAGGTTCCTCAAAAAATTAAAAATAGAACTACCCTATGACCCAGCAGTAGCACTGCTAGGAATTTACCCACGGGATACAGGAGTGCTGACGCATAGGGGCACTTGTACCTCAATGTTTATAGCAGCACTTTCAACAATAGCCAAATTCTGGAAAGAGCCTAAATATCCATCAACTGATGAATGGATAAAGAAGATGTGGTTTATATACACAATGGAATACTACTTGGCAATGAGAAAGAATGAAATCTGGCCACTTGTAGCAATGTGGATGGGATTGGAGGGTATTATGCTAAGTGAGATAAGTCAGAGAAAGACAGACACCATATGTTTTCACTCTTATGTGGATCTTGAGAAACTTAACAGAAGACCATGGGGGAGGGGGTGGGGGGGAAAGTTACAGAGAGGGTGGGAGGCAAACCATAAGAGACTCTTAAATACAGAGAACTGAGGGTGGACGGGGGGGTGGGGGAGAGGGGAAAGTGGGTGATGGGCATTGAGGAGGGCACCTGTTGGGATGAGCACTGGGTGTTGTATGGAAACCAATTTGATAATAAGTTATATATATATATATTTTTTTTTAAAAAAGGAGGCATGGGGAAATCTGGGTAGTTTTGTGGGTTGCTTTTTGGAAATCCCAACACAAGGACTGTGGAGTTAGATGGAATGGTGTGCCCTGAGGTGCAGCACCATAGAAAGGAGAAGCATTGAATAAGGATCAATCCTACATTGGGGATATTGGCCACAAAGGAGTAGTAACACAAGGCACCAACTACAAGGAATCATTCCCAAAACATGAAAACTGAGTAATTCAGGTTGAAACAATGCTTTCTTGAGTATGACAGGAAGGACCAGACTGCACCAAGAGTGAAATGGTATCACAGTTCCTGGTGTTCCCAGAGGGAATGTTCTTCCATTATTTTATACCTGGGCCAAAGGCTTAGTAAAGAGAGTAGCCTGTCCTGGAGGCACTGGACTGTGCAAAAGGGTGTTTTCCATTTCCCACTGAGATCTTTAAACTTAGTATTTTCTAAATGGCTTTGTTGGGGTCTTGTCTGAGGGATGAATGTAAAACCTTGTTTATTTATTCAGATTGGCAAATTAGAGGCAGGGCTCATCTGAATCACTGCAAGAAGCTGAATTGCCTAATTGTCTAAGAATAATTACACACACACACAAGGTATTTGTTTGTTAATGTCTTAGGTATTTATTGAGCACCTACTAAGTTATAGCCCAGTTCCGGGAGCTGGAAAGAGGAGTAAACAAAACGGATGTAGCATCTCTGCTCAGGAAGCTTAAAGTCTAGCATGAAAGATAAACAGTAATCAAATGATCATTCAAGTCAATATGTAATTAAAAACTAATTAGGGCTATGAGGGAACAGTTTAGGGGGGGCTAGGCCGTCATCTAGCAGAAAAACCTAATGGAGTTTAGGGCTGGGGACAGTGTGCAGGGAAGGCAACAATACGATGCTTGAGCTGGCACACAGTGAATCCAGGTAATGGGTAGTCAAGGATGAACTGCCTGGTCCCGCCATGTCTGTTTCTGTGAGTAGATGAGACATGGTTGGAGGCAGTGGTTTGGAGGCAAAGCAATTACAAAACGCTTAAAACATATTATCTTTAGTGAATTCAATATGCACCCCTTTATAGTGTTCCTTTTCTTTGCTCAAGTTGCATTATCAATTCCAAATTACTGGCACTGAATTAATGGTCTTTTACTCATTAATTCATCCACTTTATATCGAACTCCTGATTACCTACCATCAACCAGAGGACCAGATGCTCAGGACTTGCAGGGATGAATAAAACATTCCTAATGTCCTAATTGGGAAGCTGTCACGTACACCAGTGTTTCCTGAGACTTCAATCAGTTGTGCAGCCCCCAACACTATTTCCCTTGAAGTAACAATAAAAATAATTATAATAAAAAAGAAATGCTGTGTAACTACCTTCCTAATTAGCTCTGCTGCTTACAGAAGATTTTGAGTTCAGGGCATGATCTCCCTTTGTTCAAAATGGAAATCAAATAGGTAGATGGATAGATCAGTTGATCAATCGATCGATTGATCTATGGTAGAGATGTTAAAGACCAATGCATTCCAAACTGAGACTGTCTCCTTTTTACCATCAGGTCTGGAGGGTGATTCTTCTGATGCAATAGCTGATACCCTCCAGAATAATTGAAACTTCAGCTGCCCCATTCCTAATATCACACCATCCATAAAGAAATATTTAAAAGTAAATTATGGTAGGACTTGAAAGAGAGGTGGTCGAGTAGATCAGTGTTTTTCCAGACTGGAGGGTTTGTATAAGAGGCAAGTGATCAGCAAGGGTTAGAGAGCCAGCTGAAGGCATATTCAGATTTTGGTTGTATTGGGGAGAAATGGGTTATGGCGGTGGCAGTGGTGGGGAGATGGGAAGAAGCATGGAGAGGTGAATCCCTCTGTTGGTGGTTTTTAGCAGGCAAGTTGACATAGTCCAAAGGAAAACTAATATTCTTTCAAATTTGATGCTATACTCCTCTGTGTTGGAATGAATGAAGTGTAGCTCTCTCCTCTACACCCCAAAGGCTGCATGATTAACATCTCTATTAGGGCTTTTTGGATGTAAGCAATAGAAAACAACTCTGGCTAATGTAATGGCATTTATTGGAAGTTTATATGCAACCTGGCAGAGTGGAGGCAAAGCTAAAGAATGGACTTTGGGAAGGGCAAAAAGTATGGAAGCTTTGAGGATCCATGAAGCAGGAACTCATAGACACTCAGGTATGTCCAACTAGGCTACCATCAGGGTGGAACTTCTCCAGTTGTCTTCTGCCCTGGTATTCAAATGGCCAGAAGCGAGCTCTTGAGTGGCCAACCTCCAGGTCAGGTATCTTGATCAACAGTGATACAGGGCTTCTCATCCCTCGGTAAGACAGTACATTCTCAATGGGAAACATAAGTTAGTGTTTCTCAGTAGGCACTATCAACTGAAGTCCACCTTCACTGGCCAGCAAACTTTGGCCAGGCCAACAGCCAATCTAGTTCCTTCTGCCTAAATTCCCTTTACATCTGGGCAGGAGGGAATCCCTGCTCGGGGCCCGTGCTGTAGAAGGCCCTATTTGTTGGAACCACCAAAATAAAGACTTTCTTTACTTTGTTTTGGTTTTGTAAGGAAGCATTTTGAATGTTTGCTAGCCACTTGAGCAAATGGGCATAATGGGCAAGAGCTGGGAAAGCTGATGGGGCTCCCAGAGGGTGTGGGACTAGGAGTGCAGGCGTGTGGGGGATAAGGAGGCAAGCGAAGGTCTAACCTGGGAAATTGGAGAAAGCCCGCTCTTGTGTAGGGTTACCCGCCCTGAATCACCGGGATCTGCTTCCCCAGCTGACTGGGCTTCTCCCTCCCTCCCCTCCTGCTCGGATGGTGTATTTGGGAAGCGTGTGCAACTCTCTGGAGATCCTCAGGCAGCAGAAGGGGACCTGCAAACCTGGCTCCCTGGGGAGCTTGTCCGGGTCCGTCTGTATCCCAGGTGTGGGCAGGTGCGGTCACCCCCAGGGGTCCTGGCCCCTGGCCCCTGGCCCCTGGCCCGGCTTCCACCCTGCCCTGCTTACCACCACTCAGGCTCACCAGTGGCCAGTGAGGAGACAGGTCAAGAAGGTGGTTCCTGGGGAACGGGCTGTGGGGGGGGCACAGGGTGGGAACGAGGGGTCCGGGCCTTGGGTGGATCTTGATTGTAACGTGTGTGGGGCTCCACTTGTTTTCTTAAATGTGATGGAGAGCCCTACTCTGACAACACTCGCTCTGGGTGGAATCCCATGCAGTGTTGCAAAGCATGTTGCAAAATTCTCAGGAGGGGCAACCATTCAGTGTTACCCTCAGTTTTGATAGCGTGATAAAACTTATGAAGACACACGATTGGCAAAGGGACAGAGGGCTTGGGAGAAAGCGAGCAGGGGTGAATGTTTGCTGGCATGGTCTTGGCAGGCCCTGAAGCCTCAGAACAGAAGGCACGAGGCTTTTACATTATTTTACATTAACACACACACACACACACACACACACACACACGTGATCAGAACAGGAAGAGTGAACAGCGATTTTGGGGGTAAAAGAGGATTGCTCGCCTTTGAAAGTAAAAACACGATTTGAATCTTTTGTTTTTCTTTTCCTGTCTTTCTAAGCACAAGTAAGCTACTGTTATTCTAAAATCCTGGGCCAAATCTGAAAGGCATTAAAAAAGAAAAGCCCCCAAAGGAAAACTACTCCAAATAGCGCATAAAAGCTGTTGTCTGATCTCCCAATTACTTGGGCAGGCTCCAGCCGGAGACCTAATCCACACCGCTCTAAACTTGTTTGAGAATCAATACTTAAGAGGTGGGCTTGGCATTTTCCTGGTGGTCTCCAGCTCTGCTTCAGATGCACCAGTGACTTACCTCAAAGTAGGAAGGGACATCGAATCGGCTCATTACGCTTTCTGGGGGAGGTTGGGGTCTTCTGCCAGTGGTAATAGGATTTGCTTTACTTTTCCGGGCAGGGGAACGAGCTGTTAATTTCATGGTTAGAACATGTTTTTGGTCCCGTAACCATCCGAGAAAACCCTCCGTTGTGTAAGGACCCCGAGGTGTGGTCCAGGGCCTTCAAGTTCACCCCTCCGCTGCCCCCAGAGTAGGACGTGAGCAGGGCTGCAAGGCTCTGGGTCAACAACAGCAGTAGGTAGAATTGCCTCCTACAACCTCCTTACTAGTCTGTATGTCACAGGAGGGTGGACACCAGACCAGATTCTGACACGTGCACAAAAATGTTTCAGCAATGAGGCACAGAGATGGCTGAGACCCTGTGCCCTTATATAAGCTCAGTGGAGCCCTTACTTTCTGTCCTTATGGCTTCCAACCAGAAGCCTGGATCCGTTTTGCTCCTGAGTGGAAGCAACGATTATTTTGACTCTGACTCAGCTCTGAAACACCTTCCCTGACTATCCTTGGGTAGCTCCCTCTCCCCCCAGCCCCAGTTACTGGGTGACTGCCACACTATCCAGTTTTATTTTTTCTGTATCACAGATCACTTTCTAGGATTATGTATTTGCTCACTTTTTTCACTGCCTCTCCCTCCATGTCCCCCACCACTCCCTTCAAAACGTAGAATGTAAGACCCGTGAACACAGAGACTTGGTTTGCCCAGAGCCTTGCCCACAGTGCTCGCTGTGTGAATGAAAGCTGTCTTCTTTTGCTGATTCTTCTGTCTCGGTGGAGTGTGACACTTTCCCCCATTCCTTAGGAAAAGAGGTAAGAGCTGTTTCAGCCGCCCCAGGGAGGAGACTAAAGCTGGAAAGTAATTTCATGACATTTCCTGCAATTGGAAGAATAGACTTGTAGCTTTCCTGCCAGCCCCTCCCCCATCAGTGAAGTCATCTGACCGTGTATGTGTCACCTGCTAGATAGACTGTGAGCTCCTCCTGAGTAAGGAGGAGGCTCATTTACCTTTGTACTTGCGGGCCTGACCTAGTACCCAGTGCTTGGGGGCTCGGGGGCTCTGTAGACATTTGTGAAATAAAGCTGCTCCAGGACCTCCTGCTCCTGGCTTCTGGGCTTCTGCCATTGTGTTTCCAGGACTTTTCGTTGACAGGAGTCTAGCTCAAGCTTGCTAAGGCGTAGAGAAGTGGGGAGGGATGAGTTGATTCAAAACCCCGAGAGTTCTGGAGCAAACCCAAGGGACCGGGAGCTCTAACAGTGTCACCTGGATTTGGTTTTGCCTCATTTTGGTCTGTGTCTCATCTGCCCCCTCTTCCTCACAGCCAACAGTCCCGACAGAAAGAGGTGTTTTCATTCTCTAGGGTCTCAGGGAGATTGTCTGAGATGGGTCTAACTCGTTACACACTTGTTCCTGGAATGTTCTGCTTAGCCAAGCCTGGATCCCATGCCCACTCCTAGAGCTGGGGTGTGGGTGGAGCCCACCATACTCTCTGGCAAGGAAGGGAAGGTGGTACTCTGAAAGAAAAACTGAGGGGCACCGGGGTAGCTCAGTCGGTTGAGCGTCCGACTTTGGCTCAGGTCGTGATCTTGTGGTTAGTGAGTTTAAGCCCCACATCAGGCTGTCAACATGGAGCCCGTTTCGGATCCTCTGTCCTCCTCTCTGTCCGCCCCTCCCCCACTTGTGCCCTCTCTCTCAAAAACAAAATAAAACATTAGAAAAAGAAAAAAAGCAAGGTGCAATTTCTAAACACGCGAATGCAGGAAACGAGAAAACCGCAGACGGCTTCTAGTCTGCCAGCCTCCTTCCATACTGAACTCTGCATTGGAGACAAAGATGTCCCCCCTCTTGTCTGATAAATTAATCTACACGACGAGCTTTTGGAAGAAGCAACCCCTTCATTTATGAGTACATTTCAATTTTGCCGTTGCTTCCTACAGAGAGTGTTTTCACCTACATTATTAACCTACGGTTCTCAAGCATCAATCAGTAAATGTACCAGGTGAGTTCTCTCAAATCAGCTGGGGCACTTTTTAAAATACAGAATCTTGGGGCGCCTGGGTGGCGCAGTCGGTTAAGCGTCCGACTTCAGCCAGGTCACGATCTCGCGGTCCGTGAGTTCGAGCCCCGCGTCAGGCTCTGGGCGGATGGCTCAGAGCCTGGAGCCTGTTTCCGATTCTGTGTCTCCCTCTCTCTCTGCCCCTCCCCCGTTCATGCTGTGTCTCTCTCTGTCCCAAAAATAAATAAACGTTGAAAAATAAAATAAAATAAAATAAAATAAAATAAAATAAAATACAGAATCTCAAACTGCACCCTGGAAGATTTTACTTAAGTCTGTAGTAGGACCAGGGATGTGCATTAAAAAAAAAAAAAAAAAAAAAAATCTAACATGCAGCCAGGTTAGGAAACCACCGGCTTAATCCCTCGAATTTTTGTGGCTGAGTAGGGTAGAAGGTGGGTGTCATGGCTGGCTGATGGGAGAGAAATTTGGGAGTTTCAAGGCCTTCCACAGCCCTCCCAATCCTGACAAACACAGTTGCCTTTTGCCCGCCATGGAGAACAAGTCTTGCTTGGACCCTCTTCCTCCAGGTTTCACGTCTGACCCGACGTGGGGAAGGGAGAAACTGCCAGTTCTTACCCAAGGTCTTCAGCTAATTGTCCACTAATGGTTTTCGTTATTGACCCAGGAGCTGATTTGGGTCAATAGGACGGGATGGAGCGTAGCGAGTAGATCTGTGGCTGCATCATATCATGTGTCCTCAGAGCTCAGTGTGGGGAGGGACCGCTTGTCGCTCAGGCATGTCAAGTGGAATAATTGCACAAGGTGGGTAGCAGGGCTCCATGGGGACGAGGGCTCCTTGTGGCATGATGCCTTCCGAAGGCACCACCGTGATCCTGGCACAGGGCAGTGGGAGCTCTTTGAAGCTGGATTTCATGCACGGTGCCCGGGGACTCTGAAAGCTTTTATTCAAGCTATAAAAGGAAGACCTGTTTACTTCCAAACCGATGTAATTACAAATATCTAGTCATCTCTGCTGTACAAATAAAGCCAAATGATAGTGATCTGTTATTTGGGGCCGCGTCTGCATTACCTGGAAGATTTAGTGGGCTTTCAGAGCGGCTACAGACCTAATTGCAGGCAGGGGGAATGCTGAAAGCCTCATGTTTTCAGCCTAGCATATTTCATTTTTTTTAATCTCTCATTTTTATTTCTGAAGCATGTTCCTTGGATTTCGCGAAGGGCAGGGGTCATTGAGGAAGGAAGTGAGCCTTTTCAGGGTTTGCTCCTACTGGCTATTTAATCCTTATCGATCGATCGCAAGCCAAGGCCATCCTGAGAGGAGGCTACCCTTCCCCATAGAAGTTTCCATCTCCTCTTGCTCTTTGTGTTTAAGAAGGGAGGGAGGGAGGGAGAAAGGAAGAGAGGTGGAGAATGCCAGAGAAGGGATTGAATTATTTTTTTATGTGTTTATTTTGAAACCTGAACAAAAATTGTACCTGTTAAGACAAATATAGGATTTCACTCATATGTGGAATTTAAGAAACAAAACAGACGAACAAAGGGGAAGGGAAAGGAAAATAAGATAAAAACAGAGAGGGAGGCAAACCATAAGAGACTCTTAAATACAGAGAACAAACTGAAGGTTGCTGGAGGGGGTGGGTGGGGGGACGGGCTAAATGGGTGATGGGCATTAAGGAGGACACTTGTTGGGATGAGCACTGGGTGTTCTATGTAAGTGACGAATCACTAAATTCTACTCCTGAAGCCATTACTATGCTATATGTTAACTAACTTGGATAAATTAAAAAAAAAAAAAGAAAATAAGAAGAAGCACACACACACACACACACACACACACAAACCCTGTAATTTGTTGTAGAAATAGCCTCATATTTGTCAGGAATTTTTACAAATCCACCAATTTATGTAGAGGGGAAGAGCATTTGAACATCCCCTAACGAGAAAGCATTAGGAATTCAGTAATGGCAAGGTAATGGTCTTTTATTTACAAGGATGATTTGAAGGCAGACCAGCAGTGCAAAGCTAGTAGGGTAAGACATTAGGACTTAACAGTGAGGATGGAAATGATGCCTCCTTCCCTGTAACTACTTCCTGTCCTGCTGTAACAACATCATTTCTATAGCTCTTCCGTGACTATTATTAATACTAGGAATAATGTTTGATATTAAGAGTCTTAATTTGGAGCTCACGATATGTATGTGCTCGTTCGGAAGCTCCTCCTTCTGTACATGCCTCGCCTGCTTGCAATGTTGTGGGATTATGCCGATCACGTTAGGGCATTTGGCCGACAGCGTTGATGCGTTACCGAACTGTGTCAGATTCGCCTAAACCATAAAACCAGCCATGGCCCGTACCTTATCTGAATGTTACCGATCCTCAGAGGGAGGTATCATCATTCCCTTACACAGCGGAGGGAAATGGGAGAACAGAGAGGCGAAGTAATGTGCCCAGGATCTCACTGCCAGTAAGAGGTTGGGTTAGGATTCCAACTTGAGTCCCGCTACTTCCAGCCTGTGGGAAATCTGTTTTTCTGCACTGATTCTCATAGGTACGAAGCCCACCCCTGGTAGCACTTCGGGATTTCTCTTAATTCCCAAGGCCACACTGAAGCCTATGTGTACAATCGTATAATAGAGAAGAGGTCTAGCACAGGGCAGTCGTAGGAAAAGGACTCGGGACGTAGCATTTAACCACAGAGTCACTGTTAAGTGCATTGAGAGGATCTCAGATGAAGCCACAGGGGGATTCACGGTCTGTTTTTGAAACTAGTAGGTCACGATCCCTTGGTGTCTATGCTCCAGTTGTTATGCATTGAGTCTGGGCGGGGGTGGGGGGGGAGGGGAGGTAGGGGGTGGTTATTTGGCTGGAGGAGCAGGGAGAAGTTCTGGGGTGAGGCACAATGGCATGCCTTCTGTGCCTTGCTTCATCCTGTGGCTTCCAAGAGGGCAAAGGGGTGCCCTAGTCAGGAGCTAATGGAGCTCTTTCTGTGAAGGATTTCGTAAGAGTCTACAAACATGCAGTGGGGTCCATATGATAGGATATTGCCCAGCACGTCAAGCAGGGGCCCCCTCCTCCCTCTGCAAGGAACTCAGCATCCCACTGGTATTGCAAAGACTGGCGGCTCTGGGAACATGGGAACAGCATCCTTGCAGGGACGCTGGTCCCTGCTGAGCGGCTCCTTTCCATGTCTTCTGGGGAGGACTAGGGAGGACGGGAACAACCCTCTGTGTTGCTGGGGATTTCGCGGCCCACCAGCTCTGGGGGCGTGGCGAGACCTCTCTGACACTGTGAGCCTCTGTTTACACATATAAAAGTGGGCTTTAGGGTTCTTATGAGGATTGGATGCAGGAAAATGAGTGTGAGACATTTTATAATAATAATTACGGAAGCCCTGATTTCTTCCCACTCATGAGAGGCAGCCCAGGGAAACAGAAAAAGCATGCATGCCTGAGTCAGACAGACTGAGGTTTGAGTCCCGGCTCCACTGCCTGTTAGCTGTGTGCCCCGTGGTAAATGGCTCAACCCGGACTTCTGTTTTCCTCCCCTGCAAACTGGAACCTGACCCCAGGGGGTCCCCCTGACCCCCCCCCCCCCCGCCCCAGGACATGTAAGGATGAAATGAGACAAAGCGTCACTTGCCGGGCACCTGGTTGATCCCCATCAGCCACTAATGCAGAGACCCACTTGGAGTACTGAATTGACTCCTGCTAGGCAAAAGTCACAGGTTCTAGAAGCCGTTTTCCCACTGGGCAGAAGGCACTGACAGGAGCCTTTCCTAATCCGGGCTGGTCCCGAACGCACAATAGTTACTGTTCTCCAGGCCAGGGCAGGAGGGGTTAAACAGAGGGTGAAGGGCAGTGGGTTGACCATGGGGGAGGAGAAAGGAGACTCCCACCCAAGGGGTCTGTGATTGTCTCTGCAAAGGAAGGCGGCAAGACCCACATTTTGGGGTGTGGGGTTGGGAGGAGGACCTTGAGAGACAGAGGGAGGGAGAGGGAGATTGGGTGTCAATATTTATAGTGCTTTCTGAAATCTGAGAACCCAGGACAGCACCAAAGACATCACAAACACCAGAAGACAGGAGTGATGAACCCTGTACAGATCAGTAGAGCTGAGGAGCCAAGCGGTGGCCACAAATGAGTGCACCAGGACTGATGTGTATGGTGGGCCTTGTGGACTTGGGGACTAGAGGCATTCAAATTATTTTCCATTTCGTCTGATTTATTTTTTTATTTCATTTCATTTCATTTCATTTCATTTC
>NW_024412388.1:10063751-10158073 GCF_014898765.1 Herpailurus yagouaroundi
CTTTCCCTTTCCCTTTCCCTTTCCCTTTCCCTTTCCCTTTTCCCTTTTCCCTTTCCCTTTCCCTTTCCCTTCCCAACAGAATGCACTTCTGCTGGCCCAATCCAGGCTTGAGGCCACTATCGTACCTCCAGTGACCTCACCCCTCACGTGTGTGAGAGGGACCCAGGACAATAGTACAATGAAGAGCCACATGCACAGTCTCACTATTTAGAAGTTCTCCGTCACACTAATGAACTATTCAGTGTGGTCCGTTTCGGCCTCCTCCCTTGGGCATACAGCTACATACTGGCCTGGAGAGCCAAGTTCCAATGTAGGATTTTGGAATCCTCTGAAGTCTGCATTGGCTGGTGGATAAGCAGGGTATGCTGGCTTCTGGGCCCCGGCCCCCCAGCCCCCCAGCCCCCTCTCTGTTCTCCATAAGAAGCCTCCACAGCTGCAGTGATGTGACCGATATCCTAAGCTGCAGTGATGTGACCATCTCCTGGGGATGAACCTTTGAAGAGTTTTCCCTGGCCTTGGCAGGAGGCTCAGGGTCATCTGGTGATGTACCAGCTGGGGGCCATGGGCTAGGGTGGGCGTGTCCCCCCAGCCCTGTGGACACCTGGCCTTCTGGGGAGGGAGGGCTCAGCGGGGTGAGGACCAGAGCAGGGCCCCCTACAGTGTCCAGCCTGGAATGGGGCTCCTTTCTCCAGGGTCTAAGGGCAGAACTGGGGGCTTTTAGGCATGAATGGCACATCTTAAAGAACCCCAGGGACATCTCATAGCACTGGACCGAGACGTGGGACTCGAGCTCCAGGCCAGCATCTGGTGTGCACTTTCTCCGTGTCTTTAGACAGATTGCTTTCCTGTCGAGTCTCGATTTTCTCATTGATGAAATGAAGGTGTCGAATTAGATGATCTGTGCTATGCTTTTCCACCCCCTGAAAAGAAACACATTTGCTTGCTTTTGCATCAACCGTGATACATTTGATTCTGTGCAAAAGTTAGGAGAGGAAGTAATTTTAAATCTGCCATTTTTTATTTCTCACTTGAGGACAGTTTCCTTGTGTTTTGGGTCACTAAGTGGGGGGGGGGGGATGCCAAGGATGAAATATTGGACACATATTGCTAATTACCTGTGCTAAGCGGTTGTGCGATGGGGGAGTTTGCATATAAATCCTTTCTCTGTTCAGTCTAACACTTAACCATGTGAATAACAAAAATCCTCAGCCGCCATCAGAGTTCATTTAAATGTTAATTTTAATTTTTATTTACCACTTGGTGTCCCAGCTGAAATATACGTATGTTAAAGCAACTGGAACCCAGGTTCTTTCCGTGGCAGCTGGTGGAACTCACTCTTGGGCTAATGGTTGTTTCCTGTGATTTATTTCTCCGGTGTATCACCTTTGTTGCCAGAGAGGAGAAAATGAATTTCTTTCAAAGTAGTATTAATCTGCCTTTGCACACATCAAGGTACAGAAAATAAAACACGAGCAGCACTCGTTGAGAATTTTGAAGCAGCACAGATAAGGGTTGGGAATTGAACGTAAAGATGATAGAGGGAATTTTGTGCTTAAAAAACCAACAACACTGATTTGGGTAAACCTTTAAAAACAAACAAACAAAGCCCTAAAGCTTTTGGGCATAGACAAGCTCAAAACAAAACAACAAGTTTCTTCCCAAATGTTTTGCTCCTTCCCCCCAGCGAGCAATCCCGTCGGAAAGTAACCTACCCAAGACAGGTCTACACCAGAGAGTCTTGGCCTTGTATGATTGGCATTTGGGCGGACTAGTTCTTGGTTGAGGGGCTGTCCTGGCCATTGTAGAACGTGTAGCGGTGTCCAGGGTCCTTGGCCTCCGCTCGCAAGACATCAGCGGAGTGTCCTGTAATGGGCTGAATTGTGCCCACCCAAATCCATATGTTAAAATCCTAACCCCTAGTGTCTCAGACTGTGACCTTATTTAGAAATAGGTTCATGGCAGATGGGATTAGTTAGGACGAGGTCATTAGAGTGGGCCCCAATCCAATACAACTGGTGGCCTTATAAAAAGAGATTTGGACACCAGCCAGCTCACGGGGAGAACGCCACGAAATGAAGGCAGCGGTTGGGGTGATGCATCCAGTGAAGAAACACCGAAGATTACCAGCAGAGCACCTGAAGCTAGGAGACAGGTGTGGAACAGATGCTCCCTCGCAGCCCTCAGAAGGGATCACCTTTGCCGGCACCTTGATTTTGAACTTCCAGCCCCGGAACATGAAACAATACATTTCTGTGGCGTCAGCTCCCCAGCTCACGGTGCCCTGCTACAGCAGGCCTAACAAACGGATTCCACACTCCCTCGCTTGTGACAAGCTCAAAATGTGTCCAGACATTTCCAAACGTCCCCTGGGGGCAAACTGCCCTCGCCTGAGAACCCCCGGGGTAACTATTGGCCGTGGCTGTTTTCGTCCAGCCACAGCAGAGTTGAGTAGTTGTGGCAGGGACTGTATGGTCCCCCAGACTCCAAATATTTGCCATCTGGCCCTTTACAGAAGAAGTTGCTGACCCTGCCCCCCATCGTAGCTGTCCTCTGGCATCCCAGAGAGTTCACTGTGGGATCTGGAGGCACGCTGGCCTCAGTCCGGGGCTGCAGAATTGGTCCGTGAGCCGTAGAGGATGCCACCGATGGGAGGTGAGTGAGGATACCGCCGTACGGAGGAGGTGAGCAGCCCGCCCTGGACGTGGCTGGCTGGCAATGCACCTTGGGATCAGAGTCCGTCCAGGTGTGCTGACTTCTCAGCCCCTGCTTTATTTCCTGCCCCTCACACTGCTCTTCAGCTCCCTTGCCCGGGATGGGCATCTTTTGTTGGACCGGTTGCTTCCTTATACCGATTTGTACAGTTTGTGATTGTTGGAAAGGTTCTATTTCCCCCAGTGCTGGCTCTGTGTTACTTTAGGCCATCCTCACGTGGGCTTTTCTGTGAACTTTTATACTCCCAGGTGTTCTGCTAGCTTGCTACTGTGACCACCTATGGTGTGCCCAAATGCTGACAGTGGGGGCCTCCTTCCTAAAAGCGCCTTCTGCAAGAAATGGCTGTAAATGCTGTTCCAGTTGTGCGTCATGAGAGAGGTTTTATAGAGACCGGTAGCTTTGGGTAGGGGAGAAGTCACCTTTGGGACAGATACTGCTCAACATCATCAGACAGCCTCAATTCTTGTCTCTCTCTGCTCCTTACCCGCCCTCTCCCCCGCCCCCCCCACCCCGTCCCCCCTGGTTACAGCAACAGCTATTTAAGACTGTCCATCATTCCCCTGGGCTTGGTTTGCTTTTAGGACCTAGAAGGTCAACCTGGTACTGTTTCCTTCAGGCTCTGAAGGAACACTGAAAGTTTGGGGGGAAAAAACTCAGAAAATATGATAGAGGCAATTGTTTGGGGGATGAATTGTGTCTTCCCCCCAAAAAGATACGTTGAAGTCCTAAACTCTGGTACCTGCAGAAATACAGGCTTTGTGGATCTCCTCATTGCTCAGATAAAGTCGTTAGTCTGTATACCTGATGCAGTATGACTGTATCCTTGTAAGAAAAGGACAAGATGTACAGACTCACAGAGGGAAGGCCGTGGGAAGATGGAAGCAAAGACTGGACTGATGTATTTCCAGGCCCAGGAACATCAAGGGCGGCTGTCATCAGTAAGCTAGCTTGCTCTTAGACATGGGACAGAGTCTCCCTCCGAGTCCCCTAGAAGGAACCAGCCCTGTGGACACTTTGGTTTTGAACCTTTAGCCTCCAGAACCGTGAGAGAATAGATTTCTGTTGTTTTAAGCCACCCAGTTGCAGTATTCTGTTATGGCAAGCCCTAAAAAAAAATGAATATGACAATTATAGAAAATGTGTATTTTTGCATTTTACAGTTTGCCGTGGTTTAGTGATGGAGTGGCTTTGAGGTCAGGAGACTTTGCTGGCACTTATTAGCTCTTACACACTCTTGTGGCTCCCTACAGATTTTCTAACTAGCAGTTAACACAATTCGTAGTTTTATATGTGTCTCTATAATTATTTGACAGTCTGCATCCCCCACCAGATGTGAGCTGCATCCACGGCAAATAGATATTCAGTAAGTATTTGTTGAAAGACCTTGGGCAAGTCGCTTACAATTTCTGAAGCTCAGTTTTTCTGTTTGGACAAGAGAAATGTTAATGGTGCGTACTTCATTGGTCATCGTGAGGATTGAAGGAGATACTATAAGTGTAGCGGGATGCATAGTGTGACTCCTTTCCTGGATTCTTCTGTAGAAGCCTCAGTGGCACAGAGGGCTTTGGCCATATGTACCTGCTCTGAATCCTGGCTCAGCACATAGCCAGCTGGCATAACTTGCTTTGACAACCCCAGGTAATGATTTGTCATTAAGAGCTACAGTTGAAGTTTGACTCCCCCCTAGAGGAGTTTCCATGGTTTCTAAGACCTCATCACTAAACAGCCCTGAAGATACAGAAAGAACCTTCCTTGAAATCGCCATTAAGGCCATACTTGTCACCCTGGGAAAAGCTAATGGACAGAAACATATTGATGTGTTAACAGTTTGAGACCTTTCCCCTAAGAAAACCTTTTAGCTAGTGAGGGTTCATTCACCTTAATTAAAAATTATCCAATGGATACATCTCTCTCCATCACTCTGTGGACACTCACAGGATTTTTGTTGTTGTTGTTGTTTTTTAAGGAAATTAAATTAAAAAACTCATCCTCCTTCAAATAAATCCTTTGTTTGCTTTATTAAGCAGAAAAACCTGCTGGCTATTAGTTGTCAATTAAATGTGGGTGTTCATGAAACTGGCCATGTCCAAACACTCCTAAGGATCAGTCTGTCACTTGGGGACCCATTGTTGAAGATGGCCCTGAATTGCAATACATTTTCCACGACGTGGCCACTTAATACCTCCCTGGGACACAAGAAAGAAGACTTAAGATTGAGTTTGATATATAAATATTGCACGGCAATTTTCCCCCCAAATGAGAAGACATAACCTTAGGATGCCTTTTTTCTTTTTTTTTTTTTTAAGTAAGCTCATGCCCAACATGGGGCTTGAACTCATAACCCTGAGATCAAGGGTCACATGCTCTACTGAATGAGCCAGCCAGGCACCCCCTTAGGATGCTTTAAATTGGGGGCACAGGTCGGATCCTGTTCTCTGTTTTTGTATGATCCATGAGCCAAGAACCGTTTTCCATTTTTAAATGGTGCATAGTAATCAAAAGAACAATCCTAATTTCATGGCACATGAAAATAACACGAAATGGAAATTTCAGTGTACTTGAATAAAGTTTTATTGGTACACCGCCACAACCGTTCATTTACTTACTGTCTATGGCCCACCCTGCTTTAAATGATCCCTGAGACACAAGCTCCCCTTGACGTCACACGCACACACATACTCTGTCCCTTCACCCAGCATCTCTCTGATTGGGCTGCCTAGACTCCAAGCGTTCCATGTGTTTATCCCTTGGTGTGGGAAAACACCATTGCCGATGATGCCAACTCCTCTGTCTTCTCCTCAGCGAGTGAGCTGTGGTCTTGTGAGAAGTGAGCTTTATATACTGAGCTGATACTGGAGGCGTGTGGAGAATCCGCGTCTACCTTTCGGAGATGTGCTGACTTTCCCTCTCACTTCTTACCCGGCGTGGTCCTGAAGGAGGAGAAAACGGGCATTGCCCCGTGGCAGTCCAGCAGCGGGGAGGAGGTGGGCATCAGGAGGTGCTGGCTGTGGGGAGATGAGTGTGAACACCCCTCCTTGTTGTCCTATGAGAAGGGCCAGGCCTGGGGTAGATTTCCCAGAGCGCCCTCCTGCACACCTGTCCTGAGACCCACGCCAACCCTTGACTGCATCCTGTGGACTCGATGGGGGGTGTACTCTAGGCGTGTGCTGAAAGGAAGCTCTGCCCAAAGGGTGATGACAGGATTGCAACTGGTGGCCAGTAACTTGATCTTCAGGCTAACCCCGAGCCGCCTGGGGAGGCAGGTGATGTGTGTTTTTGCCAACCCCCCCATACACCTCAGCTCGCCCATCCTAAGTGTGCCGCTTCTCTTTCCCTGGCCATCCTGAGGTTTCCCTGCCCCTCTCCAGACACGGGAGGTCCAGGCTAATCACCCTCACCCTTCTGTGTCCCCCTTACTGCTCCTAAGCTGGCCAGACACCCACGGCTTAGTCTCAGTCCTTCTGTGCACATAGCATTTTCTCATATCAATTTGATGTGACTCTGTGGCTATAAATAACCTTGATGGATGGGATAGAATACATTTTACTATAAAACAAATACGGAAAGCAGTGTACTTTAGAAATGAAGTGAGTGTGTTCTTGCTACTTGCCAGCTGTATGTCTTTGACAAGTTTACTAATGTCTGTGAGCCTCGGTTGTCTCTTCTAAAAAATGGGATGATGAATTGGGGTCCCTGGGTGGCTCAGTCAGTTAATAGGCCGACTTCGGTTCAGGTCATGATCTCCCAGTCCGTGGGTTCGAGCCCCGTGTTGGGCTCTGTGCTGACAGCTCAGAGCCCGGAGCCTGCTTCGGGTTCTGTCTCCCTTTCTCTCTGCCCCTCCCCCGCTCACGCTCTGTCTCTCCCTCTCAAAAATAAATAAACGTTAAAAAAAAGTTTAAAAAAGTGGGATGATGAACGACATCTGATAGAACAGCTTTGAAGACGAAATGATTCGTGTCACTGCCTAGCACAGAGCCTGGCTTAGAGTTAGTGGGTCTGGAATTGGGAGCTGGTAATAGTAAGAGCTTTTCTATCCATTTGTCTTGGGGAACGGGGTATCTGAGCACCTTAGGAAGTTTATAGGAGCCATCTCTGCCCTTCCCTGGGAATCTGTGCATGTATCAATACGTGTATTGGTCGTTAGCTTCTAAGACCTTCCCTTGAGCCCAGTGTGATTGAAATGGCAATTGTACATTGGACCACCAACCAATAGCATTGCTAAGACTGACGTTGGCCCAAATGTTTTCAGCACTGTTCCTTCTTTTTCCATAGCTTCATGAAATCATGCAAGTTTTCCACACTTCCTTCCACTTAGTCAGTATTTATTAATCATTCATTGTGTGTCAGGCATTGTCCTAGGACCTGTGAGCCAAACAGATAAGGTCTGTTCTGTGATCCAGTTGGAAGCAGACAGACACTAATCAAGCAATTTACATTTTTAAAGACCCATCTGGCTTCAGTGAGAAGGCATGGAAGGCAGTCATGGAGGCAGGAGACCCCTGAGAGGGTCACGTCAGGGAACGAGATGATGGTGAGTCAGACAGGAGCTATGTGGCAGGATAGACAGAAGTGGGCAAGTCAGAGAATGGTCAGAAGGAAAAATCAAGAAGACCAGGTCAGGGGGTTGGTATGGAAAGGGAGGGGGTCAGGAGGGACCCTCTGGTTTCTTAGCTTGTGCCCTTGAATGGGGGGGGGCATTGAGGGGGAGGAACTCCTGAAGGCCAGGTTGTGGGCAGAAGATAGGAGTACAGTTTGGACCCCCACGTGTTGTGTTAGGCAGATGGTAGATATTTGGCACGTTCAATCTGACCCTATATGATGAAAGACTGCCTCCCCAAATCTCCTGGCCCACTATGTGCTCCTATGCATGTGTTACACTCATCCTTGGGGTGCTGAACACATCATGAAACAAGAGCAGTCATCACCAGCTCTGTGGCACCACATGACGGAGGGATTGGCTATCAGGGAACAAGTAAATTTGATCCCGATAAGAAAAGAGAGGTTTTCTAGAGCCTCTGAGATGATTCTTGGGTTCCCCCATTTAATGATTTCCAGTACTCCGACTACACTGTCCTTTCCTCTTGCAAAAAGTCACACTGAATGCCCTGGAGTTTCCCCTCATGTTAGAACAAATCCATTCATCTCTGGGAACTACAGCTATATTATTTTGCTCTCACTGTAATTAAGTAATTCTTAGCAAATTAGACTATGGGTTTTTTTTTTTTTAGCATATTTTTTGTCATTTTTCTTGGAGATATAATTAGCATACAATAAATTAATCAGTGCTCAGGTACAATTCAATGAGTTTTGGCAATGTTTATAGTCTTGTAACCACTACCACCCTTGTGATCTAGAACATCCCATCACCCCAAAGAGTTTTCTCGTGCTCCTTTACAGTCAGTCCCTCTCATGACTCCCTGATCACTGACAACAACTGACCTGCTTTCCATCACTAGGGTTTTGCCTGTTCTAGAATTTTATGTAATTGAAATTACTCTGGACGAAAGCTTTTATGTCTCACTTCTTTCACTCGGTACAATGACTGTGTTATTTGTACCAGTAGCTCTTCCTTTTTGTTGCTGAGTAACATTCCATTGTACGGTTATATGACAATTTGCAACTGATGGACATAGGGATTCTTTCCAGTTTTAGGCAATTATGAATAAAGCCACTGCTGATATCCACATACAGATCTTTTTTTTTTTTTTTTTAATTTTTTTTTTTCAACGTTTATTTATTTTTGGGACAGAGAGAGACAGAGCATGAACGGGGGAGGGGCAGAGAGAGAGGGAGACACAGAATCGGAAACAGGCTCCAGGCTCTGAGCCATCAGCCCAGAGCCTGACGCGGGGCTCGAACTCACGGACCGCGAGATCGTGACCTGGCTGAAGTCGGACGCTTAACCGACTGCGCCACCCAGGCGCCCCCACATACAGATCTTTATGTGGAATTTCATTTCTCTTAAATGAGTATGTAAGGGTAGGATTAGGGGCTCATAGGGTAAACGTGTGCATAACTTTATAAGAAACTACCAACTTATTTTCCAAATGGCTGTGGCGCTTTGCATTTTCCCTCAGCAACATATAAGGATTTCAGTTTTGTTCATGTCTTCTTTAATACTTTTAAATTATGGCCATTCTATAGAATCTGAAGTGATTTCTCTTAGTGGTTTTAATATGTATTTTCCTAATGATTGTCGACATTGAGAATATTTTTATATGCTTGTTTGCTATCTTATATATCCTTTGGTGAAGTGTCTGTTCAAATCTTTTGACCATTTTTAATTTTTTATTTGTAACTCCATGTAATTGAATTTTAAGGGGTCTTCATATATTTTGGATACAAATCCTTTGAAATATGTTTTACAAATGTTTTCTCCCAGTCTGTGACTTGCTTTTTCATTTCTTTACCGGCATCATTTTTAGGTTTTTAGGCTGTGTTATAGTCCTGAATATGGTCTATCTTGGCAAATATTTGCTGCACACTTGAAAGAATTTGTATCCTGGGTGCCTGGGTGGCTCAGCCAGTTGAGCATCTAACTCTTGATTTTGGCGCAGGTCATGATCTCACCATTCATGAGTTTTAGCCCTACATCGGGCTCTGCACTGACAGCATAGAGCCTGCATGGTATGCTCTCTCTCTCTTTCTCTCTCTCTGTCTCTTAAAAAAATAAATAAACCTATGTTTCTATCTATCTACCTAGATATCTTATCTAGATAGATAGATAGAAACATAGGTTTATTTATTATACACACACACACACACACATACACACACACATACACACGCATACACAAAAGTTTGTATCCTGCCATTATTGGGTAGAATGATCTGTAAATGCCATTTACAGTAAGTTGGTTGAGAGTGTTGTTCATGTTTTTCACCCTTACTGATTATTTGTATGCCTTTTGTATCAGTTATTGAAAGAAGGATGTTGGAGTCTCTAACTATAACTTGGGATTCGTTTCTTTTAGTTCCACCATTTACTGCTCCATCTACTTTGATGTTCTGTTAGTAGGTCTATACCATCTAGTATCTTTTTGTCCTCATGGTGAAGTGGCCCCTTTATTATTATGAAATGTCCTTCTTTACCCATGGTAGTATTCCTTGTCCTGAAACTGACTTGGAGATTAATATCACCAGTCCAGCTTTCTTTTGATTAGTGCTTGCATGCTATATCATTTTCTACCCTTTTACTTTTCATCTTTCTGTCTTTAAAATGTGATTTTTAGTTGTTAGAATATAGTTGGGTCTTCCTCTTTTAGCCAGCTTGACGATCTCTGTCTCTTAATTGTTGTGGCTAGAACAATTTTAGTTAATGTAAATACTGATATGGTTGTATTTAAATATACCATCTTGCTACTCATAGCTAACCTTCATTCATTTTACATTTTTTTCCTAATTTCTTTTGGATTATTTCTATATGGTTCAACTCTATCTTCATTTTAACTTCTTAGCTATTCATTATTGTCCTGTAATGTATAAAAATAATGTAGTAAAAAAGCATAAGAATTGTGACCTTAAGGATTATAATATGTACCTTCAATTTATCATGGTGTCCTTTCCAATAATATAAAGACGTAAGAAGTTTGCAGCAATATATTTGCATTTCTTCCCATCTATGATTTGTGCTATTTTTGTCACTCATTTTACTTTACATGTGGTCTAAACCTCACAACACATTATTGTTATTTATGCTTTAAATGATTATCTTTTTTTGAAAAATTTAAAATATTTATTTATTTTTGAGAGAGAGAGAGAGAGAGACAGAGAGACACAGAGCACGAGCGGGAGAAGGGCATAGAGAGAGGGAGACACAGAATCTGAAGCAGGCTGCAGGCTCTGAGCTGTCAGCAGAGCCTGATGCGAGACTCGAACTCATGAACTGCGAGATCATGACCCAAGCCAAAGTCAGACGCTCAACCAACTGAGCCACCCAGGCGCCCCTAAATGATTATCTTTTAAAAAGATTTATAGAAGTGAGAAAAATGCTTTCTATATTTACCTTCATATTTACTGCCTCTGATGCTCTTCATTCTTTGTGTAGATCCAAATTTCCATCTAGTCTTATTTACTTTCTGGCTGAAATATTTTCTAAATACTTCTCATTATGCTGCTATAGTGGTGACAGATTCTCTCAGCATTTAGTTTTTTGAAAGAAAAAAGAAAACTTTCCCACTATTATGTTTATAAAAATATTTTGGTTTTTCTCTGGAATTCTTAGCTTAGAGGTATTTTTTCTTTGTATTTTAAAGTTATCACCACATGATCTTTTAGCTTGCATAGTTTATGATAAGAATTTTGTTGCATTGTTATCTTTGGTCCTCTATACATGTGTCTTTTTTCTCTGGCTAGTTTGACGTTTTGTCTTGTTCACTAGTTTTCTGTAATTTTGATATTATGTGCTTTGGTGTGTTGTTATTCATGTATTTCTTGATATGCGGTTGGTTGAGCTACTTGGATCTGTGGATTTATAGTTTTCATCAGAAATGAACAAAAAAGGGGCGCCTGGGTAGCTCAGTTGGTTAAGCGTCCGACTTTGGCTCAGGTCATGATCTCACAGTTCGTGAGTTCGAGCCCCGTGTCAGGCTCTGTGCTGACAGCTCAGAGCCTGGAGCCTGTTTCAGATAATGTGTCTCCTTCTCTCTCTGCCCCTCCCCTGCTTGTGCTCTCTGTCTCTAAAATAAATAAACATTAAAAAATTTAAAAAAACATAAATGAACAAAATGGCCATTATTTCTTTAAAGATTTACCACTCCTTTTCTGGGACTCCAGTTGCATGTATGACAGGCCACTATATATTGTCTGACAACTCACTGAAGCACTGTCCATTGTTTTGTCAATGTTGTTTCATTTTGGACAGTTTCTATTGCTGTGTTTTCAAGTTCACTAATCTTTTCTTCTGCAGTGTCTAATCTGCTGTTAATCCTATGTAGTATATTTTTCATCTCTGATACTGTATTTTTCATCTCTAGAAGTTTAATCTGTTTTTATAGTTTACATTTCTCATGTTTTCATCTGCCTTTTTAGGACATATGGAATGTATTTATAGTAGCAATTTTATTGTGTCTGTTTATTCCATCATCTCTGTCATTTCTGGATCTGTTTAGATTGGGTTTTCTTCTGTTGTGGGTAGTTATTTCCCAATTTGTTTTTATTCCTCAAAATTTTCTTATTGGATTCTGATGTTGTGAATATTACATTGTTGAGTGCTAGATTCTTGTATTCTATATTGATTGCAGTTCCTTCATTTTTGTTGGGTATTGTCTTGGAACACATTCAAGTTACTGAAATAAGTTTGATTCTTTTGATATTGGATTTTTTTGAGAGAGATAGTAAGTTGGGGAAGAGGGGAAAAGAGAGGGGGAGAATCTTAAGCAGGCTCCATGCTCAGCACAGAGCCTGACGTGGGGCTCGATCTCACAGCCGTGAGATCATAACCTGAGCCAAAATCAAGAGTCTGATGCTTAACCAATTGAGCTATCCAGGAATGCTAGGTTGGCTTTTAACCTAAGTTAGGGTTGATCCCAAGCAACCTTTAATTGAGGGCTAATTTGCCCCTATTGCTAAGGCAACACCTAGTCAAGGATTCTGTCTACTGCCCCATGTTTCCACACTGGCTTATGGAAACATGAATGATTCTCAGCTCTGTATAAGCACCATCTACTCTTTATCTACCCTTCTTTCCTGGCCTCAAGTAGTTTCTTCCCAAATGTGCACAGGTTGAGAATCAGCCAAAGATTTGAGGGACCCCTCTACACATTTTTAGAGCTCTGTGCCTCTATAGGTCCCTCCTCTTTCGTATTTTGTGATGCAAATCCTGGGTACCTTGACCTCCCCAAGGAGGACCACTCTGTTTCTTCAACTCAGTAGGACCACTGGGCCCTTTTGGTTCCCTCCCAGTGGACTCTGGTCTGGAAACTCTCTCCAGGAAGGAAGCTAAATAAATTGTGACACCTGCTTTGTTTGCGTGTGTGTGTCTCTCTCTTTTTTTTATTTGAGAGAGAGAGAGCGAGTGAGAAAGTGGGGGAGAGGGACAGAGGAAGAGAGAATGAGAGAGAGAGAGAGAGAGAGAGAGAGAGAGAGAGAGAGAGAGAGAGAAAGGGAGAATCTTAAGCAGGGTTCACTCTCAACATGGAGCCTGGTGTAGGACTTGATCCTACAACCCTGGGATCATGACCTAAGCCAAAACCAAAATTTAGATGCTTCAGTGACTGAGCCACCAAGGTGCCCCCATTTCTCTTCTTTTGAGGTAATTTTCCTGTGCTGTTTGTTATACAGTGTCTGAAAACCATTAATATACATTCACATATTTATTCAGTTTTTAGTCACCAGGGAGGGAGATAAATTTTGCCTTGGGTACTCCATCATAGCCAAGAGTACAAGTCATGTCTATTAGTTTATTTGCATATATCTATATAGCTACAGGTAAAAGACATCAATTATTATATAATCTACTATAACATTTTTAAAAATGTCAAAACATTTTGTTAATGTCAACATTTTGCTAATGTCAAACTCATAGCTATTTTTCTGTGTCAGCAGTTTTTAGCTTTTGAGGTGTTATGGATTCATTAGAGAATCCATAAACCCCCTCCTCTGAAAAATGCACATGGTCATACATACACATTAACATGCAAATTAAAAAATGCTAAAATAATCCCTGCTTCTTCCCTGTGGAACTTGGAGGACTATCTAGGCTCCAGGTGGAAACTCCTCTAATTAATATTGCTTTGTTTGTTAGTTCGGTGATCAAAAAAATTATAATTTTTCCCCTGCTTTATCTTGCTGGGCTATTGTGAAAGCTTACACTGACAATGTCAAAATATTTTAAAAGAGTTGTGGAAACATACTATATTTTTTTGTAATGATTATTGTTACTATGGTTACCATCATTATCATTTATAATAATGGCTTTTAGGTAGTTTTTATTTTTTTATTTCTTTTAAGTTTATTTTATTTTGAGATAGAGAGAGAGGGAACATGAACAGGGGAGGGGCAGATGGAGAGAGAACCCCAAGCAGGCTCTGCACCATCAGCATAGAGCCTGACGCAGGGCTTGAACTCATGAACTGTGAGATCATGACTTGAGCTGAAACCAAGAGTCAGACACTGAACCCACTGAGCCACTCAGGTGCTTCTGTTAGGTGGCTTTTAAAACAGTAGTAGTTAATTCTTGTAATAGTTTAAGTTTTCCTTAACTTTATGGTAAATTTGTACACACACACACATAAATATATACACACACATATAAGTATACACGTATTTTATTTTATTTTATTTTATTTAAGTTTATTTTGACAAAGAGGGAGAGAAAGCTGGGGAAGGGCAGAGAGAAAGGGAGAGAGAGAATCCCAAGCAGACCCTACACTGTTAGCACGGAGCCTGACACGGGCCTCGATTTCACAAAGTGTGAGATCATAACCTCAGCTGAAATCAAGAGTCAGGTGCTTACCCAACTGAGCTACTCAGGTGCTGCGTATTTTTAAAAAGGATTTATAACAGGGTCGCCTGGATGGCTCAGTCGGCAGAGCGTCTGACTTCAGCTCAGGTCATGATCTCACGGTTTATGGGTTCGAGCCCCGCCTCAGGCCCTGCGCTGACTGCTGAGAGCCTGTTGCCTGCTTTGGATTCTGTGTCTCCCTGTCTCTGCCTCTCCCCTGCTCATGCGCTGTCTCAAAAATAAATAAACATTAAAAAAAAGGATATATAACAGTATAACCACCTACTCATACTGAAAACATGATTCTTGTCCTATTCCCCTGTTTTCTCCCTTAACTTTGTATCTCCTGGTTGAGTAGTTGTCCAACACATTTGTACAGTTTTTGCATCGATTTACAAGTTAAGTGTTGTGTAATGTACTTTGTAAAATTCATTTTTCTGTGCTATTAAAATCAATGAAGATGCAATTTATGGGATAATCTATTTCAGGTATCTCTCTGAACTAGTTACGTTTTGTAATTTGGTGTTGGCTACGCGTGTTCTTTGATGTGCAAGAACTCGCCTGCCTTTCAGACCGGCCCTGTGCTCCCTTTTCTTTTCCTTCTCACCCTCTGCCAGCAGGATGGAAACCATGACGGCACCTGCCCCCCCACCCCCGCCCGCTGTGCCGTGTGCGCCTCCACGTGCCATCTCCCTCTGACCCACTTCTGCATCGTCTCCTTTGCCACGTGTTCCTGTGTCCCCATCCCATTCAGAATTCTCTTCAAGTGGCCAAATCCCTCCCTTCTTTCAAATGCATTTCAGGGCCACCTCCTTTAGGAAGGCTTCATGGCCGAACGGACTCATGACAACTTCCCCTCTTCAGTGCTGAACCAAGAACTTCTGCATTGGCCTATTCCTCCTCCTCCTCCTCCTCCTCGTCCTCCTCCTCCGCCTCCTCCCCTCCTCCTCTTCTTCTTCTTCTTCTTCTTCTTCTTCAAAAAAAAAATTCTTCTTCTTTAGAATACAATTTATTGTCAGATTGGTTTCCCTACAACACCCAGTGCTCATCCCAACAGGCGCCCTCCTCAACGCTGGTCACCCACTTGCCCCTCTCCCCCACCCCCCATCCACCCTCGGTTTGTTCTCTGTATTCAAGAGTCCCTTATGGTTTGCCTCCCTCCCTCTCTGTGTGTAACCTTTTTTTCCTTCCCCTTCCCCTCCCCCATGGTCTTCTGTTAAGTTTCTCAAGAGCCACATATGAGTGAAAACGTATGGTATCTGTCTTTCTCTGACTGACTTATTTCACTCAGCCTAGTACCTTCCAGTTCCAGCCATGTTGCTGCAAATGGCATGTTTTCATTCTTTCTCATTGCCACGTAGTATTCCATCGTGTATGTAAACCACATCTTCTTTATCCATTCGTCAGTTGATGGACATTTAGGCTCTTTCCATAATTTGGCTATTGTTGAAAGTGCTGCTGTAAACATTGGGGTACAAGTGCCCCTATGTGTCAGCACTCCTATACCCCTTGGGTAAATTCCTAGCAGTGCTATTACTGGGTCATAGGGTAGTTCTATTTTTAATTTTTTGAGGAACCTCCACACTGTTTTCCAGAGTGGCTTCACTGGTTTGCATTCCCACCAACAGTGCAAGAGGGTTCCCATTTCTCCACATCCTCACCAGCATCTACCGTCTCCTGATTTGTTCATTTTAGGCACTCTGACCAGCGTGAGGTGGT
The DNA here is from genome assembly GCF_014898765.1 of Herpailurus yagouaroundi. Taxonomy (NCBI): domain Eukaryota; kingdom Metazoa; phylum Chordata; class Mammalia; order Carnivora; family Felidae; genus Herpailurus; species Herpailurus yagouaroundi. The sequence goes on from NW_024412388.1 coordinate 10,079,626, forward strand.
ATCTCAGTGTGGCTCTGATTTGTAGTTCCCTGATGAGGAGTGACGTGGAGCATCTTTTCATGTGTCTGTTGGCCTATTCCTGTTCTAATGCCAGAAGTCTGAAATCTGTGGGTGGAAGAGACTGTGAACCCTTCACGTGTAGGCTCTGTGCTATCTCTCTTAGAGACCCCTCCAGCAATGTGCTTCCTTCCTAGGAGACACTAAATGCTTCTGAATTCAATTCATTGCAACTAATTCCTTCCCTCTCTGCCTGATAGGACAGACAAAGAAACTGCCCTGTCCTTTCTTCCTGAGACCTTTGAATAACTGCCTGGGAAAAATCTAGAGACAATTGGGACATCCTGAAACACTGTTGGTGAAAATGGAAATCAGTTGAACTGTTTTGTAGGGCAGTTTGGTAGACTGTATTAAGATTGCAAATAGCCATCCTGCCAATCCCCCACCTGGGTACCTGTCCTGAGGACGTGGTGCATCCAGGTGAGTCAAAAATTCAAGGACAAGGATTTTGTCTGATGTATTGCTTGTAATTGTAAAAAAAACTAGGAGAGGGGAAAGTGATAACTAAATGTCTAGCAATATGTAAATGTTTAAATTAACTACAGGGTACCCAATACAGTAGACTATGTTTCAGAGGTTTAAAAAACCCCAATAGATCCTTATACACCGACGTAGTAACAAATTTTCCAGAACGTACTGTTGGATTATAAGAACATTGAGAAATCATATGACTAGTCCGTACCATTTATAGTTTAAGAGCAAAGCCCACAAAACCTAGACATTTCTGTGTATTTGTATTTATGGGATCTTAATATTTTCTTCTAGTAGAATCGAATGTCACATGGGCACGAGGTTCTAGACAAGTCAGTGAGCCGGGTGACAATTGGATGCAGGCGAAATTTATTTCTGAAATCCCTTGGGAAGGGGCCACTTTGGAGGCAGACAGTTCCTCTATACTGAGTCAGATGCAGCTCAGTATTGTTTCCCATCGTGTTGGAGAAGATTACTATTTCTTGGGGCGGTTTCACCCGAGCTGAGGATGGCAGCTTGCTTCCGTCGCGGGGCCACACTGTTCAAGCAAAAATTAATTTGTATCTTTAAGATGCTCACACCATGACAGGCTCTCCAAAGCTGAGACCAAACAGCATTTCCCAGCAGGAACATCAACACATTTAGGTCAGGACAGATGATTTAGGTCAGGACAGCGGGCTCCAGGCTCTGAGCTGTCAGCACAGAGCCCGACGCGGGGCTCGAACTCACAAACCGCGAGATCGTGACCTGAGCCGAAGTCGGACGCTTAACCGACTGAGCCACCCAGGTGCCCTCGCCTACTCTATATAAATAGGATCTTTTAAAATTACTTTTCCTTTCTGAGCCTGAATAGTTTAATTTCTATAAGTTATATGCTCAAGGGGTGCTCTCCTACTATTTATCTAATAGCTGTATAGCAAAGCGTCTAAAACATTGTGGCCTATGAAAATCCCATTTTATTATGCTCACGGAGTCTATAGATCAAGAGTCTAGACTGATTGCTTCTGCTTTACAGTATCTGGGGCTTCAGGTCAGAAGTGTTGCAGGGCGCCTGGGTGGCGCAGTCGGTTAAGCGTCCGACTTCAGCCAGGTCACGATCTCGCGGTCCGTGAGTTCGAGCCCTGCGTCAGGCTCTGGGCTGATGGCTCGGAGCCTGGAGCCTGTTTCCGATTCTGTGTCTCCCTCTCTCTCTGCCCCTCCCCTGTTCATGCTCTGTCTCTCTCTGTCCCAAAAATAAATAAAAACGTTGAAAAATTTTTTGAAAAAAAGAAGTCTTGCAAGGCTGTGGTGGATTCAGTGGCTGGAGGCTGGGGTCATCTGGAAGCATCTTCATTCACATATTTGGCTCCTGGGCTCTGAGAATAGCTCACAGGCTGGGTTTCAGTGGGCTGGAGCCCATCTGAAGGGGCTGAAGCATGTACACATGGCCTTGCAGGGGTGGAAAAGCTCTTTTCCCTCTACCCTCCTAGGTTCATTGGCTGAGGGCCCTGCAGACTCAACTTACAAAACACAGGTTAAGGAGAGAAAAACAAAGGAACACATGCAGTGAGCATACACATGGGAGAAACTCAGCGATTAGTAATTCAAAGGGACAGTTAGATGAGCTTGGGACTTACGGAGCATCTTAATGTAAGACAGTACATTAGAGCAGTGACAAGATGAAGGAAAAAAGTTTTTAGGCTCTCAGGGGTGGCAGAGTGGGGGTAGGTAAATATGTGGGGGGAAAGTAGTGAAAGATAAGGGCTATTTCAGTAATGTTAGAGTTGTCTTTGGGGATTAAGAGTCTCAGCCTGTTGTTTTTGCAAATGGAGGGGAAAGCTGAGAGCACGTGTGTGAGTGTGTGTGTGCGTGTGTGTGTGTGTGTGTGTGTGTGTGTGTGTGTGTGTGTGCCTGTTGTTTCGCAGTTGTCTTCAAAGTGGCATATTCTGGGGTGGCATATTCTGACCCATAGCTTGTTCACGTGGGTTTGGGTTCCTCCCAACATGGCAGCCTCACTTAGTTACATGGTGGCTTTAGGGTTCCAAGGGTGAGTGTTCCAGCTAACAAACAGAAGCCTCACGGTCCCTTGTGACTTAGTCTTGAAAGTTACACAGCAGAAGTCACACACACTTTATCATCTAAGCCGTGCAAATCCACCCGGGACACAGACACCTGACCTGTTCATGGCAAGAGTATCCAAAGAATTTAGAGCCATGTTTTGAAACTGCCACACCTCAGGTGCATGGGAGAGCATTCTAAAAGGGCCCACGTCGATCTGTTAAGGTGAATCTGTAAGATTATCTTATGCACTAAAAGTGCTGTCATATTGGCAATTTTACATGACTCAATCCAGTGGTAGTGGTGGTTATCTCTGGTAGAGAAGAGTGGGTTGGGGAGACAGTAATTCAGGATAAACTTCGCTTTATCTGTGTTGTTCAGGTGTTCTTTATAATGATAATAAATCCACACATTATTCATATAACTTTTTTAAGGGGATGAGGTTTGGCCATCACAGAAATAGCCTATAATAATGGAATAGGAGAGAAGTAGGCAACTTTGACCTGCTGTTAGCGGCATAAATATAAACATTGTTCTGGATGCACAAGGAAGTGTCAGAAAACACTGCCTTCTTAATTTGATGCAACAGCTAATTCTTGAGTACAATTCTTGAGCGGTGGGCTGGGTGCTCTGGAGGATCCACCTATGGTTAGGAAGAGGTGCTTAACTCGCTTGGAAAGGACAATGCAAGTAATCAGAAGAGTTAACATCTATTGAGCATTTGCTGCATGTGGGCACTGGTTTGTGTTCTTAAGTTATTTCTCAGAACAGCCCTCAGAATATAGGGGAGGGCATGTGAACTCCAGGTGACCTGGGAAGACTTTGAGAAGGAGGTAGGATTTAAGCTGAAATATATGAGCCGAGGTCATATGTTCTGGAGGTTCTGGAGGTCGTCACCATTGCCCGAGGAGTTTGTTCGAAACATGACCTCAGACCTTCTGGAATGGAAGCAGGTGCATCTGCATTTGTAAACAGGGAATCTGGTATGTAGCAAACATGACCTCCCTCTACCTCAGAAACTCACCTGGAGTTTTTAGAAACACTGATTCCCAGGCTCCTGTCATGGGGATTGAGATTCAGTAGTCTACGGCAGGAATCTGTGTCTTTACTAAAAGTCTCAGGTGACACTTCTACTGATGAAGTTTTGGAGTGGTGGGGGTATGGAGCTGACGGCCAAGAAAGAATTCTTGAGACATCTTTGGGGCAAAAAGGTAATTTTATGAAGGCACAGGGACAGAACCCATGGGCAGAAAGAGCTGCACTGGAGTTGTGAGGATGACTGGTTATATGCTATGGAGTTGGGGACGGAAAGGCGAAGGGAGGTTTCCAAAAGGACTTTCATGTGCTACAGAGGACTCAGAAGATACTGGAGGCCTAGCTGTTGTCAAGCTAAGGTTGTTTTCCCTGTGGTAAGGCATTAGCATTAAGACAGTAAGGAGTTACAGGGGCGCCTGGGTGGCTCAGTCAGTTGTGTCTGACCTCCGCTCAGGTCATGATCTCGTGCCTCATGAATTCAAGTGCAGCGCTGAGCTCTGTGCTGACAGCTCAGAGCCTAGAGCCTGCTTCAAATTCTGTGTCTCCTGCTCTCTGTGCCCTTCCCTGCTCGCACTCTCTCTCTCAAAAATAAACATGAAAAATTTTTTTTAATAAAAATAATAAAAGAGTAGTGAGTTACTGGACAAATGTTATGCAGTAAAACCTTGGTTTGCAAGCATAACTGGTTCTGGAAACATGCTTGTAATCAAAAGCACTTGTATATCAAAGGGAATTTCCCCATAAGAAATAATGAAACTCAGATGATTCATTCTACAACCCCCCAAAATTCATATAAAAATGATTACAATACTGTAATATAATACAAAATAATAAAGAAAATACAAAATATAAAGACAAACAAATTAACCTGCACTTGCCTTTGAAAAGCTTCACAGATGGTGTGAGGGAGACAAGAGAGAGGAGGGTGATTGTGTAGGCCGACTTTCACTAACGGAATCACTGTTATCTATTGGCTCAATGGAATCTTTCTCTGCATGGGGGCCACCGTATACGCTCGCACAGATGTTGACTACAGTGCAGTGTTAATAAACTCTTGTCATATGCTGTATTTAATGTAACTGGCAACAAGGCAGCAGAGGAACGGGTCTATATCCGCAGGCAGCCTGACCTAGAATGAAGCAGAGCATTCCTAAGCTCACTCTTGTAGGGAAAAGCAGAGGACTGTCCAAAGGAGCTTGGAAGTGACAAGAAATACAGTAGTGGGAGTTGTGGGCACCTTCCAATGTTCTGAAAAATCATTGATTTCTGTCAAACACCGCGGCCTGAGACCAAGCATCTGAGCATGGGAGACGATTACGCATAATCCCGCACTGAGGGGGGGCGGGGGGAGAAGGATCCTTGGCTCAGTTGTGATTGTGTGACGTTCAGCATCACGTACTACTTGTATTGCAAGGTATCATTCCTTTATCAAGCGAAAATTTATTAGAAATGTTTGCTCATCTTGTGGACGACTCCCTGAACAAGTTACTCGCAGCCCAAGGTTTTGCTATTCTATTTGCCTCAAGTATTTGCCAACGGGCTGCAGGTCATAAATGTAATCTTAGCTACCATTTCCTTCTTGGCTTTGTTGCCCACATCACCATGGAGGGGCTGGTGGTGTTGGGGCTCCAGGAAACTGAGTCTATAGGTTTTAGAGATCAGCCTATTGATAAGATTGTCTTTTTCTTATCATTTACCAAGACATTTATAAACTCATGAAGACTCAGGTCTCACATGACTGTGATTCTATCAGTTAACCATTTGTTTTCCGCTTTCCTTTGTTCTTGGGCAGCCAGGAGCGCCTGAGGAAATGTCACACATATCCCACCTGGCGGGGAGAGGGGGTTTGCCAGGTGTCAGCTTGCCTTATGCCCCCTCATCACTTATGATCAGGCAAACTGTCATTGTAGAGAACCTTTAGAGATGAAGGGGAAGAGGGTTCCTGTCCGGGGACCTTTGTGAAGGCGGGTGTAGACGGACTGGAGTCTGCAGCGAGTGCTGTAAGAGCGTAGACTGGAAAGAGACACTGGAGGGGGAACCTAGTTAGACTAATTCAGTTGTCAAAGTGAGAAATAACACTGGCCTCAGGCTCCTTCTAGCCTAGGGCAGATACCACCACCAAGTAAAGAGACCCTTGAGTGCCACAGCTTCCCTTTTCCCTGTTTCCTGCTGCCTGGAATGCTAGCGTGATGGCTGGAGCTCCAGTAGCCCATCTAGGACCATAGGGTGAACTTGAAAATCACAGTTGTATAGTAGGATGATGAAGGTAAGAGACAGAAGGGAAATTTGATTTCTCTGATTCAAAGGATTTCTACTTACCTGAAAAACACTGATATTGTGCAGGGGCGCCTGGGTGGCTCAGTCGGTTAAGCAGCCGACTTCAGCTCAGGTCATGATCTCGCGGTCCGTGAGTTTGAGCCCCGCGTCGGGCTCTGTGCTGACAGCTCAGAGCCTGGAGCCTGTTTCAGATTCTGTGTCTCCCTCTCCCTCTCTGACCCTCCCCCGTTCATGCTCTCTCTCTCTGTCTCAAAAATAAATAAACGTTAAAAAAAAACACTGATATTGTGCAGACAGTGATAGAAGCAAGCAACAGGTCCCATTATAAACTAGTGTGTGTGTGTGTGTGTGTGTGTGTGTGTGTGTGTGTGTGTGTTGACCCAGAGGGAACCTTTTCCAGTGAGGATCTGATTTGTTTTCTGTTTGAAGCTGGATCACGGGATGCCTCACTGCCTCTCATATTCAGTCATTTGGCTGAATCTGGCCCTCAGGTGTGTTTATCTTGGCCAGCAGTCTGTATTAATATCCAGAAAAGTTCAGTTAAGCTGTTTGAAGCCATTAGTAAATTCAGGCAGAGCAGTTACATCAGTTCCTCAGATGACAATCCTCTTGGACACAACAGTACTGTCTTGAGAAGAATGGTCATGCATCGGGGTGACAGCAGCAGCCGTAACAATAAGAGCCGCAACCGGCACTTATGGAAACGTGCCAAGGCATTGGTACTGTCTCATTTAATCCTCCCCCAATTTTATAAGTTGGATTTTTTTCTTATTCTCGCTACAGACGAGGAGACGGAGACCCAAGGTGTCCACTTACCCAAGGCCCCGCAGCCAGCAGAGGACTAGAGCTATCCCACCCCTGCCGGCTTACCTGAGGCTGTTGTGTCCCCTCTGCCTCTTCGGATAGCACGGCGTCTTAGCACCCACAGGTGCAGACCCGGTCTGCTCTGTAGCTACGAGGGTGTGGGGTGTGGCTAGCTGGAAGATACATGCTCATTGCAACCTCCTTCCAAACAAAACCAGCCTTTTTTACTCCATGTTCAAGTTAAGTAGGTGATTAAGTGGGTTTTATTTTGCCAGTGGTTAATGAGAGTTGAATTAACCCTCGCAATTATAGTGGGTTCCTTTGATGCTGGGCCTCCCTTTGCAATAGAAGGCAAACAGCAGTGACAATTGTGACATTATGTAAATGACCATGACAGCAAGGAAACGGGTTGCTGTGGGCAACCAGGGAGTTTGAGAAACTGGCTGTATTCTCCACGTGCTTCTGCTTCCCTCTGGCTTCCCTTCAAAATGCCCTCCAGCATGGGCTACCCAGATGTATTACCCTTTATCTCTCCTTTACCTGATTTTCTTCTGCTTCACTGCTCTAGGGTTGGGGCCATTTGGCCTCCCCTCTTGGGAGACTGTACCTTTTAAGTTCTTAACAAACATCTCATGCATTCTGGACACTGCTGAGCCTCCCTGGGGCTCCCAGCTGCCTCATTACCCAAGGCCTGTCTTTGATTTACTTCAATTTATAGTCTCATGTATATACCTTCTGCTTCTCCTCCCTCTGGAGGATGCCTGCGGGTGCTGTGGAGGGGGGGGGCGAGCAGGGTTTATAAAGTATTGCGTGCTGGGTAGCCATGCCACACACAGAGACTTCCAAGGGCCGGGGAGAAACCACATCTGCCCGTTAGCCCTCCATGGAGGGCATTTACCATCTTTAACTGAGGCTCAGGGTTTGGGGCCTGGGCTCAGCTTTGGGGGAGAGAGGAGGCCTCAGCCTTTCTTGGGATTTGATTGGGTAGGCTCTTCATGACAACGCTTCCAAGAAAGGTGGTGAGTTTACATCAGGTGATGAATATAAGGAAAGTCAGGGCCCTTTGCTGGCCAGCCGGTGCTTTAACCTCAGGAATGCCCTTGTGTGTTAGGACACAGGTCAGGAAACACCTGTCTAAGGACAGGAGAAGAATCAATATTTAAAGAGCCGAGAGTTGATCCTCCCTCCCTTCCTTCTTCCTTTCCTTCCTTTCTTCCTTTTCTTCATTCTTCTTCCTGTTTCCAGCATGCATGTTATTTGGGGATGGCCATAAAGTAATGGGGAAATAATCACATGAAAACTGCACCTACAGTCAACGTAATAATGGGAATCATGGCCACTGCTCCTGACCCCTGCCACTTCGCCACTTGCTATCAACTAGCCCCCGCCAGCCCCGGGGTCCTGAGCCACTCCCGACTGTGTTTCTTAGACCCTGCTCACGCCTTAGTAACAGCCTTTCACTGAAGGCTCTTTAGACCCCCTGCTCCAGGTGGCCACCTGAGTCCTGCCAGGAACCCGAGGCAATATGTGGATTAGAATCCACAGCCGAACTCCGGAGACGCGGTCGTGTGTTGGGAGGTCCCCAAGAGTACTCCTCGGTGGGACAGTTTGCCAGAAGGACTCGCAGAACTCATGTACAGTTGTCCTCACGGCCGTGACTTATTACGGCCAAAGGATCCAAAGCAAACTCAGCAGGGAGGAAAGGTGCATGGTGCCCAGTCTGGGGAAGCCGGGCACAGGCTCCCAAGAGGCCCCCTCTCTGCGGAGCCACACGGCATGTGCTTATTTCCCCTGGCAGGGGGTGGTGACAACACGTCTGAAACGCTGTCAACCAGGAACACTCAGAGACCCGGTGCCTGGGGGTTTTTACTGGGGACTGTTCATGGAGGCCACACCCCCTACCTGGCAGGTACCCAGACTCCAGACTCCCAGAGGGAAAGCAGGTGTTCAGCCTGAACCGCATTATTTGTACAAACAGCTTAAGCACCGAGTGCCACTCTTATGTAGGAGATGTTGGAATTCTCCCCAGTCGCAAGCCCCCAGATGCCCGCCAAGGGCCAACTTTGTAAGCAGACCTTTCAAAGAGTAGCAGTCACGCCTGCCACGTTAACGACTTTCTGCACAGCTGGGAACCACTGTGCCACCATTTCCGAAGTGTGCACTCTGTTGTGCAAGGCACTGCCTCTGGAAGAGAGCCCCAGTCATTTCTTTGAATGACAGCAGCTAAAGTAAATACTGCTTTTAGTCTCGTTTCGGCAGATGGAAAGCCTGCTCACCGTGATACGGCGAGTATGTGGTGAAGGCAGGATCTGAATCCTGGTTTCTCAGACTGCAAAGTCGGCTAAAGGCAGGGGAGGGGTGTAGGGAGGCAAGTAGGGATTGGAGGAGGGAGAAAGTGTGAAGAGTATTTATTTCCAGGAGGCAGTATCATGGGTGATTTCTAGTTTCTTCTTGGCATCGGTATTGTCTGTCTTATACCCAACGGTTTAATCAGAAAATTTAAAAAATAGTTTTATGCAGAACTTGTGGTGACTCTCCTTTAATATATAAATAAACCCAATTATAAAGGCAGATTAACTGTCGGGATGCAAATGAACGCTGCTAAATTACTTGAAGACAGTTTGTTCTCTTAAGCAGGTTAAATATGCTCCTTGCGATGCTGTTTACACATTGCGTTTGCTTAGCAAAACCTTTTCTCCTCGATATGGCAAAGGTAAACGTCAGCCCGGCCCCGGCTGAATCAGCCCAGAGGGTAGCGCTCCTGATGAATAATCATCGCAAATGAGAGATCCCTCTCCCAGCAACCCACAAACCTCCCAAGCTAGGAAGGTACTTCATTTTTTAATAGCGTCAGATAAAAAAGGGTGGCACTTAATTCTTACCAACTTCGGTGACCGAGGGCCTGGCGTCCTACCCGTGGGATATTATTTCGTGGGACTTCCAACAAATAAGTCAAGGAGACAAAGACCAGCTAGACCCAAAGCAAACTTTGAACCGCACCGCATCCAGGGTCCCGGGGAAGCCACACTCCGCGCCTGGAATAGATTTCCCCACCCACAAGGCCTCCCTGTGCTTCTCAGGAGAATCCTGGAGGCTCAGTGACTTAAACTCTGGCAGAGAGAGCACCAGGGAAAGGAGTGGGTGATCTGCGCTCCGAGCAGCTGTCCCCCTTCCTTTTCTTTGGCAGATCACTGCTGGCGTCCTCTGCGGTTCAGCCTGGCTGCCCTGCCTGGGGACATCACTGGGCTCCTCCTCTGTGATTACGGTCTTCCGCCCAGGTGCCCCTGGGGTCCTTTGAGGTGAAGTCCGTGCAGCCCTGTGTATTGGCTGCGTGTGACTGCTGTGTTAATTTGCGAGAGCTGCCACAACTGAGTAACAGACTGTGCGGCTCAAACCTTCCAGATGTACTGTCTCATCGTTCTGGAGGCTACAAGTCTGAGACACACACGTTAGCAGGGTTAGCTTCCTTCTGAGGCCTCTCTCCTTGGCAGGCACACGGCCATCTTCTCCCTGTGCCTGCGCGTGGTCTCGTCTTGTCTTTGCGTGAGTCCCTGTCCCAGTCTCTCCTCCCTCCCCCTCCTCCTCCTCTTCTTCCTCCTCCTCCTCTTTTTCCTCCTCCTCCTCCTCCTCCTCCTCCTCCTCCTCCTCCTCCTCCTCCTCCTTTATTGAGAGAGGGAGATAGCACAAGTAGGGGAGAGGGGCAGAGGAAGAGGGAGAGAGCGAATCTCAAGCAGGTTCCACACTCATTGTAGAGCCCGACACAGGGCTCAGTCTCACGAACCGTAAGGTCATGACTTGAGCCAAAATCAAGAGTCAGACGCTTCACTGAGCCACCCAGGCATCTCCCCAGTCTCCTCTTATAAGGACATCGGTCCTATGGATTCATGTCCACCCTAATGACTTCATTCTGCCTCTTTAAAGACTGTGTCTCTGCGTCATGAGGGTTATGACCATAAGTGTATGACTTTGGAGGCCAGGGGGTTCAGTTCAGTTCGTAACAGCTGCTGTAACAAGTTACCACAAATGCATCAATTTAGGGAACACAAATGTATTACCTTACAGTCTGTGGGTCAGAAGTCAGACCCAGGTCTCACTGGGCTACAATCAAGTATCAATAGCTCATTTCTGTAGGCTGTGGGTAGCATCCGTTTCTTTGCCTTTTCTAGCTCCTGGAGGCCCCCTTCCTCTTCCATAATCACATTCCCCTCTGACACCTGTTCTGGCCCCTTTTCCACTTTTAAGCACCCTTGTTGGTTATGTTGGGCCCACTGGTCAATCCAGGGTAATCTCCCTCCTGGAAGGCCTACCGATTAGCAACCTTAAATCCACCTACAACTTTAGTTCTCCTTTGCCATGTAACCTAACATGTTCACAGGTTCCTGGGATTAGGGTGTAGACATGTCTGGGGGCACATTATTCTACCAAGCGGGCTCCCATAGCCTGTCTATTAACACAGATCATCTCTCCATAGTAATGCTCCCCAAGTGTAGGAGGAGAAGTCTCTCTACTTTGCAGGAAAATGGACAAAAATGACCTTATTAATTAATGTAGAGTTTTCCAGGAGTGCCTATGTAGGGTTGACGGGATTTTAGGAGAGAGGGGGGTCATTATGCCAAGGGAGGTGGGTTCTGTCTTGTCTCCACACTGGCTGGGGTATAACTCGTGAAGGGGCTGGTGAAGGAAGGGGGACCCCACTGTGGAGCTGGTGTGGAACCCAGTTCAGCACCTCTGTGCCACGTGGCCCCGTGGTCCTGCTGCCCCTCCCATAGGATCCCGTACGCCTCCCGGAGCTGGATGGGTCTGTCCTCAGCTCTTGGCCCTTCCTCCCCCATGAGCTGTGCAAACACCTTCTCTCCTCCTAAGGGGAAATTATTTGCCTTAGCTGGGCAGTTATCCATTTTGCTTCTGAAAACCTTCCCAAGGAGCATTTGACACACAAGCAAATATGTTGATGGCGGGGGGAAGGGGAGAATTTCCTGCCATCTGGTTTAGAAAAGGTGGTAAGGAACGTTTTCCTGTACTTCCATCACTGTAGGACGGAAGTGGAGAGCTGGAAGGGACCCCATCACAGTCTTCCAGGGTAGGAGCCCTAGAATCGTGGATGACACCAGGAAGGCTGCTACTTTGTGGCCATCCTAGAACTTGAACCCCAGATGTCTCGACTGTGAATGTAGTGTTATTTCCACTCCTTTATAAAGGTTTCTTCCCCCCTAAACACTTAATATTCACCTTGTGACTATTCTATTTGGTGGATGTTTCCAGGAATTAATACCATTTGTCATTTTTCAGAGCAGGTAACCAATGTCTTTGTCCTTCTTGAAGGAATGAGCCATCTATTTTTGTGTTTGTTGAGTGGTTTCATTGTATTCCTAATGTCCTTCTACTATTTATCTAATTCAGTTTTCTTTTTGCCCTTATTCCCAAATGTATTAATTTTATCCTTTTTTTTGGCAGTTGCATGGATTTTTTGTTAAGTCCCCCCTCAGTCCTTTGTGGTTTGAGTCGGAGCATCACTAGATACATGAGTTAAATATCTCCCTTTTCTGCAAAGGGTGGTTTTTGTTTGAACTCCTGTAGTATCGTGCCTGTGTGTCTCATGGTGATACATTATGTTCTAGTTTGCTTTTAGGCACCCACAATGTGGCAAGTTCTGTGCTAAGCAGGAGACACAGACCCTTGGCATCCAGGAGCTGTCAGCCTGGCAGAGAGAGAAGGACATAATTCAGTTACATGAATGAGCACACAGTTACAAACCAAGAGAAGCAATCCGAGAGAAGGAGTAGGGTCTCTTGAGTGTGAATCACAAAAGGAACAAACCTGACCTGCGGGTAGAGGCTGGGAAGGGTTGGGGAAGGCTTCCCCTTGGCGAAGGGTCGGAGCGTGAGGAACGTTGGGCAAAGAGAAGACATTCCATATAGAAGAGACTATGTGCAAAAGCCCTGGGGTAGAAGGGGATTTGGTATGTTTGTGGGAGTGTTCTTTTACTTCTGGCTGTCTGGTTCCTGATCCAAACATGACTGAGGTTTGCCCTGGGAACTCTGTGTTTCTGAGTCCTACCCATACCTTGCCTGGACGTTATGCCCTGAACCTATTGGTTTTTGAAGAATGGCTTTACCTGGGAACATCCATCCAACAGTGACCGCATAGAATACAGCCAAAGAGACAAGCATCTACTTTGCTTCTGGCGAAAGAGTCCCTTCTGGAATGCCAGACGATGCACTTGGGAGAGATTGACATCAGGGCTGGATTTGAGGTGATGGGAAGGATATTTTCAACCTAATAAATGACCTCTTTCTTCACCCTTTCCCCCATCCTTGTAGCAATCTTTTGGCACAAGATACTTGAAATTGTCTTAGGCACTATGACACAGCCACATGGCATTTTCGAGAGAAAAACAACAGATGATTGGAAAATTAGGAGGAGGATGCTTCACACTGAATTCTCCATCCTGCCACGAAGGAAACCAGCCCAGGCAGAAAAAGACCTAAACTCTCCCCCTTTGGGAATCTGAAGAGTTGCTAAGGATTCTCCAAACCTGACAAAACCCAACACCACTCTGACCAAGCTCCCTTTTCCTTTGCGGTGTTTTCAGAGCAAACAAAGGGATGTTGTGTCCACAATCCCCAGGTGGCCCTAGAAAATAGATTTAACAGCTGTGGCGGGCGGCAGGGGCTCGGCCAAAACTTGTTGTATATTTAGAACAAACAGCCTCCAGGAAAACTAGTCTGTGTCCATATGCGGCTGCTTAGCGTAGTCCCTCTGGAATGATCCCATCCCTTGTGTCAGCCTACCCCTCCCCCCTCCTTCCCTGCCTTCAAGGACTGCATCATTTTGCCGCTTCTCTCCACATCCAAACCCCCAGTCTCCAGTGAGGTCGATCTCGAGAGTAAATCTGATTTTCTTTTTTTTTTTTTTATTTATTTTTTTATTTTTTTTTTCAACGTTTATTTATTTTTGGGACAGAGAGAGACAGAGCATGAACAGGGGAGGGGCAGAGAGAGAGGGAGACACAGAATCGGAAACAGGCTCCAGGCTCTGAGCCATCAGCCCAGAGCCTGACGCGGGGCTCGAACTCACGGACCGCGAGATCGTGACCTGGCTGAAGTCGGACGCTTAACTGACTGCGCCACCCAGGCGCCCCTGTAAATCTGATTTTCAATTGATGGCCGCTAAGGTTTGGTGACGGATGATGCCTGTTATTCTTAGAGAGGTGTTTTCCTTTCGGTGGCATGAGTTAAGTCAGGTGAGTCTCCGCTCTGTGGGATACCAGAAGGTGTGGGGGCCATATTTTAAGATGAGGAGTTTGGGGGCGCCTGGGTAGCTTAGTTGGTTAAGCCTCTGACTCTTGATTTCGGCTCACGTCACGATCGCTCACGATGCGTGAGACTGAGCCCTGTGTTGGGCTCTGCTCTGACAGCGTGGAGCCTGCTTGGGATTCTCCCTCTCTCCCTTCCTCTCTCACTCTCTGCCCTGGTCCCACTCGCTTTCTCTCTCAAAAAATAAACATTACAAAAAAAAAAGCCGAGGAGTTTTCCCCAGCAGCCCTGACACGGGAGGGTTGCAGCCAGTGCCCATGCGTGGTGCTTGGCCAGCATCCGTGGGATCGGTGCAAGAAAAATGCATCGCTTTTCGCCAGTTTTCCAATAATACACCCAACCATCCTGTTCTTCCTCCCTCCCTCATTCTCGCTCCCTACCTGTTCTCCGAGGTGCAGACGGCAGCCTGGCTTGTCGTCATTGATTTCTCTCCCCAGGTTCTTCGGCTGCCCGGGTGAGAGGGCTGGCATTTCCCGAATCGAAGATCCTTTCTCTGGTCCCTGACATCACTCCCCGCGGTCCTCACTCGGCCCCTGGATCCAGTGGAGCTTGGGAGCACGTAGGGTCAGCTGGCTGCTGGACGGCCAGCGATTTGTGTCGTAGCCGCTCAGTTATTTCCCACTAGCCCAAGATTGTTCTTGCCTGCTTCATTTTCTCCCATCAAGATCCCCCTTTCGGGGCGCCTGGGTGGCTCAGGCGGTTAAGCGTCTGACTCTTGATCTTGGCTCAGATCATGATCTTGCGGGGTGGTGAGTCTGAGCCCCGTGTCAGGCTCCGCCCTGACAGTGCAGAGCATGCTTGGGATTTTCTCTCGCTCTCTCCCTGCACCTCGCTTGCTCTCTCTCAAAAATAAATAAAAATTAAAAAGAAAAGGATCCCTCTTTCTTCTTTTCCCAGCCCCATGCAAACCTGTCTTTATGGGAGGGAGAGTGGCTGAGATGAACACGTTTGCAGGACTGGGGAGGCCTCGGGGAAGAAGGACACGGGGCTCAATGTGTGTACGTTGTGGTTCTCACGCTGCTTCTGCTCAAGGTCCCTTCGGGTGCTTTCTCCAGTCACCTGGGGGTGTGAAATATAGGGGCGAGTCTGCTCACGATGAGTGAGGTGGAGACCCTGTGGGGCAGTGCGGGAGGAGGCCCTTTCTGGACCAGATCGTGGCACATAAACCCAGGAGCTGTGTGTGCTGGGCAGGGTGCCCCAGAGAAAATGTGCCTTGTTGGGGACTTTCCAAGTGGGGAAGGAAACACGGCAGTGCCTCAACCCTGTAGGTGCAGCGTGTGCACCCGGATTCAAGAAACCTGCCTGGCTCACTTGTCCCACCCCAGCTTTATGGGCTCGAGCAGGTGATTCCTCTTTCTGTGCTTCCCGTACAAAGCGAGGGGGCTGGGCCAGGTTTCTCATACCCTCTTTTCTGCTAATTTCTGAATCTACCTAGATTTGACCAACCTCCCAACTCGCCCTCCACATTATTCGTTCTGAAACACACGGTTGACCAAGGTTCTCTCCTGCTTAAAATATATCTGCGGGTCCCTCTTGCCCTTGAGGCGAAGCCCAAGTTTCTTAGCAGGGCGTCCATGGCTCGTGAAGACCTGATCCCTGTGGCTTCTTTCCCTCCTGTCCCTTCTTCCCGTTGCCTGTGTTCCAACCGTCTTGGACCACGTGGCATTCTGGAAGCTGGCCGTGGCGCCTGGTCTCTGTGAATGCCATTTCACCCCCACCCCCCACCCCCAGAACTAGTGGCAGCCAGCACTCCGTCCCCAGGCTGCATGTTATTCACCCTCGGGTCTCAGCCGGAAAGTCCGAGATGCCTTCTTGCCACCCACCCCAAGCCTAGGAGAGGCTCATGTCCAAGGTGCTCGTCGATCTGCTCCTGTCGTAGCTTTTGCTCTACAATAGTGCGGTTCCCCGTTTACTTTTCCGTCTGCCCCCCTCCCCCCGCAACAAGTTCTAGGTACCTCGAAGGACGCGACTGTGCCCCGTTTGCACCGAGTCCCCCATTTCTAACACAGTGCCTGGCATGCGGCAGACAAGCAAGCGACACGTGTCACGTAAACCACGTTTAAGTGGCTCTTCTGCTGCCCAGAGCGTGGCTTCGTGCCAGGCGTCCCTCCCTCCCCGGAGGCAGGCTGTGGGCCACGTGGCGGATGCTCCCCGGTGCATTGACTCCGGCTGTTTCTCAGTGGTGGTCGTTCCACTTTCCCAAACACCCGGCCACCTCTCAGGGTGCAGGTGCGGGCCTGGGCTCGGCGTGTGCCCTGCCCTCTCACATTTCCCCGAGGTGACCCTTTGTCTTCAGAACGAGCTGGGAATCGCGCGGACTTTCCTGTTTGTCCCTCTTCTGAAGTACCAGGCCGACGCGCCATCCAGCACGCACGTCCCGTTTTAGATCCTTTCTGGCAAGCTGATTTCCTGTTCCCATTCAGTCAATCATCTCCCATCTTTGGCAGGAAGGAGAACACACAGCTTTGCATGTGCCAACCCCAACATATTTCTAATTCCATCAAGCGTGGCTGGATGTGTGCCGCGTATGCGGTAGGATTTTAAGACGCTTTAAAAAATCACGTGTGAGTGTTTCACGGCCAGGACTAGGAGCGCACAGACTGCACTAGGAATGCGGTTGGGCCACACCTCCATCTGCGAATCATTCTTAGCCTTTTGAGTTAAGGACCAAAGTCCCGGCGGCTAGTAGGGAAGAGGCCGCCCTGCTGAGATCCTGCCACACAGATGGCACTTGGGAACTGGGCACCAAACACCCCCAAGTGGTGATCTGAAGATACAATGGGCACGGGGCGCCTGGGTGGCTGGGTCGGTTAAGCATCCGACTTCACCTCAGGTCCTGACCTCACGGCTCCTGGGTTCGAGCCCCGCGTGGGGCTCTGGGCTGACGGCTCGGAGCCTGGAGCCCGCTTCGGATTCTGGGTCTCCCTCTCTCTCTGCCCCTCCCCTGCTCACACTCTGTCTCTCTTTCTCTCAAAAATGAATACACATGAAAAAAAAAATGTTTAGTTAAACTCAAAGTGCGTTGGGCTGGAGGACAGCGTTAAATCCCGAGTGGAGTCCTGAGACTTGGCTGGGTGTTCCTGGTCCGTTCCGTGCGGGGAAGAATTCACAGGGCGGACAAAGGGGCTTGAAGACGGCTGGGCTAGTGGCCTTTAGTACCGACGATGATCCCTTTCTCCATTTCAAACCCTTATGATGCTCTGAAAACTCGCCCTCCTCCCAAGTTCCCTTTGACCACAGCCAAGTATAGATTCTTGAGGACTTTGATGTGTATCTGAGGATGTGTGTGTGTGTGCGCGTGTTTGTGTTTAAATCTTCTTTTTCTCTGGGGCGCCTGGGTGGCGCAGTCGGTTGAGCGTCCGACTTCAGCCAGGTCACGATCTCGCGGTCCGTGAGTTCGAGCCCCGCGTCAGGCTCTGGGCTGATGGCTCGGAGCCTGGAGCCTGTTTCCGATTCTGTGTCTCCCTCTCTCTCTGCCCCTCCCCCGTTCATGCTTTGTCTCTCTCTGTCCCAAAAATAATAAACGTTAAAAAAAAAATTTTTTTTTAATTAAAAAAAAAAATCTTTTTCTCCCGTCACTTTTTTTTTTTTTTTTTTTTAGCTCATTTTGAAGTTGCTGTAGGTGCCTGCCAGGACTCATGGCCTCACTTCCTCCTTGTCCCTGATTCTCTGCTGCGACCCTTAATGTCCTTTATGCCATGTCAAGAGTGCTTTTGCGCCTTAGCCTCCTTTCTCCACGCTCTGAAATTTTCCTTCCACTTCCTGTCGGAACATAAATGTGCTCTCCTGCCTGCACCGCCCGGCACCAACCTGATGGCAACGACTCCCGTTTGCAGCTGCCTCGGACAGGTGTCGGCCAAGACTGGAGCCGCCCCTCCATTCAGCCTCCTCTTCAGCCCCGGGGGCCCCCTCCCCCAAACGCCAGTCCTTATCAGAACAGAGACATCACGTGGTAGCCGCACCAAAACTCGATTCAGGTTGTCCCTTGGCTTTCCTGACGGCTGTGAAAATCTGTTCTGAGAGGGCAGAGGGTTCCCCCCCCGCCCCCCGCCCCGGCCCCCCGCCTCCCACTTTAGCCTCTGTGAAGTTTGCTCTTTCCTTGCCGTCCTATTTCGGTCTCTTCGCTTCGGTCCTCAGCTGGATCCTGGTGTTACACTGCACACATTGAACTAGCAGAGCGATAATATGTTACGATTAATAAGTGGCTTGGCAGGCAGGAAAAAAAGCAGACCTTATTCATTGCCTCAGCGGTGCTGTGCACATTTGCTGTTTTTTGAAAAATGGATGTAGTCAGCAGGGTGGTTTTTGTCTAGCTCCTTGGCCCTCCACCCCCTGCTTCGGCTAGGGATGGCATTCCTTTTCACCTGCAAAGGCCAGGCCTGCAGCTTCTAGGAAGGCTTAATACCTTTCTAACCCCTTAGGAACTCACGGTTTTGGAAGCTGCATCCCGCATCACACAGCAAGTGCAATTTTGTGTAACTGTATAAGAATTTAGACGCCAGGGGCGCCGGGATGGCTCAGTCGGTGGAGCGTCCGACTTCCGCTCAGGTCCTGATCTCACGGCTCATGGGTTCGACCCGGGCGTCGGGCTCTGTGCTGACAGCTCGGAGCCCGGGGCCCGCTTCGGATTCTGTGCCTCCCTCTCTCTTGCTGCCCCTCTCCTGCTCATGCTCCGTCTCTCCCTATCTCTCAAAAATAAATAAATAAAAATGTTAAAAAAAATTTTTTTTTAAAGAATTTAGACTCCAGTTGCATTTGGCCTGTTGGCATAACGCATACCAGGCCCTCTCCTGAGCACGTACAAGTATGACACACACAATTCACAGCCGTGCTAGGAGCAAGATGCTCCTATGATGGGAATAATTTTTTTTGTTTTCTATTTTGTTGACCTATATTGTATGTTTATCTGTCTCTCTTACTGGGTTTTATTTGCATGATTTAGAATGATTTTTTTCTTAATTTATTTTCAATGCTTATTTACTTTTGAGAGACAGAGAGAGACAGAGTGCAAGTTGGGGAGGAGCAGAGAGAGACGGAGACACAGAATCCGAAGCAGGCTCCAGGCTCTTAGCTGTCAACCCAGAGCCCGATGCGGGGCTCGAACCTGCAAACTGTGAGATCGTGACCTGAGCCGAAGTTGGATGCTTAACCGACTGAGCCACCCAGGTGCCCCCAGGATGATTTTTTCCTAGGTCTCCAGAGTTGTTTTTCCCTTGACATCATAGGTTCTAGCTGCGTGATCTTTAATATGGGAGCCCTGAGCCATCTGTGGCCACGAAGCACGGGACTGTGGCTGTTCCAGCTGTGATTGGTAAAAATGCACTTTGAATTTCAAAGACTCAGTACAGGGAAAAAAAGAACGTGTAATACCCTATTAATGTCTCTCTGTATTAACTACATGTCAAAACTATAATGATAACATTTTGGATATGTTGGTTTAATATATGATTAAGATGAATTTCACCTGCTTTCCTTTCCTTTTGTAGTGAGGCTACTAGAACATGTAAATTGCACCCATGGCTCCTACTCTCTTTGTGCCCACAGAGTTGCTCTAGAGAGCATACAAGAGGGCATGGGCTCACAATGGCCCCCGTTGGTTTTGCCTTCACTTGAAAGACACCAGTGCTTCCAGGGAAGGCAAAGCGTTCATCTGATACCATTTCCACAGCTGACCTTGAATGAGGGCCCACCCTGTGCCAGACATCAGGCACAATGCTGAAGATGCGGGGAGTTGGGCAGGAGAAACAGCATCTGTGTCTCGGGCTTGTGCATCGGGGCCCCTGCTCAAGGGCAAACGTGATTACCTGCCTCGCCCGCTAAGCTGGGGGGTTCTGGGCGGGGTCTGTGCCTGAAGGATGTGGTTCCTTCTTATTCACACAAAGCGGCCTTGTCCCTTTGAGGGGGCAGGAGTTGTGTTTGCCCAACAGGGCATCTTGAACAGGAGTCTCTATGGGCATCACAGCCCTGTCTGCCACCGCAGAGCAGGTGCACTGGGCGCTGCTTTCTGGGGCTCCATGCCTATTACCCAAACTCTGCCTAGGTTCTAACCTCTGGCCCAAATCCCTGAGCCCAAGACCCTCCAGGTGTAGAGCTCAGCCTTGTCTGACCACAGGCTGGTGACCCATGGCCAGTTCTGACCTCCCCGTGTAGACCGGCCTCTGTCAGGCAGGCCAGCGAGGCTCCTCCTTTGTCCTCTTTTCAGTAAAAAACAGTCTTGCTCTTTTCTGTTTTCTTGATTCCCTTCTCCAGAACGCAGGCTCTGGACGGTCCACGTTCGGACACTGGAACATATGGAGGCTTGTTGTGGGGAGTGAAGGCCATCGCGCCTGGTTGGGGCGGGAGCTGTGTGCATGCCTCGGTCTCCCTTGGGTCATTGGACCTGGTCATCTGTCTCAATTCCAAGATTTCCTGGCTCGACTTTTAGGGGCATAGACTTTGCTTGGATCATGCTAGACCCGCTCCCCTCCCAAGCGATGGGGACACGGCTGCACTGGTCCCTCGGTCCTGGTGACTCCCCTGTGTCTCTGCCATCCCGTTAGCCTTGCTTTTTGTTTTCTTTCCGCCTTTTCTGAGGCGCCACATTCTTTACCGTATCTCAGCTCCTAGTCCTGTGCCTGGTAGAACATTCTTGACAGTGGTGCACTGAGTACCCTTGCCGCCTAAATGCAGACGGCAGAGGCCGCACAAAGAAGGCAAAGACTTGCTTGTCACTCACTGCCACCTCGGGTTTGAAGGCCAAAGACTTTGTCCAAGTAGCTCAAAATGACACCCCGTTTCCCCTTCTCCGGGTATTTTTTTCCTTTTGAGCCACGCTCTGGAATCTTTAACTCAACCTTCACTTTCTGCCTCCCATCTATAGAGAATTCTCCACACGCCCGGAGGCAGGTGTTGTTTATTTCTTTGTAGCTACTCCTGGGTCTGCTGCGGACGGTATCGCCACATCTTGGATGGTGTGTTGGTCAGCTTTCCAGTTGTTCGCAGTGAGTGTATGTTGAAGGCTCTGAGCCAGCTCTGCCTGGGGGAAGCCAGGCAGACATTCCTGCTTTGTGATCCACACCATTTATTAAGCCTGGTGTGTTCACTTACTGCACCCGGGCTGGCTGGTGGGGCCGGAGGATCGATCAAAAAGAGACCGAAGGCTCCCCAAGCCCCAGGGATGTTCACGAGCCCAAATACTTCTTGTAGACAGGGAACAAGGCAATTGTGCAGTAGGCATTGGTAAAGGACCACTTGCTACGTGTTGGCTCCACAGCTCGGTGAGTCCTACAGGGCTCAGAGGACACAAGCCCAGTGAATCGCTGGGCCTTCGGCATTGTACCTGCCCAGGAGGAAACCCAAGGTGCATGCAGCGCTTTCGTGGACCAGGGCGCGGTTAACCACCGTGTCCCCTCACGACTGTGAAGATTTTCCATGGGAGTCGTTAAAGCAAAAATCCACGTCGTGATGGCTCTGAGCTCTCCAGTCACTTTATTTATTTATTTTTGGTTCTTTTTTTTTTCTTTCTTTCTTTTTTTTTTTTTAGTAGGATATGTAGCCATGAACAGGCTCGTGATTGATCAGGGAAGGCATTCAGCTCAGCTTTAATGAGCCACCATGTTGCTTTGACCTGGTCATGCAAGTGATTCTCTGGCAAGTGTGTGGCCAGGGCAGAGGAGAGGGGCGGTCGTCACCAGCAGGGGGATTGAAGCTGAGTTCTTTTTGTATGACAGTGACAACGCTGCAGAGTTCTGCCCCACCCCCTCAAATTTTGCTTTTTAACTGTTTCTTAGAAGCGAGTGACCCTTTATTCGGAGGACTGTCTGAGACTTTATGTGCTTGATTTTAGCACTTTTCACACCTTTTGGAGAAGTCATTTCAACTAAAGTGAACTGTGCCTAGGACAGTTGCTGCCCTTTCCTAGGCTGGGTTTTATTTATGTTTTTAAATTTATTTTTATTTTTTTATTTATTTTGAGAGAGAGAGAGAGCACGCAAGTAGGGGAGGGGCAGAGAGAGAGGGAGGCAGAATCCCAATTAGGTTCCATGCTGTCAGCACAGGGCCCGATGCAGGGCTTGAACTCCCGAACCACGAAATCATGACCTGAGCCTAAATCAAGGGTCGGACGCTTAACCGACTGAGCCACCCAGGTGCCGCCTTCAGCTGGGTTTTAGGATGCACATCAGACCTGTCACTGCTGCTTCAACCCTCTGTGGCTGTCCACCCTAAACAGAGCACAAGCCCCACTCCTCACGGCTGGTTTCTTCTCTGCGCTGGGACAGCCCAAGTTCCTTCTTGCCTCAGGGCCTTTGCACCAGCTGGTCCTCCTGCCCAGAACTCTCTTTCCTTTGTCACCCACTTCTTTCTTGTCTCTTTTTTTAGGTCTGTGTTTAAATGTCACTTCTTCGGCGATGTCCTCCCTGACCACCCTATCTACAGAAATGACTTCCTCCTCCAATATATTCTCTGCCACAGCATCCTTTGTGTTTCCTTCAACGGACTTACAGCAGTTTGTAATGGTCTTACTTATTCATTTGCCTGTATGTTCTCAGTCTTACCCCAGCCGACCAAGAATAAGTGGGTACATTCCGCAGACCCAAAGTGGCCCACCATTGGTTTTTATAAGTAAAGTTTCCTTGGAACACGGCCACTCTGATTCTTTTACTGTTGTCTGTGGTTGCTTTCCTGCCGCAGTGACAGAGTTGAGTAGTTGCTGTAGAGGGCCATAAAGCTGGTAACATGTACTAGCTGGCCCTTTACAGAAAAGCTTGTTGATCATCGCTCACGATCATGTAGTTCATGTGGTCGCCTTATTTTGCTGGACTTGTTAACTGCTCTCACCACGACCTAGTACGCTGCCTGGCACACAGCAGGTCTCCAGTAAGAATAAACAGGAAGGAAGAGAGGGAGGGAAGGAGGAAGGAAGGAAAGAAGGGAGGGAGGGAAAAAAGGAGGCCTCTGGTTTTTCTGTACTGCTTCCTTTTCTACACATCATCTTAGCTCAGCAACTTATTACTGGCTCCATGAAGTATGTGTTGTGGAGACACTGAATCATACTCTTGGTTTTGAGATCAGGGTTCCATAAATGGAGTAGGCGCTGTAGCCAGGGTTATAGAAATGCTTCCCACTCACATCATCCCAGAGTGTAGCCCGAGTGTCTAAGCTGGAGAACGAGGCATCCAAACTCCTGAGTTCCTTCCTAACCTTTGGCTGCTCACAGGCAGAATGATTTCCGGTGACCCTCACTTTTATAAAAGCCCCTCCCCTTCCACGATTCTGCAACAACCTGAAGGAGCCTAGAAGCAGATTCTCCCCTGGACCCTCCTGTAACAGTGTAGCCCAGCCCACACAGGATTTCAGCCTTAAGGGACCATGAAGAAAGGCCTCACCCACGTCTACCTGCTTCTGACCTACAGAAACCAGGAGATCATAAATGGGTGTTGCCTTAAGCTGTTAAGGTCAGGGTAATTGGTTGCATAGCAACAGACAACTAAGACACCATAGAACCCTGAATAGCATCCCCGGGGGAAATAGGTTTGCTGTCCGGCAGAAAGGTCTGAGCAGTTCCCCTTCGGGGACCTGGCTTGGCCTTTCATTAGCTCTATGACCATGAACAGGTGAACTCTCTAAGCCTCAGTTTCCCCATCTGTAAAAAGGGAGGATGATAATAACAACTTCCTCCCTCTAGCTCTCACAGGCAGTAGTAAAAGGATCAGAGTGGCTGTGTTCCTGTAAAACTTTTTTATAAAAAGCAGTAAATGAGATGATGCATGAGAAGCATCCAGGGCAGTGTTGGGCCAGGCCTGGACAGAAGCTTCTCCACTTTCTCTATGTGCACCCTCTCTCTAAAGTCTGACTCTTTATTCCTACATGCAGATTTGTCTCTGGGGAGGGGCGCCTGGGTGGCTCAGTCGGTTGAGTGTCCGACTCTTGATTTTGGCTCAGGGCATGATCTCATGGCTTGTGGGATCGAGCCCCTCATCAGGCTGTGCACTCACAGCATAGAGCCTGCTTGGGATTCTCTCTCTCCCTCTCTCTCTGCCCCCTCTCCTGCTCACACATGTGCTCTCTCTCTCTCAAAATAAATTTTAAAACATTAAAAAAAAGATTCATCTCTGGGGAGAGGCTCCTTCCTTCACGCCCTCCTGTCCTCAGCATCAGGGACCCCCGTGCAGTTTCAGGGCTGGCTAAGTAATATCACAGCCGTGGAGTTGCTTGGTCGTCAGCTGCTTCTCTGGTATAAAAACAATGCATTTACTGTCTTCTGGGGAGTTGGGGCTGGCAGAGAAGGCAGATGTTCACTGGCAAATGCCCTGTTAACACTGTGACATGCAGCTTAGGAATAATGAGAAGGAAGAGACAATATTATATCACATTCTTAGCTGAGCTTTTCAAATTCCATACCTATACAGATAGTGACTCGTAAAGAACATTCACACAAAAATGCAGACGCACAATTAGCCAGGGCTTTGAGGTCAGACAAATGAGGGTGACGGTCGATGCCATTTGTTAAATGCTTACCCTGTGCTTGGCATTTCTCTAAGATCTTTCCATGTTTACGTTGATTTTCCCTGTTTTACAGATAAAGGGAATGGAAGCTCAGAGAGATTAAGTCACTTTCCCAGAATTGCACAGCTAATGAATAAAAGGTCTGAGATGAGGACCCAGGCAGTCTGGCTGCAGAGTCTGAGCTCCTGACCGCGGTGCTGGGGGAGCCATCTGAGATCTGTGCTGACTAGCCCTATGGCCTTGAGCAACCATTGAACCTTTCTGAATCTTTGTCCCGTGAGAGTTTTGGTGAAAACCCAGTTCAATCACTCGTGAAAAGGGCTTTGCACAGTGGAAGCTCTCTAATAGCAGTGGAACAAAGAAGACAATGGGAATATCTATTTGTTGGTGACCGGTGGCCTTCTGAGTTTGAGAGCCATTGCCCCGAACCTGCCTCCTAGTTGCGGAAGAAGGGCGAATCTCAGCGAGGGTTTTGGGAGAGGCACTGAATCCGGCAGTGAATGTCCAGGGGAAGGCACTCTCTCACCATAGCTCAGCGAGTCGTCTGGGGCCCCCGGACTGAGCACAGTCTCCCCACAGTGCGGTCAGCCTCTCAGAGACCCTGTCCCCTGGGCTGCAGTGGTGCGGGCAGCGCCCTGAACCTGGTCTCATTAAGTCCCTCAGAGCCAACGTGGCTTGGTCACATGCAGGCCATGGAGACAGCAAAAGAGGGGACCGAATTTGCCATATTTCAGCTGCTTGGCCACAGCAGGACATCCTTCTAGAGCAGGATGTTGGCCCTCCCCATGGCTGCCTTCTAACCCTGGGGGAGCAGGACGTGGCCCCTGGGGGGTTCCAGATTTAGGAAGGGAGGTGGTTTTGGGGTTTGGTGCCACTCTCTCTTCTATAGCCCAGATCTCTCTGGAACCCCTTGTCCCAGGCTTCTGGGTCATGTCCCTCCATCCCTACCCCCAATCTTTACCATCACACTGGGGCCTGCCCTGTCCTTGGGTGCCTTTCCTTCTTCCCTCCTGCATCCTCTGGTTTTCCATTAATAATGGTAACGGGCTGATGGATTTCTCCTTTCACATATCAGGTTGTCACTTAAGTAGTAATTTTCAATACTCTCACGCCTAAAAGTGATGACACCATGTCAGTTTAGACATGCATCCACATAGTTTTTAATCTAACTCTCATTGAAAGCTTACTACGTGCTAGAAGACGGTGAGCATTTCTAGCCTCATGCCCAGTATGACCCCGTGAGGCAGGTGCGATTAGTCCCATGTGTAGATGACGAAACTAAGAACCAGGAAGGGTAAATCGGTTTGCCCGGTGTTTGGAGGTGTGGAGTCTGGAATCCAGGTGCGTGTGCCTCCCACGCCTTTCGCCGGCCTCTGTTCATGTCTGTCTGAGTCAGCTCAGGCTGCTGTAACAAATAGCACAGATGGGGTTGGGGGTTTAAGCAACAGATGTTTATTTCTCACAGTTCTGGAGGCTGGACATCTAAGGTCAAGGTCCTCACTGATTCAGTTTCTGGTGAGAATGGTCTTCTTGGCTGGTAGACTGCCATCTTCTCCCTGTATCCTCAGGGAGAAGAGAGATCAAGCCCTCTCTGTCTCTCTCTCTCTCTCCCTCCTTCCCTCCTTATAAAGTCACTAATCCCATCACAGGACCCCACTCTCGTGACCTGTCTAACCCTAATTACCTCCCAAAGGCCCCACTCCAAATACCCACACTTTGGGGGTTAGGCTTTGGTGTGTGAATCT
Source organism: Herpailurus yagouaroundi (assembly GCF_014898765.1). Classification (NCBI taxonomy): domain Eukaryota; kingdom Metazoa; phylum Chordata; class Mammalia; order Carnivora; family Felidae; genus Herpailurus; species Herpailurus yagouaroundi. The sequence goes on from NW_024412388.1 coordinate 10,105,853, forward strand.
GGGAGACACAATTAGCAGTGTTTTGTGTGGAGGGGACTCAGCAGGTCTCCGTCAGGGTGGGGAGGTGAGGAAGGAACAACTTAACCCAACTGAATCCCAGCTCCTCCGCTGTGACCTTGAGCGTAACCTCAGAGTGACCTTGGCCCAGTCAGTTAGCCTCTCTGATCTTTTCTTTCCTCCCCCAACATGGTGAGCACGCAAACATTAGCTAATTAGCAACCAGTGCAGCAGGAGGGCCCAGCTCAGACCCCTTGGCCAGATGGGTGATGGTAACAATCGGTCATTGGTGTGTACTGTTTTCCAGTTTACAAAGAGGTTTCCACATGTGAGCTCAGCGTGGGACTGCATTTCTTACTCCTCTGCTGACTTTAGAAACTTACCCAGAGGCCGGGGACACGAGATCAGGGCACGTGTGGGACAGCTGTGTGCTGGGGTCACGATGCGAAAACCCAGTTTGCAAGGACAGCTGACAGGCAGCCATGTTCTCCTCTACAGTTTTCCAAAGAATATTGAACATGCAGACTTTATATTCAAAATTAGCATGTATTTCCTACTTACCAGGGACCAGGTCCTGAGCTAGATGCTTCTTTACGTATAAAATCTTACTTAATCCTTCAGCAAGAAATGAATCCATAGCATCAGTTTAAGGCCCTGTGGGTTTAAAAAAAAAATTTTTTTTTTTAATTTTTATAATTTTATTTATTTTTTAATGTTTTATTTCTTTTAGAGAGAGAGAGAGAGAGAGCGCAGGCAGCGGAGGGGCAGAGAGAGAAAGGGAGACACAGAATCCAAAGCAGGCTTCAGGCTCCGGGCTGTCAGCCCAGAGCCTGATGCGGGGCTCGAACCCACAAACTGTGAGATCATGACCTGAGCTGAAGTCAGATGTTCAACCAACTGAGCCACCCAGGTGCCCCTAAGTTTTTTAGTTGAGAGAGAGAGAGAGAGAGAGAGAGAGAGCGAGTGAGCATGAGCAGGATAGAGGGGCAGAGGTAGAGAGAATCCCAGGTAGGCTCCACACTGAGCATGGAGCCCGACTTGGGGCTCAATCCCATGACCCCAGGATTATGATCCAAGTTAGAAATCACAAGTTGGACCCTCAGCCGACTGAGCCGCCCAGGCATGGGTTTTTAAATACAGAATGGGTCAGACCCTATAGTCAAGCAGCAACATGTTATTCAAGCCCCCCATTCTCCCACTTTTCACTATCTGGGGTTTAGTAGTTAGGATGGCTGATAGGCTCAGATGCCAGCCTACAGACTTCCCTTTGGTTCCTTTCTTTCTCTTGCTCAGTGACTCTTAAACTTTGGAGTGCATGAAACTTGGTGCACAGGGCTGAATAAACAAAACTCTAAGCCAGGGTATTGTATGGGTAGTGTAAGCCATTTACAAGGGTAATTTTTTGCCTTACATGCTGACTACACACGCTGGTCCTTTCTTTGACACAGAACATCCATGAAGATGTTGGAACTGGAGGAAATCTTAGAGTTCACCTGGCCCAGTCCTCCCATTTTACAGATGGGAAGACCGAGTGCCAGAGGGAACAAAAAGATCACAGTGGAGTGCAAGTAACTAGGGACCGAGTTGGGAATGTTTTAGTGGAATTAAGTTCCTTTTCTGCTGGTGGTTAACATCTGCCCTGGAATTGGACCCAGAACTGCCAAGGTCTTTGAGAGAATGCCACAGATTGGTCTGTTGACTTCTGTCACCAAGTTGTCGTGAAGACAGCAGGTTTCACATTCACCAGGGGAACCAGAGAGGTGCCGCAGCTGGGTAGCCTTGGAAGTCTGTCGGTGTCCAGAACCCTCTGTTAGAACCAGGATTCTCAGTCTTTTCTCCAGACAAACACTAGGGAAGATCAGTCACCAATGGAAGCCTCTTTAAAAAGCTTCAGCCGGGGCGCCTGGGTGGCGCAGTCGGTTAAGCGTCCGACTTCAGCCAGGTCACGATCTCGCGGTCCGTGAGTTCGAGCCCCGCGTCAGGCTCTGGGCTGATGGCTCGGAGCCTGGAGCCTGTTTCTGATTCTGTGTCTCCCTCTCTCTCTGCCCCTCCCCCGTTCATGCTCTGTCTCTCTCTGTCCCAAAAATAAATAAACGTTGAAAAAAAAATTAAAAAAAACATAAAGTAAAAAGCTTCAGCCTCTTTAAAAAGATTCTTCTTCCAGGGGCTCCTGGGTGGCTCAGTCGGTTAAGCGTCCAACTCTTGATTTCAGCTCAGGTCATGATGTCACAGTTTATGAGTTCAAGCCCCACATCGGGCTCTGTGCTGACAGCGCAGAGCCTGCTTGGGATTCTCTGTCTTCCCGTCTGCCCCTCCCCTGCACTCTCTCTCTCAAAATAAATAAACATTAAAAAAAAAATTCTTTCCTGCAAGGCTGAGCTTTTTTTTTTTCTTCCTTTCCCCAGACTTTTATCAAGTCGCGAGCTTAGCTAGAAACTCAGACTGACCTACCGCTAACATCCAGGGCTTGGGCCTCTTGCCCTCCTCAGAGTCTAGGGGGCTGGAGGCAGATGAGAGATTTAAGCTGACCATGTCAGGGCAGTTATGCTCCCTGCTTGGACAGTTTAGTTATCAGGCACCAAAGGGCCAGTAGGGGTTGTAGCAGTCTGGTGTGGACATGTCACAGTGTCGTCATTCATTCTGATGGACTTGGACCGAATGTTGGAGCCCCTCCCCGAGTCTGATGCCAATGCCCTTGGGGGTGGCTCTCTTCCCATCTTCCGCTTTGCTCATCGTAGCCCACCATGGACTCAGCCTCCTGTTGATTAGCCAGCACCAGACAAGGACCAACATGATGTACGGACTAGATGTATTCACTCTGGTTAGTGTGAGTTTGGTCCAGTGAATATCTCAGTTGCTGAGACTCAAGGAAAACCTTTCCCTTGGAAAGACATGGGAACTCTCAGGCCAAATCGCATTGCACACCTCTGTCTCATGTCACAAGACTTTGTTCTGCTTAGTGGGTTATTGGCCTCTTGCTGATAATACCAAGAATAGTGGTAATTGTCAACAATCAGTCCTTGCCGTGTGCCAGGCACTGTTCTGTGGGCTTTAACGTGTATAACCCCGCTTCATCTTCCCAGAAGCCTCGTCGGGTGGTAGAAACAGGATGTCCAATTTAGAGATGAGGAGACTGAGGCACAGATGGGAGAAGTAACTTGTTCGTGGCCACAAAACTAGGAAGTAGAGGAGAGAGATCATAGGGACAGGCTATTTGCCCTTGAATGTGTGTGTGTGTGTGTGTGTGTGTGTGTGTGTGTGTGTGTGTGTTTTAAAGGTCTGGGTTTTATCTGACCTGGAGATTAAATTTAATATCAATAAATGGCATGCTCTACATCTTTCCTCATTGGGCCCTGGGGTAACTGAAACTACATTCCTACGGAGCCGTGGTGGGTTGGAAATACCTTCTTGAGGTGGGAGAGGAAAGCCTGGCTGGAGGGCACTGGCACCGTTCTCAGGACAGAGGACTTGTGCTGTTCTGGCCTCTGGTTCCAGTGCATCCTTCTGATAACTGTGTCTCACCTCGCTTCTCCCTTTGGGCCTGTGTGCCCTTGGGGGGTCTCCATCCCTGACTTGGAAGCATTTGACCTCGGCTTTAGCTAATCAGAGCATCATGTCTGCCACTCTGATTGAGTCAGGGATGGGCACGGGAGCTAATGAGAGCAGAAGAGAACCAAGTGGGCATGCTGGCAAAAAGCCTCTTTCACTCTTCCACGAGACCACAATCTGTGAAGATGTCTGGTCTGGAGCCGTGGCAGCTTTCTTGCCACCATGAGGTACACGCTGACAGAGGATGATGCCCAACTCCAAGGAAGCAGAGCCAAGAGACAGAGAGTAAGAACCCTCAGGCCAGGCAGTGCCTATCATGGAAATACAGTTTATTCAACTTTCTTAGTTTGTAAAACAATCTTAAATGATGTAGTCTGTTGTAAATGAGTATGATTTCATCAGCGTACTCATGGCAAGCCTTTCTATAATGATTAGGGAAGGGTGTACAAAATTCCCCTGAGAAAGCTTTTTCTTGGTCAGCTCACTTGGTGAATGAGGCCTCATATCCCAGTTTAGCATATACAAACCTGAGTTGTGAGGGATGGTGGTTCTACAGCAATTATTGCAAAAGAGAAGGCGGGAGGGGTCCGTTTTGCAGGAGAAAAATCAGGCACAGAGAGAGATTACATCAGGCAATGGGGGAATTAGGATTCAGAAGCAGGTGGTCCAGATCAAGAATCCAAGCTTTTAATCACTGTGTCTAACAAATACTTAAAAAAGAATCCAGGGATATTTGTTGAGGAGCTCCTTGGATCCATCATGGAATGCATCAGTGAATAAAACATACAAAGACCCCTGCCTTGTGGTGTAAAAGCACTCAAGTCCACGTGTATGGAGAGACCAGATAGGAAGCAAACAATAAAAATACTAAGAAATGTTAGAGGGTGACACATTCTGTGGGAAAAAAAAAAAAGAAAAAAGAAACTAAGGGGAATCAGGGCAGGCACTTTCAGGTTTGTTTTTTTTTTAATTTTTAAATGTTTTTATTTATTTTTGAAAGAGAGAGAGCGAGAGTGCAAGCAGGGGAGGGACAGAGGTGGGGGTGAGGGGGGTGGATGCAGTGTAGACAGAGGATCCAAAGCAGGCTCCATGCTGACAGCAGAGAGCCTGTTGTGGGGCTTGAACTCACAAGCCATGAGATCACGACCTGAGCCAAAGTCGGACGCTTAACTGACTGAGTCACCCGGCTGCCCCTAGAGAATTCCAGTTTTTAGTAGAGCAGTCGCGGTGGGCCTCTTTGAGAAGGTGAGGTGGGAGTTCACCATGGGGCTACCTGAGCACAAAATGATCTAAATGGAGGAAAGGGCCAGTGCAAAGACCCAGAGGCAGGAGCATGCCTGGCACATTGGAGGAACAACAGGGGGCCAGTGAATTTGGAACTGAGTATGTAGAGTGTAGTAGGAGATGAAGGCAGGGCAGTGACAGGGGACGGGGACAGATCTCTGGGAAGAGTGGCCTCTGCAAGGTTTGGAGCAGAGGAGGGGCATGGTGTGGACCAGGTTGCTGTGGGACAACAGGCTGTTGGCAGGAAGTGCAGGCGCAGGGAGGTCAGCGTGGAGACCTTGGTGCCAATCCCAGTGAACCATGATGGCGGCTTGGACCATGGTGGCAGCCCTGGAGGTGGTGACGTGTGGTCGGATTCTGAACGCGCTTTGAAGGAAGAGACGAAAGAGTTTGTAATTCCAGGTGTGGGGCGGGAAAAAAGAGGAGTCAGCAACAGCTCTTAAGTTTGGGGACAAAACTTGAATGATTCAACCAAATACAAAGGCTTTGAACTTCATTGCCCTGGCCAAGAAACCTCTTTTGCCTGTGCCTGCCTTTGTTTCCTTTTATTCCCACCTCAATCCTGAGGCTTTCCTTCCATCTGACAATGAGGGAAACTGAGGCTCCCGGAGATAGTTGCTCATCCAGCTCAGCTCGCGTGGTTGGTGAACTGATACCCTCTCTTCTGTTCCATTGCAATAGAAGAATATTCTGCTTTTCTTTTTTTCTCCTGCCTTTTTTTTTTTTTATGTCACAGTGGAAGCAATAGTCTCCTGGTTATAAAATAGAAAATTGCCCCTACCAGCTTCATTCTCGTAATCTGCATGGTCTGTAACTGTTACGCTGTGAGTGCCTTGAAATCCCTTTCCTGTGCGTTGAGTCCCAAGAAAAGTGATCACAGAAAAGTGATCCAGGGGACAGCCCAGATGAACACAACCCCTCCTCCAGTTATTCCACCAGAAAGGCTAATTCATCGGTTGGTCAGCCCACTGATTCATTTTAAGGTGAAGAGACAGAAGCCTCCAAAGAAGAGACGACATTCACCTCACGTCCACACGCACAGAGGTTTTCACGGGCAGGGCTGGACTCGAACCCCGGCTTCCCCTGTTCTTTCCTGACTTGCTTTCTTTACTTGTACGGAGCAGGGCATTTTCCAAAGGTGGCAGACCTGTCAATCAGCGTTGGGTCTCCCCGCGGCCCCAGTCTGACGTCCCTCTCAGTGCCCCCGTGGCCGCTGCTGGGTCTTTGGGCTGATAGAGAGCGCTGACCCCCCTGCCTAAATCTTGCAGCCGTCCACCATCTCCTTGCCTCCAGCGACCTCTTTGCAACTTGCAAGTTTTCAATTTATGATTATATGTTGTTTTTTGCCCTCTGGGCAAGTTCAATTTCATTGTCCAGATGCAAAACTATTTCACACTGAAGGCTGCAGATAAAAAGAACAAGGAAGGGGGTTAATACAGGACGTGCTGGATCTGAAAACAATTTTAGAGGTGACGTGGGGTCCATGAAGCCTAAACATGTTTCCCGATAGCTGGGAAAACCATTTCCCTTAGCCGTTTTCTGTCCCAGTGTGTGTTGTGTGCAATATTAGAAGTGAAGGCTCGCAGAACGTTGCAGCTGTGATAAAACCAGGAGGTTTCATGCTCACAGCGACAGGGTGTTTCTCACTCAGGGGAAATTAGCAGTGGATGCCGTGTGTTCGTCCGTGTCTGTGTTCGGTTGAACAGTGCTCCGAGATTTTCTCTACCTCCCCCTTCATCCTTGACAAGAGAGAAACCACATCCCCAATAGATCATTTGGAGTGCTGTCACTTGCCTCTCCAGTCCTGTCATGAGAAGAATATACATAGTTATCAGAGAAACACGGTTCTTTGTTTATCCAGCTTGCAAACCTGACCGTGCAGTGTGTGTGTATGTGTGTGTGTGTGTGTGTGTGTGTGTGTGTATGTATGTATATATATATATATCAAGCCCTTCCGTGTGCCAGGCTTTGTATAGGTGCTGGGGACACACTGGCAAAAAGGAGACCCGCACTCTGCGTTCTGGAGAGGAGAGCTTTTAAGAAATGTGTGCTGTGCTGTATACAGAAGGAGCCAAGTCAGCTCATCATGCTCGGAGCTCTCCCCAACACCGAGGAGGAGAACTGGGACCAGGAGGTGAACGAGCCACAGTCAGAGCCAGCAAGACGGTGGCGAATATAAAATCTGGAAGCCCCCAAGAAGCCGAGTGAGAGTGAGGGGTTGGGAATCTAAAAATCCAAGAGTGGGGTGCACCTCGGTGGGCAACTGTGGGTCAGGGCAAAGGGCTCAGCACTCAGTCTGCGAGCCGCAGGAGGGCTGGCACCTCCCCGTGGTGTGCTGGCTACCCGTGTAGCGGCTCCTGGGCCTGAGGCAGCGCGAGACTGGCTTTGTGATGAGTCAGCTTGAGTTGCCGTCAGTGGCCAGGGTGCCTGAGGCTGGCCGTAAGCTCCTCAGTGATGAGCCCAAGTGGGGAGATGGGGTCAATGAGTTCTGCAGGCTTCTGACATTAAGATGGAAACACGTGAACACGATGCTGTATTTGTTTGCTTGGGCTACCATGACGGTAGCACAGACCGGGGGTGCTGGGTACTAGACTAGGCACAGACAACACAAATGGATTTTCTTACCGTTCTGGAGGCCGGAAGTCCAAGATGAAGGTGCTGAGAGGTCGGTTTCTCCCAAGGCCTGTCTCCTCTGCGTGCAGGTGGCCGCCGTCTGGCTGCCTTTTCTCAGGCTTGCCCTTCTGTGTGCACATATCCCCGGTGCCTCTGGGTCTGAATCTCCATGAGGATACCAGTCAGATTGGATCAGGGCCACCCTCACAGCCTCAGTTTACCTTAATCACCTCTTTAAAGGCCCTGTCTCCAAATACAGTCACATTCAGAGGGACTAGGTATTAAAACTTGGACATACGGGTTTTGCAGGGGGCCCCAGTTCAGTCTCTAATGGGTACCTTCTCCTTTTGTTCTTTTTCCCGTGGAGGGCTGAGACTGGAAGCCCCCGGCCCCCGGAAGATGAGCAGCGTGTTAACCACAGCATCAGAAAATCTCGATTATCGCTTTCAGCTCTGCCAAGACACCCCCGTTCAATTGTGAATTTAGTGCACGAGGCCCTCAGGGCTGGAAATACAGCTCGGGAGAGCTTCGAATTGCATAGAGCTTAGCCCTGCCATCTTCCGGGGGATTTCAACATAAGCCCAACCATTAATAATGCTGACACATTGGCTGCCTAATTATTTATTTATGTACCTGCTTCTCTTGCTAAACCACGGACTCCTAAGAGACCAGGCACTTTGCTTTGTGATCTTGCTAGCATGGTGCCCGGAACCAAACCTTGAACGTAGCAGGGACTCGCACGGCAAATGTCTGTGGGATTGAATTTGTTGAAGTTGTGTTTCAAACGTGACCGGGGGGGGGGGGGTGTCTCTGAACCTAGAAAAGAAAGCATGAAAGGGGATGTTGTTTAACTGGAGGCCAGGCAACAGAGAAGCTGGATAAACTTTTGGCTTTTGGGCCCCCATATTGCTCCCACCTACTGCCCCCTGACCCTCTTGTCCCCGTGACCCTGTCTAGTGAACACACCGCCGATCCTACAGATCCAGCCATCTTGCCTCCGCTTCTCACCGCATCCAGGGATATCCCTTTAAGCATCAGGCCTACCCTCTCCCCCCGATGCTCCCAAATCCTCCACGGGCAGCCGGGGGTGCCCCTGGCTGACTGCCCATCTGTGGGAGCTGTCTTCCCAGCGCTAAAATGAAGCTGGGACCGCAGCCTCCAAAGGGAAGGATGCTGGAGCTCATTCGGCACATCTCCCTAGCCGCAGGCTCTTCTTGTGATGGGTGTTATTACAGACCTCTCTCCATTTCCCAGCAGCCCCAGGGAAAGGCCACCAGGTGGAGAGAGAGAAAGAGAATGAGTGAATGAATATATACATTTCCACCCATTTGTGAGTTTACAGAAATGCTGGCCTTTGTGCAAAGGACAACATTTCACGATTCTGTTGCCTGTTGGGTGAAATTCACCAGATCAGAAAAATAAAAGAGAGGCAGCTCTTGTCACATTTTATGTGTGCAGATAATCGGAAGAAAGTGCACAGGGCAGGCAAGCTGTACATAGATTAGCTTCCAAGGTAGAACATTATTTTTAAACAAACAAGATTCAGAAACTCTATCAATTACATTTCATGACAGTCAGTGATCTTGTGTCTCTTATTCTTATTTTCTTTCTGCTGGCCATAACTGATTTAGTGCTTTCTAATTAAAAGCTTTTTTTCCTTTGGCCCAAAGTTTGAAGAGCTATCACCTATCTCCCCATTTCCTGTCTTCATGTAACCCTGAGCACTGCATTGTGGCCTTCCCTTCCCAATGTGGGGGCGGGTGGCTGGGGCCCCCGCATCTAGCCATTGATGGGGACTTGCTCCCACCTGTAGTTTGCTCTAGCTAACCATGCCCAGAAGCTCACTCTGCATGCAACGTAGGACATCACCCTTAAAGCCAAGAGCCTCTCAGTATATTTTTCACCATTAACAGGCTGATTTTTCTTTATTAAGAAAATTCTGAGATTAGTTATTTCCTGCTGCCTTACTCATTTGGTTAATGCATGCTAATCCTGCAAAAATAAATATTAATGTAGCGTGCATTGCTGGAACAGGTCTTTGTGGGGGATTGGTGAACCCATGTGTAACACATCTGAACTTCCTGCCATCAAGATGATAATTAGCCTTACCCCGAGTGAAAGTACATTATTTGGTGTTGTTACTTTAATAGAAAGCTGTGAATCCCTCTCCTCCCTGCCTCTGGGGTTGGCTGAGTCTTCCTCGGTGAAAGCCTCTTTTTGGGGGTCCCTAAATTAATGCTGTATCTGCTGATTGTCCCGCCAACCCTGTGATACAAGTAGTTGATGATGCACTTATGCGGTTTTGAACAGAGTATCTTTAAGCATCAGCAGTCTGAATTGCCAGAGGGTAGGCAGACCGCAGTAAGGCCAGTGACTCACTGACGATACATCAGTGGTTAATGACCGTACGCACATGGCAGGGTGACCAGTGAGGCAGGATACAATAGGAAACACTGTCACCTGACCTCCTCCTAGCTGGAGAGCTTGGGCACCAGTCCATCCATTTTTAGCAGTCAGTCGGATACTTTAGACTCCAAGTGGGTCTTAGAATTTGCATAGTTTTGCCTCCCCCCCCACCAACCCCCCCCGCCCCGTCCCCACAACCGCCAACACCGCAGACTAATTCAGTGTGGAAGGAAAACCGTCTACCGCGCGTCAGATGGACGTTTGATTGTGTTCTGCGTGAAGCTTTCCAGTTATGGACAACTCAACAACTCTCTTCAAGGCGGGCTTTTTGCCTGTTAGATGCGCCAGTAGCTCGGAACTTCTTTGTGGTTTTAGTTCAGCACCTTTTGGTCACAAGTGGCAGAGCAAAGAAAATAATGCCACAAACCACCTGTGCTAAGATGGGAATTTTTTCATTCACATCACTTTGAAGACTCCGAGTAGGATGGGCTTCAGGGGCACCTTGAATTTGGGGCTCCAAGGGTGTTACCAGACTTCGTCTCTGTCTCCTCCTGGATGGCATGGTTCTCAAGCTCTGACAGACTCGGGCTCATTTTGCCCCTGACACCAGACCAAGAGCTCCTTCCTGATTTGGGGCCTTTTCATTCTCTCTGTGGCCCAAATTGGATAATATGTCTGTTCCTTAATGACTTAGTTTGGCTCCCTCTTGTGGTTCCAGCCACCTTCCACCCAATCCCCTCCCCCTCCCTCTGTCCCTCCCATTTTGCTTATTTTCCTATTACTCTCTCAGTGGAGTACAACAGGGAAGATGGGGTCAGGTCCATCACAACAAGCTTGGATGTGCACAGAGGTAACCCTGGGGTAAAGATATCATGGACATCACGTGACAGAACACTTGAAGAATATTTGATTATATTCTGATTAAATGGGTGGCTCAGTTGGTTAAGCATCCAACTTTGGCTCAGGTCACGATCTTGTGGTTTGTGGGTTTGACCCCCTTGTGTCGGGCTCTGTGCTGACAGGCTCAGAGCCTGGAGCCTGCTTTGGATTCTGTGTCTCCCTCTCTGTCTTCCCCTCCCCTGTTCACATGCTGTCTCTCTCTCTCTCTCTCAAAAATAAATAAATGTTAAAAAATTAAAAAAAAAAAAGAAAATAGGGGCCCTACGTAGAACTCTCAATTAAAGAGAAAATACTGATCTCTTGCATAATCTAGTAATGGCTAACTTCTGAATATTATCAAATCTGTATCACTTTGTCATTCCTTTTTGTAGAATGTCCTTCAGAGGACAGATGTTGGCTTGGTCTGTCCAATGTCCCTTGCCCTTCTTCCAGCAACAGAATCTTGAATGACCTCTGTGGAGCCAGCCTTACTTCTGTGCTCGGCTAGAAGGCTTGGATGGACCAGTGTTGAAGCAAATGATCTGTTCTTGGCCAGGGTACTCCTGCCCCTCTCCAGTGGCTTGTTGATTGGGGACCTTGTGACTCTGGCCTATCTACTCTTACTCTCATCACTGGCCACCATGATGATTCATGGATGGGCACATAGACCCAAGGTGGTTTATTTGGAATGATCTTTGAAATATACGCCTAGAGATACTGGTGACTGGTTGCTACCACATGGGGGCCTGAGGATGAGCGGGCAAGGAGAAGCATGAGACCGCCAGAGGCCACCCTAGTCACAGGCCTGTGAGTCCTGCTGTGGTTGCAAATCTAGTGTGGACTTTTTATCCTGAGACACGATACGTTTCTTCTTCCTGCTTTTGTCACAAAACAAATCCTAATTAGTGTATCCATGACAGTAAGATATTGCATGAATTGTATCCAGTGGTGGAAAGAGAAATGGCTTCAAGTCAGACATTGTAGGATTGAGCCTGATGCCCTCTCTCTCCAGCGAGGCGTGGGAACTGAGCCAATCTCCTTGTCTCTCCACCTGGGGCTCCCGCTTTCAAGAAGATCACACCTGGATAATATAAAGTGGTAAAATACACAAAAATGATGAAATGTGGATATCATTGACTGTTTTTATGCAACTGCATGGTTAAAAAAAATCATCCTATGGGTCAAAATGATCAGATCATTAGCTCCTTGAAGACATGGCCCAAAAGGATCCTTCTCTGGTGTTGGAAACACTGTAGACATTCACGGAACATTTTCTATGTGCTGAATAACGTGCGAGGCACTTTTAGACAGATTATCTCATTTAATCCCAACAGCCCTATCATGTAGGTACGACTATTATTCTCAAATCAAATAGGAAACAAAAGCTCAGAAAGGTCACATGATCTGCCCAAGATCATGCAGCCAGGAAGCAGCAGAGTTTGAGTTTGGTCGGGCCAACTCTAGACCAGGTGCTCTTGGCCATTATTTTATTTTATTTTTTTAAAATAATTTTTTCTTTTATATTTATTTATTTTTGAGAGACAGAGAGAGACAGGAGGAGCAGGGGGAGGAACAGAGAGAGAGAGGGAGACACAGAATCCCAAGCAGGATCCAGGCTCTCAGCTGCCAGCACAGAGCCCAACGCAGAGCTCGAACCCGCAAACTGTGAGATCATGACCTGAGCCGAAGTTGGACACTTAACTGACTGAGCCCCCAAGACACCCCTCTTGGCCGTTATTTTAGATCACTACTTCATCTTAGTAACAATTCCATCAGTAACTTTTTTTTTTCCCCTAGTTGGTGTGCTCAAACACCATAACACTGGTGAATAGAGATGCAAATTCCTGACTTTGTTTTCAAAGTAAGATATTAACAGCATGCCTTTCTGGAATGATCCACCTTGGGCTTTCTGGCTTTCAGCCCTTTATATTCCTGGTACTTTTAGAGCTCTGTGGCCTTTGTTTCCTTTCCGTTTACCCCTGCTCAATTGTTATTAATTGCACAGTTTCACAGCAGTAAAAAGAAAAAACAGAAAAATAGAAAAATTGCCTGTACTTCCATCCATTTTTAAAAATCTAGGTTAAATACTGCCTTTTCCAAGAAATTATCCTGGGAGTGTTTCTTCCCATATGCATACACACATATGTGTACACACACACACACACACACACACACACACACACACAGTTAGGATTGGACCTTCTTTCGCTAAACTACAAAGGCAGGGCCCAAGTCTGGTTCATCCTGGCTTCTCCCACAGCACCTGTTAGGGGGCCTCGCTCAGATTACCTGCTCAGTAATTATTGGTTGAATTATAAGCAGCATATAATAAAATTTTATGTTCTTCTCCAAGGGACAGTGAGTAATTACACAGGTGTAAAGTCAGCCAACTTAGCCGGTGTCTGGCTCTTAGTCTTGGCAAGGCTCAGGGTATTTCTTAAAAGTTGACATTCTTCTTAGACTTGCAGTCTGACTGCACGAAGCTCTCCAGGGAATAAAAATGAGCCTGCTGTTTGAAATGTTTATGAAAATGGCTAAATTTAGATTATCGAAGACTTCAAGAATCCTGGGGCCTTCGAGGTTGAAGACCGTGAGTGTTTACAGGCATCTTGTAACTCTTGAGAAGCAAAGAGTTTTCTTCAGAAATTCTCCATCTGAGGCATTGAACATGCTACTCAGAGGTGGTTTTAACTTGTCAGTAACGAAGTTTTTTCCCTGCTTGTTCACCCCATCCTAACTTTTAGAGGACAGAAGTGCTACCTTTGACCCAACTGGAATTACTTCTAGAAGAGAAGGCGATCTGCAGCTTAAACCTAATGTGAGGATTAATTGGCCGTCTTGGATCGAGATGGATCCTGTTCAGAAGATTCCAGAAGGACATATCTGCTGTGATTGTGCTGAAATCTTAGGAGCGGGTTAAAGACCCAGAGTGAGGGAACTTGCTCTAAGGAAAATGTTCATGGCAGAAAGCCTGCCATATAAATTTGGTTCAAGCTGCGTGGGGATTGGTATTGTTTTTTTCTGGTTTCTGAGCAGTGGTTCTCTCTGGGTGTCTTTGCAGGGTCAGAGGAGGGGCAGGGAACTCTTGAGGGGAGGAAGGGTTTCTTACGCGAGGTTTTTCGTGTAACCGGGTAAGGCCTGAGAGAACAGAGTCAGAGGAACATGCCATGGTGGGAAGGCAAAGCTTCTGAGTCTGTCTGTGTCTGGGGTGGCCATTTGGTTTGCACTCAGTCTCCCCCTGGGGAAGGCGGTATGTGCAGTTATTGGGAGCCCCAGCTCAGCTGGGCACCTTGGACCTGACTTTGACTTGCACCCCCTGGTTCCCCGCTGTGGCTTTGAACAAATTACTCTGCTCACCAAACCTCTCAGGTGCCTTATCTGTAAGGAAGGAAAGGCGATAGCACCCACTTCACCGACTGGGGAATGAAGGGAGGTGATTTGAATGAAGCTTATCCAGTGCTTAACCCAGGGCCTGGCACATTAGTATTATTAAACTATTGCAAAACATCTGAAAGAAAATGCAAGTGGGGCATTTTGCTAAAATGCAGTGAATCAGCAGCAAAACCCTCCCAGGTCACGCAAATAGGACGGAATGCTACAGAAAGGCATCCCGTAAAGCTCAGAGTTCCCGACAGCCCTGACTTAAAGGCCTAGGTGTGCAGAGCTTTGCAGGAAGAAGATGGCTGAACCACCAGGAGAGGGAAGGCAGGGAATGGGAGTGTGGTGCTTTTCCCCAGCTGCTGCCTCCTGGCTCAGTGTCTAGAGGGTAGTTTGTTTGTAAACAGAAAGCTCCAAATTGCCACTCTTTGCCAATCCCCTGCCCAAGTGGGAAGAGCCTCTAATGAGCCAAAGCATTAGTAATTACTGCCGTGAGCTCTGCTGGGGAGTTTGATTGAGGACTAGGGCAGGGGGAGGAGACTGCTCATCAGACTAACGGAGGGACAGGGATTGGGGTCGAGGCTGGGGAGTCACTATGGGCTCCCCAAAGCCGAGCGAGGGAAAGAGCCTGCTAGCCAGCCCACTCTCTTTTCGGGGCTGTGAAATTTCCTTTGAAGCCGGGCAAGGATTCTCCCCTTTGTCTTCTAAAGCAGGAACTAACTTGCCCCTGGTTTGCCCAAGGAGTGATAAAGGCAAGGAAGCCTCTGAAAGGCGGAGGGGAAATTCTTTTGTTAAAGAGACATCCCAGCCAAAGCTCCGGAGGAATTTTTCCAAGTCCAGCCCAGCCCAGCCCTTAGGAATTTGCTTGGGCGGGGTCGTTCACAGCAGCCCAGATGGTCAGGCAGGTTCAAACCCAGAGGTTTCCCTCTTGCCTTCAAAGTAGCCAAGAGCAATACTCTACTGGGATCCAGAGTGTAAGTTCCAGTAAGAGACAGGATGCTGCCCTGGGCAGCTTCGCGGCACTGGCGCTTCTGGAGTGCGTTCAGTGACCTACCAGCACACCCAGCCACGTCTGGTTGGCAGGGGCCCCACAGGGGTTAGCCCTATGCCTTAAGGGGTTCTAAGAACTCGAGACCTGGCCAGACAGTTTAGATTCAGATTCTATTGGTACCACCTCCCAGCTGGGTGTCCTCAGGCAAATTGCTCAACCTCTCTGTGGGCTTGGTTCCCTCACCTACAAACTGGGGGTAATAATAATAGCCATCTCATAGAACTATTGTTAGGGATCTCATCTGTGCCCGTATGTAAACTACTGACCAAAGTATCCTGCAGAGAGGAAGCCTTTGACAAAGGTGAGCCACTGTCTTTGTTATTTCTCTAGGCAAATTGTTCCAAACTCCATCAGGCCTAAATGTGAGGCGATTCTTTCTTGGAGGTATGTATCTGGGCTATACTATGTAACAGATGACTTAATTTTACACACGGGAGTGACTCTTTGTGGCTCCCCATCTGTAAAATGGGGATAACGCTAGTACAGGTTTTGCAAGGTTATTGGAGAGAAGAAATGATACTCCATGTAAAATGCTCTATCCAGCATTAACTATGTATTGCAGTGTGTGTGTGTGTGTGTGTGTGTGTGTGTGTACATAAATCCTACATGTTGGGTATATAACTCAGGGGTAGAGCATGATTGTTAAAATACAGTTACAAGTAATAAGAAAATCTCCTGAATCTGACCTAGCATCTTAAACAATACAGAAGTGTATTCTAGCCTGTAGCAACAAGTTCCAAGGCAGAGTAATCTTCAAGCATGGTTGATTCAGAGGCTCCATGGTGCCGTCCAGCACCCAGGTTCCTTTCCTTTCTTTGCCCTGCTTTCCATTAAGTTGGTAGCCACACAGCTTAAGCAGATCGAGGAGTCATGCAGACGTGACGAAAGATGAGCTCTTTCTGTGCCTTGCTCTTAGGAGTTAGAAAAATGCCCTGGACTTACCCCTTCCCCCGAGAGAAAAATCCCTCTAAGGTCTCACTGACCACATGTGTGTCTCACGCCTTTACCAAAGCCAGTTACTGGAAAAGGAAACGGGATTCCCAGTGGGGGCTGCTGCTGGGACGGAGGGAGAGCAGACACTGGGAAGGCCGCCCTGTCCATCACGGAGCCTGAACTCATTTCTCAAAAGCTCCCCCCTCCAAGCCTCTGCAACCAGGACAAATTTAATCCCTTTTCAGATTTTGAAAGGGCACCTTCTTCCCCAGGATGCTTTACCAGCCACGGCGGGAGGAAGGAACCAAATTCTGCATTTCTTACGCCAACAAATGCCACCACGCTCCAGGGCAGGCCTGGCTCTTGCAGCATGTGACTGGCTTGGGACGGTTTAGGATTGTGCGGACTGTGCCTGATTCGATGGGTTCGAAACTGCATGTCTGGCCCCCGTCAGTGGAGTCGGGCGCCTGGGCCTGTGGCTGCCGTGACCGTCAGTCAGACATGCGGGGCATGAGCCGCAGGGGTAGCCCATCGAGGGCGGGTTCTAGGAGGCTGGAGAGAGCAAGCTGTTGTAAAACTAAGCTGTTCACTATTGTTATTACGGACCGAACGCGTCCCTCCCAAATCAGATGTCGAAGTCCTAACCCCCCCATGTGGTGGTGTCGGGAGGGTGGAGCCCTCATGAATGGGGTCGGTGCCTCTAGAAGAAAGCCCTTACGAGCCCAGCTCTCCTCCATGTGAGGCTACGACAAGAAAGTGGCCATCTACAAGCCAGGCGGCGGGCCCTCATCAGGCAGGATCTGCCAGCACCTTCTTCTTGGATGTGCCCTATTCCAGAACTGGGGCAGATACACGTTTGTTGTTTCAGCCACCCGGCTGAGGCCAGTCTGTTACGGCGGCCCCAGCGGACTGAGCCAACTGCGATGATGGCTGGTATGTCACCATTTTAGGCAAAACCTAGTGGATTTTTTTTTTTTTATTTAAAAAAAAATTTTTTTTTAACGTTTATTTATTTTTTTGGGACAGAGAGAGACAGAGCATGAACGGGCGAGGGGCAGAGAGAGAGGGAGACACAGAATCGGAAACAGGCTCCAGGCTCTGAGCCATCAGCCCAGAGCCCGACGCGGGGCTCGAACCCATGGACTGCGAGATCGTGACCTGGCTGAAGTCGGACGCTTAACCGACTGCGCCACCCAGGCGCCCCAAAACCTAGTGGATTTTAAGTGTTGTTATGTGTCCGGTGGGGGGAACCTGAAATCAGTTTCTTCAGCTTCCACACCAGTGTCCTTCCTGCCACCTCACATTCACATGTTACTTGCCCTTCCGAGTCTCGACCAGACAGCACCTCCTTGCGAAATACTTCACCGGTGCCCGGGCTGGAGGTTTCTCGTTCCTTCCTCTGACATTTCATTCAGCACCATTGCTGTGTCTCCCTCTTACTGCCCTCGGTACACACTGACCTGATATTTCAGTTCTTGATAAACTAGCGTTGTCTCTCCTCTGGACAGTTAGCTTCTGGGGAAGAGGCCAGTGGCCATGACCGGTTTATGTTTGCCCTCTACCCAGGGCCCCGCCAGGGTATGGGGACTGGGGTGCAGAGGAAAGAGCACTGTCTGGGGAAGAGAGATTCTGGATTACAACTTGACATCACGCCATGCCCTGGGCCTCAATTTTCTTTAACCAGGAGATGAATGGATTCAGAAAAATTTTCTCTAAAATTCTTTTTTTTTCCTTAAGTATCTTTTAAATTTTCGTTTTAAGTAGGCTCCATGCCCAATGTGGGGCTAGAACTCACGACCCTGAAATTAAGAGTCACATGCTCCACTGACTAAGCCAGCCAGGCACCCTTCTTTAAAATTCTTTATGGTCAAGTAGGCTGCTGATAAAAGTGTGACGTAATATGGTGGTGGGAAGGGGGTGGAATTTTAGAGGGGTGTGTGTGTGTGTGTGTGTGTGTGTGTGTGTGTGTGTGTTGGGCAGTGGGAAGGATAGTTTAACTTCCTTCCTGCCACACTGTAGAGACCTCCATGTAAGTTTTCTAAATGGAACTGGCCCACAGAGCCAACTCTTTTCATAAAAGAGGCAATTTACAGGTTAGGTAAGGGCTTCATATAATTAAACAGAGCTGAGTTTGAATCCTGGTCCCATCAATTAACAAGTGTGATTTTGGACAAGGTATTTAATCTCTCTGAGCCTCAGTTTCCTTATTTGCAAAACTGGAATGACTTGAAGCTTAAATTTGACAATATACCTAAGGTACATGTGATGAGGATTAAATTATAAATCTAAGACACCCCGCATGGGGCCTGGCATATACACAATAAAATAATCATCATCATCATTAATGCACATATTAATTATTATTTATAGGTAAATTCTTAAATGTTAAGCCCCCAGAAAATGTTTGTCTGATCTTTATTCCCTCCTGATGATACGAAACAAATGTAGGGTTCTCGTCTAAGTGGAGACAGACACCCCCTTCTTTTTTACTCTCCTGTATTTTCTTCCCTCCCTTGCTGACTTTTAACAGAAAAATAATCCAAGCATTCTTTTGAAGTTTTTAACAGACTTCCATAGTGTATATAACAGCTCCTACTTAAACTCACTCTCCCTGTTGTGGTTCTTGCACTCAGTGTAAATCCTCTGCAGAAGTTTCAGGCTTCTTTTGAAGCTCTACTCAGTGCCCTTCATCATAATAACTTTTAAGGACAGACAGCCAAGCCCATACCTGCCCAGGTGATGGGAGATTGGCTGGGACGATGCCTTCCTTCTCCGTGAAGAAAGACATTCTATCTAATCACTGCCAGGCAGTGGAGGGGAGAGGATGCTTGCAGACTGACGCCTTCCGAATCTCGCCAGCCCAGAATGAGTAGCACATGAACGAGGCTCCGCTCAACAATTCTGGGCAGGTGCCCAAGTCCTGCTAGGATGGTCCCCATGGCCCTGGAGGAGCAATGCCAAGTGTCTGTGTGCTGCCAGATAGCTCCCCACCTCGGGCACCATTCCCTTGCCAAGATGTTTCTAGATCGCGCTTCTAAACTTCCCCATAAAATTCCCAGAAAAGGAATTGGAAAAGCTGGAAATTGCAGGGAAATATTTGGATCTCCTCCATGATGCTGTTGAAGTGATTCCCGTTGAAACAACAAAAAAATAGCAGCTTAGAGAAAATGGCAGTCTTGCACTCGTGGTCACGTGAGCCTTTGCGTGGCTCAGGTACACCTGGCCGCTAGCTCTCACGGGACCGTGTGCTTGGGCCACCGCCTGGGCGGCACCGGGAGAGGGGTTTCCAGTGCCCACCTGTTGGCACAGACTCTCTCCCAGACTCAGATGCATAGGGCTTCTTAGCTGAAATGTGGCTTGCTGATGGGACAATACATAAGAAAGGGTTCGTTTACCCCAACCCCCCCCCCCCCCCAATTCCCTTGCTTTCCTTGGTGATGCTGCTGCTCTAAGGGAGAGTGATGATGGTGAATCAGAGTTTCCCCATGTTAGTCATCCCTTAGGCCTCAGAGAATCGATGTTAGAGGGAAAAGAGCCTGGAAGCCAATGTGGTTTTAATAGTTTGAGAGCCAGTGGGGTTGAATCCCTTTCTGGACTGTCAATAGTTTCAGCCTAGAACAAATGGTGAAAATAGGAAGAAAAACACGTGCATTTTGGTAGCAATAGCACCTGAAGGCAATTTTTAAAAAGTCCTAGAGAAAAATCCTTGTGTTGCAAGGTCACACCTGTGCATGGATAATGGTGTGTTTTCGTTTGCTGTCCGTGCATGTTTCAGTGTCTCGGCCATTACCAAAATTGCGGAAAATTGTCGGATGCTGTTAAGTTTGAGGATGTGAGTGAAAATGTTAAGAGTTAGTGCTTGTGGAGAATGGGGTTTTTTTTTTTTTTTGGCCTCAATTTCTGCTCTCTTATTGACATAAAGGGTAAACCTTTGATGAGAAGTCCATGTAAGTTTATTTACTCTAGAAGCAAAAAAATTTTCCCTCCTTTTTCTTCCCCTCCCTCTCCATTTTTTGTTTTTTTGTTTGTCTGTTTGTTTTGTTATTTGGGGCTTTTGGGTTTTTTTTTTTTTTTTTTCCTGGCTTGTCTTAAAATCACACGGAGGTAGATTTACAAGCTCAACCTAAGACCCAGTGTGTTCCCATCACAAAGGATACTTTGGGAAAACACGGCCTTCAGGGAGGTCTAGCTGTGTCTGCTTAAAATCTTTAAAACCTTCATTTTCAGTGCCTCCCCATGTATTCACAGTTAGATTCATTTAAAATTCCAATAAAATACACAGTCTGGAAGTGTCTTAGCTCTAGCTACCAGGTTGTTTCTAACAGTAAATGTAAATGGATGGAGGGCTTGAGCTTCTTAACAATGACTTTTGGAAATATGTCAACGTTATTGCACACAACTGGGCGAGCGTTTGCTTTTTAAGGGCCGTAATGCATTCTGTAAGATGTATGGCACACGTGCTTTTACCTGCTATGAGATGGCTGCTCTCGCAGGAGGAGGAGAAGGTGCCAGATTTGTGCATTTCTTGCCTCCCTGCCAAGGCTTATGAGTGAAGGAAGCACTTCAGCTTGAAAGCTCCTTAGCCCCCAGCATTTGCTGCTCTTGAGGGAGTGGAGGAGCTCGTTAAGTGATATTTATCTCACTTCATTTTCATGGACACCATCACATGAGACTGTTGGACCCACTGGAGCCAGAAGACCTCTCGTACTCATTTAAAACAATCAAATCCCTCTTCCGCCCTGTGGCCCCTCAACGCGACAACTGTACAAAGTACATTTTCTCAGGCTACTGAATTACAGGCATTGCCTCTGTAATGAAGCTTTCAGGAGAAGCCACCCTGGGCTGTATTTTCAGTTAGATGGGCCCACATTTCTTCTCAAGTGCTTGCTAGCTCTCTGGCTAGACTGCCACCATGCAGTTATGTCTGTGAAAGAAAGGACATGTCTAATTGAGGTCAGTGTGAGTCACAGTTTATAGTAATTATTTCAGGGATGGAACAGTGGGAGGGGACACCACCTAATGAGGCCAGCGCGGGTTCCAAGGCTGCTCTCGGCTCGGCCCCCACTGTCTCATCACAGTGGACTGCTGCCAGGGCCAGGAAACATTGCTTGGAACGATGGTTCCTAATTTGAAATATCTGGGTGGAGGTAGCATTGTGGCTTGAGCTGTAACATGTAATAATTTTGAAAGTTTTGATCTGAATTTTGGTTTTATACATGAAGAGTTTAGATAATTCTCTGCATCTTGAGGTGAGGAAACACCATCCTCCTTCTAACTCCTCCTCCCTTTTACAGTACTGCTTCCCTAGAAAGCTCTTTCAGTTTTGAGCTCTGTTTCAGTTATGTAACTCCATTTTTCTAATGGATATACTTACACCGTGATTTTGTCATTCTTTGGTTTTACACATTAATTTTATTTCCTATGTGAAAGATGACGATTTAGATCTCGCATCCTTCCTGCCCTTCCGCGTACACATACCTGTGCTCACTCTCTTAATTCCTTCAATGTGATTATATCAGAATTTTCATGAAATGACTGTTCGGGATTTCTGTTAAACTGAGAATATACATTTTTTTTACCAACCAAGTCATGTTTATACATCTTGTCTTGCACAAATTTGGTTTCTCTGGAGTTTATAATTGCCTTTGATTTTCCCCTCATTTTGTACAGTCATTTCCAAACTGTAAAACCTCATTTTAGCCAGTCATTTCCAAACTCTCATCTGTAATTGTAAACCTCTTTTAAATTTGTTTGGGCATGTCAAGTAAGCTCTCATTTTCAATTTCTTCTTGGATGTAGGGCTCCTTCATCCTTCTAGTCCACTTGGACTGGTGGCTGTCTAGGTTTGTTCCTTAGGAATTGACCTGGGGTTTCCCTTCATCATCACTCTAGAAATTCCCCTTGGCATGTCTTCATCTAACTTTAGTGGAACATGCTTTCTGGAACTTACCATAGAAAAGGTACCTGGAATGTATATTTTTCTTGAGAATCCACATATATGGACATAATAGTTATGTCCCTTTTAGCTCCTCTGTAGGTTACTTTCATGTCACGTTTTTGTTGCTTTTTAAAATCAATTCCAAACCATGTCTCACGTGCGATAAGGTTATTACCCCTACTCTTCCCTTCACAACTTGTGACTGTCCTAAGTTTTGCTTTACAATGTTCTCTTGACCTTAGTTTTATTTTACTTATTTTTTTTCACTTTACAGTCAATAATTTTCCTTCTAAACAGAATTAAGTCTGCTTAACATTATGACAAATAGTTTACTTTGTTTACATTTTCTTTTTTTCTTACAGCTCCTCACTCCCCTTTGGAATTATTGGTAGTCTTTTTTAAATTGTTTGATTTCATCCTAAGTTTTTTTTTTCTTCTTCTCAAATTTCTTAATTCTCCTTTATTTCTGGATATTTGTCTCCTGAAAACCTGTTTCTTCTTGTTCCCCTGCTCCAGTCACTCTGGGTCACCTGAATTATTCTGACCCCTTAACACTCTTTTGGGTGTAGTCATTATTTCCTGAATTCCATGTGTTTTTCTTTCTAAACTTACTCCTCATTTACTGGAGCAGTCCACAAATAACTTTTAAAGGAAGAGGGTATTGAGGCAAACTTTCTAAACCTTCACAGGTTCAGAAATATATTCATTTTGTCCTCAGTGTGGATTGATAATTTGGAAATAAAATTCTAGGTTGAAATTATTTTTTTTTTCACAACTTGGAAATTATTGCTCTGTGGTCTTCTGATGTTGTGGGATGCCGAGAGGGATTTAATACCAGTCTCATATTCATTCCTTTTTTGGTAAGCTTGAGTTTTTTGTTTGTTTGTTTGTTTTCATCTGCAGGATTTTAGGAAAATTTCCTTCTCCTCAGTCTTCTTAAATTTTAAAATGATTTATCCACGTGAGAGTGTTGTAGGAGGGATAATATAATATTTCAGAATGTAGATTATGGATCATGCATGCCTGAGTTTAAATTCCAGTTCTCTCAATTACTAGCTTGTTTAAGCGTCTTAACCAGTCAGTGCCACCCTTGTCTCAGATGTAAAATGGGGATTAAAATGGTAGCTACTTCTTACATTTATTGGGAGGATTAAAGAAGTCACTGCATGTAAAACTTTTGAAAGGGGTGCCTGGCACATAGTAGGTTTTTAATAACCTTTAGCTAATATTACGATTATTGCCATTTATTTAATGGTCTCTTTAATTTTTTAAAAATGTTTATTCATTTTTGAAAGACAGAGAGAGACAGAGTCCAAGCAGGGGTGGGGGCAGAGAGAGAAGGACACAGAATCTGCAGCAGGCTCCAGGCTCTGAGCTGTCAGCTCAGAGCCCGATGCAGGGCTCGAACTCACGAACCGCGAGATATGACCTGAGCCAGATCCGCGAGATATGACCTGAGCCAGAGTTGGATGCTCAGCCGACTGAGCCACCCAGGCACCCCTTAGTGGTCTCTTTAAATGTAAGACTTTATCGCATTCAGTTTTGTGATATGAGCTTATATTATTCTTTGATGACTTTCTTCCTCTCTGCTTTTCCCATCATCCCTGTTCCCTTTCTCTGAGACTTTTGGCGTATTCTCTCTGCTGCTTATATATTTTTTTCATCTTTTCCTTGACTTTTTGTTTGATTTGCTAGAAGCTACCTTCAAACTTAACATTCAGCTTCTGTATTATTTTTTTGGCAATAACAATTTTTAATTTCCAAGAGCTTTTTCTTACTCTCTGATTGTCCCATTGTCCCAGTCCCCCTTTCTTGTTTTATGGATAAAATATAATCTGGAATCTCGGTTTTGCTTGTATGTTATCTCTTTGCTCCCCCTAGGGCCATATTGTTTTGTTCTATGTATGTCTCTCTCATATTTCAGACTGTCCTTCAATGTCAGGAAACCCTTGGTGGTCTGTTCATGCTTAAGAATGAGGAGATGAAAAAGCAAGTGGGGAACTATATACACGTTGGGGGAAAGCTTTGCTTCATGATGAACAGGTGGGGCCAATCATTATGCCAGAGTTTCCCAAATGGCCGAATTTCTGTAGTTTTGTTCTAGGCTTCCAGTATCCACATCAGATGCCCTTATTCTCTTCTGAGAGTTCATTTCATTCTTTGGACAAAGAGCACTCCACTTGTTGTCTGTCTGATTGGGTTTTGTTTTGGCTTTTATTTTTCACTTGCTGAGGGAAGGCCTAGCTGCCAGATATTCTGTAGCTAGGGGCCGAGGTGGGAGTCAACCCTTCCACACACAACCTTTGAGTTAATCTCCCTGTCGCAGGTGTACCCGTGTTCTGTAGGACATGATATTGCCCAGTCCCAAGTCTCTCCAGAGTTCCACAGGGCTAGGGGATCGTACTCTCACTCAGTTCCATCCACCTTTCCTAACAACCACCGCTTGGGTCTTCTCAGTGCTGCCCTTCCTTGAGCATTCTTCCTCACTCACGGTTACATCATTCAACTCATATTGTGCAGAAATGTGTTTGAATGTCTAATTTTCTGATAGCCTTTATTCATGGTTGTGGGTTTGTGTTCTTTTTATTTCCCTACCATCATTTTGATGAGGAGGGCTAGAAGATAAATAAATACTAGCCTATCCTCTTGATCAAATACCGTGATTTTTTAAAAGCCTCATTGAAGGGCTAGAATATAGAATGGGGTGGAAATACATAGTTTTAAAATGTGCATATTTTTGTGTGATTTGCATTTGGAGCAACTCAGAATCACAAAAGAGGAAAACTCACGTCTCTGATGATTACAATACTATATCCTGAAAACTCCTGGACTAACTATTCCTCTGTAAATGCAGGAACTGATGATACCAACGGCAATAGTGGTCATAACATAGGCAACACCATATTTATGTTTTCCCAGCACTTTATGGTTTTTCAGAGCACTTTTACATGCACTGTCTTGCGTTACAGACCCCATTTCCCCTACCAGCATTATTCTCTCCGTCTTAAGCTAAGGAAAATCACAGAGACCAAGCATTTGCCAAAGATTACGCAACAAGCCCCGTTGACCACTACAACTCCACCTTCTCTTTGTTAGTGGTTTGCATTGTGGCGACTACGGTGGGTGGCTCAGCTTAGAACTGGTGCCAGATAACTTGCGTGACTTCACATGATCTGAAATCTTTACTTCTCAGCTAAGTAGCTCGGGAGGAATTGAATACTCCTCTCTGGTGGAAGGTTTCCAGAAACAATGAGTTGTCGCTGTGTGAACAAAGCCTGTGCTCTTTCACTTGGCCTACGACAGAGAACCATATACCCACTGAACTTCCAATTCCATTGTGCCGCCGAAATCTGTACTTTCAGATCTGTGCTTTTGCATTTTCCTCTGAATTATCACCTGAGAAAAAGTTCTTATATCTTACATGTTCATTTGTGTGTTAATTCAATAGGGCCTGTGAAAGATGGTATCAGGTACCAGGTCAGCGTGAACCTACTGTTGGAATCCATGTCTGGAGAGAGAAAGTTCCACATTCCCATTGCTGAGCCTCAAACCAATGAAATGCAATATTAGGCTTTTGACCTCACGTCGAGATTACTAAGGAGATCTCCTCAAATGTAGACATGCTTATACTCTTCCTAATAATTACTGGCATCAGTTGCATTTTCATTGTTAATACAATCAGTAAATAATTGTAATCTAGTTATATAGCGTAACTATTCCATGTGGGAACGTTTGTAATAAGATACAGAAAAGAAGAAAATGAGTCACAGGCGATAACATCAGGTAGGGTGTATCCCTAGCTTTTAGCTGGATGGATAGAATTAGAGAGAGAGAGAGAGACTCAATTATATATGTATATACACCTATATTACAAAACTGTGTGGATAAGTGGCCTGCATTTAACTACATATTAAGGTCACATTGTTCACACTGTTTTGAAATATTTCCTCAGACATATAGTCGTCTTCTACATCATTTACAATGTCATCCTAGGGTTTCAGCTTCATTTATTATTTCTTTTCTTTTCTTTTCTTTTCTTTTCTTTTCTTTTCTTTTCTTTCCTTTCCTTTCCTTTCCTTTCCTTTCCTTTCCTTTCCTTTGTTCTTTTCTTCTCTTTCTTTTCTTTTCTCTTCTCTTCTCTCTTCTCTTCTCTTCTTTTCTTTCTTTTGAGAGAGAGAGAGAGAGAGAGAGAGAGAGAGAGAGAGAGAGAGAGGAGAGAACGCACACGAGCAGGGGAGGGGCAGAGAGAGGGAGAGATAGAATCCTAAGCAGGTCCCATGCTGTCAGCGCAGAGCCTGACGCAGGGCTTGGACCCATGAACTGGGAGATCATGACCTGAGCTGAAATCAAGAATCAGACACTCAAGTGACTGAGTCACCGAGGAACCCCTTCAGTTATTTATTTCTCCTATTATAGAGGAAAAAATACAAATAAAGCAATGTGGGAGATCAAGGTAAAGTAATTTCGATGGTCTCACTAGGAGTCTCTAAAAGACATTAAACTAGTACTTTTGAACCATGAGTTAATTTTTTTTTAGGACACAATCTATATGATTCAGCGCCCTAGAAAAGATAATCTCTGAGCTGTTTTTCCGGTTAGATTTCTTTTTCTAAAAGTAGGCGATAGTGTGTTGCCCTGGAAGCAATGAAAATGATCTTCATGTCTGCCTGTCAGTTATTGGCTAGGCCTTCCCATATCAGTCTTCTTAGCAAGTTGAATCATTAATTGAACTACCACTTATTGAGTCTTGAGCTCTTGGGCTAGGAATTCTGGATATGGAGAAAACTAACAATCAAATAAGCGAAACATGAGTGGGCTCATTGGAAGCTTCTAGTCCGGTGAAAAAGTCACTGGTGATTTCTGTGGATCACGGCTCTCCAAGTCTTGGCACACAGAGAAAACTATCATATTTTTACAGTAGATTAGGACAGATAGACAAGGCTGAGTTGATCACGTGGGGCTTAAGCCTTCCTGAGGGCTGAAAGCTGAATACCTCATCATGCCTGATCATGCCTGTTACCATTCCCACCACACCGACTGCCCCAGTATAGCAGTTGACGAGCTCTCCAATGGTGAGCTTTCTTTTGGGGGGAGGGCAAGAAGAAACTGTTGGTACGGGACGAACCTTGCGTGGTCAGCTGTGGAAAGAAAAACAAAAGTGAAAGTATAATAAAATCCCGAAGAAGGAGAATTTGGTTTGCTTCCTGTTTTTGTCTGTTTCGTTGTTTTAGGCCCTTTAATAAAGTTTTTGCCTTCCAGCTCTTGCTGAGCTGGAAGTAAGTGAATTTGTGAGCGTATTCAGGGGTCCACATTTATTTTATCTTTCTGTTCCCATGGAGGATTTAGGCCTAAATTATCCTTGGTCGACGGGTGACTATTCAATTGCTACCATTTCTTGAAGCTGCATTTTTTCCCCTCTTGGTATGAGTTTTTTAGAAGATTGCATTTGATGAACAAATAAAAGTCTACGTCTTTCTCCAGTTCTATCAGTGGAAATAATTTCTCACTGATAAGAGGACTGATCTTTGTGGCTCCATGAAATCTTGGTGGTTGTATTATGACCTGTCCTTTAAGCACATGACTGGTGAAACCATTTCCCCGGTGGGCGGAACCTTCCTTCTTTATTCTGGAAGAAAATCAGGATAGCATAGGCACAATCAGAGTGCTTCCTAAACCTAAGTCTCTAAAAGTACTGTTGTGTAGAGGATGGGGTCTCGTCAAGTTATCGGAGCAAAATCAAAGCTGTCGACTACAATAAAACTCAAACCTTCACCGTATTAGTTATCTATTACTGCATAAAAAATTACATCCAAACACAGCAAATTTTGTTATCTCACAGCATGTGCGGGGCAGGACTGCTGGAGCATCTTACCTGGTGGGTCTGGATCACTGCCTCTACCTGAAGATGTAATCATAGGGGTGGCTAGCTTGACTGGAGTCATTTGATGCTTGACTGGAGCTGATTCTGAGGTGGCTGGCAAGTTTGTGCTAGCTTGTAGCAGGAGGCCTAAGTTCTTCACCACATGGGCCTTTCAAGGGCTACTTTTATCCTCATAACAGGGCAGCTGACTTCCTACAGATTGCTCGGAGAAAGAGAGAGAACAAGACAGAAGCCATAGTGAATTTTATGATCTAGTTGAGAAGTCAAACTCCACCATTTCTACAGTATCCTCTTGACCACCCAGTCAGCTCTATTTCATGTGGGATGAGACCATATGAGGGTGTGAATGCCAGGAGGTAAGATGAGCTGGATGTTATTTTGGAGGCCGGCCGTCATAGTCTACCTTCTGTCCCTAATGATTCATGTGCAAAACACACTCCCTCCTTCCAAAGATGCCCCTCCAAATATCATTCCATTAGCATCAGCTCAAAGTCTGGAACCTCGTCATCTCAATCGGGTCCAGGTGTAATTCCTTAAGTGCAGTGTTGTTAATACCATTCTTCTTGGTCTAAAGACCTGTGAGCTAAAGAGGCGCGTTATCTTCCTCACGCATGTACAATGGCAGGCCAGGCAGAAAACAATTGCTCTAGACACTCCTGTTCATAAAGGGGGAAATGCAAAGCACATGGGAGTCCAGGGACCATAACAATTCTAAAACCCAGCAGGCACAGGGTGACAGTTTCTTATCTGGATTTAAAGACGAGGAATAATTCCTCATATGGCTTTGGGGTCTGCCCTCTGAGCTCTTGGTTATACTCTCTGAGTCACTGTTCCTTTTACGTGGACGATAGCTCATGTTTCTTCTTTTTAAACGTTTATTTATTTTATTTATTTTTGAGAGAGAGCACAGTGGGAGAGGGGCAAAGGGAGCAGGAGAGGGAGACTCACAAGTAGTCCTTCACACTTAGCATGGAGCCTGGAGCAGGGCTCAATCTCATAAACCATGAGCCGAAATCAAGAGTCGGATGCTCAACCGAGCCACCCAGGTATCCCGATAGCTCATGTTTCTATCTTTACAGTTTTTTCAGTCTGCATTTGGTGGTGTAACTCCGGACTCATAGACTTTTTTCCCTTTGGTACTGTCTCTGTCCCTTACAGTCCGAGCTGATAATATATCTGCCAGTACTATTCTCTTGAAAACATTGTGAGTCTACTGTTAATGTCACTGGACGGGGTGCCTGGGTGGTTCAGTCGGTTAAGTGTCCAACTCGATCTTAGTTCAGGTCTTGATCTCAGCATCGTGAGTTCAAGTTCTGTGCTGGGCATGAAGCCTAGTCAAAAATACATACATACATACATACATACATACATACATACATACAAAAAACAAAATAAAATAAAGATTAAAAAGGAATGTCACTGGAACTGATTCCATTAGACATAGCCACATTCCAAATGTGTTTGAGATAAGCCCTTTTCTACCTTGCGTTTTTGCTAAAACTGCTGAGGGACAACCTTAACCTTCTCAGGAGCCCTGTTTTGAATGGTTTTCGAGGTACCACCTTAGATGTTTCTAAGGTCTGAGCAAAGGATTTTATAGCCACACCCTCGGCTTTATGTTTATACCATGTTTTCCCAAGAAGGTTCTGAATTTGCTTTTTACCTGGGAACCATTTCTTAATTTTAGCCCCATTTGTCATCTGCAGAGAATGGAATTTCCAAAACCAGGAAGTCCTGGCTGGCTGGCTTTCTTTCTTTCTTTCTTTCTTTCTTTTTTAATGATTCTTCTTTAGCTTACCTCTCTTTTCCTGCTCTTTATGACTGGAAGCAAGAAGAAACCAAATAACATCTCCAACACTCTGGCTGCAAATCTCCTTTGCTAGATCGTCCAGCTCATTAGATACATTTTCTGCTTTCTACATCACTGCAGGCAATGGGGCCATTACACCACGGTTCCATTACACCACAGGCAATGCCATTGCATAGCAAGGATCTCATTCCTCTGCTTTCCAGCAGCATTTTCTTCGTACTCTTGCCAACGCAGTCTCCTTGAAGGCTAACAGGATTCTGCTAGCAGTCTCTTTGAGCCGCTTTAGGGTTTCACTAATACTCTCGCCCAAAGTTCTTTCATCTCTTGCCCACTGCTTGGTTTGAAAGCCATAGCCATATTTTTAGCATGTATTTTGTTGTTGTTGTTGTTGTTGTTGTTGTTGTTGTTGTTATGGCAACATTCTGCTTCTAGGTACAAAAGTCTGTATCAGTTATCTGTTGCCACTTGACAAATAACCCCAAAGTACAGAGGCTTAAAAACTATTATAAACCTTTACTATGTCACAATTTTTATGAATTTGGAAATCAGGAGTGACTTAGCTGAATGATGCTGGCCTAAGGGTTCTCTTGAGGTTGCAGTCAGGATGTCAGCTTGTTGCAGTGATCTGAGGGCTTGACTGTGGCTGGAGGATCTATTTCAAAGTTGCCACACTCAGGTGGCTGGTTAGTGTAGCTGGTTACTGGCAGGAAGCCTCCGCTCTTTACCACGCGGCCTGCTTGAGTGTTCTCATGACACGGCAGGTGACGTCCTTCAGAGTGAGCGATCCAAGAGAGAAAACGCAGTGCCTTTTTTGATCCAGCCTCAGAAGTGACACTCCATTATTTCTGCGATATCCTGTTGGCTATACAGATGAGCCATATTCAGCGTGGGAGGAGACAACCCAAGGCTGTGACTAGCAGGGAGGCAAGAATCATCAGGAATTCATCTTAGAGTCTGGCTACTACGTTCACCTTTCTGTGCCACTGAGTAGTAATAAAGGTTGAAATTTCAGCTCCCTGGGACCCATGTATTAGCAATCACTTCTTAAAAACACGTAAGAGTCGAGACAAACTGTGTATCCAGAGGCAATCACTTGCTACTCATGTTAGCTGTGTGGGTTTTTTTTTTAATTTTTAGATGTCTAAATAACATGTCTATAATGCTCCCTTGATTTTTTATTTTTAATTATCTATTGATTGCAACTAAGGAAAATGAATATTTAGCTCCTCCATAATCCCCCTCCCCAGCATCATCTGAATATCCGTACTTAATTTTGATTAGTTTTTAAAATTCAGTCTTTATCATACGACCACACAAATACAAATCATGGCAATCAGGTAGTATTTTATGCTTCCTGTTACTTTCTTTGACTTATTTTTATATTGTACCTTAGAGTTAATTATTGTGTTTTTTTTCTTGTTTAGTTTTCTTTCATTCTAACAATAATTGATCTCCAAATTCTTCCCCTTGTTTAAATTCTTCTTATTTCAAACACACTAGGCATTTCATCAACACCACCTGTAGCTTGACTACAACTTCATGAGAGACCCTGAGCCCAAGCCACCCAACTGGGCTGCTTCTGGATTTATGACCATCAAAAACCGTGTCAACCTGTAAACGTTTATTGGCATGTCCTGCTAAGTTTAGGATTGGTTTGTCATGTGGCAATAGTTAACTAATACAAGAAGTGTTGTTTTTCACTTCTCCCTCTTTTTTTTTCCCCCTTTGACGACTTAACAGGATCATCTCTTCTAATGTCTGGAATTTCATGATAATATGCCCTCTGTGGATATTATTGGGAATTTTACAAAGTTTCCACCTCCCTGTAAAATCTGTTTCCTCCACTTTTCTTCCTTTCCCTCTTCCTTTCTGAGTAAAGGTTTTCCTCATAATCTGGTGGTCCCTTCCTGTCTGCTCTTAGTTTAGAGGAGACGCTAAACGGGTCGTCGGGGGTTCTGAGCACATCGGGGTGGCTTGTTGACTGTGGGCCTCTTTGTAAGGTAATCTGGCTGAGCTGTTTCATTGGAGAATCCACGTCAGTATCTCCAGCTCTTACTTGTTGGGCTGGTTCATTCCCCAGGGGAACTGTCGGTCTCATACCTTGGGTATAATCATTCTGTCTTCTGGTCTGCACTGAAACCCTGATTTGACCACTTACTAATCATGTGATCTTGGTACAATAACCTCTCTGAGCCTTGATATCCTCATATGTAAGATGCAGGATAGTATGAATCTCCCTCTACCTAACAGTTGCATTTTTGTGAGGATCATGAGTTAATAGACATAAAGTACTTAGAACAGTACCTGCCACAAAATGAACACAAAACAGGTATTGGATGGTATCATCATCATCCTTGTCATCCTATCCTCAGTAGATCTGGGTTAAGGAAGAAGCTGGGGATCACAGCATTTAATATATCAGCCAAATTACTCCCATTATCTCCAGTAAGGTATCTCTGTCTTCAACTGCTTGGTGGCCCCCAGTCCGGAGGCTCACTGTATTAGCCTTTTCAGAGAACGGATCTGTAGTGTTCAGCCTGTGTGGGCGAGGGGCAGTCAATTGACTGTGTAGATGGGGGAAGGGGTCTAGACCTTAAGTTAGTCTTCTGTTCACAGCACTGACATCTCTGTAACTCCCAGGGGGTCTGCTGTTCTCCATCAGGCTGTCCCTGACTTACTCCTCTGCTGGCTTTGGGCTCTGATTTCTTAGGCCTGCTTGTCTTTCTGCTTCAAGCTTCTAAAATTTTGGTTTTTGTGACTTTTTCGATTTTTCCTTTGTCTTGTGAATCTGTTTTTTATTTATTTTTTTATCTTTTCAAACGTCTCTTTATTTTTGAAAGAAAGAGAGAGAAAAACAGTGCAAGCAGGGGAGGGGCAGAGAGAGGGAGACACAGAACTACCATGTTAACTGGGGGTTGGGAGAGACAGGATGACAATTCACTCTGCCTCTAACTGAAAGTCTGAAATAGGCTTATTAAAGAAGTATTTTCAAAAGCAATAAAAAATTAAGTGAATGTCATACTTATTTTGGATTTCTTGGCACTGTGGAAGAGAGCAGATGTGTGAGCAAACCATAATGGTGGGGGTGATGTTCACAACTGTATTCGCATGCGGGCAGATGTCTCCATTGCTCTGATTCACAGAACTCCTTGCACTTGGAATTATTCACCATCTGTCTCCTGTTACATTGTAAGCTCCATGCGGGCAGGTGTCTTCATGGTGTATTGTTATAGGATTTGGAACTTCAAAAATAACAAGGATCGTCATCGTTATCATCACCCTCAGGGTAGCAGAAGCAGTAGTCGTAATAAAAACACAACTAAGTTCACCAAGTATCTACCACCGGCTAGGTGCTATTGTAAGCTCTTTGTATACAGTGACCCACTGATTACTCATAGTGCCTTTGAAGTAGCTAATATCATAACCTCCACAGATGAGGAAATCGAGGCTCAGAGACACTTGCTCACTTGCCCATGGCCTGTAGTTAGCAAGGGGAAGAGGCACGATTTGAAATTCCCAGAGGCTGCCTTCTAAGCACAATGCTGTTCTGTTTGTTGTTGAATAACTAAAGGTAGAGTCCTTCAAACAGAACAGCTTTATCTGGGGGAAAAACAAATATGGCTCCACGCTAATGGTTGCTTCATCCGTTTCATAAGTTTGTAGGCTACCCTATGTTAAAAGCATAATTTATTTGAGATACAAAGTGGTTTCCTGCTGAACTTTAGAATGCAGGTGAGGATATAGTAAAATGAAATGCATTTAAAATATTAATAGACCAAACGTAATTAAATAGCCCAAGTGGTAATTACAATTGAAAACAAGATTTCCTTTGATAAAGCTTTGTTACTAGCCAAGAATTAATAACAAGGGGGGCAGTGGGTCCATGTGGGACTCCTTCTGTTTGGAGAAGGGGAAACCCCATTAACTTGTTTTCTTTCTCTTGAGAATGATTACAGAATTGTTTTGAACACTGCCCAAATCTCAAACCCAGTCGTAATCTATGCAATGAGCATGATCTATAAATAGACTTTACAGTTCTTATGGGTGAACTTGGTTCTTGTACAGTCCTTGAAACTTGGCCCAGGGCTCGGCGCTGTGCAGAAACTTAATAAATATTTGTTGATGCATTGGTACATTGCTGAATTGACCTCCGCTTGGTCCCTTACTGAGGCTGCTCCATTAAATTATAATGATTTATGGGGAGAAGGCATGTCGCAAAGCACGTGATGTCAGCATTTGTGCCCTCAGATGGACATAGACAGCGTAAGCTTTTTCTCTGCCCGAGCCTACCTTCTAGGGGCCATGGATTCCCTCTCAAAATAAAGGAGGGAGACTCAGTGTTGGGACCGTTTCACTTCTGAGGATGTTCATTTTGGGTTTTTGGAAATAGCTCTGGCTGAAATAAAGTACGGAGGAGGCAAGTTGCAGATTCCTTTCCCATGACGTTGCTCTTCCTATGAGGTAGTTCGATTCAAGCATAATTGTATGTCAGATCAGGGCAAAGCGATCATAGTTTTTCCTCTTAACAATTTTCTGTCTTGATGCTATCTTTGCAGTTTTGAAATTTGTCATTGAATACCCAGGACTAGAAATTACGTGTCACATTTACATAGCTGGCTTTATGTATTCCCGACAGTCTCGGAACGTGTCCTTCAGTTTGAAAACACTCCACCTCTCCGGCACACGGGGAGGCTCATGTTCCTCAGCAGACCCCCATCTCCTTGTCATGCCGTGCTTAGGTCAGATATGGCACGGGAAGATGGTCCTTCCCACTGGAAAACCAGTTTCTGATTCGTTCAGCCCTACCCCAACACCCACCTCAGCGCCATGCTTCCCTCCTTAAAAGCAGGGATCGGAAGGATCTATTTAACATGCGGTTTGCTTCTCTAGGTCCTTACTCTGCATCGGCATGGACCGCTGGCAAGAGGCCTCCTACCCATGGCTGCCCAGGTCTCTGGGACTTTCGCAATTGCATTTACATGCAGATTGCATCCTTGTCCTCCACAATGCTGCATCTGGCCTTGCATAATAAAATGTCAGCGGCCCCTTCCTATCAGCTGTGGACGTTGTGTTGCGTCCCAAAGCAGAGGAAGCTGCCCAGGATGCTTTCTCCTTGGATTCTTTCTGAAAAGAAAAGAACACTCTGCTGTTCCTCATAGCCTTGGACTTGGAGTGGTCCCTCTTGTGCTCCTTCTAGGAGCTGCCTAGAACCTTAGGTTTGACCGCCTTGCTCGTAACTTAACATCTCGGGGGGAGACCGGTGGCAGGGCTCTGTAAGTGGGCTGGCAAGCATTTGGTGCTGCCTAGAGTCATGTGGCTGCAGCCTGAGGTCTTAGCGGACGGTGACTGTTGTCTCGTTTTAGGCCATCAGTCACCTTCCAGCAGATGCGCTCCCAGTGGTAGAAGGAGCTGACGTCAGTGTGGAATGTGGGTAAGCCCAGGAAACGGATACTTAGCACCTAGAGTAAAACAATGCACAGGGTGCCCCTCACTTCCTAGTTTGAAGCAAGGTCATCTGGCTGAAGGTTCACGAGCTGGCCGAGGGTCTTGGAGCTGGATGAAACTGGAAGAGATACGAGTTCCACCTTTGATTGCCTCTGTTACCTTGGGACAGTCATGTCTCTGTCATCAGGTTCCTCATCTGTAAAATACGGGCCGTCAGACCCTCATCGTTTTTGTAAGAATTATAAAGATACACAAAGGAAGCCTGGCTCCTGGAACACCGCAGGTGTTCAATGAAGAATTGTGTTTTTACGTACCAAAGGAATTGGGCGCTATTATAAGTGTTACTGTGAGTGATAAAGTGTGTTATTATTACTGTAGAGGGTTTGGCAAGTAAATTCAGACTACCTTTAAATTGCAGTGAGCTCAACTTTTTAAGCCTTCCCAGCATTTTAGCCATATTTACTTAGGTACAGTTGGCCTGCTAATTACAAATACTATCTGTTATTAAAAGCCGACACTTTGGCTTTCTTCACTTACGTTTGATGTATTTCCAGTTTTACATACTTGGGAGCCTACTTGCTTTTTTCTTTAATTTAGTCTTTAAAAGGGATATTTTAGAGGCACCTGGGTGGCTCAGTGAGTTAAGCACCTGACTTCGGCTCAGGTCATGATCTCACACTTCGTGAGTTCGAGCCCCGCGCTGGGCTCTCTGCTGTGAGCACAGAACTAGCCTGGCATGCCCTATCCCTCTCTCTCGGCCCCTCCCCACTGTTTTTCTCTCTCTCTCTCTCTCTCACTTTAAAAAAGCGACAAAGGATATTTTATGGACTTAGCTAGAACATGAAGGGTAAGTGGCAGATTCTGTGAACCACCACATGGCCAGAGCGCACCCGGCACTGTGGGAGGTGACAACGATGTGCCAGGACTTAAGGTTGCAACCTCCAGGATTCTCAGACTCCACCATCAAAACGCAGTTCATGGAGAGCCAAGGAACTAGGACCCCTCCCCCCGAGTCAGGACAGGGCTGGAACGTTCTTCGAAAACTTGTGTTTTGTCATAACATTTCACGTGAATGTTGTACTCAATTCCGTATTTCATCCCTGCTTATTTTATCATAGAAAGAATGGTCAGCCTCTGTCCATCTTCCCAACCCCCGAAAGGGCCTGAGACAGAGCACAAGCCATGTGTAGTCCCACCGCAGGGGACCAGTAGTCTCACTTGAAAAGTGGGGCTAAGCTATTGCTCTAGACACAAAGGTGGAACCCGGGAATGTAGGAGAATGGAATGAGGCATGGCGGGCAGAGGGGGTGCTGGGGAAGGGAGTAAAGCGGGGAAAGATCTGGGCTGGGATCGGGGCATGGAAGGAATAGGGCAGCCAAACCTATGAGCCACAAAATCCACCTTTAGATACCTATCCGGTCTGAACGGCCCTGAGCCGTCAAATGAGGATGGCTTCTCAGCTTCTTTTCAGGAAATGAATTGGTTTCAGGAGTGAAGTCAGCCTCCCACGGATGGAGAACACGTTCCTTCAGGACCACAGCTACGATATTTCAATCTCCTATCACCATAAGGTTGACGTGTCCTTGGTTCCACTTCCTCCTCCTCTATCCAGAGTCCATTCTCTCACTGTGGTCTTTACCTGGACAATGACATTCAAATGAAAATCGGTGCGTTTTTGCCCAGGCAAGTCTTCTGGCTACATGATTTTGTCATAATCCATTTCTCACAGGGCGACTTTATTGTAATTCATTCCCGTGCAGCTTCCATTAGGTTGAAGTGGAGTTGGCCGCGGTTACGCTGGGAGGCAGCCCATAAAGAGAGAGGGAGCACCTTTTGAATACCAGTGGCACAACGTGCAGATAGGTCGCGGCTAGCTGTGACGGCGGCGGTGTGACGGGGAGTTCTTTTGCTCCAGGTGGAGATCGCGGGGCCCATGGAGGGAGACAGGAAAGTGAAAGCACCTGTTGTCTTTGTGCAAATTGACACTTGTCCGCTGTTTGCTTGCATGAGAATGTTCTGGGCAAGGTTCCAGTGAAGGTTGCCTTTTGTGCTGATTCTGAAGGAAATGGATGAGATTGGCAGGCACGCAGCTTTCTCATTGCCGTGGTGGATGTGGATGGTGTCAGTTACGGGCCACAGGACTGTGTTGCTTGAAAACCGAACTCTTGGGATCCCAGGGCACTCACTTCATAGACTTAATGTAGCAATAGATTGTTGTAGCCTTTGACCCAGGTAGATGTGTCCATTCAGTGCAGGGGGGAGAGCCAGAGGGCCATGGAGCCTTTCACAGAGGGTAGTTTTATGGCCGTGGCCAAGTTACTAAAACTGTTGAGCCTTAGTTTCCCCAGTAGAAGGATGGAGCCAGTAGGGCTAAAGCATGAGTCGTAGGGGATGAAATGTGATGATACATCCCAAGTGCCCAGCACGGTGCCCAGACATTCAGT
This sequence comes from Herpailurus yagouaroundi, assembly GCF_014898765.1. NCBI lineage: Eukaryota > Metazoa > Chordata > Mammalia > Carnivora > Felidae > Herpailurus > Herpailurus yagouaroundi. The sequence continues at coordinate 10,143,461 of NW_024412388.1, forward strand.
AAGTGCTTAAGAAATAGCAGCTGCCAAGATGGGTCCTGGTGGTGTTTCTGTTGTTACCGCCACCTTCCTCTGAGCGAGGCATGGAAAAAGCCAACCTGAAAAAATATCACGGTTCCTGTGCAGCCTTGAGAAATAAAAGTCAAACGGTGTAAGTAGTACAAAGAACTTCAGATGTGGAACTTGTATTAAGTAGATTCTCTTGGTACCGAAAACGGTATGAGCCAGCTTAAGGAAAAAGAGGGGATTTATCATGCAGGGTGAGGGCAGGAGGCAGCTTGGTCTCAGACGGACTGAAGCCAAAGATAGGAGGGGGGGCAAGGCTGGATGCTGCTGTGTGCTGCTCTGTGGGTCCTGGCCATTTCGTTCTCCCTTCCTTCTCTTCTTTGCTTCTCTAGCTGCCTTTCCTTCCAGCTGTACAGTAGACCATGGCCGTCCGTTCAAACAATGTTCCCACGTTGCATGCCTCAGCCTCTGTTTCAGAACGCTGGACAGTGTTGGTCAGGCCCAGTTGTCTGGGAGAGAAATGAAAAGGGTGTCATGGTGGACAGGCAAACGCAGGGCTGTGAAAACGGGTGGGGGTTGATTCCCAGCGAGCCTCTGATGCTTTGAGAGCTGCCCTCTGCAGCAGGTGTGTTCTGAGCTCATGGGATTTATGCAGTGGCCATCATGGACTACTGTACTACTAATCATGGTGATGGTAGCTGAGTAGTATCACTGAATACTAACTAAATACTAACTCTAGGCCAGGCACTGTTCTAAGACCTTATTTGCATGAATTACTTTAAGCTTCGTTACTGTGAAGCAGACATGGCTTTATCTCCATGTGAGAGATAAGACAAGTGATACCCAGAGATGTAAAGTCACCTCCCCAATTGTGTACAGCTAGTAACAGATGGAGGCAGGATTGTAACTCAGGATGTCTGACTCCAAAGCCCATGCCTCTTTTTTTTTTTTTTTCATTTTTTAAATATTTATTTATTTTTGAGAGACAGAGAGACAGAACACAAATGGGGGAGGGACAGAGAGAGAGGGAGATGCAGATTCTTCAGCAGGCTCCAGGCTCTGAGCTGTCAGCACAGAGCCTGATGCGGGATTTGAACCCAGGAACTGCAAGATCATGACCTGAGGTGAAGTCGGATGCTTAACCGACGGAGCCACCCAGGTGCCCCCAAAGCCTATGCCTCTTAAAAGGTTTCCCCCTTCAATGGGAAGCAGGCTGGACCTCCTCCAAGCTTCTCTCTGGCCATGGTTTTGGGTTTCTAAGACCCTGATCATATTTATCTTCCAGGGTGTGGCCTGAACCATGCTCCCTCTCCAGGAGTCCCTCCTACCCCCCATCGACCTGTAGCCCATTGGTTCTCAAGCCCAATGGGCTCCAGCAGGGCCCGATTCGGTCACCGCCTTGCCTGACTTGTCCACACCACTGCACACATCGTCACCCTTCTTGCCATCACTTCTACTGCGATAGTGTCACCCACAACATAACCCCAGGTCTCCTGCAACTATATCCCTTTAAAGAAGCTGGTGGTGGTGCTGGGGCGCCTGGGTGGCACAGTCGGTTAAGCGTCCGACTTCAGCCAGGTCACGATCTAGCGGTCCATGAGTTCGAGCCCTGTGTCGGGCTCTGGGCTGATGGCTCGGAGCCTGGAGCCTGTTTCCGATTCTGTGTCTCCCTCTCTCTCTGCCCCTCCCCCGTTCATGCTCTGTCTCTCTCTGTCCCAAAAATAAATAAACGTTGAAAAAAAAATTTAAAGAAGCTGGTGGTAGATTCATCACCAGCATGTAGACTCTTTGGTCCTAAGAGTTTATTTTGTTGCTTACTTTTAAACCTGACTAGTTACGGAACATATGTCTCTTTCATTGGTGCCAACATAACATGTTGGATCCTACCTGTGTTTCACTGTAAGACAAACCCCAGTTTCACGGGCAACACTGTCATCCTTACATGTTCCAGTATCGAATTTTTATTTTTAGGTGTGTGACCTTGAGCTGGTTGCCCAACCTTTTTTAAAGAAAAATGTGGTAAAATATACGTAAAATTTACGATGTCACCATTATGAAGAGCACAACTCCGTGGAATCTGGTGCACATGCAATGTTGTGTGACCCTCACCACCATCTAGTACCAGAATATTTTCATCACCACAGAACAAAACCCCATCACTCCCTCCTCCATCCCCGCAGCCCCCGGCAACCACGGATCTGCTTTCGCTTTCTGTAGGTTTGCCTCTTCTGGACGTTTCTTATTAACGGAATCACTCAACATGTAGCTTTTTGTGGCGTCTTTCATTTGGTCTGTTTTCTGAGGTCCATCCATGTTATAGCATGTATAACACATGTAGCAAGTGATTGCATGGACTCCGTTCCTTTTTGTGGCCGAATAGTATTCTGTTGTACAGACACCACGTTTTGTTTATCTGTTCATCAGCGGGTGGGCATGTGGGCTGTTTGTACCTTTGGCTGTTTGGTTAGTGCTGCTGTGGACGCTCACGGACAGACGTTTGCTTGGACGCCCGTTTTCAGTTCTTTTGTTTATACACCTAAGAGTAGACTTGCTGGTTCACAGGGAAATCCTTTAAGTTACTGAGATCCTTTAGCTTTCTGAGTTGAACTTATTGAGAAACTGACAAACTGTTTCCCACAGTAGCTGCGCCATTTTACATTCCCGCCAGCCATGGATGAGGGTTTCAATTCTCCACATCCTCTCCTCCAGCGTCAACGTTTGACTTGCAGAGTGAGTTTTATTATAACAACGGGAGAAAAGATACCTGAATTATTTAGGCTTTATTTATTTAATGAGGCCATCTTAAAGCAAGAACTGGAAACTTGTGGGCATTTTAATGCAAAATACATCATAGAATTTGAGATACACGAAAAGCAAAGGTTCTTGAACATGTAGGGATAAATTTGATCATTAGTTCATATCTATGGACCATGTAAATGACAAGATCGTAAAATCCATGGACCCTCTTGTGGTGAGGCTGTGCTCCATGATATGATTCATTTGGTATGTTTTTCTATAAAAATGTACAGGAGCCCATCTCAGTGACATCTGGACTCGCCTGCATAAAATGAGCGTTTAGGGTCATATTATTATTATTTCATGTTCTATACTTCATCTGATCTATAAAAAGAGAGGCACAGTACAGTAAGCTGTTATTTCTCTTCTAAAAACATGAAGAAATTTTATGTGTCCCTTCTATTTTTGCTAATGACACAAAATGTTGAGACTTGTTATTTTTTTCTTCCGCCAGCCCATGAATGTGCCATCCTTACCTGAAACCTAAATAAATACTCATTAATGTACAGTGCAGTTCAAATGAACACTTTGTATAAATAATCCTGCTATAGAAATACGTGTTTCTTCAAATCTGTAGACCAGAATAACATGCAATAAATTTAACATCATTTCACATTCAGAGCCACCAACCAAATAAACTGGTTTTATGACTCAATTTCCTAAACTCAGGTAGGTAAGAAAGCATATATATGGCTCTGCATTCCATAATCCATCATACATTTTAAGAACAGTATTAGTTGGTTGAGATTTTTATATGACAAATGGAGCAGAACAGACATAGTACCTGATGCTAGGGTGCTGGGGTGGCACATGGAGCACGATGGGATGAAGTTGCCTTTTTCTTTCATGGATCCTTTTTTATTTTGGACAAATGTTTGTTTGATTAAGTGCCACCATGCGCCAGGTGCTGTGCTTAGAGCTGGGTGTATAGTGAATCAACACCGTTGCTGGCTTCGTGGAGCCTACAATTTAGTGACCGACGTTCTGGTTATCTATTGTTGTATAACGAACCATCCCCACACTGAATGGTACAAATCAATACCTCATTATGCTCACAGTTTCATGGGCCAGGAATTTGGATATGGTGTAGGGGAGTAGTTCAGAGTGACAGGGGCCATATTTTGGGTGACTTGAATGGTAGAGATGGCTGGTACCATGTGTCTAAAGCATCAGTTATGGTGGATGGCTAGATTCCTTGGTTCTTCTCTATGTTGCGTCCTCTAGGATTGGAATATTCAAGGTGGCTTCTTTATTCAGATATCTGGACCCCGGCCTGGCTAGCTGCTCAGAAGAACTTAAGCACCTGTTCATGCCCATACAGAACTGGCTGGTCATCTTTCTTTCTCCAGTGGTGTATATGTGCAGGCTTCTTTAAAGCATGGTGGTCTCATGGTGGGCTTACATGGCAGACAGCTTCTCCCAAAGCAAGTGTTCCAAAGTCATGAGCAGGAGCTCCAGGACCTCTTATGATCTAGACTTAGAAATCCCAGAATGTCACTTCCACCCCTCACTCATGGTGAACCATGTCACTAAAGTCAGCCAGACTCATGGGAGTGGATTTATTCTCTACCTGTCAATGGGAGGAGTAACAAATGTCAAGATCATTTTAATCTGCCACATAGGAAGGCAGGCATTTAAAAAAATAATCACATAAATAATGATTGCAATAGAAAAAAGCGCAGCCTTCTTCATGGTAATCCGGACTTCTTGACTGCCAGTGACAGAAAATCAACCCAGATGGGCTAATGAAAAGAAGAGAATCTGCTGACCCACCTCACTGAGAAGCCTGTGGCTGAATCCCAGTGCTGTAACGATACGGTCAGGAATCTCTGTTCCCCTATGTCAGCGATAATTGTTTGCTCAGGTGATTTTACTCTCGGGTGGAGGTGGGGGGGGCCTCAAATGATAAGTACAAAGGCTGCCAGCTGCTTCATACTTTTATCAGTTTAGCAATTGCAACCAAAAAAAAAAAAAAAAAAAAGAGAGAAGCTACCTCTTTCTCAATGGTTCTAGCAAATGGTTTTGGGGTTAAATCTGATTGGCCACTTATAGGTCACATGCCTCCTCCTAAGCCAATCAGTTGCCAGGGAAATGAAAAGCTTGGATTGGCCGGGTTTGACTGTGTGTCTATCTCAGGGATCTCAGAATAGGATCAGCCCTACATGAACTACAAGTGGGGGGCGAGTGTGTCCACAAAAGGAGAGACAGTTTCTTTTAGGAGAAGACAACAGAAATAGATGCTCACCAGACAAATACACAAAATACCCATTACGCAAGCCTAAAAACACAGGATGGCCTGCCGTGAAGATTAGGTCTACACATAGACGCAAGGGGGTAAGCTATTCCTCCCTGCTGCCCTAGCCTCCAGTCAGTCAACTTGCAGTTATTAAGTTTTCAATGTGTACGAAGTGCCAGACAAGTTGTAACTGGGATCACAAAATGAATAGACAAGCGGGGGCCGTAGGGGTTCCAGGGATCTGGGGGCTCATCAAGGAAAAAGAGATGGCCACTAGGTGGCAGTAGCAAACACAGGCTCTCTTGGGTGAGGCTTTGACAGGTTTGGGGTTCCAGGAAGTCCCTCGCAGCAGCAGGAGACCTTCCAGAAGTAAGTGCAGGAGAGGAGGGCAAGGGAGCTGCCAGGGGAGAGGAGAATTCTCGAGGGGACTTCTGCATCTAGGTGACGTCCCGGAGCAGCACCGTGGGGATTCTGTGGGTCAGAGAGCAGGTGGCTTAAGAGGCTTTGTGCTACGGGCTTGTCTTATCTGTGGCTAGCAGACATTAGGTGCAGTTTTGTAGGGCATGCAAAGCAGATGGGCTCTAAATAGCTAAAAATCTGCTTATTTGGGCTATATTTAAAACAAGTGGATGTGTAAAAATTTGAGTTTGGCACCTGCTGGGTTTTGAGTTAATGGGTCTCAGCCTGCAGTGAAGAAATAAACCACCCAGGCCAGGCCAATATGCAGACATCATCTTGGCTGATTTATATTACAAGGAGTTACTAATTATCCTCAATTATAAACATAGTAACTAGTTAACGTCAGCAAGTTAAAGGCTTGAGGTATAAACTGTGGGATGAGCATCATAATAGCTAAAGTCTTGTACGTACTCATCACGCGACAGACGCCGAGCTGCGTGCTTTGTGCAGACTGTCTTATTTAATTCACAGACAGCTCTAGGAAGTAGTTCCTGTTACTGTCCCCATTTACAGATGGGAACACTGAGGGGTCAAGTCAGTCATTCAGGGTCATACAGGTGGAGGGGCAGACAAGGTTGAGACCCAGGCAGACTAGCTTCAGAGCCCACACTCTCAAGCATCTTCAGGGAACTGGGTAACCTTCCTGGCCTACGTCTTCACCTGTAAAAGTAGTGAGGATTACCAGGTGATGCTCCGTGGTCAGCCTGTCACTGTCCTTCTAGGCTTGCTCTGGGTGGTGTCCCAGGTGGAAATACATCAGTGTGAGATCCTTGGCTGTGTCCTCCTGGAAGTGGTGAGAATGGATAAAGGGAGACCAAGGGACCAGACCGGCAGCTGGTTAGCTCAAGAAGAGCGATAGGCGTGGGGTGGAGCGTCAGGTGGAGGCGGTCTCATGTAGGGATTGTGCGCACAGGCTCTGCCTAGGCATGAATCCGCCTCCCTCACCAACTAGGTGCGTAATCTTGGGTGAGTCACATCATCTGAGTGTCTTCCTTGGTAAAATAGTAGCTAGAACAATGGCACTCACGTCAGTAGAGTTGCGATTAAATCAGACAGTGCCCCTTAAACATGAAGCCCAGTGCTTGCCAAATAGAGTTGCCCATAGATGTTTGCTGTAATATTTTTACTACTACTAAGTATTCTTTTTTTTTAAGGTTTATTTATTTATTTTGAGAGAAAGAGAGACAGAGGGGGAGGGGCAGAGAGAGAGGGAGAGAGAGAATCCCAACAGGCTCCACGTTGTCGGCGCAGAGCCTGACGCGGGGCTCGAACTCACGAACCACAAGACCATGTCCTGAGCCGAAATCAAGAGTGGGACACCTTAACCGACTGAGCCAGCCCAGCACCCCACTACTAATTTTTCTTATCGGTGTAGCAACTGTGTGATGGAGAGAAGACGTTCGATAGGTAGGGAAGCATCTGAGAAGGGCTTCAAATCCTAGCCATTTTTAGTACACGAAATGTTTACTGTGTACCAGGCATCCTGCCATCTGCTTGTTTTACATTTGCTGAAAAGAAAAAAAAAAAGTCTAGACGTGTTCCCTGCCTTTACTTTCATTGTGCCCCACTCAGCAGCAGTCGCTGTTATAAAACCCCACTTGTGGTATTGTCTGCAATGACGTTATTCTTTCTGGATCCAAAGTGTGGTGTCCTGGCAACATCATGAGAGCAGCCATTGGAGAATTATGGCCTTGGGTCTCATCTCTGTTGCGTAAACCTCTCTGAGCTTCAGATTCCCCATCCATAATGGATCTTTAACAATAACAGCAGCAAACGTTTATTAGGAACTTACAATATGTCAGGCACTGTGGGGTATACAATAACTTGTTCAAATTCACCTACTTAGTAAATGTCAGAGCTGGGTATGATTCGGGCTTCTGACCCTGGGTCCACATTATTAGTGACTCATCACTCTGCACAAAGGTTTTAAAAGCCCCTGACATATGATAGGTGCTCAATAAACTGTAATTGTTGTCATTATTATTATTATTATTATTATTATTATTATTATTATAGCTAGTAAGAGGGGCAGGCAGGATTGAGACCCAAGCCAACTGGTTTTAGAACCTGTACTCTCAGGGCACCTGGGTGGCTCAGTGGGTTAAGCATCTGACTTCAGCTCAGGTCTTGATCTCACGGTTTGTGAGTTTGAGCCCTGCATCAGGCTCTGAGCTAACAGCTCAGAGCCTGGAGCCTTCTTTGAATTCTGTTGTCTTCCTACCTCTCTGCCCCTCTCCTGCTTGCATTCTGTCTTACTCTCTGTCTCAGAAAAAAAGTTAATAAAAACATTTAAAATTTTATATATAAAAAAAAGAATCTGTACTCTCGAACCAGTTGTATTTATTCACTCAGTAAACAATCCCTGAGTGTCTTTTCTTTGCTGAACACCATCAGTAACTAGTGAACAAGATTCTATTCTTGCCTTCAAAGGAGTCACCCTCTAGTCCAGAGACTATGAGACCGCATTCACTAGGCTATGCTCCAGTAACTAATAACCCCCCAATACTGGTGCTTTCCAGTAGCAAAAGTTTGCCTTTCCTTCACATGTTTTCTTCATTCTGGGATCCGAGCTGTACTTACAGCAAAGGGGGAAGAATAATAGGGGAACCATAAAATTGCTCTTAAAGTCTGCTTGGATATGGCAATAGTTTGTGTCTACTTGTGGCTAAAGCAAGTCACTTGGAAAAACCTGGTATTATTTAAGGCAGGAAGTATGTTTCTCCACCAAGGAGAGTCACTAGGGAGGGTTCTGTAGGAATAGGTTCAGAGAGGAGCAGTTTGGGAACTAATAATTAAATCTATCACAGTTGGCTTTTTAAGCAATTGTGATACGATATGGTAGGTTCTTTAATGGAAGTGTCTATTCTTTGAGCAGAGGAGGGAGTGCTGACTTCTTTCAATTTGTCTTTTGAATTTAGAACAAAGTGAAGTTTAGAGCATATTTTAGAGCCTCAGTTTTCTGGAACAAGAATAGAGAGAGCTATAATAGATGCATTGAGAACCCAAAATTCACTAGCCTAGTTGGAGTAGAAAGCATTGATAGTAATTTCTCCTTTCCAAGAAGTGATGTAAGGAGTTTTGTTGATAGCCATGTCTGCATGTCTATAAGCAAGGGGCTTGGGAACTAGGGTATCCTTGGAATGACTTAGGGAGGTGGTCTTGTTTTTGAGAACCTTATGTCCTTGTATTGGGAGGTAAGGGGGAAGGAAGGCAGAATGGTGGTGGAAAACATGGCATGAATCATGCAGAGATTGGCCCTAGACTCTGGGTACGTTATTTGAATGCCTACTCAGTTGCTTTCCTTACCTGTGTCCCAACTTTCCCGTTTGTAAAAAATGTACAGTGTTTAAAAATTTACCCAAAAAACCATTTATTGCTGTTTTTAACTTTCTACCATGGAACTCACCTTAGATCTGGAGCCCACATTTCCACCGATGGTAACTCAGTCACCTCTCATTGAAAACTTAGTATCTTTTCTGGAGAGAGATCAGTTAAATTCAGATTGCTGTCTTTACCCTTTTTCCCTTCTTTTTGGGTTCTCAGGAGGCTTATGTATTTTCCTGTCTTGGGCATGTCTATTTGCTCTATGAATCTCCCTCTGGACACTTCAGGACTCAATGGAAATGTCTTCATCCCCAGGGATGCTAGAAAAGACTGTAGGTTGGCCAATGATGGTGGTAAGGCAGTAATGCTATCTCAGATCCTCAATGACTTAAAAGGCCATATGGTTATCATTTCTACTCTAATACTGGGTGCCTCATATTGGCATGTACAATGAAAGAATGCCCCACCCAACTGCCCAAGGCAGGATGTAAGACATTAAGAAGTCACTTTGGCTTTCAGATCACCAAATCTACCTGGGTGTTTCTACTCATCTCCTTTGGAGAACGAAGATTCAGGGGAGGCAGGGATCAGGCCCGATACTTTCTTGTTCATCTCTGTTTCGGCCAAGTTCCTCCCCCAGCCCAGGACAGGATTTGAGAGTCTTCCTGTGCAGTGAGGAACTGCTGTGACATCATATCCTGTATTCTTCCTACTATGTGGCTTATAGTTGCGACTCTATGCTGTGTTTTCCAAGTTTGATTCTCCCTAGTTCAAAACCACCATTTATTAATTGTTATTTATTGTTTAGTACTTACTGTAGGATTTACACTATGCATATCTAACAACACTGTCCACCTTCAGATAATATAGCACTTTATGTATTTGTGAACATTCTTATTCTTGGTACTGTTGTATGGTTTACTTTTTTTACATATGTTATCAACCCCACAATACATTATTGCTTTGCCTTAAACCATCTATTATCTTTTAAAATAATTAAAAGATGAGAAAGAAAATGTCTTTGTTATATGTCGCTCCTTTCAAGTATTCTGGTGGTTTTTTTTTTTTTTCATTTTTGTAAATACAAGTTTCCATCTAATGCTGTTTTCCTTCTGACTAAAGAAATTCCTTTCACATTTCTTTTAATGAAAGTCTACTGGTGATAAGTTCTCTCAATTTTTATCTAAAAAAAAGTCTTTATCTCACCTTCATTACTGAAAGATATTGTAGGTTATACAATTCTAGGTTGACAAGTATCTTTTTTCTTTTGGTATTTTAAAGATGCAAAGATTATCTTTTGGTTTTCAGAGATTCATGTGACAAGTCTGACACCTTTCTTACCTTTGTCCCTCTGAATGCAACCTGCCTTTTTTCTCTAGCTGGTCTTAAGATTTTCTCACTCTGTGTGTGTGTGTGTGTGTGTGTGTGTGTGTAGCAATTTGATTATACTATGCCTTGGTACAGTTTTCTTTGTGTTTATCCTATTTGGGGTTTCCTGAGATTCTTAGATTTGTATGTTTATAATTTTATCAAATTTGGAAAACATTGTGTCCGTTATTTCCTCAAATATTATTTTTGTCCCTGCCCCCACCCTACCCCCAGACTCCAAGTATGTGCATGTCAGGCAGCTTCATATTGTCAGAGAGGCTCTATCTGTTCATTCCAGAGAGCTTTATTACCCTAATTTCAAGTTCACTGGCCTTTTCTTCTGCATTGCTTAATCTGCCATTAATCTCATTCAGTAAAATTTCATTTCAGATATTGTAGTTTTCATTCCTAGAAGCTCCATTTGGTTCTGATTTAAATATCCTATTTTTCTCCTCATTATAATCATGCTTTATTTCACAACCTCGGACATGCAAAACGTATCCATAAAAGCTGTTTTAATAGCCATGTTTGCTAATACTATCACTTGTTATTTCTGGGTCTGTTTCTATATACTGATTTTTCTCCAGGATATGAGTCATACTTTCTTGCTTCTTTACATGTCTGGTAATTTTTTATTGAATTCTGAGCTATATGAATTTTGCATTTCTTGGGTGCTAGATTTTGTCGTACTTCTATACAAAAAAGAATGCTCCATTTTTTTTTTTTTTTCTTTCTGGCAGGTATTTTAGTTACTTGCAGATCAGTTCAATTCTTTCAGGGCTTACTTTTAAACTATTTCTGGGGGTGCCTGGGTGGCGCAGTCGGTTAAGCGTCCGACTTCAGCCAGGTCACGATCTCGCGGTCCGGGAGTTCGAGCCCCGCGTCAGGCTCTGGGCTGATGGCTCAGAGCCTGGAGCCTGTTTCCGATTCTGTGTCTCCCTCTCTCTCTGCCCCTCCCCCGTTCATGCTCTGTCTCTCTCTGTCCCAAAAATAAATAAACATTGAAAAAAATAAATAAATAAACTATTTCTGGATAGGCCTAGAGTAGCCTTTATTCTATGGCTCATTTAGCTTCATTTCTAAAGCCCGATCCTTCTGGAGTCTGTGCCGAATGTGCCCTGAATTCCAGCAAAGGCCATCATCCACTTCGGCTGATGAGTACGTGAGCAATGTGTGTCCCTAGGAGATCTCATAGAATTGTTTGCCTTACAGCTGCCCAGACTGTAACTCTCCTCTCCTGGAACTGTTTCTTGCCAAGTCACGTAGGGTTTCATCCTACTCAGATACGGGATTGATATTCAGCCAACAACTCAAAGGGACCCCTTTACAGATTTCTAGAGATCTCCGTGCCTTCCTGTTCAGTTCTCTGTCTTGCAAACTGTAGCAAGAGTAGCCTTCCCAGCCTCTGCCTTCTCAACTCAGTGAGATCACCGGGCTGTCCTTGGGCTCCTGTTCCTCTGCTCAAGTCTGGACATTCCCCCTTTTATTTTCTTTCAGAATGCTTGGTGATGATAGGTCTCAACTTCCCCCCCCCACCCCCACTTTTCTCAAGAATCACCCCCTCTCGTGCTGTCTGTTGTTCAAAGCCTGGGAATATTTGTTTCTAAGATATTGTACAGTTTTCTAGTTAGTTGTGGCAAGAGGGTGATCTGAACTGTCATACTCCCTCCTAGTGAGGAGGAGCAGAAGTGCTCAGAGTTACTCTATCGTATACTAGTTTTTGATGATAACTTTCATCTTTAGAATTGTGGTTTTACAGTAGTTTTCCTGAGAACGCGTAGGAGTTACCTATTCTTGGTTGCAAAGGATAGATTTATCTGAAACTTATAGAAATTCTATAAGGAAAATTCTAACTCAAGGAAAAATAAGGACAATAATTCAATAATATTCATCGAGCGCCGTCTATTTGCTAGTCCCTGTCCTGGTTGTTGGGGATTTAATCATAAACAAAGATTTAAAAAAATCTGTGCTCTTACTGAGGGCACTGTAGAGAAGGTATAGAAAGAGGCAACAAGCATAATAAATAGGTGAAATCTGAAAATTTATAACAGGTCAGACGGCAAGCGCTATGTGAATTATAGAGAAATAATAATCCCCCCAGCACACGTGTGGCACTGATTGGAAAACATGGCCTTTGTCCCTTCATATACTTTAATGATAGATGCCATCTGCTTAGAGGTAAAGTTGCCAAGTATATTACCATAAATGTCAATCTACTCTAGGGCTGTCCCCTCGTGTCCTGTGAATCTCTGTAGTTTACACACACTTAACACAAAGTCATCTTCATGGAAATGTTTGCTGGCTTGTTTCTTTCCAGTTTTCTCAGCAGGACATTGGATGCTCCTTGAGGGTAGGCATTATGTCTGCCTTCGCCTATGATTATATCCCCAAGCACTCCATAGGTTTGGCATTGGGAGACTGCTCAGTAAATATTTGTTAGTTGTTAAACACATGTGAAGAGATTTTCGTGGATATACTGGTTTCTTGATACCTGCCCTGGTTGGACGTTATATGCATACTCCTACCTCTCTGCCTAAAAGTACGAGCCACTGGCGGCACTTAAAAATACACTGGGGCGCCTGGGTGGCTCAGTCGGTTGAGCATCCAGCTTCGGCTCAGGTCATGATCTCGCAGTTCGTGGGTTTGAGCCTCGCGTCGGGCTCTGTGCTGACAGCTCAGAGCCTGGAGCCTGCTTTGGATTCTGTGTCTCCCTCTCTCTCTGCCCCTCCCCTGCTCATGCTGTGTGTGTGTGTGTGTGTGTGTGTGTGTGTGTGTGTCAAAAAAAAACATTAAAAAAATAAATAAAAATAAAAGTATAAGCCAGCTTCTCTTTGGAAGTTACCTGTTATGATCACACTTTCCTTCTTTCTCTTTTTTTTCCATAGCTGTGCAATCATTGTACACCCTAAATGACCAGATATCCCATTTTATTGTCACCAAGTCAAAGGCACTGGAAGAGGACAAAGACCCCTTCCTACCCACTGAGAAGGAGACTCTGAAGAGTTCCATGATCCTGATGAGGCACCTCTTAATGGATGCTCAGGTACAGAGATTAACAGAGAAATTTATAGAGTCGGCGGTGTCCTTTTTTTGTTTTCTTTTTAGTAGAAGTGGGCAAAAATGTCTGACTACCATGCTTATTGAAAACTGCCTTTGTGATGGACGTCCATGTAGCAGAGATTCTGATCTATTGGGTATTGGATTTCTGATTAGGAATTATTTAGGATTTGGTATTAAAATAGCTTGGTTTTAAGTCAAAGTAATGGGGCTTAAAAATAATACATGTGTTGTTTCTGAGACTTTAACAGATCTCTCCTTAGCCTTGGAAAAGTGAAAATCCATTTACATACAGACTTGGCAGGCCTCAAAGCCGGGGAAGGCTTTGGAGTGGAGCAGCGCGTATCCCAAACAGCATCACCGAGCAGCTAATGAACGTTTTGGTACATTTGATGCACCCCCAGTAAGCGAATCGGCACTGTCGTTTCTTTTTTAATGCCCGCAGTGAATTAATTACAGAAGGCATTTAGCCCGTTGCATGCTTTTGTCGAGATGTTCTTCTTCAAGGTTTCTCCTTGTGTACTATTTTATTGAAATATTTAAAGGTAATCTGTCTATTCCTTCTGGCTTTGTTGGTGGGTCTCTCCAGATACGTTGCTAGGCAAACACCAGGTGGTTCGCTCGAGTTGATAGTTTTCTGTGTCAGTGAAGCCAAGCCGAACTAGATTTTATTGTCATTTCTACCTCTCCAGGATCTAGAAATGTTTCAGCCAATGTTCTTTGGTTTTGGTGATTTTGTATCCGTTTGCCCCGGAGCTTTCTTCCTGAGCTTGTTTTCCGTTCGACAGCCGCGAGGTCAGAACGGTGGGCGGTTTCCTGTGTTCCACTCGGTATCAGGTTTTGAACTGCAGTTCCTTTGGTTTTGTTTCTACCATGGTGGTGTTTTATGTTTTTTTTTTTTTTTTTTTTTTAAATCAATCCTGAAGCCTGTCTCTTGTACCAGTAGGACTTTAACTGGCAAGGCTTTTGTGCGTTTCTCACCTGTCAATGTTCGAAGCTGCCCCGTGGGGTTTTTGAGCCCCTATGTTGCGATGGCCCAAGGTATGCAAAGCCTTCCGTTTTTACTCATTGTTCTCCCTTCTCCCCTTCGTTATGAGCATCCCATTCGGTTTCTCCTCTCTTCCTCAGCCCGTCTGCCAGAAAAAAGGACAGATTCCGAAGCTCTAACAGCCAGTTGTAAAACTCGGGGGGAAAAAAGGGGAATTTAGAACCATTTACCAAATAAAAGAAAGCAAAGCGTTCCTGAAAGGACTAGCTTTCCCTCGTGCCTAGACCCAGTCCTACAACTAACACCCCCAGCCAAGGGAACTATCCACGTGAATCCCAGCAATACTGTGTGGAGTCTGGAGTTTGTAAAATCTCAGGGAGTA
>NW_024412388.1:10163073-10304495 GCF_014898765.1 Herpailurus yagouaroundi
GCCCGACGCGGGGCTCGAACTCACGGACCGCGAGATCGTGACCTGGCTGAAGTCGGACGCTCAACCGACTGCGCCACCCAGGCGCCCCTAGAGATACATGATTTTTAAGAAGACTCTTTAATGAGCATTTTTGGAAATGGAGCGAGTTTCCATTCATGTTTTGACATTGCTTCTTACCTCAATTGGAAAGACGAATGAATGTGCTTAGTTCATATTCTAAGCTCATCGATAACGGGAGGTCAACAGAATGTGAATTCTGTGTGCCTCCTTCCCTTCAGCTGCATTTTGTGATATTAATAGGTGTGCGGTAGGTTTGTGTATGGTAGGACGTAAGCTTCTCAAGAGCAGTAACCACATCCCTTAACTTGGTTGGTATAATAGCCTGCTCGCTTCCATACCCGGAGGACTCTTAATAGCATTAGATGATGATGAAATACTCTGACATCAGTTTGCGAGTTGAATGAAGTCAGGCACAAAGTATTCCAGAGAACCTGGAGGCTGCTTTCGAGAGCAACTGCTTAAAAGGCATAATCGATTCAAGTCACATCTGTCTTGGAAGCAATAAATCCTGCTTAGGAGAATGTCAAAGGCAAAAAGCATTGCTGGGCTATGAAATTCTACCTCTGAGGATTATAAAACAGTATGCACACAGCAAACACATCTCCCAAGTATAATAGGGGTGCCGGGTATGATTGGCAGGTCTGACAGTTCATTCTACAGAACGGAAGTGAGAAGGCAGGGGGAGCCCCCAAGGCCCCACAGTTACTTATTTATTCCCTAAATGTCCGTCTGAACATTGAGGGGGTGTCTGAAAGAGGCAGGGCTCCCCTGTTTACATTCCATTCCCCTTGTCGTCTGCGGGCCCCCCAAATTCAATGACATGTACCATTCAGACCGCATTTGAAACCTGACCTTGTGGCTTTTGTTCCTGGGAGCCAAACTGCCGACTCAGCCTCATGAGCTATTAGATTCATAACGCCGAAGAGGTAGTTCTTTCTGGTAGAGATTAATTCTTTTACTCATAGTGTGTGACTCCGCATGCTAAGAGGGGTTGATTACAGCCAACTAAATCTCCTGTTGGCATTCCTCTCTTTCTTCCCCCCAAAGACCTCGTATCATTATTTATTAAGGGGTGCGCGAGTGCTTGGGAAAACAAGAAGATCGCTTTGTTGCCACAGGGCCCTCTGCTGGAAGGCTGGGCGCTACAAGGTGGAGACGGTCCCTTCCCTGTGGGGTCTCCTTCTGCAGCCACAGCGGCTTAGAGGGGCCTGTGTTCTGTCGCCCAGGCCTGGCAGAGCGCGAGGCCCTTCTCCATGGACCCTGGCCTGGATTTGAAGGCAGGGCTTGCGTGCAGCAAGGCTGAGCCCCGGGTGCACCCCTCCCAGAGGTCCATCTCTAGGAACGAAGGAAGCAAGACTTTAAAAATAAAGATAAACTGGGGCGCCTGGGTGGCTCAGTCGGTTGAGCGTCCGACTTCGGCTCAGGTCATGATCTCCCGGTCCGTGAGTTCGAGCCCCGCGTCGGGCTCTGTGCTGATAGCTCAGAGCCTGGAGGCTGCTTCTGATTCTGTGTCTCCCTCTCTCTCTGCTCCTTCCCCGCTCATGCTCTGTCTCTCTCTCTCTCTCTCCTTCAAAAATAAATAAAAACATTAAAAAATTTTTAAAAATAAAAATAAACTGCCCAGCCATCGTCTCTAAGCCAGTGTGTGCTCCGGGCCTGGCAGAAGTCAAATGTTAGGTGGGAAATAAATGAAATCCACTTCATCCTCTGCCCGCCCCTTTCTCTGCTCTTTCCTCCTCTTCCCGTTTCCCTTTGCCTTCCTTCCCCTCCTTCCTCCACCCCTCGCCCAGCATCCACTCTTCCTCCCCTACCTTCTCCTTCATTTCTCTCTCCCCCGCCTCTTCTTCCCATTGGCAAACTAAGTCTTAGTTGAGAAGCGGAATGAGATTTCTCCCTTCCCTTCCTTCCCCTTTTCTTTCCTTTTCTCATCTGCCTTTCTTTCTCTTCTTTGTGTTCAGAGGTCTCGAAAGTGTATTTGGCAAAAGCCCATATTCCCCCTTACCCGGCACGAGGGGGCGGGGTGGTGACTGGCAGGAGGCAAGCCTGGTTCAGGAGACAGGAGGGGATCCTGCCAGCATCTGAGACTCAGAGTGATGGTTGTCTGGGTAGTGTGAATTTCTCTTCTAGAATGGTCTGGAAAACTCCTCTCCTCCGGTTGGTTATGCTTTCTCATTAATTTCTGGCAACATTGGGCCGATTTAACATGAGATGGTTGGCTGTTTGAGCTGCCCAGACACTTCACTCTCTAGACTGGCCTCGAATGGGGAAGTGTGGTTTGGGGTGGAGACTGCACCAGAGGAAAGCATGGCTCAGGCTGCTGACACATAGTTGGGGACGGATGGCTTGTCAGCTTGTTTTGGGAAGGAGACCTTGGAAATCAGGTAACTGATACACATTCATGGCAGCCATAACCCTGGAAGAGATTCTCTCCCTTTTCTAGCACGTTCCATCCCTCCATGTACTTTCTTTTTCTATTTTGTTTTTTAAATTTTTTTTTTTTTCAACGTTTATTTATTTTTTTGGGACAGAGAGAGACAGAGCATGAACGGGGGAGGGGCAGAGAGAGAGGGAGACACAGAATCGGAAACAGGCTCCAGGCTCTGAGCCATCAGCCCAGAGCCTGACGCGGGGCTCGAACTCACGGACCGCGAGATCGTGACCTGGCTGAAGTCGGACGCTTAACCGACTGCGCCACCCAGGCGCCCCCCTCCATGTACTTTCTGAAGCCAACACCATGCTCAGGACGTGGAGCTCGTGGTTATTCCTAGTGCAGGCATCTGGTGCTTTCTGGCTGCAGCTGGCTTCAAGGTCAATGCCACGAGTAGGACCCTGTTGACAGTCCTAGGGAATGTCTTGCCTTTTAAGTTGTACAAACTGGGGTACCAGAAGGGTGCCTGGCTGTCAAGGTCACAGATGCTGGCCGCGGCTAAGGGTAGCACAGGAGCATGGGTTTTTTCTTAGTGTCTTTTGAAATTGGACCCCATGTGGGAGAAAGAAACAGAACTGTCCCTACATTGCGGCAAGCAGGGAAGAAACTCTGAAATTAGAACGAGGGCAAAGAGGCAAAGTTCTCAAAAGAAGAAAATTACCCTGGGATATGTTTAAATCTACTCACGCTGTCAGATTTCCACCTCTTCCAGGTCATGGGAGAAAGAAACACTTAAACGGACGTGGAGGAATTTAGTTCACCTAACTAGAGAGCTACATTGGTAAGCTGATTATTCAAAGGAGTCTCAGCTTATCCCCTCTGGTAATCCATGTGCTCCATTACCCATTGGTCCTGTGCATTTGAAAAGGCAATGCTTATTTTCTGTTCCCAGATGCAAAACTATAAAACCAGCAGGTCCTATGCCTGAAGTTTCTTACATAACTCGTGCAAGCTCACTTCCCATTCTGCCATGCGATTTTGATCTTTTAAAGTGTCATGGCTTTTTTAAATAAATAAAATTTTAACCTGCAGGCATTGCCAGGCTTAGATGCAATCCTTGCGGTGACAGAGGCCCCAGCAATCACCTTCCCTACTCCAAAGGAACGGAGGGTGATGCACACAATTGCGATGCTCTTCCTCTGATAAGCTTGAGTCTAGGTGTTCTTTATGTTAATAGTGAAAGGTGGCCTCTTCTGAGTCTCCTTCCATCTTTGTAAAATCCTATAAGGCAGAATTTTAGGGAAAGTGCTGGAACACTGACGTTTGCTTTCAGTGTTCACTATGCAAACATCCAGGTACAGCTGGAACTGAGACTCAGGAAAAAAACCGGATTCCTGTCCACTGCCGTGTTGTGAAGGAAAGGAATGTCTCTTAGATGGGTAGATACTATGTGTTTATTTCAATGACGTACATTTTATTTTTTATTTATTTTTAATGTTTATTCATTTTTGAGAGACAGAAAGAGAGAGAGAGAGAGAGAGAGAGAGAGAGAGAGAGAGACAGAGCATGAGCAGGGGAAGGGTAGAGAGAGAGGGAGACACAGAATCTGAAGCAGGCTCCAGGCTCTGTCTGAGCTGTCTGCACAGAGCCCGATGTGGAACTCGAACTCACGGACTGTGAGATCATGACCTGAGCCGAAGTCAGACGCCTAACCGACTGAGCCACCCAGGTGCCCCTAATGATATACATTTTAAATGGTAATAAAATAGAACGTATGCTGCTCTGATAGTCAATGGTCCATGGTATATAGTGAGGGAATCTGAAATAGTAGCAAAATCATGGAAAGAAGATTAGGGGTAAGGACTTGGTGGGGTTCTTTGGTCACCAGCAAGAAAGACCAGCTCTGATTAACAGAACAAGGGTAACATTTGATGGAAGCCAGTAGGCTTGACCTTTGGAAGAGGTGGAGGACAGCTACAGAGAGTTAGGTCTCAGAAATTAAAGAGAGGTCGCTTCAGGGTGCTGGGGTTGGGATAAATTGACTCCAGCTATTTTCTCTCTTCGTGTCACTTTGATCAAGAATCTGATCTGCGTGTCTCAGGTCAACGGATCCTTTTCCCCATTGGCATGTTGAGGGTGTGCATGTCGAGGGATGGTGCCACCTAGACCGTGTGTGCTGTGGGGAGCACGCCATTGTTACCACAAGGAGGGAGAGGGGACTCTGGGCAGATGGAAGCAATAATAAATCTACCAAGCACTCGATATGCATACACTCGGTGCTGTGTCCCAGCACAGGGGTTGACTGTGCACTCAGCTCCAGGGATAGAGAGGGACAGATCGTCCCTGCCCTAGAGGGACTCAAGATGTAGTTGGGCAGGGATCAGACACTGAAGTGCCCTGTGATAAGGCATGTGTGGGGGCCACAGAAACCCAGAGAAGGAAGTGGCTAATATTTGCAGGTCACTTTACTGTTTACAAAGCACTTCTGCCAGCATTTTGTCATCTTTTCCTCTCAGCCGTGAGAAGTACGGGAGGTCGGGTATTATTCTCTCTGTTTTGAAAACTGGGTATTAAGCTTTAATAAAATAGACTTTTTTATGTTGTGTTCCATCCAGCCAATCGCAAAGCAAGCGTAATTGATTTCTAAGTTGTAGGTGGTGATCCTCGGAGTGTTTGCTCCCCAAAGGGGTTATTAAATGGAGGGGAAAGGAGGGTGTAATTTAGGGAAAGGAGAAGATTTAAACCTGGCTTTAGACATACAACAGTGCTCCTAACTCAAAATGTTTTTAACAATGTTAGTAAATATGCAACACTTTACTAAAGCCAAGCTCTACCCTTTCAGACTCCTAGAAGGCTTAGGGTTCTAAGAACACGGTTTTCAAAATAAATAGACTATAAAAGGTATTATAGGACCCCCCCCCAATATTCTAGTCTTCTCATCGTGTTCTATAGTTATATTGGCAAATATATGGCTCCAAAAATAATACCCAACCCTACTATCAGCCTTTAGGTGAGTGGTTCTCAACTGAGAGGGGAGGAGAGCACTTATGCTCCACGCAGGGACATTTGGCAGTGTCTGGAGGTATTTTTGGTGGTCACGGCTGGTGGGGGTTGCTGGGCAGGGGTGGTGGTGCTCCTGGGATCTGTGGGTAAAGGCCAGGCATGTTGCTAAACTTCCTACAGAGCACAGGATGGCCCCCTATGACAAAGAATTATCTAGCCCCAGTGCCACTTGTGTCGCAATTGAGCAACTCTGTTTTTAGACCCTACAATCAATCATAATTTGTCCTCAAGATAGATCTTAGTTATTTTATCATTCATTTCTTGAGCACCTACAATGTGCCAAGCCCTGTGCTAGACTGCGGGGAGCGATATTGAGAGCGAAAGGAGGATCTTGAATTTTAGTGGGGGCGGGTAGCTCTAAGTGTGCAAGTCAACATAATAATGAGTTTCAGTACTTGTCTTAAAGATGCATGAGAACCTAATTGAGATAAGAGTTCAAATGTTTTCTCTTTGAACATAACATTTAAGCTGAGATCTGCAGGGAGAGAGAACGGAGGAGAGAGAGAATGTGACCTCTACTCATACATTATTGCATATAATTTGTACTTTAATTTAGTTGTATGTATTTAATACCACTCCATGAGGTAACTGGAAATAGATCCCCTGGGGTGTTGCAAAAGATCTAAGCAAATTATTTATTCCAGAAATTTACATATAATTTAGATAATATAAAAATTCTAACTGGTCCCTCGGGAGCAGAGAATCTTTTTATTTTTTTTTTGCCTATGGGTGTCCACAGAGGAACCAGGATCTCTCTCTTTTTTTTTTTTTTTTGCTAGATGCTGTGGACATAGAGACACATGCAAAGGAAGGCCAGCATAAGAGCTGTTTGAACTACATGAGACACAGGAGTCTGATGGGTGAAGGGAAGTCTGGGAAGATGTAGACAAGGAAATGAGGAGGTGAAGGCTACTGTTGCTTAGCTGAAGAGCTGCCATCTAGAACACGGCCCACTGTCAGTTCTCAGTTATGCACCTATAGATTAGTAACTTTGGATTATCTACGGGCAAAGCCTTCCTTCCCTGGTGGCACACACTCAGGAAATGTAAACCAGCGTTAGTCTGAATGAGACATAATCAGAAAGGTAATTTCACTGCCAATATAGATATTTTTTACCATAATGGAATTCAATATCAGAATTTTCTTTTAGTATCAGTTACTTGGTACTTTTTTAACGCTGTGGCTCTCAGCCATTAGTCAGATAGTAGAGAGCAGAATGGATGCTATGCAATTATAATCCTAAAATAACTTACGCTTAGAATGGTAATTCCTCTGCCGAGATGTTGGGACCTCCTATTCACATTCAACTCCAACTTTCCCTGTAGGGCGGCCAGGTAAATAGAGGCGTGGTGTTGCTAAGTGTCATCATGGATGTCCTGTGTTAGATCTGGGAGTAGAGCCAGAAAATCTCTTTGATGCCAGCTCAAGCCAATATTCCATGTTCCTTCACTCCTTAGCTCTCAGTAAATCATGCTTAAAAGCAGTTTAATAGTGAGATGGTGACTTGGCTCTTCCAAGTTCTCACTTACTCCTGTGGACTTGAAATAAACTCGCTCAGCTTTGGCCAGCTTAGTAGCCTGGATACTTAATTTCAGAATGGACATTCTTGTCTTGGGTTACTCATATGCATCTACTATCTCTTTTTCTTTCCTTGAAAAGTAGGAGACAATGAAACAGGCTCATGATAAAATTGATAATGCAAATCACAACATGGATTTGTATCAGTTAACTACTGCCACATTAAACAATCATCCCGGAACTAAGTGGTTCAGAATGATAACTTGTGTTTACTTCTTGAAGTCTGCGGATTGACTGGGGTGATTTTGCTAACATGGGCGGGCACGGCTGATCTTGACTGGTCTTACTCCCATATTTGTGGTCGCTGGGGCCTGGTGGGTCTAAGATGGCCTTGGCTGGCATGATTCAGCTGTCCTCCGTGTATCTTTCATATCCATCCAGCAAGCTAACTCTGGAATATTCTCCTACTGGTGATAGGGGTCCTTAAAAAAGAACAAGTGGACAAAAGCAATCATTTTTCCAATCTATGTTTGCATCAAGTACACCACTATTCCACGGGCCGAAATGAGTCAAATTACCAAGCCCAGAGCCAGTGTGGTATTGCACCACCTAACAGGCCATATAAAGCATGGACCATTGATGTAATCAATCCACCACATAAGCAAAGCAAAGTAGCCGAAGATCTCTTCGCGCAACTCTTGGCAATATTTGATCTTTTAGAAATGGGAGTCTGAAATGTCCTAATTAGCAAGCTTCATGCACATTATCTTTCGGAAAGACTGATCCAGTCAGTTTATTTAGAGGGACACGGATTGTGTTCTTCTGCCCTTATCCAAGCACAGAGGACAGACCGTGTTTGAACAGCTGGCAGATATATTTTAAGAGGGCTCTATGTCAAGCTCGAACAGGATGGTTTCAATGGGCCCGCGACCAAGTGTGAGAAGCGTGCGCTTGTGCTAGCTCTAGACGCATGATGAGCCATTAAAATCCCATTGTTCTAGCTGGTCACTCAAGCCAGATGCGTGGTTTATTTGTTCAACAAACGCTTCCTGAGCTTATACGAACCACATGAAAGGTACGGTGGTAAACATTGCAGGGATATGTGAAAAGTAAAAGTGGTAAAGGACCATTGAGTCCTTACTATGTGCCAAACTCTGTGCTAAGGACTTTACCTTACCTCCGAATCTCATTTGTGAAGTATGTATCATTTCCCCTACTTTATGGATGAGGAAATGAGGCCTAGAGAGGAAACTTCCTTAAGGTCACATATCAAGTGAGTAGCCGTGCTACTTTAATTGCAAAAATGCCTGCGCTTCTTTACTTTTTCTCTTTGCAGTATGCCTCTGGAGCCTTCCTCACTATGAGCTAGGATTTGTTTTCACACCCCTTGAATCTGAGCTGCCTTGTAATTTTTTTTGGCCCAGAGATTGTAGGGGAAGATTAGGTCAGTCCAGAGCCTAGCCTCCAGATGCCTCCATGTTTCTGCTCTTTCTTGAAGCCTTGTCTCTGATGTGAGAGTAAGTCTGGCAAGAAAACTGGCAGAGGCGACACCACGTGGAACAGAGGTATAATCTCCCTGCTGAGCCTGTCATGGACCAGGCAGCCCCCAGCTGACCTACGGAGGTACCGATGCAAGAGTGAGCCTAGCTAAAGTCGGCTGAACTTACCCCAGGGCAGCAGAATCGCCTGTCTTTCTGTAGACTTGGAAGAAATAAAAAATGGTGATTGTTTTAAGCCGCTAAGTTTCAGGGTGGTTTGTTACACAGCAAGAGCTGACTGATACAATAGTAGAGCCAATATTTGAAGTCAGATCGGACTGATAACCAAGCCCTATAATGGAAGACGAGCTGGGAAGCGTAGTCCGGCCATGTTCTCGGAGAAACATGAAATGGATTTGGTGAGTCTTTAGCCAGTGTCTGCCATACATCCCCTCTGGTTTCATACCATTCATGTAGCTTGAAACCACAATAACGGTGGGAAATTATTGAATGCTTTCAAGCCACGGGATGACCTGGTTGTATTTGGGTGTGTGAAAAATCACCATGGTTAAGTGGGAAGGATGGATTCACCGAGGCAAGAGATGGGAGAGCCTCTCTTGGTGAGAAACTATGGTATGCAGTAGGAGGATTAAAGAAGGGATGTACTCAGGGAAGGATTAAGAAGTAGGACTAATTGAAATTGGGGGGGGGGGAAGAGAAAGACAAGTCTAGGATGAGTCTCAGATTTGGGGTTTGGGTGCCTGGGAAAAATGGTAGCATCTGATAAAGGAAATAGGACCAGCAGGCTTGGAGGGGAAAATGATGAGTCTGGTTTGGAGTCTAGGAAGACTGAGGGACCTGTAAGACATCTGGGCAGGGTTGTCTGGGAGAGAGTCAAAACTCTGTCTTCAGTTTCAGAGAAAGTTGTGGCTGAAGGGGTGAGTCTGCTACTCATCAATGTATGGACCGTACGTCGGAGTCCTTCTGTATCTCCTTAAGTTCTCAGTAGCACACAACAGAATCTACTTTAATTTAAGTAGAAAGACCTTTAAAAGAAAATTTGACATTTTTGATAGTTCACAGCATCTCTAGGAGGTCTCAAAAACTGGGTTTGGAGGCCACATAACCAGCAGCCAGGAGAAACCAGTCAAGACTGTTAGTGGAAGCCATCCAGTGACTGCTTCACCCAGTAGCACCTGTAAACTGAGGACTGGATGCTAGAACCTTCTCCAGTGCTATTCTGAAGAACCAGGGGCTTTTGCATCCAGCGTGCTAAAAGAGCCAGTCTCCTCCCATTGCAATGGCTACCTCGTTGTCCTCTTGTACGTCACTGAGGGAGAACCTAGGCTACCTGGCAACCTTAGCCACAGGGGAATCTGGGAAATTTCCCAGATTTAGATTTCCATTTTCTGTAGTTCAGGGAAGCAGGCTAGAGAATGTTGGAATGTGTGCGAGCGAGCCAACTCACGGTACGCCCGACAGAAACAGAGAGGAAATTACATAGGGGAATTGTGCGGCGAGGAGCAGAGGCAGAAGAAACACCGTGGAGTAGACGAAACGTCCTCTTTTCACTTAAACTAGATTGAGATGGCTTTCTGTCATTTGCAGCCTGAGGAACCTTGACTAATAGGGTGCCTAAACTTTATAGAAATGCCATCCTTCCTCCCCAGTGCCATCCTGTCAACATGCCATGTGTTCCCTCACATGATTAACCACAGAGCCAAGTGGGAGCTTTTCCTAAGCAGGGGCATCTGGACCCTTGCAATTAAGCCCTGGGAACCTTCTTGCCTATACTTCAACATTTATGCAGTTTTATACAGTTGCCTACACACTTACGCAATCACGCATAGGACTTGAATTCAAAGAAGACCACTATAAAGCAATACTCATCTTAAATCAGTAACCTACTAAAAAAGTTTGAATATATGCAGGGAGGCGGAACAAGGACTCTTCCTCCTGGGTCTGGACAAAAAACAAAAACAAAAACAAAACCCCCCAAAACAAAAAACCCAACTTGTTATTCTGGTAGCGCAAATTGTACGTTGGTGTTCATAAACGGTATGCATCACATCTCAGTGCATGCTCGTAGATTTTTCCAGTGTATTTCTAAATGAAATTTGAATCAGTGTTTGCGGAACCTTTGAAATACCTCCACCAACGCCCACAGTTATGCAGAACACAGTTGGTCGTGGACACCCCACACGGCGTTTTCTCTAGCTTCATTGGAAGGGACCAGCTCCTTTGTCATGGGTTGAATTGTGTCCTCAAGAAGAGATACCTTGGAAGTCCTCACATCTGGAACCTCAGAATGTGGCCTTATTGGACATACGGTCTTTACAGAGGCTGCCAAGTTAAAATGAGGTCATTAGAGTGGGCGCTAGTCCAGTATGACTGGTGACCTTATAACAAGGGGAAATTTGGAGACAGAGCCACACAAGCACTGAGGGGTGGGCAATGTGGAGTCATGGGGAGAATGCCATGTGATGCATCTAGAAGCCCGGGAATGTCTGAGGCTCCCGCAGCTGGGAGAGAGCCCCAGGACAGATTCTCCCTTAGAATTTCCAGAAAGAAGCAAACTTGAGGTCACCTTGATTTGGGGCTTCTAACCTCAAGAACTGTAAGACTGTAAATTGCTACCGTTTTAAGCCACCTGGTTCCTGGCACCTTGGAATGGCAGCAACAGGAAACTAATACACCCCTCCTGATGAGAAAATCACAAACTAAGAAGGCACAGTGTGGTCCAACAGCAGCATTATTTTTCTTCGTTTTCTTAATGGGATGAAAAGGATTGTTAAGGAAGGCCTATGTGCATGTTTCCTCACTCTCCAAAGAGTAACAGCCCTGGTTGGCAAACCTAGAGGTTTTATTTCATCCAAGATAAGTTAAGGGTCCCGTATGGGCCCGGGCGTGGCATGGCAGGTGGCTGTGTTTTCTCGGCAGTTGCCGTAGGTGGTGTCGCCGTTGATTATGCCACGATGCCAACAGCACACATAATTTGTTGATTCCCTATTGTTGGTTTCTCTGTGTGATGGGAAGTTGTCACCTGGCTTATGCCTTTCTTTTCATCATCATTACTGCCTCCACTCTGTCATCCTTCCAACTCTAAATCAAAGGGAAGCGTGTCTTCTCTCATCTGGGAAGTGTTCCGGATGCATATCATTAGCACAGAGGAGCACTTGACATTTCAGATCATCCTTAGGGCTTCTGAATCGGTTTCAGCCGAACCTCGGCATTTTGGCAGGACCGCGGGGGCAGATAAGCAAGTGAGATGGAGATCTGGCAAAGTTCATGGGGCAGCTGCCCTGCACAGAGTCACGAGGCTCCCTCAAGAGGGACAAACCGGGTCTCTCCTGGGATGCAGTGTCTGGCTCCGGGTGGCCAAACGGGCGGTGTCATTCTTCTGCCGCCATGTTCCGCCTTTGGAGGAATCGTGAAGTGGATTAACTCTCTCTCCCGGGACTTGTGCACCTCTCCTGACTTTGAGCTCTTCTTCCTCACCAGGCTTCTGTCTCGCTGGCCCAGGTCCTCAGTGGGTTTCCCTCCATCAGACTTGCCCCTTCCACGTTGCTTTCTGTGGCCCCAGACCCATCCTCCCCCACCAGGCTTCTGGAAGGCTGCACATGCATCATCGTTTGCACATGTTAATGGCTGCCCTTTCTTCTTCGTTCTACAGAACCCTGAAGAATACTGTGGAGGAGAGAAGCAGGGGGCACCGGGGAGGAGAGGGACAGCCTAAATCAGAGTAGCTGAGGGAGGGGAATACTTCCAAGAGGAACACATTTTGAGTAGTTGGGCAACATTCAAGTCTGGTGAGGATGGAGATTTGGGGTTGAGGAATCTCAACCTCTTACGTGAGTGCCTGTTCAGTCTTGTTTCTCTTGTGCCAACCCCTCTCTGGATTTTGTTGGAGCATTCGAGTACAGTTTTGATTCCAGGGGAACATAATGAAGCTGTTGGCCCGGTTGGCTGGAAAATGCATTTCCACCAAAAAGGTCAGTCATTCAGGAAAGGACCGATAATTTTTTTTATAGAAACAACAATTTCTTATATAGGAAAAAGGGATTTTTTTCTTCTATAAGCACATGATTTGTTTTCATTAATGGAATGTTTCTTTAAAAAAAGAAATATTTTTTAATGTTAGTGGGGAAGGGACAGAGGGAGAGGGAGAGGGAGAGAGAGAATCCTAAGCAGGCCCCACGTTCAGTGTAGAGCCCAACGTGGGGCTCGATCCCATGACCCTGAGATCATGACCTGAGCTGAAATCAAGAGTCAGACGCTTAACTAATTGAGCCACCCAGGTGCCCCCTAATGGAATGTTTCGAATTGATTGTTAAACCTCTTCCTTATTCATCAGTGAGGACAGGGTTACTCTTGCAAAGCCAAACAATTGGTAACGTTTAGCATCACTTGTCCCTCTATTTTCTCCTCTCTGGGCTTCTGGGGACCTTGCACACCTCATTTTCACCCCGCATTGCTGACAGCTCTTTGGGATTAAGATTCGGTCCCAGAAGCCCAGAGAGAAGATGATGGGGGGGACAACTGGATTTGTCCAGAGTGGGCCATCTAAACAAAACCAGATGATTGTTAGGGATTTCAAATACAAAAACGACTGACAGTAAAAAAATAATCCCACCAAACATTTGAAAACTAACCACAAAATGAGACAGAAGGTATAGAATGACAAACTCAATAAACTGAAAAAGTTACATAGGAGAAACTGGGACAAGATTTTAAAATAAGTATAATTAATATCCTCAGAGAGGTAATATTGAATATTGCATCTAAGAAATCCGATCAGAGGTCCTTCATTTACCCATGCATTGAGTCCACTGGTATTTAGTGAGCTGCTACTATATGTTAGGCACAGTTGATGCACGGGGCAGTGAAGAGTAAATAAAGCTAAGTCCCAGTCCTCATGGAGCTTCAGGTCTAGTTAGGGGAGACAAAAAAGGTAATAACCGGTGAAACAAGTAAATATATGTCAGGTGATGTGTGTTGTGATGAGAAGTAAGGCAGGGTGAGAAACACTTAAGAGGGACAGGAATGGGGAGGGTGATACTATTCATACAGGATGGTCAGAACAGGCCTCAGGAAATGAGAGAGTAGATGAGCCAAGTGAATATCAAGGGGAAGAATGTTCCAGACAGAAGGAACAGCAGGTGTCAAGGCCCTGAGCCGGGAGGATGTCTCGACGCTTCAAGGAACAACCAGGAGACTTACGTAGTTGGAGTAGGATGAGCAAAGTGTGAGTGCCTTAGAAAATGAATCAGAATGGTAGGGGGGTGGGACAGGGCAGATTACTTATGGCTTTGAAGGACTCTGGCTCTTGCTCTGAGCAAGACGGGAAGCCATGGAGTGCTTTAGGCAAAGAGCTTGATTTGACTTGACTGAACATTCTAAAAGGAATGATTGGACTGTTCTGGAAAAAACCGACTATGGGGGATGAGAAGTGGAAACTAGGTAATCAATTAGGACATTGTGGAAATAACCCAGGTAAGAAGCAATGTGGCTTGGACCATTGCCTCTTGAAGGTGGTGAGAAATGGTCAGCTCCCGGAAATCTTTTGTAGGCAATGCCAAGAAAATCTGTTGACCTACTGGATGTGAGGTGAGCAAGAGAAAGGGGTCAGAAGAACACAAGGAACTGTAAGGACAAAGACTATCAGGAGGGAGGGGCAGAGGGAACGGAGAGCATCACTAAGGGTGGGATCAAGAGTTTGGCTTCGGACATGTGTTCGAGATGCTTGGAAGGATGCTCCAATTGGAGATGTGAAGTGGGAAGTTGGGCATTTAGGGAAAAGAACCCAGCTGGAGACACTCAGTCGTGACACTGGGCAATTTCATCCAGACAGTTGGTGGAAACATGGAAAGAAATGGCCCCAGGACTGAGCCCTGGGCAAGTCCAAAACCGTTCAGAGGCTGAAGAGATGTGGAAGGGCTTCACAAAGACTGAGAGAGAACAGGAATGCCAGGCTGAGAAATTCTCCCAGAGTGCAGCATAAAGGAATCAAAGGAGGAAGTCGGGTGTCCCCAGATGGAGCAACGGACGGGTCGACGCAGGGTTGGATAATTCACGGTCATAATGGTAGTGGCAGCAACAACTCATGAGCCATTTCAAGTTATCAAAAATAAAGGGGAAAAAAGGGAAAGCCACTAGGGAGAGGCTGGCATCACTCAGATCGTAAAGGGTCTTGGAGGTCCGGGAAAACGCTTGAATTTGATTCCAAGAGTAATGGCAGTCGCCGAAGGGTTTTCAGAAGGCGGGAGGGTGGTGACAAAAATTGGATTTGTTTACAAGGCCATTTCTGGTCTCCTGGGCTGGGGGTGAGCACAGAAGCCCGGTGAACAGGTGGGGAGCTGCCTGAATTGCGCCCTCAGGAGGCGGACAGTCTCTTAATGTGAGGGCTTGCCAAGTGCTACGCACTAACTACTTTACATGTGTCAATTTATTCAGTCTCCCTGCCCCCCCCCCCCAGGACCCTTCCATTACCTCCCTTTGGCGGATGAGTTAATGGACACACAGAAAATTCCTGAGCTCGCCCAGCCAGTAGGTGGCAGAGCTGGGATGTGAACCTGGGTCCTCGGGCCTCAGAGCCCTGGCTTTTAACCAGTACGCAGTAGAGCGGTGATATGGACACTGGAGGGGTGGATGGGTTGGGGACACAGCAGGGGCAGGGTGAGGGTGCAGGGGAAAGGGGAAGAAATGAATCAAGAATGACTCCTGTCTTACTGTCTTGAGCATATCGCTGGCACTTTTGCTGACATCATTTCACACTCCTGCTTGAAACTCTCATTGCTCCCCCCCCGCCCCCCACCAACACACACACCGAATTTAGAATAAATCCACACTCTCCTCAACTGCCTGGAGGTCCCTGTGCTGAACACCGTGCCGAGAAGGTGGCCAGTGTTCAGTTTGCCCAGGGCCAAGGGCTTTCAAGGATGTGAGAGTTTAGGTTTTAAAACCAGGGAAGTCCCTGGCAAACCTGGATGAGTTGGTCACCCTCCCACCATGCCACTCCCCTGTCCCACACCCTGCCCAGTTGCCCAGGGACCTTCCTTTTCATGGAGGGGACTCTCCCCACCTCTGCCTTTGCAGACGGGGTTCCTGCATGTGGATGGCTCTCTGTTTGGCACTTGGCACAACTGTGTCCTCCGGTCCTGGGCTCTCACCTTCACTGTCACTGCTCCGAGTGGCCTTGCGGACCACCTTGTGTCATGTAACTCACCACCAGCATTCCTGCCACCCCCAGAACTTATCACGGGTTCAACAACTTCATTCAATTACCTGACTACTCCTGTGCTCAGGTATTAATTAGCTCCATGAAGGCAGGGCTCACGTCTTTCTTGTTCACCTGCATACACATTGGAAGACGCTCTCTGAGGACTGGAGAAGAGACATCATCCACAAGGGCAGCAAGAGACATTTTACTGGAGTATCTGGAAAGACTTCACTACGAGCAGCTCCCAGGAAAGGTTACCAAGCGAGCTTGCAGCAAAAGCCCATTTAGAAATTAAGGCTGGTAAGGAAGTTCCCAGCCTTTCTTCCCGCTACCTCTGCCCTCTGGCCTGCTTTGGTCAGTTAAGGAGAGAGCTGAGATCCTACATGGGTCTCAGGCTTGGTTGCTGGACAGACGATGAATTCCGCAAGCTGTTTTCTACCCGGCGTCTTCCTTCTGCCTGACTCCGCTGGAGACAGCACAGCTGAAATTTGGGGAGGCCACTGCCTGGAATGACCCAGGTGACTGCTCTGTGTCATTCCTATCACAGATAAAAGTGGGCACTGTTCACACACTGTTTAACTTTCCTCTGGCTCCATGCATGTCCCATGCAGTCCTGTTTGGGTATTATTTTAAAACTTAACGCTTGTACGATTGTAACAGTGAAAAATTGGAAACCACATACAAATCTAATAATATTTGATTGGCTAAATGAATTTTGGCACATCCCTAGAGTGGAATAGTCTAGAACCATTAAACACAATTACGTAGATCTATGTTCACTGACATGGAAACATGTCTGTGATAAATTGGTAAATAAAAAGAAAAAAGAAAAAAAAAGCCCAGAAGGAAACACACAGAAATGTTGGCAGATGCAATCTCTGAACAGTGAGACAATAGATTTTTAATTTTCTTCTTTATTTCATTTCGTTTTTCTGAATTTCTACAGTGAGATGTATTGTTTTCATAACCAGTACGGGAAAGCTCTCCCCCTATATAGAACAAGTAAAAACCAGTTTGAGAGGAAAAAAATGTGTCTCATTAATATTTCTTATTCTGCCCAACTACCCTTAGTCTCCTAGAGATTCAGAATGAGCCTGGAATACGTATGTTGTACATGAAAAATGTTCTTTGTAATATAGTTCAGACTACATATATGAAATGCAGAAAACATGCTACCATAGACTGGGTAACATGGTATATGCTTCATGATCTAAGTATATTCATATACATGTGTCTGCATATAAAGCCTCTATGCATATAACTTATATGCATATATCTTGTCCTTTACTTGGTCTGTTGTTTTGCTGCATTTATTTTCCGAAGTGAAATAATGCCTGTCCTATTCAGACCATCGGTTTGTAACATAATCCCTTGTCGCACCTGTGCTGGAAGCGAATGCCCACCAATGGTCTTGGGTTGCCTCTTTCTTTCTTTTCTTTCCTCCTTTTTAATGAGATCTTTTTGAAAGATAAAGCACCCAGCTGGCTGGCTCCATTGAGGACCACAGAACTTCTGGCAACATCATTAGTATTTGTGGCTCACACACAGGCTTTCCTCAAGGGTGCCCCCAACACGCCTGTGCCTCGTCACTTGATTGGTGCGTGGGGCGTCCCAGCCCAGTCCACCTCAGGGGGAGGGGTGGGTGTCAGGTGAGGTAATGAATGAGGAGCAACGATGGCCTTTGGGGATCTGGTGTTGCGTCTTGACCGACAATAACATTATCGGCTCCCAGATGTCTGTCATTGACGTTCCTTTTGAACCACGTTGTATTTTATTATTATTTTTTTTTAATTTGTTTTTTTTTTTTTTTTAGGTAAACCTCTGGCCTTTGTTTTCTTTCTTTCTTCCTCCTTCTCCCGCTTTCCTAGTCTCTCTCTCTCAGGAGTAGATCAGTTCATTTTCATGGTTGAGAATGTGCAGGGAGCTCTTGGTGGCACCCAGTCCTCTCTCTAGTTCAGGAACCTCAAAAGTCCCAGGAACTCAGATAAGACGTCTGATTGGCACCGGGCCCCGGTTGCCCTGGAGCTGCTGGCAGAGCCTGGCCGTGGTCTTGCAGGTGAGGCCGCCCTCCCCTGCCAACATCCCCCCCCCTGGGCTGGCCTGGCTGCTTCTGAAAGGGCCCTTTGTGTTTGGGCTGCAAGGACAAAGCCCCAGCAGACATTTACCCCATACTTAATTCCCTTTAACACCGGCTCACTTGATCTAAGCAAGCCAAGTGAGATTCCCTGCCCCTACACATCGTGCCTCTCTTATTTTATTCAATTTTTTGTTTTCACAAATACACAGTGCTTCCTAGATGCCAAACTGTTAGAGGCACTTTTATTTATCTCATCCTTAGCAGCCTGTCGAGGTACATATTAAATTATTCCCATGTTATGATTGGACGATAGAGAAGAGGGACATTAGCGACCTGCCCAAGACAGCAACATGCGGTCAAAGCGGGAGGCAGGATTAGAACCAAGGCATTTGACTCAGAAACTCCGGCATTTTCCCTGCGTGCTGTGTTCCTGGGTCCTCTTCAGCTAGTTCTGAGCTGCAGGAGACGTGGGCGCCCTTTGCTACATGTGGGGTTGCTTTGGAACACCCATCAGTTTCCACCAGTTCTTCTCCTGAGGTTTTAGTGAAGGAAGTGTGGGGAAGTTCACGGGAGGCATTCCAAACATGTGGCTTGCTGATCTGATCTTGCCCGACGCAGGGCATTATGGGTGATCAAGCCTATCGAGAGGGGAGCTTCTCCCTTGCAGTTTGAGAGCTCCCAGATGCCCCCTGCACGTGGGGGCAGTGCAGGGAGGGGGTGTAAAGAACAAGTTCCAAGTCCGATCCAACTACTAACTTCCTAGGTGACTTTCCGAAAGGTCCTTTAATCTCCAGGGCCGGTGTTCGTGTCTTCAAAAAATGGGACACTACTATTTTAGCTAGCAGCCTCAGGAATGTAATGAGGGAGGCAACTATTATTAAGAAGGACATACGTTGGTGCAAGACGCTGCCCTGGGTGTACTCACACTTCCCTATCTGAAGTTCGCAATAACCACGTGCACGGAAGAATCCTGATCAGAGATAGGAAAGCCTTTGACTAGAGCAGGTGCTCTGCAAACAAGGAATTGTTCGGATAGAAGCATGTTGCGTTTAACTGAATAATGCATCAGGCAGGTCCTCTTGGGAGAATGGAGGGCGCGAGGGGGTGTCCAGGGCCTATGCATAGTCGGGGGGGGGTCAGTAAATAATTAGAAGTGGGTCATACAGAACAGCGTCAGGGTGCAGCCACATTCAGCTGTGAGACTTTTCCCGTCCGTGTGTATACCGGTTAACCTGCAGCCGTCTGTCTTCACTCCCTTCTCCTTTTCTTTGGTTTTGACTTGTATTAATTGCTCGCATCTGGGATCTGTAACACTCTTCAGTCTTCGTTTTGGATATAAGGACGTGTTGGGGAATTTCAGAAATGAGGGTATTTCAAGCAGAGGAAAGAGAGATTTTGACGTAAAGCAGAGATTCATATCCCTGGATCTGACAAAGGCATGATTGCCTCGGAATCCAAGGCCTTGTGGAAGGATGGCCTTCACTAAAACCAAAATGTTGTCTCATAACCTAATAAACTTAGGTCCCATTCAGTACGTGCTGGAGTAATTTTAGAAGCCATCATTCTGTTTCAGCAGTAAACGCAGCTCAGAGTGGTGTGAGTTCCCCATTAAGATGATGTGGTGGGGAGAGCGAAAGAATCTTTTGGTGCAATCAATTTATTTTAGTGTCCCAAATGTTCATAGCAACAGGGCACACGTGGTTACGGCTGCCGTTGGGGTCGGCTTCCTGTCACAGAGGGAAATGAATGGCCCTCTCCTTAACCACCAGCCTGCACTCCTGCCACAAGAGAGGGGCCATCAATTTCCTCCAGACAGTGGAATAGGACGCACATTTGGGTGTGTTGCAAATTAAACTTTCAATAGAAAACCAAGGAAGGAAGCTTTGCCCATTTATTTTATAGCTTGTTGCTTTTGAGGAAGGAGAAAGTGGACGAATACATGTAAGACTAATGGAGCCATTGGGGGGGAGGGATTTTCCTTTTGAAACCTTTTATTAAAACTAAGGTTTCTTTCCCAATTTGTCCTGGCTTCCTCATTATTTCCCAAACAATCACCGGAAACGGTTTCTTTGTTGTTATTCTTCCCCTCACAAACAAGCAGAACACTTCTGATCTACAACCTTGTACAGGACGTGCCAGGATTCATTTGTCATACCTGTCCTCTGAAGAAAAAGTCACGGAGGAGGGAAAGGATTACTTTAGGCGACTTTATCTTCAAAGGAGGATGGTCCAATTACACGGCTTTTAAACTGCTAAAGCCTGCCTTCGAATAGTAAATAAAACTGAGGTCAAGTGATGGCATGTTAAAAGTGGGACAAGAGTTTTTGCATTTTTTTCCTTGTTCCACAAGGAGAGTTGATTTTCTCTCTTCCCTTTTCTCTGATGTACTGTCCTCTATTCCTGTAAGTGAAAAACGAGCGAGTGACACATTTAGTCACGTGGCCTTAGAATTAGTGAAAAGTGTCAAACAAATGCACAAAAGGGCTCAACTTCTGGAACAAAAAGAGGGTTTTATTTGTACACCTATAATTCCAGAAATACAGAATGGACAAGGCCTGGACTAATGTTTGCCAAGGCACGTTAAGTAGTAAATCCATGGCATTTTTAAACCGGTGCAGCTCACATGAGCTCACGTGACAGATGAGACCTGGTGGGAGAAGAAAATGCTGGAGCTGAGTTCTTTTAGCCTTTAGAAAACCTCAGCAATAGAGAAGAGGGAAGTGTATTAGAGAATGCCAGCTGCTGTAACAGATAAACCTGAAATCTCAGAAACATAGCCAATCCAGGCTGATTTCCTGCCAGTATGCAGTGCAAAACAGGTGTTCCTGGATACCTTGGAAATTCAAAATAGGGCATGGCCTTCCACATGGTCATTCAGGGGCCCAGCACCCTTCGTCTCATGGCTTCCTCCTTTGCATTCAGTAGAAGACGGGAAGGAGGCTGGAGATGGCATGTGGGAGGCTTGGATGGGCCATGCCTGGGCATCCATCACTTATGCCTACGTGTAACTGGCCCGCACTCAGCCACATGGCTGCGATAACTGCAGGAGAGGTTGGGAAATGTAGTTTAGCTGCGCTCTCAGGACTAAGAGGGAACACGTTTGGTAGTCGGCTGGCCTCCCTTCTGCCACAGGGAGCAAAGTCCTTGAGGATCAGGAGTGAGAAATTGGAGTTTGAAAGAAGATCCAAAAGTCGGGTCAAGCTGCAATGGCGGAGGGGCTTGTCAAGAGGAGACAAAAATAGGCAGCATGGTTGTGCACCTGCTGTGTGGCAGTGTCCTTTGTGCCATGGCCCCGGATAGCGTCTTAACTCTTTCTAGACAGAAATTTCCAATTTAACTTATCATAAGGACTTTTTAGGGGGGGCGCCTGGGTGGCGCAGTCGGTTAAGCGTCCGACTTCAGCCAGGTCACGATCTCGCGGTCCGTGAGTTCGAGCCCCGCGTCGGGCTCTGGGCTGATGGCTCGGAGCCTGGAGCCTGTTTCCGATTCTGTGTCTCCCTCTCTCTCTGCCCCTCCCCCGTTCATGCTCTGTCTCTCTCTGTCCCAAATAAATAAATAAACGTTGAAAAAAAAATTAAAAAAAAAATCATTAAAAAAAAAAAAGACTTTTTAGTGGAAACAATACATTGTAGTGGTGAAAACAAGATTTTCTGTGTAGCCAGTGTTGCTTGAACCCATTAATCTACTGGTGAACGCATATATCTAATTATAACTCCATCCAAAAATAGGTAAGCGTTACTGCATGGGCAGTATATCCACATACTTAAAATTAATGAGAGAGCAGTGGAATAAATACAGAACCAAATTCCCACCTACCTCTTTTTTTTTTTCAATTTTTGCAGTAATGTAACTTTGTAAAAGAATATTTGGAAAGTACAAGTGGTCAATATTTTATCCTGCTTTCTAGTTCCTATAGTTTTGTCTTTGTAGTTTTTGGTTTTTGAGGGCATATTAGTGCCTGCAGGAATGAGACTGTGTAGTTGTGTTTATGTTTTGCCTGCAGTTTTGTTTTTCAGTTAATAATAAGAGAAAAAGTTCTACTTCTCCCTGCTCTGTATACGTTGCAACAGCCTCACCACGCCAGTGGAGGAGAGGACATCTGGGGGCCAAACTGTCTTCTTCTGTTTGTGGGCTGTGTGGCCATGTGCCTGTCATGGTAACTGCTGTAGAGTCTTCAGTGATTAGACATCATCCCCTTGATCTTAGTTGAATATCCTTTGTCTGTATACTCTGTGTTGTCCTTACTCAGCCTAACATTACTCCATGAGCCTGTTCCCGTGCCATGAAGCACTCTTCCAAATGGAACTGTTGATGGCTGCTTGGGGGTAGTAGAAGGTTTATGGCCCCTGTCTCCCATTCTTGTCAAAGAATGCTGGTCCCCAGAAAGACCAAGCCATGACTGGAACTTGGAACTTTCAGCCCCACCATCCATTCTCTTGAGAAGATGGGGAAAGGCTATGTGATAAAGCCTCTATAAAAATCCCAATGGTTTGGGTTTCAGAGACCTTCCAGACTTGTGGACGTATCCACACAGGGAGAGTGATGTACCCCAACTCCATAGGGGCAGAAGCTCCTGTGTGGGGGACCCTTCCAGACTTCACCCTATGTGTCTCTTCATCTGGCTGCTTCTCTGTATCCTTCATCACCTCCTTCAATAAACTTGTAAATGTTAACTGTCTCCCTGAGTTCTGCGAGCCACTCTAGAAAATTAATCACGAAGGGCAACCTTCAATTTGTGGCCAAATGGACAGAAGTTGTGGGTAACCTGGGGTCTTACTCCTTGCAATTGACATCTGAAGTGGGGACTGTCTTGTGGGACCAGACCCTTCACCTGTGCAATCTGACACTCTCTCCAGGTAGACCGTATGAGAATTGAGTTAAATTATAGCACAGCCAGGGGTGCCTGAGTGGCTCAGTTGGTTAAGTGTTCGACTTCAGCTCACGTCATGATCTCACAGTTCATGAGCTCAAACCCCACATCGGGCTCTGTGCTGGCAGCTCAGAGCCTGGAGCCAGCTTCAGATTCTGTGTCTCCCTCTCGCTCTCTGTCTCTCCTCTGCTCATGTTCACTCTCTCATTCTCTCTCTCTCTCTCTCTCTCTCTCTCTCTCTCTCAGAAAGTAAAAAAAAATATAGGATGTCCAGCTGGTAGTGTGGAGAATTGCTTGGTGTGGGGGAAAAACCCACACATCTTGTGACCAGAGGTGACGTGTTCTATGTGAGTAGCAGAGGAGGCTCCCAGGAAAGAAACACACAGTGGAGAACTGGGATTTTCTTGACTCAGGAAGAAAACTGTAGGTGTTTCCTAGTATTACAGCTGCATAACATGCCATCACGTGCCTGTGTTGGTGTCGGGGTGACCAATCTCCTGTAGCTGGACATTAAGGTTGTGTCCAGGTTTGTGCTATAACGCCGTGATAAATGTCACTGTAAATGAATCTTTGTATGCATTTCTAGAACTTCCCTTACGATAAATTGCTAGAGGTGCTGCTTAGAGGTCAAAGGGAATGAACACTTTTAACGGATTTTATGGCTTATTGCCAAGTTCTTGACCTTTAGAATGTCAAACCCACCTGCTGATGGCAGTTGTGAATGTGCTCTCCAAACCAGGGCGCCATGTTTTTCAAAGCTTTGCCATGATGACCAAAATACCAAAATTGACATAAAGACAGGATCCGGCCCTGTAGGCGACCTCACTTGCTTCACCTAACACTGTGTCTGATCCTACTTCTATTTTGAATTTTGGCATTTCATACCTCATGGATTGTTTTTTATCAGTCTTGATTTTTTTTTTTTTTAATTGCATTCGAGTGTCTTTTACCTCGATCACTGATTGGGGTTTTTTTTGGCACCCCTTACATTTTGCGTCTGAGGTAAGGTGATGCATTTTACAACTGAAGCGAGGTGACCTCACCCTAGTCCCACCCCGGGAGATTTGAACCCAGCATCTACAGCAGGCCTTTTGTTGTGTCCAGGGACATTATAACACCCGAGAGGAAACACGTTGTGCTAAGGTCAAGGCCAGTCAAATGCCAGAGGACGTTATGAGACCTTCTGTGGGGCAGTGTGCACACTTAGTGGTTCCAAATGGATGGAAATGGACAGGCCAGGGAGGGGCTCATAGCGGCCGGCGGCAGATAACGGAGGTGTCAGAACTTGCTTTGGGGCCTGAGCCACAAGCTATTCTAATCGCCCGATGCAAAAGCTTCACAAAGATTTCTCCCGAGACCCCCGTTCCCCTCCCATCAGTTAAAAGTATCGTTTACTGGAGCCACGTGCCCTGTTAGCTTCAGCTTTGATCTGTTTTCAATCTGACCACGGACTAAAAAGAGTGTCCATGCTGTTTGTGCTGATTTAATACCAAAGCAAACGAGGATTATCTCCTGTGTCCATAATGATACTTCTCCATCCCCTGGCGCGCAGGAGACAGAGGCTAATGGTTCGCAGAAAGGTGGCAAACTGGTCATACGGTGCTAGTTATCTGCATTTAAAAATCAGATCCTCGTTTTCATCCTGAAGTGTTTCTCATGTAAACATACCCACACAGTTGCCAGCGCTCAAGGCTATATGAAAAATAGCTCTTACAAAATTATCCATTAAAGTGATTCAGGGGACGGTAAATAATAACTCCCATTCATTAGCTCCTTCGTTCAAAATTTACGGAGCATTTATTGCGTGCCAGGTACCGTGGCTGGTCTCTGGTAAGACGGGGGTAAGCAAGCAGCTGCTGGGCTCTCCCCTCATGGGGTTGACGGTAAGGGTGGGAGAGAGGCACTTAACAAACACAGTAATCACTTCGTGACTGCAGATTGTGGGAGTGTAAGGAAGGGGCACGGTGTCCTGAGTGCCTTCTAAGGGCACGCACTCTCCTGGGCTGTGCGCTGTCTTTCCAGCCTCAGAGCAATGCTGCACTGTGGGTATAATTTTCTGCACTTAACTAGTGAGGAAGGAAAGGCTGGTATAGGCCGGCAACCTGCCCTGGGGCTCCCAGAGCTAGGTAGAAGTCGAGGCAGATTTATACCCCAGGTTTGAGTCCAGATCTGTGGTCTTGCCTCCGCTTGGGCTGCCTCTCCAGTCATTTGTTAGCCAGCCCCGACTCCCTTGGGGGTTCCGAGAGGTTCGTAAGTGACATTCCTGCCTCCCTGTGTTTAATTTCGGAGCCATCGTGAGAACTGAACGTAGGGGCCGAGTAGGTGGACATCACCACGTCCCTCTTGGATAAAGCTGTTTGCAGACTATGGCTTTGCTATGCACCTGCAGTACTCTTTCACCCTCTCTGCTCTGTTTCCCTTGGACTCCCAGTCTAGACGGGGGACAGGCCACCGAGGGAAATTAGGATCTTCAGAGTCCATATATACGTGGTTACCCGGTGCCACAGCCTCTCACTGACCCAGTGCAGACAGGGAAGAGAAGAAGAGACGAGAACCCATGCAGAATGCTTGCAGATTTGCTGGACCAGCTCCACCCCGTTGAGAAACAGGGCTAGCTGACTTGCTCTCTACTCCTTGATGCAGTGTTTGAGGGGCCTGCCCAAAAGGCCTGGAGGTCCCTCCACGTGGAAATGAAAGACCCGGGGGGGTGTTTTTCCCAGCACACGCCCGTCTCCATATATGTCCCTCTTGCTCACAGGAACCAAAACCCTATGCCTTCCGGGCAACTGTAACTTTTGAAAAAATCTGCCTGCCATTCACAAATACTTCGAAGTCTATATATGTTTTCCTTTATAGTGATAAGGGTGATAATAAACTAAGGCACAAACATCACTTTAAATAAGCAGGTGATTATTGTAGATAACTATAATGCAAGTACGACCCTAGGAAACTTACTACTGACGATTCGTCTACAGATCTCGATGCGCGTTCCAATTTTATAGGCAAGTGAGTATCAAGATAACCCTGCGTGTGTCTAGAGTAGATAATGGTGGTTGTTTGTGTAGCAGTCCAGTACTGGTAATTGACACGCATCTGGGTCTGCATACCCATGCAAGGTGGCCTGCATGGCGATGCTGGGTCCTAAGTGATGGCAGTGTGTGTACCAAGATAAGGCCGTGGATACCAGGGTGAGACCAGTTCTCCTGTTGGCACCTACGAAGGGCTGCCCTTGCAGATGAGCAGTTACTTTTTTGGGCGTCTGAGATCCTGGGTGACTGATTCTTAGGTTGGATGTCTCCCTCTGATGTTCCTGTTCACGCTTTCAGCAAGGAGATGCACACCTGCTCTGGGCCAGTGGTGGTGCTGGCTCCCGTAGCCTGATGAGAGAGGAGGACACTTACGTATACAATCATTTTCCAGTGGGATGCCGGCTACGTGGAGGCAAAACATCTGTGGGCAGGAGAGGCTAGGTCTTTCTTCTGCCTTGAATGCGTTCATTGGACGCGGATTATTGTATGGCAGTGGTTTTCAGACTTGTTGGTCTTAGAACCAACCCATTATACTCTTAACAATTACTAAGGACCCCTAAGAGTTTTTACTTGTGTGCATTCAATCTATCGATATTTACCATAGTAGCAATTAAAATGATGAATTTTTTAATTAAAAAAAATTTTAATGTTTACTTTTGAGAGAGAGAGTGCGCGTGAGTAGGGGAGGGGCAGAGAGAGAGAGACACAGGGGCAGAGGGAGACACAGAATCCAAAGCAAGGCTCCAGGCTGTGAGCTCTCAGCACAGAGCCCAATGCAGGGCTCTAACTCACGAGCCGTGAGATCGTGACCTGAGCCGAAGTTGGATCGTTGACCGACTGAGCCACCTAGGCACCCCAAAACTGATGAATGTTTAATTGTTTAATTCATTTTAGAAAAATACACCCATTTTATGTTAACATAAATAATATAATCCACAAATTACTGTATCCTACTGAACAAAAGTAGTGGGAAGAGTGGTGTTACGTTATATTTCTGCAAATCTCTTTTAATGTGTGGCTTAATAGAAGGCATTTGGATTCGTACGTCTGCTCCTACGATTAATCTGTTGCAATAATGCACACCATGTAACTACAGGAAAACTCCATTGTATACTCGTGAGAGCATCTTAGGATTACTATAAAAATAATAGATGCCCTGAAAGGGTTTTGGGGTCATGCGAAGTTTCCCAGATAACACTGTGAGAACCCCGGTTGCATGGAATTCTACCATAAGTGTGTATTTACCGAAGGCACTCATGTACCCAAATCTTACAGGATTCGTTGGAATTGAGTCAGAGTATCCAAATATTCAAACCTATTTTTTATTTTTAATTTTCTCCATGAAGACAGGGCAAACCGTGTCAGACAATATATTATGGACCCGAAAGAGCTCGTTGATGAATATCGAGGAATGTTTGCCAGCTGTTAAGCCACGACTAGCCTGCCCTTGGCCGTGGCGGGAGTATTTACGCGATGACAATAGGCAAATGCTATAAACAAGGCCTTTTTCTTTTCAGAGGGCTAGCTGGTTTATCAGACCACTACTTGATAGATTTCCCACTAGGGATTCAACATGGCAGCCCACGGCATAGCCCATCCCACCTGCTTTTCTTTTTTGGCTGGTGTAGTAGATTTTTATTTGTTCGCCTCATTTTTGTTTGGTTTGTAGTGGTTCCATCAAAGTGCATTTACATAGACAGGCAAGCTCCATATTTCCATGTCCTCATCACCCGGTTCTTTTTGTCCTCACCTCCAGCCTGATTCATACATTTTTATAGACTCCTATAGGCCTCATAGGCATTTATGCTTGTGTCTGTGGTTCCAGGTTTTCCTCCTTTGCGTGGCAGCTGGAATGTCTCTTCTGAAAACCCCATGGCTTTTACTCCTGCCCTTGATGTTGTAGGGATGGCGTTCGCCAGGAATGTTTTGGTGAAATGATTTAGAAACAACAGCCAATTCTCTTCTTGGAGACAAAGTAACACCAGGGCCTGGCACGAGTTACGTTATGCAGACGGTTGGCATTATTCCTTGTGAGGATTTACTATTATTTGGAAATTAATGATGGCTCCATATTTTTGGGAGGGTGGGTGGGGAGCTGTGATTTACGAACCTCTCTCTTACCATCTGTTCATTAGCTTCAAGGCACTGCTTTTCACAGCCTTAGAAATTGAGGGAAATTATGTTAAATCGTCACACATTTTCTCTAAAGTTTCATTTTAAAGAAAAACAAAAGAAAGCTTTTAAGTAACTGGCTCTTTTTCTGTAGGTCAGTATACCACAGATAGCAAGCCAGGAAAAAAAAAAAAAGGAGATTTTGTTAGGATTTGTTTTTAATTAAGATCTAAATCATGATTCTCTTTGAATGGAATGGAAAGCGACACCAGCTCTGAGACCTATTTGATAAATTTTGCAATATCCCGACTGCCAGCAGGGAAATAAGAACAGGTAGGTGCTTCCAAAGGGATTCCATTATATCTAGTTGTCAGATGCCAACACCAGCCCAAATCAGGGAATCTTACTATTTCTATCTTCCTGCCTCCAGGAACAAAAAAGATTATACTTGTCTATCCTTGGTAGTAGAACATTTTATGAATCTTGTCCTTAAAAGTTCTCTGAAAACCCACCTCTCCACCTAGTTAATTCTAGGGCCTCTATGCCCTGATTTTATGCATTTCAAATACACGAAAGTCCAATTTTATACATGAAGTTAAAGAAGATATTGATGCTTCACTTTACATTAGGATTCTTTCAAGTAATAGACTCCTATAATAAATTCAAAATGACACCTGATATTTAGAAATTAAATGTACACTCCACTTTTCAGGAACGTGTTTGTTTTATAAAGCAAGGTACACACCTGTCTTTAACAATCTTTGCTTGGGAGGATTTTCTTATATGTAAATTCTGTCTATTTAAAGGCTCCTTTAGCAGATTATTTCTTAAGTAGATATAGAAAACCATTTATGTTTTTACAGCCCTCGTATCTTCTTTTATGAGGATCAGATGTGCAGAGTTGGATTTATTGCACTCCTTAGCTGCTGGTTCAGCATCACTGCTGATCCATGCCAGTCCCCTCTCGTGTGTTACTAATACATCTATCTTCCCGCCTGCTTCGCCTCCCATTCCCTCCTGCCCAAACAGGGAAATAGAGCCAGGAAGCATGTCAGAATATGCCACAGAGGTAGGAATTGTAGTTTTACATGGGACAGTCAGGGCAGGCCTCTTTTGAACAAAGACCTGAAGGGTATATGGGGGAGGAATACTCAGGACGGAGGAGAGGAAGTGCAAAGATCCTGAGACTGGGGTATATCTGTTGTGTTTGAGGATCAGCACGGAGGCCAGTGTGGTTGAAACAGCTGGGTTAGAAAGGCACCTTACAGGCCCTTATGCGGACTTTGGAGGAGTTTGATTCTGAGGCATCAGTGGAAGGTTTTAAGACGAAGAGTGATGTCACTTGGCTGACTTTTAGAAGGAACAAATTGACTGTAGCATAGTCCTTATGGGAGCAAAGAAGGGGTAGAAGCAGGGAGACTGGTTGACAGGCTACTGTGGAGATCCAGAAGAGAGATACGTTAGCACAGCAGCAGTGGAAGTGTCAGGAGACTAGGCATATTTTCTAAGAGGCGACAAGATTTACCGATGGATTATGTGTGAAAGAGAATAGATAACAAATGGAAGGATGGAGGTGGCCACTTACTGACAGAATGAACATGGTGGTGTGAGCAGATTTGGTGTGGCATTCAGGAGTTCAGACTTGGAAATACCAAGTTCGAGGTGCCTACTGGACATCCAAGGGGAGATGTTGGAGGAGGCATTTGGCATTGTTGCAGGTCTGACTTTCAACTTGGGGATCATCAGTGTGTAATGGTGCTTCAAACCATGAGATTGGATGAGCTCATCAAAGCTATGAATGTAAGTGAATACAGAAGTGGTCCAAAGACCTGGCTCTGGTTCACATTTCTACCTCAGGGCCTTTGCCCTTACTCTTCCTTCTGCTTGGAACAGTGTTTCTTCAAATAGTTGTATGGCTTACTTCCTTATTTTATTCAGATTTGTGCTTAATTTTTGTTCCTTTAGAGACTTATTCTTTGCCCCCCCCCCCAATCTGGTTCAGAAAGTGCATCAGAAAATTATGCCAATAATTCTTCATATGTGATACCAATTCATGAGGTCAGTATGAGGTACAGAGAATTAGAGCTTTGTGATTGTCATGGTATGTTTTTCATTTTGTTAGACCATGTCACCTGATTCCCCAGAGCACGGTGCTGTAGGATTTATTTAGACAGAATGTGTATATCATTGATCACCAAATTTCTCCCTGATGGA
The DNA here is from genome assembly GCF_014898765.1 of Herpailurus yagouaroundi. Lineage (NCBI taxonomy): Eukaryota > Metazoa > Chordata > Mammalia > Carnivora > Felidae > Herpailurus > Herpailurus yagouaroundi. The sequence goes on from NW_024412388.1 coordinate 10,193,082, forward strand.
CAGGCTGGGAAGGAATCTGGGAAGGATCTGGTCATCTGTGCCTATCCTTAAATATTCCCATTTATCTTAACAACTGAGTATTCTAGTATCTACTGATGTAGACAATGCCCCACAGACAATAAACGAATGCTAGGAAGACAGGCCCACCTATCCTTCAAATAATTCTATAACCCACTATTTCTAAAAAGCTAAAATATGCTAAGAAAATGATATAGTATGAGAAAGAAAACATATACCTAAGAATTAAAAGACTCAGAAGTGAGGTTCTATTACTCAGGAAAGGATAAGAAATAAGAGAGAAGAAAGATTTTTAAAAAAGGGTTTGACAGCATACGATTAATTTAGAAGACAGACAAAAAAGATCCAGCATACATATTGTAAGAAATATATGGGGTCCCAAAGAAGAAAATCAAAACAAGGGAACAACAGAAATAGTAAAACTACAACTTAAAATATTTCTAAGACAATTTTTTTTTAATTTTTTTTTCAACATTTATTTATTTTTGGGACAGAGAGAGACAGAGCATGAACAGGGGAGGGGCAGAGAGAGAGGGAGACACAGAATCGGAAGCAGGCTCCAGGCTCTGAGCCATCAGCCCAGAGCCCGACGCGGGGCTCGAACTCACGGACCGCGAGATCATGACCTGGCTGAAGTCGGACGCTCAACCGACTGCGCCACCCAGGCGCCCCTCTAAGACAATTTTTTGAAATTACATTGAAAATACACGCCACATACCTGAGAAAATTGACCCAGAATGACCAATACTGAGGCAAAAATTGGTAAAATTGTTGCACTTTCAAGAGAAACAAAAACTTTAGGCATCAAGGCAAAAAGACCAAATCACCTATAAGAGAAAGCAAATCAAGTGTCATCAGCCTTCCTACAACAGTATTTCCTGACAGAAGGAAATGGAGTAACATATTTAAGATACATGTGGAGAGAAATGTGTGCTAAGAATTTTATATCCAGCTAAAATGGCTTCCAAGTGAAAGGTGCAGACAAACTGCCCAGGCAAACTCGGTGACCTGGGGAACATTTTTCCCATGAGTTTTTTTCTGAGGAATCTGCTAGATAGCAAATTCCTGTCAACTGAAATAAGTAAAGAGCCATTGCCATATGGTTTGACAGTAAGTGCTAAATTTATATCTTCTTGTGGAACTAAGATTGAATGAGAGTCAGAAGGGAGAAAGTATAGTATGTAATGTCTATATGCTCTTACAATGTAGCTACAGTATAACTGTAAAAATGTAAAAAAAAATGTAAAAATGCAAATGAGAAAGAGGATATTAAGCAGTCTTTAAGAATCATATATTTGGTAGAAGAATTGCTATTTCTAACTGAGATTGTTTCATATATAATGTGAGAGAAAGCACAGGAGCAATTATGTGATATTCTAATTCTGTAATCTCTTGTGGCCTCAAGAATCAGGATTCTAGGTGTGAAAGAAAGTCAATATGAATGCCAGGTAGAAGGGGTTCAGTAAAATGCTGTGGTACTGAATTTGAATTGGGAGTATCAGACCCATGTGCACGGACAAAGCTTAGGAATGATCAACAGTCCAGTAGCAATGACATTCGTAGGACCCAGATCGTGATGTTGAAATACTATTTTCCATAAAAGGGAGAAGAGAATTCTTGGGAAAATAGATGAATGTACAGAATATGTACAAGGTGAGCCTAGGACATTGGGTCATACCAGTTAGCAAGAGAGCTAAAATACTTAACTAAGTTTGTGTCCAAAGGACTTAGGAACTAAGTTAAAGATGTTCCCACTGGATCAAGATTAGATAATACGTGTTCAATAAAGGTAATAATTTTAGTAGATTGAAGCTCAACAGATTTATTTAAACCCACAAGTTCATAAGAATATTAAAAACTAATTTACCATCTTTGGAGAACAATAAAGAACCACTCATTATGTTAAAAACTGGTAAATAGTGCAAAAGAAAGTCTTCTTATTCTGCCTTCCTGTATGAACTATACCCTGGGTAAACAAAGCATAGGTAAATGAAAGTTTCTCTTTCCAGAAATATTCCAGCTAATAACTAAAGAGGGAGTGGTTGAATTTGAATACTATTATTTTGCAACCCTAATGAACTAATGGATGTAAGTTTTACACATCACTGGCTGCTAACGTCAAAAAAGAGACAACCATGCATTATGTGGCTCTGATAGAAGGATGCAACGAGGTCTATGTGTTGTCTTGCCAAAAATTAAACCTGATGGTCAATCCTGTAGATACATGGAGACGCAATCAACGAAATCCAGATAGTAGGAAACTCTATAGGACAAACACCTTCAACAAATAAATTATATGAAAAAAAAGGGGGGGAGGGACAGAGGTGCAACCTATAGGTTAATATAGAGAGAGGCATTTAAATCTAACAGGCAAAACTAGTGTTTAGGGTTGTCATCACCCAGTTTATAAAACTATAAAGGAAAGCTCTGAGGTGGTCACCATAAATGGAGGACACTGGTTACTTTTGAGGGGGTGGAGAAGAAATTGTAGAGAGGCACCTGGGTGGCTCAGTCAGTTAAGCATCAGACCATGATCTCTCAGGTTGTGAGTTCAAACCCCACATTGGGCTCCACGCTGACAGTGCAGAGCCTGCTTGGGATTCTCTCTGTCTCCCTCTCTCTGTTCCCTCTCTCTGCTCCTCCCAAACTTGCACACATGCTGTCTCTCAAAATAAATAAATAAACTTTAAAAATATATATTAAGGGGTACCTGAGTGGCTCAGTTGGTTAAGTGTCCAACTTCAGCTCAGGTCAAGATCTCACGGTTTGTGAATTTGAACCCCGTGTCAGGCTCTATGCTGACAGCTCAGAGCCTGGAGCCTGCTTCCAATTCTGTGTCTCCCTCTCTCTCTGACCCTCCCCCACTTGTGCTCACACACTTGCTCTCTCTCTCTCTCTCTCAAAAATAAATAAACGTTAAAAATAAAAAATATATATATACATATATATATTAAAATTAAAAAAAAGGATAGACGTGTAGAGGGTTTCTGAATATCTGGCAGATTTCTGTTTCTTGACCTGGGTCATGACTACAAAGCATTGACCTTATGATGGTTTATTAAACTAAGGATTTATTCTATTCTATTTTCTGTGTTATGTTTTATAATTAAGACGTTAAAAAAAGGACAACTGAACTGTTTATCTCTTCAGTAGTTTTTGTATAATCTTCTAAAGAGCCACATTGGGCCGGCAGACCTGTAAGCATGTGGGCCTTTATTCACTCCACAAATATTTCTTGAACAACTGACTCTTGGGTAGGCATCAGAGGAGCACTGTACCCAAGATGAGGCAATTATAGTACAAAGCATAATATGATAGATGCTATATACACAAAGTGTTATGAGAGTGCAGACGAATGGGAGTTTATTTCTGGTTGGGATTAGCAAAAGCATAACAGGGCGATAGCACTTCAGTTGAATCCTATAACATGAATAATGCATGTTCTTTTTTAAAACCATCAATCCATATTGAAAGAATATTTATAACTCACTGCCTCGATAACTACTCACCCTTAACCCTTATGTTCAGGTTTCCATCATTCAAAATAACCTGTTGAAGCCCACTGAAACCCATTCAGCACAAACCATGGACACCCAATGCTTGAAGGTCTTTGGTCATTTCTTAATGACTTTTCCTCAGTCCTTACCCTCCATAAACTCTGCCAAATTCATCACTGTTGAGTGTTGCCATCTTCTTGAAACCTTTCTCTTCCTTTTCTTCTGAGCCTTCAGGGTACCCTGTTCTTCCTCCTACCTTCCGTCTGTCCCTTTTGTGTCCTTTCCACCCCCACGGTTACGTCCTCTGCCTCTTTCTGTCTGTGTTCTCTTGCCTCGGCTTTACCTGCCACCCCACATGCTATTAAAATTGAAATACCTACCAGATTCTTTCCCTGTGGGAACCTGAGACATGGACTTCTGACTCTGTGCTCACCATTCCTCTCTGGATGTCCTCTGTCACCTCAAAATTGACATGCCCCAAATCGGACCCATTTTCTTCCGCAAACCAAATCCTCCTCCTAACCTTGCCAGTTCAATTAATAGCTTCTCTACCTCCCTGGCCTTAACTTAGAATCTTTTACTCATCCCTAGCTGCCCTGTGCAGATGTTGTGTCCCAAACTTGAAGAGCTTCTATTTCTCTGGACCAAGAGTACTTACGCACCCTTTCGAACTGCTCTGTGTGCAAGGCTTTGGATGGATTTCATCCAAACCCAGTGAGGAGGTTTCCTCCGGCGTCTTCACTGTCATAAGTCCATCTGCCTCCCTTGCTAGATCATTATATGTCTGCGTCTTGTTTGGTGATGGCATTCTCAGGTTCCAGACCTATGCTGGGTACTTCATACCGCTAGCTAAAGTGATAAGTATCAGAGCTAATGTGGCCATCATCACTAACGAGCTTAAAATGAACCAAGTTGCGAATGTTTCCTTGGTGAAGGTGGGAGCTGTCAAACGTGGACAGTCCCCACAGCTAACCTCCAGGACCTGTGTTCCTTACCATGCTGATACTTGTCAGGTTGTTTTTTTATTCTGCTGCTTTTTCTTATTCTGGTCTAAGTTTACATCGATTAAAACAAAACAAACAAACAAAAAAGATGTATTACAAATACAGGCACTGTTGTTTGTCCTTTAAGTAAAGGTTTAGGCTGAAGTGCTTTCCTCAGTTTCTCCACCTGTTTGCTCATTCACCAAGCATTACTGAAAGCTGACTTTGGTGCTAGATGCTGGCCGGTCAGATGAATGGTGTGGCTCCTGCCCCCAAGGAGTTCACGTTCTAGATCACGGTCGTACTACATCTGTCTGCTTGCTGTGTGTTTATTAGCCCCGAGGATGTAATCACTCACTCATTCACTCACTCACTCACTCACTCACTCACTCACTCACTCACTCATTCATCCATCCCTGCACTGACTTTCCAATCTGCTCCTCTCCCATAACCATTTGCTGATGAGTTTCAGTGTGTTTTAGATCCCTTGCTGAACCTTCACAATTACATTCAATAGATAATGACTGAGTTCCAAACATAGTAAACAGGCACCATGCTAGTCCTTAAGAATACTGTCGCAAACCAATGGCATGATCCCTGCCCTGCGGGTCTTCTGTTAACATTTTGCAGGCTTCCATACTGTCCTTACCCCCTAGGAAGTTATGTTCAAAAATCATGGTGACAGTAATCACGTTGAGTCTAAATTGTTTTAGTTTTCTTTTGCTTCCTGCATAGGTTAAGTTGCTTCCAAGAAGGGAAAAAATAAGCTGCATAAACATGCTTCTTAAACAGGAGTTTGGGGTACTGTTTCTAAAGAAAAATCACTGTGGAGCTTGTCAGCTAGGATTATTCTTTGGCTAATCACAATCCTGAGACCGGTCAACATTATTACAACAGCGTTGTAAATGATACAGCTACACAAACAAGGCAGTAATCAGCTACTACTGAATGCCATGTAATTTCTCTACCTTTAAAAATCTGTAGGAAAGGGGGTGGTTGGGAAGAAGATAACAGGGATTTTTTTTTTAAGTGCCATGGATAATCAAGAGTGTTTTTTAAACAGTGCTCTTAAATATATGCCCATGTCCCCTTAAATCTGTCATGATAAAACATCTCATTTCAGTTGATGTATGACACGAAAGCAATCACCGTTAATCAGAATGACACATTTCCATTTGCTTTATGGAAGAGAAGGTAGATGAAGGTCATGAATAAGGAAACAAAGCAGCTTGTGGTTCGTGATGTTTGGGGTTTCTTTTGAAATTCATTTCCTCAGGAAGTTCATAATCCATCGTTGTCTTCTCGCGAAGCTTCATCCATCCAAGTTTGCCAGAAGTCCTTGTCAGTGAAGACGGACATATTTTGTCTTCTCTCCCGAGTAGAGAAATAGGTTAATTTGCTCTGGGTTCTTTGACAAATTTAGTCCTTAAAGGTGTAAAGTCTCAGAGTTCCTGGCTCTAGATATTTCTTCAGGGGGTACCGACTCCATCCTCCGTGTGATGAAATTATACCTGAAGATGAATGTTCCAGCTGGTCGCAGCCATGCCCGTGGGAAGCTGGGAGGGCAAAGGACCAGAGGCTTTATTAGAAGCAGACGTCAGGAGCCTCCTTCTACTCTCTGCTCTCCGTGTTTTCACACATGTAACTGTTTCAGTGCCTAGCAATAAGAACTAGGTGCCTGGTTAAAGCTTTACCTTCCTTGGATATCACCTTTCATAAAGGAGCATATTTTCCGGCTTTTGGTCTGTGGTTGGGGTGGGGGAGGGTGGTGGTGCAGGCCTAGCTTTGGAGCCATTAGATCTGGCTTCGTGCCCAAACATTTGTAGCACCTTTTGCAAGTCAGTATGATACCCCATTGTGTGATATCGTCAGCTAGCTGGTGTAGTCTCTATTCGAAAAGTTAAAACGTAATTTGTGAAATAGAGAAAATCTTGGCACCGGGGATCCAGTACAGATCTCTTAAGGGGCATGTCGATTATTTGTTCTAAAATCCAAAGATGGCACTCTTCAACTGGCAGACTTAGTCTTTGAATCCCCCAAGGTCATGATGCCCCCGGGATAGTGAATTTGCAAATACCATGATGCCTAGTTATCTTGGGATAATTTTACGACCAAGCATTTAGCTCATCCAAAGCCTTTTATTATCATTACTATTACTATTATTATTATTTTATGATTACTATTTAAACCGGGGAAGCTAAAGAATTATGGGAGGAGAGTATAAAGATGTAGGGAACTCTAAAGGGCTCCCAAAGGGCTGAGGGAGAGTGCCCAGGGACAAACAGTGGTCTCCTGCCCCAGGCTGGGGCTCAGCCCTGATTGGAGAGAGAGTGGTAGCAGCCACTGGATGGTGGAGAAGGTCTCTGGGTTGCTCAGGACAGAGCTGGTCCACAGTCATCAAAAAAGCAAGAAACAACCCACTAGGGCATGGAAAGCTAGTTATCTTATTATCATGCAGAAACAAAGATGGCAGCCGAAATGGTTGCTTTAGCAGCAGGCTCTTTTGATTATGCTTCCTTCCCTGAGCTTTTCAAAACTCAAACCGTAGCAGGCTTTTTCCTGGAACACGCTGCGAACCCAGGGCCAATGCCTGAAGGACTTTGTGGTGGCTATTTGGGGTCTGCATGAAGCCAAGCTTTACAAATCCCATCATCAGCAAGCCGCTTGAGAGAGACCCCACTTGGTGCCACCTGATACCGGCTCACCCACGATGTGAGTTCCCTGCCCACGCTCCGTTTGGTGTGGCAGAACTTTGTAATCCACAATTATAATTTCCTTTTTGTGTATTCCCCTCTTTTGCGTTCTTGGGTCTTTTTTCCTAAGGAAAAGCAAAATCCCCAGATTTGAATATTCTCCCAAACTGCTATTCTTTTTCCAAATATTAGGCCAACTTTGACAGGAAATCATGCTGAAATTACTGTTAAACTTCTTTGGACTGATTTTTCAGATAATACAAGAATCTCGACCGTGAAACTGATCCAAAAGAAAAATCTCTGGATCGGTTAAGACTGTTTGCATGCAAGGGAAACATCACTGATTTGGCTGTAGAGAACAAAAGGTAGGGGAGATTTATAAAGTGTCTAAGGGGACCTATGGGAAAAAGCCCTGGGCTGCGGTCAGGTACTGAAACCAGGCACTCCGAAGCACCAGGACCCTCTATCTGGCTTTTATTTATGATGCTCGCAAATGTCAGAGCTTTTCCCATCTTTCTGGAGAAAGAATATCTCTGTCTTACGGTCTCAGCATTTGTTCGTTTGTTTACTTGCTTATTTCTCAAGTGCCTAGCCCAAACTACACTAGAATCTTGCTGACCTCTCAGAACCAACGTGAAGAAAGACTCTCATTGGTCCGGCCTGATCATTTGTCCTTCCTGAGTCTAATCAGCTATGTCAGAGGGGCAGGTAGTATCTGATATAGACAAGGCAGTTGGGGGCCCACATTGGTGGACAAGGGAGGTAATCAATGCGAGGTTAGGAAAACACCCCAAAAAGGACCTTCAGCAAACACTTGAGGGAATGCATGTGCCATTTAGAATTTATGATAGCTGGGGCATGGGCACCGATTCCCTACAGTAAGATCTATAAGCTTCTTATGTTTTAGCCAGGAACACTTTAAAAATATACTCCCAGGGGCAGAGATTTTTAAGGACCCCAGGGGTGAATGAATGACCGTCAGAAATGAATTTCTGACGCCCAAACTGCCAGTGCTTTTGATGTGAAAGTCAAAAGGCATCTTAACGTAACACCCAGGATGCACACGACAAGCCCAGACTTGCTAAGGGTGAACGATGCGGGACGTGTTCGTGGGACAACGCGAGCCTGGAAAACAGTGGGAAGAGAGGCAGACCAAGCAATAAGAGAAGAACAGGATGTGCTGAGAGCAACCCAAGGAAGTAATATTTGGGTTTTAGAGCTTATACCAGATCAGACAACGATGTACGGAAGATTCTAAGAGAAACGTGAAGAAATACCATCTGGCTTGTAACAGTTCCGTCAAGAGCAAGGAGATGGCGAAGGAAGGGGGCAGCTGGTCTCTTGGATCTGACCAAGTAATGCCGACAGCTGCCACAAGAAACCCAGCTTGGTTTCATCTCTTTGGGCCTTCATCTTCTCTGCCTAGGAAAAAGGAGAGCCTGGTTGGGACGAAACAGGGCGTCCCAGGCACGACTCCTTGAGTTGAAAGGTCCTAGCCAAGCTGGCTAAGAACAGGTGGTTACAGGGATGCTACAAAAATCTCACCGAACTGAGGAAGTAGAAACAAAGTCCAGCCACATCTCTGGAAACTAGAAACGCGGCTGACAAAAATGAGCGCCCTCCCCAGGTCTCGGGGGAACAGGGGCCTCGCTCGGTGGTTTCTACCCATTGGACCCAACGGTCTCTTTTTATACCAAATATCTTTGACAACATCCATTTTCTTATCTTGAAGTGAACTTCCCAGATAGTATAACCTGCATAAATGCTTAATTCAAAGTGAAATTAATATAATGCCCTGCCTGAGATATGACAGAACATGGCAAGGCACGTGATTTACCTAAAACAAAAAGTAAGGTGTAGCATACTCTGTAAATGCAGAGACAGAAAATGAAGTGGCCGTGCGTTTGTAGAATCACCACGAATGCGACGATCTCAAAGACACGCTGATGTAGTCGGATTGTACTGCCAACATGACTTTCCAAAAGGGTGAGTTTTCTAGTTACCAACTGCCGTATAACCGATCAAAACTCAGTGACCCCCAAACAATCATTTGTGATGCTTATAGGTCCTATGGGTCAGGAATTCAGGAAGAGCACGGAAAGATGAGCTCTTTGCTGTTCCATGATGGCCGGGCCATCAACTGGGAGGACTCCCAGTGGCTGGCCCTGGAAGAGCTGAAGCTGAAAGAAGTCACTTTCAAGATGACTATGCTTCACTCACCTGCCTGGACCCTGGGCCAAGATATGGAGGACTGGACTGCCTACATGTGGTGATCCAGCTCGGTGACCTCAGGGTGTTCAGACTTCTTTTTTTTTTTTTTTAATTTTTTTATCTTTCTAATACTTATTTTTTGAGAGAGAGGGACAGAAAGAGAGAGATCGTGCGCAGGCATGTGAGTGGGGAGGGGCAGAGAGTGGGAGACACAGAAACCAAAGCTGGCTCCAGGCTCCGAGCTGTCAGCACAGAGCCCAACACGGGGCTCAAACTCACGAACCATGAGATCATGACCTGAGCCGAAGCTGGCCGCTTCACCGACTGAGTCACCCAGGCACCCCATCAGGGTGTTCAGACTTCTTACATGGCGGTCAGGGCTCTAGGGACAAGTGTCTCACTAGATGCTCCCCGGGCTTTTACAACTTAGCCTTGAAAGTCACACAGCATCATTTCCGCCATACTCTTGATCAAAGCAGTCATATGGGGTGGGGGTAGAAAGAGGGGAGGATATGAGTTTATAGATCCCACTTGCGGATGGGAATAGCGTCAAAGAATTGACACCCATGTCTGAAACCACCACAGTGACTGACTCTTAGCAAGTTTCCAACAAAACAAACTGTGACCTTTCTTTGGTTTGCATAGTAGATCCATTCCTGGAAAATTCGGGGTGTATTAAACCCTCGTAAACAACATGTTTGTCTATGTGTAATGTGTAGTTAGATTCCAGGCTTGACCTTTATATACATTGTCCAGCAAGAATTTTGAAAGTCCTGTGGGACACAGGATGCTTCTTGTGCTTGGCCCTTGCCCACTAAATGCCGGTACTGCCTGCCTATGTCACTCTCCTTCCCCTGCAGACTGGTTTTCTCTGCTTACTCAGTGCGTAGCCTATAGATCAAAATGGTGTTTTCCACCCTGAATCTATAAGCCTTTCAGTTTATCTCTTCTACTCAGCTGGGTTCTGATGACGATGATAATGATGATAATACTGATATGAGTGATGGTGGTGATGATGACAGAGAAACCAGCAGCTCATGTTACCAAGTGCCCGTGTTTTGTCAGGGACCATGTTATGTTATGCACTATCTCACTATACACTGACCACACCCCTAAAGCCAGTGTCACAGGTTTTGTTTTTCACTTGGGGAAACTGAGGCTTATAAAGTTGAAATAATTTGTACAAGATCACAAAGCTAGAAAGTGGAGAACCGGTAAGTTCAATTTTTCTCCCAGGCCTCTGGACAGCTTCAAATGACATTGTGATGCTATCCTGTCAACTTTGGCCGAGGGGGGAGAAGTAGTGTCTTGTATGTAATTGGGATCATTGCCCTCCTAAGAGGGCTATGGGCAGGTAGGAACCACGATCAACATCTCCAGTACAATGAATGATAGGAAATTGGAGCTTAAAATAGATGTGGCAATTGTAGAACATTAGCCTGCTCTCTTGGACCAGCTAAATTACCTCCCAAACTCTGAGAGAAGATGGCAGAATCACTACCGATGATCTTTGGGAATTCTGGGGAGCAAAGCAAGCATAGTTCTAATATTGAACAAAAGAAAGAGCGTGGAGCCTTTAAACTTCAAGCCTGATGCAAAATTCTAGATCATGTTATGAGAAGGGAGCCATCCTGATCTATTCATTGTTACCTGGCGAGGCGTCTGCATTGTTTTCAACACACCATTAGGGAGGCCTGGTGTCCCTGCCTTGGCCACCCTCCTTGTCTCCCCTGGTCCATATTCCCAGAACTGCACTCAGGATATTGTCCATGCGACTCACAGAACCACTCAGTTACATGCCAGTGGGAGAGCTTTGAAGATCTGTGATTTAATTGAAGAAAATCCAAAGCCTTAGAAATTTTTTATGCACCCCCACATCTGCTAATGGGTTGCCTTTGTTTAGCAAGAAAATAGTTTATAAACTCTATTTGTATTATCTTTAAAAATGGGAAGAAATAAAATTGCACCATGAACTGTAAAAAGACAAGAAAGAAAAATACCTTGCCATTCCATAATTTAATTGCATCCAACGGATTTCTCTCTTCTTAGCTTTTTTTTTTTTAAAACAAAACAAAACAAAACAAATTTATAATATAAATGCTTTTTTGGCACACAACACATCCTGCTTTAACATTGCATATATGTTTTATAAAAGTGTGTTTATAAAAGCCTTTGAGTGCTTCCTGGAAATGTAACAACATTTTTAGAAAGAAGTGTTATTGAGGTGTTGTTTTCCAAATTAAAAAAAACAACAGCCTGAATATAACATATTTTATGCCCATGTAACATATTTTATGTAAAAATATGGTCATATTGGTGGGGGGAAATGCAAAAGATGAACAGATGTAAAGAAAATTCATACTCCTGTTTGCTTTCGGACCATTGATCCTTCGGCACACAATTTATCTGTTTTGTGTTTTCCTTGAATGGTATTTTCACAACATATATCTTATCCACACAAGGGCCCTTGTATGGTGTCCTTTGTCATGTATCAGTCTCACTTGGACCCTTTCAGGTCCAAAGCCCTGGCTAGGCGTCAAACACTTGAGGATACCAACATTAGTTTCCAAGATTTCCCATCAAGGGGAACCTAGTGTCATTCTTTAAGAAATACCCATCCAGGAAGATGTTCTGAAAAGTTGAGTATCTCTGCAAGGAGTGCCAGATTCTCATGGATGCAGAAGGACCCCTTTGGTCCATCTGGTCCATCAGCCTGTCTCCATGAGAGCTTTGTGCAAAGTAGCCTCTGTAAGTGCATGGGTTCCCTAAATTCTTTCCAGCTCTGTTCTTCTAGACCAACAATGGCCCAGGGAACTGCACGCAATGGTGGAACTAGTCTACATTGGTTCGTCTAACATGGTAGCCACTAAATTCATGTGGGCACTGAATACTTAAGGTGTGACCATTGTGACTGAAGAACTGACTTCTTAATTTTAATTAACTTAAATTTAAATAGGCTCATGTGGCTAGTGACCACCATGTTGAGCTCTTGGCCATGCAGTTCTAGAAATTTTGCAAAAACAAAAAACTGAAACACAGAAAAACCAGAGGTGAATATAATCAGAGTTCAGTCTGAGTTGAATGACACTTCCAGGATTACTTGGAAAGTTGCCTTTTACAAGAAACTAATAACACTTGAAATAAACTCTACCATTTGTTAGGCATCATCTAGGAGCCAGGCAAGGTGTGAGCTAAAAGCTTTGGCAGTATTATTTTATTTTATTATTTTATTCAACCCTCATAACATCCTTATGAGGTAAGTATTATTGTTTCCACCCACCCTTTTTATTTGCAGATGAAAAAAAAAAACAAAACAAAAAAAAAACCAACCTGTGGCTTAGAAAGATTAAGACCACAGCTAGCTTGTTCTTGGCAGAGGGAGGCTTTGAACTCAACTCTTGAGTCCAGTGTCTGTGTGTAGTGTTTCATATTCTTCTCTTAAATACCTTGTCAGAATTCACACTTCCTTCTAACCAGGAATTCAAAAAGACCTTACTGAATAAAACAAACTTTTTTTTTTTTTCTGAAAAGTTCTATTTCCATCTGAGACTCTCTTTTAAGATTCTAAGCTCTGTCCTTGGTGACCCTGATACACTGAATTTGTAACTGTCTGAAATATCTCCCAGCCCCTTTGTGGCCCTCTGTTTCAAGTCCAAAAGTTACAAGAAAAATTCAGGGCCTTTTGAGGTGCTAGAAAACATTGCATTTGCGTTTTGTATCATCACATGACAGTCCCATTTAGTGGCATGTCATCAGTGATGGTCTCAAAGATAATCTAATGCATAAGGACATTATACAACCTCAGATGAGTTACGTTACCTTTGGAACCTCTGTTTTGCCATCAGTTAAATGGGCATAATAACAGTCACTTCCTGAGTCCCTTTCTGTGGATCAATGAAAGAGTGTATTTGTATTTGGCATGGGTGCCTAATATAAAGTAAGTGCTCAATGAATGTGAAGGCTAATTTATTATGACTCTGTATCCACTTCAGGTCATGCTGGGTGGATTGTTAATTTCTTACCTGATATATATATATTTTTTTTTTTTTTTTTTTTTTTACTATGAGGGAAAAGAGATAATGACATAGATCAAAACTAACAAGATAATAGTTGTCAGATGCCTTTTTCTCTCTCCTGAGGTGCAGAGACAATCTCAACTATGCCCCCGACTTGCTAGTTGGTGTGTAATGGGGAAACACCCTGAGAAAATGCTTTTTTCCCTTATAATTAACAAAAGGCACATGGAAGAGGAGGCTCTTTTGAGTTTCTTTCTTCCCCCCAGCGTGGCCTGGATACTTGGCTTTTTCATATTTACCTCTGGCTTGTAACTAACTATCCACACTACTGTAATGTGTGAAATATAAGTAGAAGTCAAATGGTGGGTTGGAGAGAGCCCACGTCAGAAAATCAGAAATGTTGGGTCTGACTCCCAGCTCTTGTGGGCTCATACAAATTACTGGAATTCTCATTTGAGCCATTTGTGAGATGAAGACTTTAAACTCTGAAAATTCTCGCACATTACCTGGTTACAATGCTGGTTATCGATGGCCAGTGCACCAACTCTGACTCAGAGACTACGCCGTTTGGTTACCTTTGAGTGAAGTAGGGTGATGCTAGCTACTCTAACAGATAATTTTTGCCAATCTCACTGGCTTAGCACAGCAAGAGTATTTCTCATGCATGCAGATGCTAAATAGGTGCCCTTGGGGGCGCCTGGGTGGCTCAGTCGGTCGAGCGTCCGACTTCAGCTCAGGTCATGATCTCACAGCTTGCGGGTTCGAGCCCCACGTCGGGCTCTGAGCCGACGGCTCAGAGCCTGGAACCTGCTTCGGATTCTGCGTCTCCCGCTCTCTCTGCCCCTCCGCCGCTCACACTCTGTCTCTCCCTCCCTCAAAAATAAACATTAAAAAAATTTTAAATAGGTGCCCTTGATGAGCAGATAGCTCTCCTCCCAGTGGTGACTCAGGGATCTAGGCTCCTCTTGCCTTGTGACCTTGCAGTCCTCACTTCTCATTCCCAGGTTGCTGGATGAGGGACAGGGTCTGGAGACGGTTCGTGGAGGTTATATGGGCTGGGCCTGGGAGCGGCACCTGTCGCTTCTGCTCCCATCCGTTTGGTAGAAGTCAGGCTTAGCAGCACACCTAACTGCGAGGCCACCGTGGGAAAGCTAGTATGGCCGGGTGCCCAGGAGGAAGAGGAAGTGAGCGTGGTAAACATCCAGGGCCTTTGCCGCAGCTTCTTGTCAATATTAGACAATCGGTGTCGATGCACAAGGTGCCACTTGTCAAGCAACAGAATTTGGAGTTTTAGATAGGTGGGTGGCTGTGTGTCTGTCTGTGGGGGGCTTGGGGATATGACATTTCTGCTCAATTTTTTGAAATATTAAAAATAGTTGGGGACTTATTTTCTCATTCCCCTAGATCCTTAGGTTTTCCCTTCTTGCCAAAGCCCGGGGAAGCTCCATACCCTGTTGCTGGTGCCTGGTACCAAGGACCCAAAGACCCTATGCTACTTTCTGGGCTCTAGGGACCCGGAGGGGAAGACTTGAGCCCCCCTAGAGGCCAGCAAGGTCCCTTCCATTTCTGATATTCTGACATTCTGGCATTCTCTTATGGTTGGCTTCTGCACGGTGCCTAATCCCAGTTGATATGAGGCTTAAAGACAATGGTCCCTTCCCCACCTCAAGAGCTAAAGCATCTCTCTCTGGCCAAGAGGAGTGCTGTGCATCTTCCCAGTTCTCGTGCGCGTTTCTGCCAGATTTTCTTCACCGTTGTTGATTTTTTTCTCTTATGATTACTGTTTTGTTAATTTTCCTTCACAGCACATCTAATTTTTAGAAGACAATGAGTATTTTAGGGGCATCTGGGTGGCTCAGTCGGTTAAGCGTACGACTCTCAGTTTCAGCTCAGGTCATGATCTCACAGCCCGCAAGTTCGAGCCCTGCATCGGGCTCTGTGCCGACAGCTCGGAGCCTGGAGCCTGCTTCGGATTCTGTGTCTCCCTCTCTCTCTGCCCCTCTCTCACTCATGCACTGCCTCTCTCTCTCTCTCTCTCTCTCTCTCTCTCTCTCCAACATAAATAAACATTTAAAATTTTTTAAATAAAATAAAATAAAAATCCTATTGTATATAAAAAGAAAACAGTGAGTATTTTAAAATCAAAAATAATACATGAATTTCTCAAGATTCCTATCAATTGCAAAGGAAAACCTAGGTACCAAGACAATGATATCACATGCAAATGTGTTCACCATTTTTAGGGTAAAGAATTTTTATAAAAGTTAAAGGAAAACGGTAAAAGACTGAAGCTTCTTTCATATTTGGAATATTTTCCTTTTTTCCTATAATTTTGACGGTACAGAGTTTTGAGGGCCTTGGAAGCAGCGTACTGTAGGGAATTGGGATCCCCTCGTGGGGACACCCGCATTCTGCTCTGGGCCCCCATGTTCTTATGCATAAAATGACAACAGTAGCACTTGGTTACAGATTCTGCATGGACTTTTTTTTTTTGAAGGTCAGGTGAAGGAAATTATAAAGCATATTGCGAAAGCATCTGGCACATGGTAGTTGCCTCCTCCAGGACGGCTTCCTCGCCCTTCTTATGTGATAGGGGGAATTGCAAAGCCCAAACCGGCTGCTCCTCTGCCTTCAAAGGTTCTTCAGTCTCCAGTAGAGGACCCAGAGGCAGGAACCTCCGTCCCGTTGGGCACTGTTCTCAGTCATACTAATGAAGTACCATTTGCCCAACTCACGTGCTTTTGAAAAGAGTGGTCAGAAAGCGTTCACTGAGTATCTTCTGTATGCAGATGCCTTCCCTGCTTGCTCTGCCAAAATAGAAAATAAATTGAGGACATGGTACCTGACCTTCAGAGGCTTGAAGGGCATTGACAGGTGAAGAGTGTTTGAGAAAATTCCCAGGTAATTTACAAACTGAACTTGAAGAGCTGGATGGGGCTAGGAGACGTGGGCAGAGCAGGTGGTGATGCCCGCATGGGATAAACCTCCCTGGACGGAGCGAGACTCTTGCCAGGCTCGGAGGGTGAGAGATGTCAATTAGTGACACCGAAAGAAAGCTGTTAGGAAAATTGCTCATGCTACCTTTCAGCAAAGCGGTTTGGCAGTGTGTGTCTAGGGACTTTATTACTTTTCTTTGAATGTTTATTCATTTTTGAACTAGAAAGGGCGTGAGTGGGGAGGGGCAGAGAGAGAGACTGAAGGTCCGAAGCGGGCTCTGTACTGACAGCAGAGAGCCTGATGTGGGGCTCAAACTCATGAACCACAAGATCGTGACCTGAGCCGGTCAGATGCTTAACTGACTGAGCCACTCAGGAGCCCCTGTCTAGAGTCTTTAAAGTGGAAATCTCCTGTGAGAAGAATCCTAAAACTGGAAAAAACTCCATTGCTGGTGGGATTATAAAATGGGCCAGGGGCATCCGGGTGGCTCAGTCAGTTAAGCACCCAACTCTTGATTTCAGCTCAGGTCGTGATCTCACGGTCTGTGAGATCGAGCCCCACATCAGACTCTGTGCTGACAGTGCGGAGCCTGCTTGGGATTCTCTCTCTCTCCCTCTTTCTCTGCCCCTCCCCTGCTTGCACACTTTCTCTCCCTCTCGGAATATAAATAAATAAGCTTAAAAAAAATAAGAGCCAAGATTTGTTTAAAAAAAATAAAAAATAGAATGGGCCAGCCACTTTAGAACATACTTTGACGGTCCCTCAAAATGTTGGCTGTGTTGTGATCGTGTAGCCCAGCCTTTCCACTCACAGACGTACTCGGAAGTAAAGGGAAACTTTCCCACGCCGAAATTTGTGCACAAAGGTCCATGCCGGCATTATTCACAATAGCCCCAAAGTGGAAGCACGTGGCTGTTTCCATCAGTTGATGAATGGATACATCACGCGTGGTGTTTGCATATGGTGGAATATTATTTGATCATAAAAATGAATGGAGTACTCTAACATGGACGAACCTTGAAAACACTGTTAAGTAAAAGAAGCCGGTCACAAAAGATCACGTGGTATAGGATTCCATTCATATCAGATGTCCATAGAGACAGAAAATAGATGAGTGTCTGCTCGCGGGTGAGGGAATGGGGGGGGGGGGAATGGAGAGTGTCTGCTAATGGGGAAGGGGTTTCTCTGGGGGATGATAAAAATGTTCCCAAATTTGATAGTGGTGATTGTCAGACAACTCTGTGACTTTACTGAAAACCTCTGAATTGTATACTTTACAAGGGTGAATTTTATGGTATGTGAATTATACTGTTATAAAAACAAAGAGGAAGTTTTATGCACAAAGACAAAATCGTGCCCTTTTTTCCCCCTAAGAATAAAAAATTGGAAGCAATCTAAATGTCAGCCACAAATGAAAGAAGAAAATGATGTGGCCACGGGATGGACTCTTAGCCATCCATTTAAACAATTTTTAACTCAGTGCAAGAGTCCCTTCCGGCTTTAGTGCTGGAGACAGTCCCCTTCACAGTGACCCCATCTCTTTCTGAGCACCTCTCCGGTCGCTCACTTGGATGCTTCTTGGGTTTTGCTTTGTTTGGCTTGTTTTGACTCTGGTTTCCCTCCCTTGGTGCCTGAGACCAAGGTTCAGGTTCAGTGGGCTGGGCCTTCCATAACCATAACCATACCATCTATGGGAGAAGAGATACCTATGTAATATTGGCCCCCCAAAATAACCTAGAACCTTCCCTTAATTCTCCAGTATGGTCTATTCATTTTCTGGGGCTGCTGGGACAATTGGAGCTTAAACAACAGGAATTTCTTGTGTCACAGTCTGGAGGCTGGAGGTCCAAGATCAAGGTAGGGCAGGGATGATTTCTTGAGGCCTCTGTCCTTGGCTTGTGGGTGGCCATCTTCTCCCTGTGTCCTTGTTCTCGCATGTCTTTCCTCTGTGTGTCTCTGCGTCCTCTCTTTACAAAGACACTACTCATGGTAGGTCCGGGCTTTCCCTAATGACCTCATTTTGCCTTAATCACCTCTTTAAAGACCCCGACTCCAAATACAGTCTCTCGTACTAGGGGTGACATCTCCAATGTGTGAATTTTGCGAGAACGCCATTCAGCCCATAACCAGCGGAGGCAGAAATCACGCTTTAAAAAAAGATAAATTATTAAGATAGAGAGGAAATGGGAAGAAAGTACTATACAAAATATGATTTGTCCCTCCCACCCTGGGCCACACCAGTCCTAGTTGGTTTAGGCTACAGCTCCTACCTGACTTCTGTTTTGCCTTCCTGAGGGTTTATCTGGGGTGGGGTGGGGGGGGGGGTGGTGGTTGGGGAGGTGTGGAGCGCGTACAGTTATCTCTAAGGTGTTCAGATCTTTCCATGCTTGAGAATAAAGCCCCAAATGACTCCCAGAACCCAAGGGAGAAAGAAGGGTTTCCCCCATCTTCCTAGCCCAGAATCTGCCACTTGAGTCTTCCTCTTCTGCACGAGGACTGACCTCTAAGGAAGACAACCTAGGAGAGACGTTCTCCCCTCCCCCGCCACAAGGGCATGGCTGCCGCCATTTCATTTCCCCCTTGTAGGTTCCTTGATGCCCTTGGAGGCCAGTAGACCCGAGAAACACCACACGAGCTTCATCTAGCCCCCTTTCAGGCATTTTCATCAAGGGCTCAACAGTTTGAGGTTAGCCCCACCCACCGTCATATTTGATAATGAGCAAGTATTAACACGAGGAAATGTTACCGAATTAATGTGAAACAAAATAAGCGATCACATATCAACAGCAGAAATGAACTAATCTGTCGAGGGGGGAATGTCTGAATCAAAAACAAAGGCTGTCAGATAATACCTTTTTTTTTTTTTTTTTTTTTTTTGTCTTGCATTGTTTTTCCCATGAGTAGGTCCTGGGTGGGAGCCTCTTTAAGGTTCATTTTGAGGGGAGAGCGGGGGTAGGGGGGAAGGTGGGTGGGATATGTTGGAGGAGAGCGGGAGACTCATTGACTCTCAGGAGTTGTTCTTTTTCCTAAAGGGGAAAGTGGGTGCAGGAGAGAAGAAACACAGAGGACAATGTCAGTGAATCTCGGGACTGTTCTGGGCTGAGGGGCCAGTGTATTTTCCCATTAACATGACTGTTAGTGTCTGTGCAGCCAGCGAGGCCCGGAGAGCCCCTGGGTCCCAACTGCTTGGGAAACTAATTGCACAGAGCTCTGACCTTTTGCTTTAAATCATCTGCAAGTCCCGGGAAATCGTTCCAGGCATCCAGTGGTCCTTGGCCTCTTTCATTTCCAAATCCACGTTGAGAACTCAGTTTGCAGAAACTCTTCTCTGAATATCTTTAATTTAGGGACGCCCTTTTCCTGGCCGTCGGCAAGAATGCTCTGTTACGGTGCCATATAAATCACCCACGGACGTGCCAGGGCAAATGGCTGTAGAATGGATTGGTGTAGTCAGTATAATAAGTCAAGCAGATAATCCACTCAGCAAACATTTGTCAAGTACCTACTAAGTGTGAGGCCACGGGAATGTGAAGATGAGTACCATGCCCCCGGCTTCCTACCACCGTCCTGGTTGCTCACGAACCGTGGGAGACCACACACTGTTTAGGGTCCGTGAGACCATGAGCGATGAAGCCCGGAAGCCTGGATGAGAACCCAGCCATTCATATACGAGGCTGTGGGAATAGATTCTGCCTCAATGAGTTGTTGTTGTTGTTGTTTTTCCCCCAATTTATAAAGTTGGATCTCGAGCTCATTAAGTTTTGGCCTTTCTTCTTTTCTAACACACAACATTAGGGCTCTACGTTCTTTCTTTATTTAAATTTTTTTTTTTTAACATTTATTTATTTTTGAGACAGACAGAGACAGAGCATGAACGGGGGAGGGGCAGAGAGAGAGGGAGACACAGAATCGGAAACAGGCTCCAGGCTCCGAGCCATCAGCCCAGAGCCTGACGCGGGGCTCGAACTCACGGACCGCGAGATCGTGACCTGAGCTGAAGTTGGACGCTCAACCGACTGAGCCACCCAGGCGCCCCACTACGTTTCTTTCTTTAGCAGCCTCCACATTTTTTAAAAAATAATATTTTTGACATCTTGATTGAGAGGGAATTCACATACCATACAGTGAACCCATTTAAAGCAGACAATCCGGTGGTGGGCAGGTGTATTCACAGAGTGGTGCAGCCATCCCCACACTCAGTATAACACCTGCCTCAAAGGGTCCTTTTGAGGACCAACTGAGATACTGTGTATAAAGCACCAGACTTCCATGGGGGACACCTCGTAGACATTTTTCTGCCAGTGGTTATTCTTGCTGCTGCGTTTGGGGCTGGGGGCAGGGTAGATGGAGCCACACTCGAGGGGACCTAAGGAGCACAGGGGCCCTGCTGCCTGGGTATCCTTACCAGATGGCAGTGACAGACTGTCCTCCTTCACAGCGAGGTGGGTGATTTTCCGGCCCCAATTTCAAGCCAAGTAACATGACTTGACAGGAGCCATTTGGGACTGATTTGGGTGGGTTAAACTCAAAACGGCATATTATTAGGCCTGGCCATTTCGCAACAACATGTTAACAAACCAACAAGCAATAACACACATCTGAGAGGAGCGATCGTTAAGCTAAATTTAGCTCCTCTTAGCCCTTATGGCTGGAGCCCACGAGAGAGGCCAGACATCCCTCTGGATGCTTCTCATTTGCTAAAGCACTCCAGCTGGCCCACGAGGGTGACGGCCAAGTGCACCAGGCGCCTTTCCTACCGCATGGATGCTCCCAACTACTGCGATCCTAGAGGGGAAAGGATAGGGGATCTGGACTCTTCCAATTTCCGTGTTGTTGTTAGAGTGTTTGTGTGCGTCTGAATCCCCAGGACAAACACCGCTCTGGTGTGCGTTACCCTGGGCACAGCAACAATGTATAATCAAGGCTGGCCATTGTCTTTCCAATGGCCAATGAGCTCTTGACGCCATTACTCCTGTGTGCAGCCAGGTAGGTGAGGGCTCTGGGATCCTGGTGGCTTTCGTGTTGGATGAAAACTTTGGCTGTGATTTCATAGATTCTCTTGGAATTTCAAATTAATGATTCTCCTTTTCCCGGCGCTAAATTGCCGTACTCTGTGTTCTCCAATTAAAAAAAAAAAATTGGGGGGGGGTGCCTAAGTGGCTCAGGCGGTTGAGCGTCCGACTTGGGCTCAGGTCATGATCTCACAGTCCGTGAGTTCGAGCCTGCGTTGGGCTCTGTGCTGACAGCTCAGAGTCTGGAGCCTGTCTTCGGATTCTGTGTCTCCCTCTCTTTCTCTGTCCCTCCCATGCTCCCTCTCTCTCTCTTTCTCAAAAATAAATAAAACATAAAAAAAAATTGAAAAAAAAATTTTTTTAACGAAGCCAAAACCTCCCTATTTTCAGTAAATCATGCTTTTGTTTCCCGCTTCAATGCAGCAATCGATCATATGCTTTAATGGACAAAGACAAGCAGAGATAATACCTTGTCTCCAGTTTTGGCAACATAGCAATTTTTAATCACTCTTGCTTCCCGTCCCGCCACCCAGAAGTCTTTGAGGAGGCTGGGTCACATGGTGTCATTTTCTCTGTGTCCTTGCTGCCAGCTCTGTGAGCACCCAGAGCTCAGGAACCTGAAGTCTGAAAAGGGAGCTAGGGAGTTTGCATTGACGATTCTTTTCCTGGTGGTACATTGTGCGGCCGGGGGGCCCGCCGGTTCTGTAGACCACTTGAGAGTGTTTTTGCCCCCTACAGGATATTTGCCTGGAGGTGGGTGGGCGATACAGGCACCTGATGGGTGGAGGGCAGGGGTGTGGCCAATCATGGTTCACACCAGCAGCACCCCTCGCCCTCCAACAAAAAATTCTCGGGCCCCAGAGGTCGCAGGTGCTTGAGGCTGAGGCTGGATCGCACGTGTGCTGGAGGGGACAGTGGTGGAGATCTGGGCCAGCTTGCCGTCCTGTGTGTCGGAGCCTCACCCGATGAGACTCAGGCTTACAGACAAGCAGCATGGCCCCCGGTCAGCGTGTGAGTTGCAGACGGGAGAGGCCTGAGCCCGGGAGCAAGAGGCAAGGCTTGGATCCTAGTAATCTCTTCGCACAAACTGAATCAGCACAGAAAGGAAATGAGGGTTAGGGAGACAGGAAATGTCCGGGCAAGGACAGCCCCCGGGGAACCTGGGACCTCCGGTGCCCATGGGGGCACCTCTGTGGTTAGACAAGGGGACCCGTGCTTCCCCGTGAGTGCACGCACCCTCCCGATAGATGCGGTCGGCACAGGGTGCATGGGATAGAGGCAGGACGCCGGCCCTACCCTCTGATTTCACCTGGCAGGCCAACACGAGGGTGCCCTGCCTGGTTTTTCTTTCTACTCCTCATGGGGACGCAGGAGGGGTGATGACGGTCCGCCCGAGATGAGACCTCTACTCCCCGAGACTCCGCTGCCACTGCCAGGGCTCGCTTCATCGGCACCCACAAACGTCCCTCTCTGGGGTCTCAGAATTCTCCCCGGGTCATGTTCTGCTGTGTCCGTCCATGCCTAGACCGGGCTACGGGATCTCCTTTGACTGGAGCCAGCTTTGTGGGGTTCAGGGACGCTCCCTTTCTGTTGACTGAGGGGCAGGCTGGCGCTGGGCTACCACGGACCCACACTTCACGAGTCCACGTCCCTGTTCCACCAAGACCGAGGGTATGACTTACAGAAAGAAAAAGAAAAAAAAAACTTTTAACTTCTCTGAGCCTTCACCGTCTCGTCTATAGAGCGGGGATCACAGTGGCACCTTCCTCATCGAGTGGGTAGGGAAGTTGGGTGAAATCATAAACGTCAGGTGTTTAGCGAGGGTCCCGGCTGGGTGGAGGAGGCTTCAAAAGACGCAGCGCGAGGGCCTGTCAAAGTCTCCATCTGGTTGACGCCCCGGCAACCCCGGGCCGCGTGGTCTCTTGTCCCCCTCATTTGGCACCTGCAGAAAGCAACGCCCAGAGAGGTCACTGGTCTAGGAAGTGAAGAACCGGGACCGGAGCCCAAGCTTCTGGTTTCTGTCACACTGTGGCCTCTGCTACGCAGCCTGGCTGTGTCTACACAGGTGCAAATGCCGTATGACCCAGCACTCCCACCCCTGGGCATACATCCAAAAGAGTTGAAATCAGGAGCTCGAAGAGACATCCGCACCCCCATCTTTTTTACCGTATTATTTACAAGAGCGAATATACAGTAACAGCCTGTGTGCATCACCAGATGAACAGATACAGAAAGCACGATGCATACATACGATGGGATGTTATTCTGCCTTAAGAAGAAGGAAATCCTGCCATTTGAGACAACGTGGATGATCCTGAAGGACGTTATGCTAAAGTGAAATAAGCGAAACACAGAAGGGCAAATCCTGTGTAACTTCACCTGTATGAGGTATCCCAAAATAGCCAGACTTACACAAGCAGAGAACCCAACGGTGGTTGCCAGGGGCTGGGAGAGGAGGAAATGGGGACTTTGGTTCCATGAATATGAAGTCTCAGTTATACAAGGTAACTAAGTTCTAGAGCTCAACTGTGCAACACAGAGCCTAGAGTTGACAGTCCGTATAGTGCACTTCAGAATTTAAGAGGGTAGACCTCACGTTAAGTGTTCTTGCCACAAAACAACAACAACAACAACAACAACAACAACAACAACAGAGCAAAGCAAAAAGCTAAAAGGGACGCAAGAAAGCTCTGGGAGGTGTTGGATAGGTCTCTTACCTTGACTGTGATGATGGCATCATGGGTGTCTGCATACTCATGGACTCATGGGTGTCCAGACTCATCACGTGTGCACGTGAAATACGTACAGCTCTTTGTGTATCAGTCATGCCTCAGTAAAGCTGCTAAAAATAGAGTGACGAAGTAGCTACCCCTACCCTTGGCCTCAAGGGCACCGGGAGCCCTGGCTGCCTCCCCAGCCTCTCTCAGCGCGAGAATCTCTCCTGCTGGCCCTGAAAAGTCCGTGTCGTCTCTTCTGGGTTGTACCGCTGAAGGCAGCCCGTAAATGCACATTGTATCGGGAAGACAGGAGCCGATGCAGATTACTAGGAGGGGCGCCTGGGTGGCCCAGTCGGTTAAGCATCTGACTCTTGATTTTGGCCCAAGTCACATTCTAACGGAGAGCTTGAGTCCTGAGTGGGGCTCCATGGTGCAGGTGCGGAAACTGCTTGGGATTCTCTCTCTCTCCCTCTCTCTGCCCCCCACCCCCTCTCGCTCCCTCTCTCTCATCATAAATCAATAAACTGAAAAGAACTAATAATAAATATTGTTGTTAAAAGTAGTTAGCCCTCATTTCTTCACCAAGTAGTTCTTGCCTGTCTGCTGTGAGCCAGCGTCTGGGCTCCCCCTTCCTGTGCTCTGACTCAAGGAATCCTTCCTCCCCGTGTGTGCATGTGTGTGTTTGGGGGTGGGTGGGGTGGGAATGGGCATTCTTCCCATTTTACAGATGAAGAAAGAGAGGCTCAGAGACAGACTTGGTCAAGGTCGTAGTGGATGGGGGAGGTGCTCTAGAAGCAGGAAGGGAGTCAAGTGGGCCGTGAGAGAAACTTTGAACTCCCGGCAAGAGTCAGAAGACAGAAGAACTTGCTTTTCTTAACGCCTGTCTTTGAAAGGTAGTCCAACTTTTTGAAAGCATCGCATGATATCGCTTTTATTATCTATCTCCTCCTGTCTCCCCTGCCTCCGAAGTATACAGACCTTCCTGACCTGTAGATGATGGTTGCGATTCTTACACGGAGCAGCTGCTGGGAGGCCCCGAGATTGTTTGCACAAGTCATTTGTCTAATTGGACTCTGCCTTGTTTTCTGACCTGTTGCTGCACGAAATATCATCTTCACGAGGCTTTCCAGAAAGGGTGGCCTGCGTCCACGTTTTCCTTTGGCCACAAACACTCGGGTTTTCCCTGAAGATACGTCACAGGCCTACACTTAAAATTTATCGTAAGTAGTAGGGAAGGAAACGAGTCCAAAGAGTGTAAGCTTTCCAACCAAGAAGAGATCACACAGATGAACAGATCGTGTCTCCGTGTATAGGGGCCAGTTGTGAAAAATGGTTAATGGATGGAAAATACATGGAGACCACCATGTGAGGCAAGAGAGCGAAGTCAGGTTGTCCGAAGCTTGCTTTCTTGTAAGACAGAACTTCCATGAGAACTGCCTTCCAGCATATGTGATCACCATTTTCAAGGAAGGAGTAAAAAAAAAAAAAAAAAAAAACACCCTGAAAATAATTATGTATTTATTCGAACAACAAGCATTTACCGAGTGCTCACTTTGTGCCAGCTGGGATTAGAGCGTTGAACAAAGTAGACGAAGTCCCTGCTCCTGTGGGGCTTGTATTTGGGTGAGGAAATGAGGGAACAGAAGGCTAGAAACTAAAGCAAAAACTATTTCAAGGGCGATTGGCGCCAAGAGCACAAACTAGCAACGGGCAGGGCTGTGTGTGATGGAGACCAGGTACAGCGGAAGCACAGAGCTTGAACTTTGAGCTCGGGCTAGCTCACGTTGTCCCCAGCCCCCGCTGTCTCTGATTTCTGGAACCAGCTTCCTCTGGCATCTCACACCACACATCCCTTCTCTACCAGAACCTGCCCGGCGTAGAACACAAGCCCCCTCTCTCCATCTCCCAAAACAGATACGCAAAAAACCAACCCCACAAACAAAGAAGCCAAAGAAAACAAAATACCTCACCTAAGACATTTGTATATGGCAGACATTTCTGAGGCGCTCAAGTGACAAAGGAGATCCCTTGACAGCAGCAGGGGGTCCACAGCCCCACGCTGGACATCAGTCACGAGTCCTACCAGCACCCGCCCCCCACCCTGTGGGCCTCCTGCCTCATCGCTCAGAACACGCCCTTCCCAGGCCCCCCACCCTCATTGCCACCATACACACACCCTGTGTTTTGTTTTCTGTCTGGTTCTCCTTTGTTTGAAACTGTGTCTCTTCTTGACCTCTCTCCAGAAATTCAGCCCCATTACCTTTTTTTTTTGAGAGCAAATTCATCCTTTCCTCTCGCTTCACCTGCACACAGCTGAAGCGTCAGTAAGGTGCTCGGCTGACCTTCAGTAAGGTGCTCAGCTGACCTTCAGATGCCTGAGCAAGCCCTGCCCCTTCCCACAGGCAGAGGGTAAATTTTCCTTCATGTATCTTTCCCTCCAGTCTCTGGGAGGAGGAGGAGGAGGAGGAGAGAATGGAGTGATTCGTTGTAACATCGACAAAAACCAAACACACAAAAAAACAACTTATACTCCATTGAGATCACCATGGCAGCTCCTCTGGGTTCTGGTCCCCACATGGCTCTTCTCCTTGACACAGTAGTTCTCCGGATGAAGTTGGGAGAGAAGGAAGCCTCCAGTGCTGTGCTGGGAATTTGCACGTAGTCAACATACTGTATTGTGAGCTTAGAAATTTGTTAGGAAGACTACCCTACGACCCAGCCATTGCACTACTAGGCATTTATCCACGGGATACAGGTGTGCTGTTTCGAAGGGACACATGCACCCCCATGTTTATAGCAGCACTATCGACAATAGCCAAAGTATGGAAAGAGCCCGAATGTCCATCGATGGATGGATGGATAAAGAAGATGTGGGATATATACACAACGGAGTATTACTCGGCAATCAAAAAGAATGAAATCCTGCCATTTGCAACTACGTGGATGGAAATGGAGGCTATTATGCTAAGTGAAATTAGTCAGAGAAAGACAGAAATCATATGACTTCTCACATGAGGACTTTAAGAGACAAAACAGATGAACATAAGGGAAGGGAAACAAAAAGAATATAAAAACAGGGAGGGGGACAAAACAGAAGAGACTCATAGGTATGGAGAACAAACTGAGGGTTACTGGAGGGGTTGTGGGAAGGGGGATGGGCTAAATGGGTGGGTAAGGGGCATTAAGGAATCTACTGAAATCATTGTTGCACTATATGCTAATTTGGATATAAATTTTAAAAAATAAAAAATAAAATTTTAAAAATATTGAAAAGAAGAAATTTGTTAGGAGGGTAGATCTCCTGTTACCTGTTCTTGCAATAATAAGGATAAACAAAGAAATAAATGAAAGAATTGGCCAGCTCTCCAGGGCCGGTTTGTAAAGGAGAGTCTGCACTTGTCTGTAGGGCCAACCCTACTTCTCTCTGTGTAAATTTAAGATAAGGTCTGAGCTCCTTGAGAAGGGAAAGGAGTCCCCAGTCTCCGTCTGGGAAGAATGGGGAAAACCGTGTAAATGGGCATGTTCTGAGCCACGTCGGATGTGGAGCCCTGACGTCCCGATGTGACAGAAGGTGGATGCGGTTAGCCCGTGATCACGAGCCCGCATGGCCACACACAGAGCCCAGGAGTCAGTCCGAGATGGACGCTTGGAGTCACGCGTCCCAGATTTGCCCAGTCAATCCATGCTCGTTGTTAAAATAATGCGAACGGTCATTAAACAGAGAAAAAGAATGATAAGAACTCCCCTGTGATGTGGCCGCTGTAAGAAACAGTATAACCTCTCGGGGGTGTGCACCCTCCTTTCATTCCTTGGGTACTTCCTCTGGCCTTGAGACACTTGAGCTGTCTGTTCCCTCTGCCTGGAACGTCTTTCCTCTGGGTCTGTGGGTACCCGGCTTCTGCCCCTCATTCAGGCCTTGCTCGAGTGACGCTTCATCAGGAAAGCCACCTCTGGCCAACTTCTTTTAAAGAAGCAACCCGCCTGCCTGGCCCAACAGGGACTCTAATCTATTCGGTTTACTTCATTGTACATCTCCCTGTCTGAAATTACATTCTTCAGCGACTTACTCATGCAAATAACTTTTGTTGAAGGCTTATTATGTGCCAGGCACTATTCTAGGTTCTGGAGATACAGCGGGGAACAAAACAGACCAAATGCCTGTGTTCATGGAACTGACATTGTCATGGGAGGTGGCAAACAGTAAGGAAAGTGACTGGGTTCTATGGCATATAGAGAGGGTGAGAGGTGCGTGGGGGAAAGGGAAGCCAGGAAGGGAGGAGGGAGTGCTGGTGTGGAGTGATTGCAGCTTTAAGCAGGGAGATCAGGGGAGGTCTCACTGAAAAGGCAGGTTGGGGCTAGGAAGAGCATTCAAGGCAGAGAGCAGAGCAAATGCAAAGGCCCTGAGGCAGGAGTGTAAGAAAATCAAGAAGCTGGAGTGCCTGGGGCAGGAGAGGGTGAGTGCAGATGAGGTAAAGCCTTGTAAGGCATTGGAGATCTTGACGTTTATTTTGAGCAAGAAGGGGGCAATTGGAGCCTTTGAACAGAGGTGTAAGTTGATCAGCCAGAGTCTGTGTTTCTGGCTGCTGTGTTGAGAATGGGCTGTGGGAAGGCAAGGAAGGGCTGGAGAATGTTGAGGAGGCTCTGGCCTATACCCGGGCAGGAGTATACGTGTCCACATTCACATGCACATACATGCATACTTTTGCAATAGCACAAACCTGTGTGCATATAACCTGCTACTTTTTTTTTTAGATTTTTTTTTAACGTTTATTTATTTTTGAGAGAAAGGGAGACAGAACGTGAGTGGGGGAGGGGCAGAGAGAGAGGGAGACACAGAATCTGAAACAGGCTCCAGGCTCCCAGCCATGAGCACAGAGCCCAACGCGGGGCTCGAACCCACGAACCGCGAGATCGTGACCTGAGCCAAAGTCGGACGTTGAACCTACTGAGCCACCCAGGCGCCCCTCATTCACCTGTTCTATTACAGTGCCCCTTACTTAATATGTCATCCACATCTTTCCATATCAATAAATGTGGAGCTGTGTAAAATTTCAGTGTGTCCGTAGTACCCCCTTGCACGGACGTACCCTAATTTACCTAGCCAGTTTTGAGTTAAACACCTTGGCATTCCACATTTTTCACTGTGAAAAGCAGTCCTGCAGGGATCGTTCTTGAACACACATCCCTGAGCACTCATTTATCCAAGGATTTCTCCGAGATGGAGTCCTAGAAATAATTGTCAGGTCAAAGGCTGTAAGTAGTTGAAGGCTTTGGATGCACGTTCCCAGATTGCCTGGAAGAAAAGGTATGTACCAGGCAAAGCGCATTCCGCCCAGCTGTGTCTCCCACCCCGGTCCCAGTTTAGTATTATAGCTGTTTTTATTCTTTGCTGATCTGGTAGATCAAACTGCGGTATTTCTGTTGTTATTTATTACCATTTCGTGGCTTTGCCCCTATATTATTTGGGCTGTTGGTCTTTTCTAAAATTAACATTAAGAGCATTTCATATCTTAAAGGCATTGTCAAAAATGTTGCAGAGTTTTAAGGATTTTTTTCATATAACCTTTTACTTTTTTTAGAAATTATAAAATATTGGGGCACCTGGGTGGCTCAGTCGGTTGGGCCTCCGCCTTCGGCTCAGATCATGGTCTCAGGGTTCGTGGGTTCGAGCCCCACGTTGGGCTCTGTGCTGACAGCTCGGAGCCTGGAGCCTGCTTGGGATTCAGTGTCTCCCTCTCTCTCCACCCCTCCCCCGCTCACGCTCTGTCTCTCTCTGTTTCTCTCTCTAATATAAACATTAAAACATTAAAGAAATGATTAAATATGGTATACTTATAAAATACATGACACACTTATGAAAAGTATAAAGAATAAAATAAAGCAAACTCTTGTGTCCCCATCGCCCAGTTTAAGGAATGGAACTTTTCTGGTCCCATGTTTGCACCCCCCTCCCTCCCGCAAGCCAAACTAATCCCTCTCCCGAATTTGATGTTGTTGATTCTCTGGCCGTTCCTTATAGTTTTAGCGAACGCATAGGACCTGCTAAACAATGCAGTTTGATTTTTGCCAGGTTGTGTGCTTTGTGTAAATAAAATCATATGGCGTGCATCATTCATGCCCTGTTATTTTCAAACACTATTATGTGTGTGAGTTTCCTCCATACTGAAGCTGAACTGTGGTTCACCTGTCCTCCTGGTACGAGAAGGATCAGTCACGCCCTTGACTTGTGTATCCTTTTGCTGCGGTACATGGGGGCGGCTGCTCTAAGTATCGTTGCTTAGCCTTCCCAGTGCACCTGTGCAGAAGTTTCTCTAGATGTGGGATTTCTAAGTCCCAAGGAATGCATATCTGAAAATATATTAGCTTAGGTTGAATCTTTTTCCAGAGTGTTTTTTTTTTTTTTTACAAATATTTATTTTGGTAGGCAGTGTATGAGATTCCTGATTTGTCCACATCCTTGCCAAGATAGACTTATTTTTCCCTAATCTAGTGCACATGAAATGGGAAAAGACAAGGAACATTTTTTATTTAAAAAAAAAAATACAAACTCTTAGAAGAGGTAGCCAGATAAAGAAAATCTTGTGGATTTAAAAAAATATCGATTTGTTTGTTTGTTGTAATGTTCTCGGAATACTAAGAAGGCAAGCTAACAACACTTCCTTTTCATTAAGCTGAAAATGATCAGAACTTTTGTTAGAAATGGAGGTAATTTTAAGGCCAGAAAAAACAAGCTATCTAGGGGACAATTTGCAGGAAGAGATGGTTACACTGTTAATAAGCTGAATACTCTCCTCTTTCGAGTTGTGGATAAGATCGGTGTTAAAAGGCGCTACCAGAAAGGTAAAAGAAATCCCCAAACTAATTTCTTCTGGACCTGTTTTAAAAACATTCAATTTGCCTTGGTACAAAAAGGGAATGGGGAGATCAATAGGTAAAGGAAATGTGTTATCTCGTGTTCTAGAAAGTACTTGCTGATAAATACCTATGAAATGGAACCATGTGAGGGGCGCCTGGGTGGCTCAGTCGGTTGAGCGTCCGGCTTCGGTTCAGGTCATGATCTCATGGTTTGTGAGTTCGAGCCCCGCGTCGGGCTCTGTGCTGACAGCTCGGAGCCTGGAGCCTGCTTCATGTTCTGTGTCTCCCTCTCTCTCTCTGCCCCTCCCCTGCTCATACTCTGTCTCTCTCTCTCTCTCTCTCTCTCTCAAAAATAAATAAATAAACATGAGAAAAAAGAAAGGGAGCCACGTGAGTACTGTGTACCGTCTAGATTTAGTTTAGATTCTTCGTATGCGGATTTCTTTGTAGCACAATTTCACTTTGCACGTGTGACAGGTTCATGAAAAGTGAAAATTGTTCAGAATGTTCTAAGGCATTTCAGCACAACCGCTCACCTTTCTGTTTGTTCTGTTTTTTGTTTTTTCCTGGCGATAACTCTTCTGCCTACTGGCCTGCCAAACATCTGGCCCACGTGTGTGGGGAACCAGCCATGCTTGTAACACACATTTCAGCTGGGAGGTACAGGGCCTGCTGGCAAAATGCATAAGCTAATTAGGCTTGAACTCCAACGCAATCGGTTCTTGTTTCTGCAAATGTAAAATGCCACTCTCAATCTATTGTGTCTTCTTCCCAGGTCGAAAAGCGTTCACGAATTAGTGGGTCTCGAAAGCCAGTGATTTCAGTGGCAGAGGTTGACCGCACCGATCCTCCCGGGCTCATGGCTGCCATACGCAACCCTTTCTGATCGCCCTTGGGACTTTATGTTGGGAGCAACATGTTGGCATGGGGAGAGTAACATGGGAGTTGTGGACAGAAGACATGGGTTCTAGACTCTGACAAATGAGTTGCATGGCTTTGAACAGTCTCCTTCTCTTTCTAGGCTGGTGTTTTCTCATTTGTAAAGTGAGGGCGCTGGGCGTTTTCACTGAATACATGTTTTAGCGTCTTCTGTGTGACAGGAGCCAAAGTAAAAATTGATAATAATGATAATAATAATAGTAACGATAATAATAAAAAATACATAATAGAAAGCATGGTCTGTGCTCATTAGGACGTCTGCGATTTGGAAACAAACAACAAAGGTGAATGAGGCAGTTGCAACATGGCGAGATGACCAGAGGGTGTGAATGTGGCAGAGCAACATGAGGCCCAGCCCAGTTCAGAAGAAGTCGGGGAATGCATCTTCAGGGGGTAGCATGTTACAGAACCTTGCAGAATAAAGAAAAAGTCAGTTGAAAGACTAGGATGGGGGGAGAATATCACCTGACGGGAGAATATCTGCAAGACTGGAAGTGTGAGAAAAAATTGCTACATGCGTGCTACTCTTACAACATGGCGCCCGATGCTTTGACACTGTCCCTTCCCATGAATCTGGGAAGGCATATCCATGTGGTGTAAGCGGTGCTGTAGGAAGCCAGATCATGATTATTCTATCTTGTTCACTGGGACATCTGCTCTTGGAGCCTTGAGGACGTGTAAGAAATCCAGCTAGCCCAAGGCCTTCATGCTGTGAAGGAGCCCAAGCTAGCCATACAGAGAGGCCATCAGTAGGCATTCTGTTCGGAAGTCCCAGCTGAGCCCAGCTTTTGTGTGCATAGTGCCTGGGCACTAGATGTGTATAAGCAAAGAAATCTGTACAGGACTCCAACCTCACATGAGTCACGCCTTGGCTGTGGAAGCCTACGAAATCACGAAGAACAGACAAACCACCCCGCGCTGTGATGTCTCTGAACTCCTAACCCACAACATCCACGAGCATCCAATAGTTGTTGCTTTACGCCGTTAGGTTTTGGGGTGGTTTGCTATGCAGAAAGAACAGGAACAGCTCTAAATAGCTCTAAGATTTCGTTATTCTGTAAAACCCAAATATATCCTCCTGTTCTTCAAAAAGTAAGCTCTAAATACGCAGACCTTTGGTTTGAAGAAAAATGGTTGTAGCGACATTGAGAAAGACGCTAAATTGGTTTAATCACAAAAATAATCTATGGGTTTGCACAACGGGGAAGGTCAAGGTATGGATCCAGCACCCGAGGACCCAGGTTCTCAGGTGATGATTGGAATCTAATTCTCCCCGATTCTGCATCCTGCTTTGTTCTGTGTGGTCCTCATTTCCAGGCAGGTACTCCCCAGGCAAGGGTGTGATGGCCGTGACCAGCCCCTACCCACAAAAAGAGACCATCTCTTCCCCGGGCATTTCAGCCCATCTCTCAAGGTTGACTGATATTCACTGGCCTTGACTGGACCCCAGCTCAGATTCTATACCTGCCTTTCACCCATGACTGCGGCCATGAGAAAGCAGTACCCTGGTTGGCCCTGGGCCACATTCCTACCTTTGGAGCCAGAAGATGTTTATGACTTCCTAACAGGAGAAGAAATGAAGTTGCTACTTCTTGTATTCTCAGAAGGAGAAATAGATACTCACTCAGAAAACAGAGATCCCCTGAGGGAGACATTTCTTGTTCCCTTTTGGCATGACCTGACATGACTCGGGCTTCTTAGACCTCATCCCTGTTACAGGTTTTGTAAACACCAAAGTAACAGTTATGCCTCCAAGTCCTAGACTTACTCAGTGTTGGGGATTCTTGACCCCCATTCCTTTTGTTACTCTCTTTTTTGTCATTGTTCATTAATAAACATTCCTGAATCTTAATGATGGGTTCTTTGATGCAAGCTTTTATTCAGCACTAAACATTGAAACGCCACGTCCAAATTTCCGTCCAGAAAATAGTCTGTTATTAAAGAGAAAATATTTCGTTTCCAAGTAAACTATCCCGACCATTCTGTTCTACTCAAACAATGCAACATAAAGCCCCAGGCTCTGTATACATGGGCCTTTTCCACATGTTCTTTTCCTAGCAGAGTCTTCATGTTCAAGCTTATCATCAACTTCAGGATTCCAGAACATGTGTGCATAAGATCCAGGACTTTTCCTTGGGGCCAATCAATAAAGTGGAACAAAAAAAACCACCTGGTGTCAACAAGGCATTCAAAAGATACCTTATACATAATGGATAAGAGATGCAGGAGAAGCACAGAGATCTAAGGACGGAAAGAGACAGCTCACATCACGGAAAGCATAGCGTGAGAATTAGAAGCAAATAAAAGCACGTCTTGCCTTCTAGCATGCTCCATGCCGCATCATGAACGTAAGATAGCAAGCGAGGAAGCTCCTGGCCCTGGTGCTAAATCTCATCTACGTGAGCTATGTCTGTGTGATTCCTCGGCACGTAAATCTGGTATCTTCCTCGCTGCAGAGATCCCAGGATTTTACCAACAGAAGTCACAACACTGGCAGGGCTCCTGCGGGGGGCTCCGTCGGTCAAGCGGCCGGCTCTTGACCTCAGCTCAGATCATGATCTCGCGGTTCGTGAGGTCGAGCTCCGCGTTGGGTCCTGTGCTGACAGCACAGAGGAGCCTGCTCGCGATTCTGTCTCTCCCTCTCTCTGCGCCTCGCCCCCCTTCAAAATAAATAAATAAATAAACTTAAAAAAATAAAAAAGCAAGACGTCCCACAACGCTGGCATTACTGTTGATCTGTTGTGACCGCCATCACTTGTGTCCCATGGAGCAGAGACTCGGGCTCTCGTTTTAGATGCTAAGCCTGATCGAGATAAAAGCACCTCAATCTTAGAAAGCTCCCAAGCGTTCTCCTCCCCCGGGATCACCTTATTCTTGCCATCAGCTCCGGGCAGGCAGTGTATCTTCCCTCTCTCGTTGGGTGGTCCCTTCTCTGTCCTGTTGGATCCCCCCTCACTCTGGTAGAAGAGGGAGAGGGTCAGAAGCTGCCGTCAGGTTGGCTCAGACTCCATATGGGACATTCTGGCTTGGAGGGAAGGGAGTCTGCTCTGCCTTTCTGGGAATCCTCTTCAGCGGGGTCTGGGAAGATTCAGAAGGCCAACTTGACCTTGGGGTGCGTCCAGGGACATCCAGGCCCAGCCTGGATTTCTAGGGCTCTCACGAAGGGGAAGTTCCAGTTGCTCCAGCGGCTAGACAGTCTCCAGGAAGGGAGGATAGCCCAGCTTGGCCAGAGGAGCCAGGACCTCCACACAGGGGTGGCGGTGAGAGGGAATTGAGCGGCCCCTTCCTTGTGTTTATATTGTATGTTTGTATCTGTGTTGTCCAGTGTGATTTTACCTAAAAATGTGTTTTTCAAGCTAGGAACTATTTTCCAAGGCTGGTCCAGATGGTCCTAAGGGGTGTCTGCTCCGTCTGGTTTCCGTCTCAGTCGCAGAGGTGGACACGGTAGCCCTCATGTTATTTGCAGATCTCTTACCTCAATAGTAACAAGCTGATGGGTAAATGTGGAGTTCATGCTGCCAATATGGTTTGTCTCCAACCGAATCTCATTACCTTGGCCTTAATTACAGGCCAGAATGTGAGTGACGGTGCAGTTTTCCTGCATCTTTTTTTCAGAAAAACAAGTAACAAGGAACTTTAACTTCTACCACTGCCCTCTTAACTACACTGACCTCCTGTCTGTTTCTCAGACATGCCAAAGCCTTTCCAACCCCAGGGCCTTTGCGCACATTGTTCGCTCCACCTGGAACATGCCTTTCCCTGGGGGACTCATGCTCACCCTTCAAGTGTTAGTTCAAGGGTCGCCTACTCTGGTCTGTCTGTCGGTGTAAGCCCCAACCCGTCCCACTTATGCTCGCTCGCATGCTCCGTGTATCTTCTTCATAACATGCAACAGGTAGTGTAACTATCTTGTTGGTTGGTTCGCTTGATATCTGCCCATCCCCCAGGGCCTGTGGGAAGGTCAGGTCTGGGAGAGCAGGTGCGTTCCCTCTCTGGTTCACCACCGGGTCTGTCCCTTGTGCCTGGGACAGTGCCTGGTGCACGGTGTGTGCTCGGTGAATCTGCATTAAGTACACGAGCACCTGAGAAGAGGGCCAAGGCAAGGTCCCATGAGGAGAGCGTCTGGCTAGTGGCACGGGTTTCAAGTCCTCTGGCATTGTTAGGGGCCACGTGAGCTGGTGGCTGCTCTCCGGTGGGTTCGGTTAGGGCCACGTTGTGTGCAAGCTAGGACCCGCGAGCACAGGGGACAGTGGGTCTCCAACCAGTTCTTCATGCTCCTCTTTCATCAAAAAACGACCTCTCACCAGGCAGGAAGGGAATAGATGCTCATTCAGCACCCACATTGCGCCATGAACACTCACCTTGTTAATTCTCACAGCCCGCCAGTGAGGGGACGTGTCCCCATCCCCACTCTGCAGGTGACGGCCCAAAAGCTTGCAGAAGCCAGATGTCTTGGCAGGGGGCACACCGTCGGGGTGTGAATGGCACCCGTTGGCTCAGAATTGGCACCCACTTCCATCCGTTACTGAAGCCCGTACCCCCTGCTCTATAACGTCATGCCCGAGTCTCCCGTCGGGAAACGTGTGAGGCTTGTAAACTTTGTCATCTCTAGTGGAACCGGGTCCCCCCTGGTTTCACCGCGATGCTTTCTTCTGCCCCTTTGTGTGTACCCAGAGCTTTCATTGCTCTCTAGCTGGGTGGTCCTGGGCAGGTTACTTAACCTCTCTGAGCTTTATATTTCCTTACCTATAAAATGGGGATGATAATAGTTCCTATTTCGTACGACTAGGGCGAGGACGAACATACTTAGACACGTACCTGGTGGGTATTAGCTACAATAATAGTGAGTTAGAATAAGTCATGTTAACTGCTTCACCAACTACACGTCGGAATGTCAAGGCTTCAACACAACAGAAGTCTGTGTCCCCCGCCTCTCGCAATCCAGGGTGGGCCAGTGGAGAGGGGCTTGGCCCCGCACAGACACGGGGGCTCCGGGCTCCTTCCGTCGGACGCTTTGTCATCTCCCGCGGTCTCAGCATCCTCCCCTGAGTTGTGAGTTGCATGCAGCTGGTAGTTGGGCGAAGGGAGCAGAGGACCCTGAAGAAGTTTCAGAGGCTGGCGGGCAAATAGTGGAACCGCGTCTTCCCGAGGGCCCCACCCGGCCACCTGGGGCAGGGGCGTGTGGACTGGCCGCACCCCAAGACCAGCAGGACGGTGGCGTTGGTGAGCGCTGAGGGTTTCTGCCACGTGATTACAGTGCTCGTAGCTTCCAAGCTCCTCACCCCAGGTTGGCAACCCACCTGGGCGTGTCTTCCCCACAAGGTACCCCCATCCCTCCAAGCTCCCCACCTGCCCGTGGGTACTTATCTGCCGAGGGTCCTATTTCTTCAGAACCATTTCACGGAGAAGTTGTTCCCCACATCAGAAAACAGTTTTAAATGTTGTTGTTGTTGTTTTCTTTATTTTTGAGAGACAGAAAGAGAGAGAGAGAGAGCGCGCGCAGGGGAGGGACAGAGAGAGAGGAGGACAGAGGATCCAAAGCAGGCTGTGTGCTGACAGCCGCGAGTCGGATGCGGGGCTTGAACTCATGAACCCTGAGAATGTGACCTGAACTGAAGTCGGATGCTTTACCATCTGAGCCGCCCAGGTGCCTCAGAAAACAGTTAAAAAAAAAAGCCATTTGATCTGAGCGAATGGCTTAGTAACGGGTTAATGTATAGATAGCACTATTTGCATTTTAAAATAAAACACATATGGGGTGCCTGGGTGGCTCGGTCGGTTAAGCGTCCGACTTCGGCTCAGGTCATGATCTCACGATCTGTGAGTTCGAGCCCTGCATCGGGCTCTGTGCTGACAGCTCAGAGCCTGGAGCCTGTTTCAGATTCTGTGTCTCCCTCTCTCTCTGCCCCTCCCCGCTCATGCTCTGTCTCTCTCTGTCTCAAAAATAAATAAACGTTAAAAAAAATTTTTTTTAAATAAAACACATAGAGGAAGAGAGAAACTGGGTTAGTTGGGGGAGGTATTCGGGCTGGGGGCAAGGGGTGACCTTGTCCTTTCAGATGCAGTCCAACTGGAGGCCTCCCTGGATGGCTGTTTTTGCTCCTGCTCCATACAGGTGTGGGGAAGGCCTCCTCCTGGCCCCCCATGTCACACGGGCTTTCTCCTGCCCCACCCCCTGCAGCTTCTCGCATTCTCCCCTCTCCAGGCTGCAGGGAGAGAGCGCTCCAGCATACAAAGTAGGATTCAGGCCTCCTTATCAGTGTGCTTTTCTTTCATTTCCCGAGTCCTCACTGACCAAGATATTCGTGTTGCAGATGTGGGAGTTCCTACAGCCGTTATCAACCAGCACACACTCAACAGGATATTTAATGGGTGGTTTCTGTGAGCGGGAGCGTCATTCAAGTTCTTCAATGGAGGTGGGGGGGGGGGCATGTCTTTTTGGTTGAGGCTATTTCGTTTTTGGAGTTTATAAAATGTCTTAACGGGCAAGTCACCCAGAAAAAAATTCTCTCCCTAAAACGCACAAAATCTGTTCTCCTATCTGATCTGCCTGTACACGTTTCTCTGAGCTTCTGGTTTTCTAATTAGGGGGGAAAAGGAGGAAGTTTTATTCCTGCGCCTATTATAGCATATGTGACCGCGTTTCAATTATATTTTCCTTTTGGCTGGATAAGGGTAATGAATAGATCTTTATCAAATAATTTGATAGACTTTGTTATCTCCAGCAACTTGTGCTAATAAGATGTGCTCAGAATCTCGTCTGTGTTGGGAGTTGGCACTGACATCTGCAGAAAGTCACGGGGGCTCGTGGAGATCGACCCTGGTGTCTGTGACCTTCATCACCACGCCCTTCTTCACGTTGTTGCTCAGAAGTCAAAAAGCTGCAGGGGCGCCTGGGTGGCGCAGTCGGTTAAGCGTCCGACTTCAGCCAGGTCACGATCTCGCGGTCTGTGAGTTCGAGCCCCGCATCAGGCTCTGGGCTGATGGCTCGGAGCCTGGAGCCTGTTTCCGATTCTGTGTCTCCCTCTCTCTCTGCCCCTCCCCCGTTCATGCTCTGTCTCTCTCTGTCCCCAAAATAAATAAAAACGTTGAAAAAAAAAAAAGCTGCAGAAAACCATTCCGTTCGTTGGCAACCCAAGTCAAGCCAGTGGTCCCCAATGGTCCGCTCGATGATAGACCAGTAACAGCCACAAGCAGCGGGGCGAAGTTCAGAAATCATTGAATAAGATCAAATAAATTTGGGAATGGCCAAAATACAGTTCCTTACACTGCCCACACAGTCTGTTGCCTCCGCCACCCCCAGAATCGGAACAGATCGCTCTCTTATGGCTGAGCGTTGAGGGAAAGAGTAGGGGACTCGTTTCACAAAATTTTATATCTTGTTTTTATATGGACACATGCATATAGTCCAATGTAGTCAGCCTAGCAAGATGGAAACTTGGGAACTGAGAGCCACGAAGGGGGGGTGTATTCGTTGGTGCCATCCTGGGCTGGGCTCGGGCACATCGGGTAGAGTGACAGGCACACTTACCTGCACCAACCAGAGCGATCCGTCCATCTGTGTCGTATTTATACTGTTGAAGTCACCCAAGTAAATGATGTACCGTATGACTCCCACACCGATCCTTTATTGAGTCCTTACAATGCGCCTGATGGGGCACACGGGGCTAAACCCTTTACAAGTGTGATACCATTTTATCTTCTGAGAACCCACTGGATTAGATAGTTTTATAGATGAGGGCGTTGACTCACTGAGAAGTTAAATCATTTGCTCAAACAAATAGCGAGCAAATTAATTGGACCCACGGTCTGACCGCCTCCGACATGTGTGCTACTCTCCCGCACCACCTTGTGAGTCGTGACCCATAACCTCAGTCGGGAGAGAAAATACTTGGAATCGCGGGAAGCCTAGAAAAGAAGCTTGATTTTTCTTTTCTTGTGTAAATTAGAGCCTCCCCTGTGCCAGCCTCTCTCATCCCTAAGTGTCTACACTCGGCAAGTCTAAATAAGATGCTTTTTACTCCCTTAGATTCTGGTCCTGGAGTTTCTCTTTCAAAACCTCTTCATTCTCTCCAGCATCCCTCTCTGCCTGCCCCTCGGGAAGGACGTGGCCTCCTTGTAACCCTGTAGCTTGTGAACTACTGGCTGGTCAAGTTGCTGAGACTTTTGCCACACACGTAACCGCAGCTCACCTTGGTGTTCCTCGTATCCTCAAAGGTGAGCCAAGTGGCTTTGGCCACGGTTAGTATTTAATAGGCACACGGGTATCAGAAGACAGATCCTCTGTCTCACCTACCGTCCCCACTTGTGCATGGTGAAGAAATGGTCTTTCCCTGAATATAAAAGGAAGGAAAGAAGGAAGGGAGGGAGGAGCCAAGGAAGAAGAAAGGGAGGGAGAAAGGGAGAGGGGATGAGGAGGCGGGAGGAAGGAAGGGGAATAGGAGAGCCCGTGTTGCCCACCTGCCCCCTGAAATCTTCCTTCAGGTCACGTGAGAACAAAATGGCAGAGAAAGTTGCACTGGCTTTCGAGTCGGGTCTTCTGGGAGCAGATCCCTTCTTAGCCATACTTCCCTGAGTCTTGACTTTGTCTTCTTAACGCGGCGTGAGGATAATGGCATGTGCCTCAAAGCGTTGTTGGGAGAATCCAATGGGATAGAATCCATATGTAATGGATGTGGCAGTGTGGGTGCTCCCTGAATTTAGTTTTTTCCCCCAGCAAGGGCTTTGAGGCTTTCCTCCTTGTGAATCCTTCATTGAATTGCAAGATCTAAATGGCATCGATGTGCCTTCCCGTTTCTTTAGCTACTCTTCCTCTCCCCACCTGCTGCCCCAAATGGTATAATTGGAGTCCTTGCTACATTCCCACAACGCGATAAATCAGCGCATTTGACCGATTTCTGTTCACAGGCTGTGTCAATGGTTAATTACTCTTTCAATCAGAAAGTTTATTCTTATCTTTTCAGGCTCTTCTGCATAACTTACTCATATTTTTGCTTGTTCAGCCCTGAACATAAAGAACATAAAGAAATATGTCTTTATTTTTCAAAGCAGCATTGTTAAGAAGGGGAAAGGGTAAGAAGGGGGAAAACAGTAGGCCATTTGATGGAAGTCTAGATGTTTCTGTGAAGTGTCAGATACTGACAAGATGAATGGAGAAGAAAAGGAAGGGGAAACTGAGAGCTCCACTTGAGCGGCCCAAAATTATGCTTTGAGGAACGTTTCAAGATTATTACTTTCTTTCTTTCTTTCTGTAAGACAGAGGTCAACTGTCATTCTGGGAGAGGGATTTCTTTTGCCATTTGTGTAACCGAGAGTCTCTACCAGCGAGAGCCAAAGGGGTTGGCTGGTTGGGTTGCTTTGATTCTGCATATTCAATTCATTTCTCAGTTGTTTGATTTCATGGCAGCTGGCCGGTGTGTTGTGAGACCAGGCCGGGTCTGAGGCTGTGAAACCTCATGCAAGTTGCTTTTGCTCTTAGCCATGGAATGTAGGAATGTGTGGGGATTAGGTGATTGAGGAGAAGTAAGAGAATCTGACATTTCTGTCTCCGTGGTAGATGTTCAACAAATGTCTTCTTGCATCGGAGTTTAGATTTTGATGACAAAAGTCAGAGTGGCTTCGCGTTTGGGGGTGGGGGACGGGTGATACTGGGGTTGGTGGAAAGTAGGGAGACCCGAGTTCTCAGGGGTTTTTGACACACGAGGATGAACCACAGAACAAATGAATGGCAGGCATGCCTGCAGCTCAGAGTTGAAGTCACAAGAGCAAACGTGTCTGCTCGGAGGGTCCACGGGGTACTTGCACGGCTCCGGGCAGGACGGCGTGTTCCAGATGCACACAGCTGCGAGCCTCTGAGGGCCAGGGGCCCAGGCTTTCTGTACGAGGTGCATTGTGCTCTCTCCCTTCCTGACTGGAGCCGATGTAGGCCAGCACAGGCTTTCACTGTGCAGAGCTGGGACAGCAGCCACAGCACAGAGGAAGGCACATGATGTCCCCAGAAGCCCCGGCCACTGGTGCCAAGACCCCCTTTTCAACTGTCCAGCCCTCTGTGGGATGCCTCTCCCTTTCAGCCTTGGGAACATTACAGCCCCTCTCCCCGAGTGTCCTGGCAGGACCTCCGTCCATCACGTTGACCTGGCTCCGGTTCAGGAACCATCTGGAAGAAGCACATTAATTGCGTTAGTCTGGGGTTTATCAGCCTTCCCAAAGGAGATGTTAGAAACTCCGGACATGCGACAGGCATTGGTCCCTTTAATGCTCCCTCCTCTCAGATTAAGAAACTGCAGAGGTGTGAAAGGAATCTTCACTGCACGGCTAGACAGTGGCTTCCAGGCCTCAAGGAAGCTTTGGGAGAATAGGAGGTCCTCTCTGAGCTCTGGAAATTTCTCCGTGACTCAGTCCCTCTCTTTGTAACAGTGACTTTGGGTGACCTCGAGCCTTTTGACGGAGTCTAGGAAATACGAGAGCCGCTGAAGTGTTCCCTCTCCCCTTGAACACATAAATGTGCTTTTACCAAATTGTGAGGTTTTACAGGGGCACAAAGCAGATGGGTCTTTCTTTTGAAAATGGAATGATACTGACAACTCTTTTTTCTTTCTTTCTATTTTCTGAGTCGGCTGTTAACCACTGTTTCTGATTTCTGTGCTCCCGAGGTCGATCTCTACACAACATCGCCTCCTTTCTTTCCTTCCTCCACTTCTCTGTTCATTCCAGAAATGTTTATCAAGGTCCCGTGATGTGCCAAACACTTTTGCAGACACTGAGGATACAGCGTTGGGCAAAGGAGACAAAGATCCCCACCCTCGCGGAGCTGATATTCTAGGGTAGGAGGCAGATGATAAGCAAGAGACACAAGTGAAAATATGTAGCATGGCATATGGGGTAAGTGTACAGAGACCATGAAGAATTACAAGGGAGAGAGCATGGTCTGGATGTTTGTGGGAAGTGTGAAGAGGTGAGAGAGCTATCCACGGACGTACCCCGGGGCAGACAGAACAGCAAGTACAAAGGCCCTGAGGTAGCAGCATCAGGTGTGCATGTCAGCCAGACAGCCAGTTTGGCTGGAGCAAAGCAAGGTGTGCGAGCAGAAGAGAGAGATCAGAGAGCTTGTGGGGAGACAGGTCACGTGGGGCTGGGGCAAAGGATATGGATTGACTTTGTGCGACATGGGAGCCAGAGGAGAGTTTTGAGCAAAGAAGGGGCATGATCTGACTTGTTAAAATGCTCCCTCTGGCCGCTGTTTTGAGAATACGGTATAGAAGAGTAAGGCTGGCAGCAGAACAGTCCGGAAGCTCCTGTAGTACAGAGGGGATGGGGGCGGGGGGAGTGCAGGGAGTGAGGGGTGGGGAGAGAAGAGGGGGCTGGGGCCCGTGGAGATGGTGAGAAATATTCAGAAATCAGGATGATATTCGGGAGGTAAAATGGACAGGGTTTGAGGGATGAGGGAGGGCTGCAGAATCATGTCCGAGTTTCCTGCTGGATGGAGGTGTCATTTACCACCACCCCTCGCCCCTGACGCGGGGCTGACCCTGGGGGTAGCTCTGATCTTTGCAGGCTGCCAGGGCTCAGGCTGCTTGGCTGTGCTCACCCACAGGGGATCCTCTCCAGCAGTTACTACTGGCCGGCACTGTTTCTGCACTCTGCACACAGTAGCTATCTAACGATTGTCCCATTTTACAGACGGGGATGCTAAAGCTGAAAGAGGTGAAGTCATCGCTCAGGGGTCACAAAGCATTGAAAGGCACTGGAATTCAAAGCAGGCAGGACCGCGTGCAGGCTGCGTGCACCTGCCTGTTGAGTGATATCGCCTCTGTGTCGGCCTGATGATGATATAATACTACGTGCTTCTTGTATGTGAGCACCCGGCGTGGTGTGCGGGACGTGACTTCTATTATTTAACTTTAGCGACACACCCTGGGAAGGAGGGGAGTAAGACAGTGACTAATGCAGGAATCCATAGAACTTAGGTGAGACCGTGGGTCGGACCAGTTCTAAAGCTGTTTTTCTTAGTCCGTGTGGGCAGTTTTAACCAAGTCACCGTAGACTGGTGGCTTAAACACAGTGATTTCTAACAGTTCTGGAGGCTGGCAGGTCCGGGATCAAGGCACGGGCAGATTCGATGTCTGGAGAGGGCCTACTTCTTAAGTTCGTAGGTGGCTATGTCTTGCTGTGTCCTCACATGCTGAGAAGGAGCAACGGAGCTCTCCGGGGTCTCTTTTAATGTTTATTTATTTTTGAGAGACAGAGAGACAGAGACAGAGCATGAGCGGGGAAGGGGTAGAGAGAGGGAGACACAGAATCTGAAACAGGCTCCAGGCTCTGAGCTGTCAGCACAGAGCCCGACGCGGGGCTCGAACTCACGAACTGTGAGATCATGACCCGAGCCGAAGTCGGACACTCAACTGACTGAGCCACCCAGGTGCCCCTAGGGTCTCTTTTATAAGGGCGCCAATACCGTGACCTCAGCCCCTCCCAGAGTCCTCCCCTCCTGACGCCTTCACATTCGGAATTAGGTTTCAACGTATGAATATTGATGGGATGCAGACATTCAGTCTGTAGTGGTGTTTAAGTAGGTAGAGCGAGCATTACGCTTCTGGTTTCAAATCCTGGGTCTGCTGCCTACGGTTCTGTCCCCTCACACAAGTGACCTCACCATCTTGAGACTCACGTCCCACAGCTGCAAGATGGTATTCTGGGTTGAATTGTGTCCCCCACAGATGTATATATTGAAGCCCTAAATCCCTGGACCTCAGAATGTGACCTTCTTTGGAAGTGGGGTTGTTGCGGGTATATTAAAGGGACCGTGAGGTCATCCTGCAGTTGGGTGAGGTCCTAA
This sequence comes from Herpailurus yagouaroundi, assembly GCF_014898765.1. Taxonomy (NCBI): domain Eukaryota; kingdom Metazoa; phylum Chordata; class Mammalia; order Carnivora; family Felidae; genus Herpailurus; species Herpailurus yagouaroundi. The sequence continues at coordinate 10,237,795 of NW_024412388.1, forward strand.
TCCCATATAACTGGGATCCTTAGAAAAAGGGGAAGGTTGGACATAGACACACACACACACACACACACACACACACACACACACACAGAATGCCAGTGAGGATGAAGGCCGAGATCGGGGTGATGTGTCTACAACCCAAGGGATGACAAGGATTGCCAGCAAACCCCAGAAGCTGGGGGAGAGGCACGGAACAGGTCCTTCCTCCCAGCCCTCGGCAGGAACCAACCCGGCAACATCTTGATCGCACATGTCCAACCTCCAGAACATGAGACAATGCATTCCTGTCATTTAAGCCCCCCAGTTGGTGGTACTTTGTCCCAGCAGCCCCAGCAAACTAATCCAAATAGAGAGAACAAGGGTGGGTGCCTTGTGAAGAGGTTTTTTTTTTTTAATGTTTATTTATTTTAGAGAGAGAGAGAGAGAGAGACCAGAGTGTGAGTGGGGGAAGGGCAGAGACAGAGGGAGACACAGAATCCGAAGCAGGCTCCAGGCTCTGAGCTGTCAGCACAGAGCCCAACGCAGGGCTCAAACCCACGAACTATGAGATCATGAGCCGAGCTGAAGTCGGATGCTTAACCAACTGAGCCACTCAAGTGCCCCTGTGAGGATGTTTTACGGTGAAATAAGATAATGTATTTCCAAGTCCCATCACCTAGTGATAAATCAGTACACTTCAGGTCTGAGCGTCCCCCCCCAGCTTGTTATTGCTATAATCTAAAGTTCCCGTTTCCCCGCCTGGTGCTGTCTGCGCCAGGCTTCAGTGGCCAGGACTCGGGTCAAGGTGGGCTGGGTGCTCAGGACAGAACCGGGCGGTTCCCACAGGCCTGACCAGATACTGTCATGGCTGTTGATTGGCCGAGTGGCCTTCTGTCAAGTTGCTTCCCCTTTCTTAGTGCTCATTGTCTACTTGTGAGGCCCCAGGCCCTTCCAGAAGGATGTGAGGAGGCAGAATAATCTTTTCTACAGTCTCAGATGTTTTAGGGAGGGTGCTGTGTCACCGTGAGGCAGGACATCCTTCCAGTCACTTTCCAGGTCTCTTGGTACCCCTTCCAAAGGTCACCCTCTGGGTTTGAGAGTTTCCTGTGACTTTGGAGCTACAGCTTAAGCAGATGGTTCCAGAAGTTTCCTCTTGTGCCCAGAAGCCACCTGGGTCCCCCCCCCCCACCACCACCGCAGCTGAGAAGCTCTGGAATGTAGTTGGAGAAACCACAAGGGCTCCAACTGAACTCCTGCAGCTCAGCTACAGGGAGTCACTGGAAACTCACTTTACCCAAATGCCACAGTCCCCAAATGGTGACAGGCAGGTAAACACTGCACAGGTGAGGTTTCAGGGCACACGTGGAGGGACACCAAAATTTGAACAGCCATATGTTTAGTTAATGTAGATCAGAAAAAATAAAACCAGCACATCAAGCCAATGATGCAGAGTTCTAAAATTAAATTAGTAGGGGCTCCTGGGTGGCTCAGTCAGTTAAGCGTCCCACTTCGGCTCAGGTCATGAATTTACAGCTTGTGGGTTCGAGTGCCGCGTCGGGCTCTGTGCTGACGGCTCAGAGCCCGGAGCCTGCTTCGGATTCTGTGTCTCCTTCTCTCTCCGCCCCTCCCCCGCTCGCACTCTGTTTGTCTCTTGAAAAAAAAATGTTTTTTTCATTAAATTTATATAAGAAAAAGAAAAAGAAAGTGAGCTACTTTGAAACAATATTAAGTATTTAACCCACCTGGGTGGTTCAGTCGATTAAGTGTCCCACTTCCGCTCAGGTCATAATCGCACGATTCGTGAGTTCAAGCCCCATGTCAGGCTCGGTATGGACAGTTTAGAGCCTGGAGCCTGCTTCCAATTCTGTGTCTGTCGCTCTCTGCCCCTCCCCCACTCGTGCTCTGTCTCTCTCTCTCTCTCTCTCTCTCTCTCTCTGTCTCCCTCTCTCTCTCTCTCTCAAAAATAAATAAACATTTTTAAAAGAATTTTTAAAAAAATAAGTATTAAGTAAATCACGCGAATGGTACATAGGGCAAAACCCCTCATTATATGGTTCTGAATGGCTAAAATTTGGGGAAAGCACAAGAAACATTGGGTGACCCACGTGGGCCCGATAAGTACATGGAAGTACAGCGTTGACAACTGCAGCTTTTTAAAGGTTAGATTTTCTACGCTTTGCGACTCTCTCCAGCCCCTTTGCCCTGCTTGTCCGGCTCCCTGAATTCTACACCAGAGGGTCATTTGCACACCCACAGTCGACACTGTGGAGCTCAGCCACGCAAGATGGGCCGCCTGCCTTGGACACTGTCCAGTGTCATTTAATGTTTATTTTTGAGACAGAGAGAGACAGAGAGAGAGAGAGACTGGGGGAGGGACAGAGAGAGAGTCACACACACACACACACACACACACACACACACACACACACACACAGAGTCCGAAGCAGGCTCCAGGCTCTGAGCTGTCAGCACAGAGCCCCATGCGGAGCTCGAACTCACGAACCGTGAGATCATGACCCTTGCTGAATTCAGACCGAGCCACCCAGGCCCCCCTGTCCCATGTCATTTAAAGGACCCCCATGACAAAACCACTTTAGATCTCTGCTCAAAAACCTTGTTAAGCCTTCTGTTCAAATGTATTGTTTGAAACCGTTCTGCACTGAGACGTCCAGGCCTCTCTGAGAGCCGATTCTCAAGCTGTGTCTTGTAAGGTGCCTGTGTGAGCTGTGCATCAGTCGGTTGTTGCTACGAGAAGCCATCGTGAGATCTCCAGAAACACCGGACCTGTAGCGCTCAAGAATAGCACTGGAGAGGGTGGGGGGCTTATTCTTCTCTAAAACCAGAGGGAAAGCTGATCGCCTTCTGCACAACCTCTGTCCCGGGCCGTGTGACCTACCACCCTTCCCACTGTGCAGTCCCTGGGTTTGGCTCCAAGTCAGACCACGGAGTGTGCACATGTGCCCGTGAGTTTTCAACTCCATGAGCTGATTCAGGCACCACCAGTGACTATCTACAAACTCTTCTCTGAGGTTTTAGGGGAAACCCAAAGTAAGTGCCCCTATGCATTTGAGAAAGTTCTCTGAAGAAGCTTGGAGCTCCACTTTACTGCCCAGCGTTATTAACTTGCTTTACCCTCCAGGCATATTTTGTGTGGAGCGGAGAAGGGTAATTGGTGTAACACCAGCAGCAGCTAATTACGAAAAATCAGTTCCTGTAACGGCTGGGAAGAGGGTCTGGGTCTCAATGAGGAGCGAGAGCTGGGTTGTGTGCTCCTCATTTTTAGATGGCAAACAGAAATGTCATAGGGTGTGTTCCCAGCTGTCAGCTTCTAATCTAATTAGACAGGATAATTGGGGAGGCTGAGCTTGCTGACGGCTGACAAACACATTGGTCTGATTTCATTCACTCTTAATAGGATGCTGGCAACACCCAGCTTCTCTTGTAACCACGTCAGCCCCGGCTGGCCCCGCGGCAGAGAGGAGAAGCCTTCTCACCTCAAAGACAGAACTCTAGTTTGATCTGCAGATGGTTCCTGGGGGTAGAGATCGTCGCTAAGGGGGCTGGGGAAATGCATTATTGTGGGGCTCCGTCCAAACTGCAAACGCAGACTGACAGGAAAAGTTTTTTGAAGTTTATTTATTTATTTTGAGAGCAAGGGCAAGCACGAGCAGGGGAGGGGCGGAGAGAGAAGAGAGCAAGAATCCCAAGCAGGATCCGTGCCACCAGCCCGGAGCCCACTGAGGGGCTCGAACTCACGAACACAAACCATGGGACAATGGCCTGGGCCAAAGTCAGATGCTTAACCGACCAGCCACCCAGGTGTCCCAGAAGGGACAAATTTTGACTGGATGAGGTGGGAAGCTCAACCAAATTGCTAGAGATACTAAGGAATATCCTTTTTATTACTTTTGTGGACATGCCACCAACAGAGCCTAAGCTTAGATAGTGCTGCCCAGAGACCCTGTCGAGCCCAGTTGTCGCGAAGAGCTAAATAGCTGAGAGTAATTCATCACCACCTTTTCCCTCCTTCATCTGCAAGACTGACATTCGGGCAGGATCAGCCTTCCGGCCATTCTGACCAGTGAGTCATCAGTTCCTGGCCATATTGGCCATATGAGAAATAGATGCTCCCATCGTATTAATTTTCTATCGCTGCTGTCACAAGCCACCACAAATTTATTGGCTTAAAACAACGCACATTGATGATCTCACACTCCTTTGGGTCAGAAGTGTGGGTATGGCGTGGCTCAGTGCAGTCCTTGGCTTTAAGGAGATCAGAGCTAAATGGACAGTAGGGCCATGTTCCTTTCTGGAATTTTAGACGCAAACTTGCTTCCATGAACCTGCTTTTAAGCTCACTCAGGTTGTTGGTCAAATTCAGTTCCTTGTGGACTGAAGTCTCCCATTTCTTTGCTGGCTCTTAGCTGGGGATCTTTCTTTGCTCCTAGAGGCTGTCTGCATCCTTCTTGTGGTTTCTATGCATCCTTCTCCCAGTACTGGGAGGTCAGGTCTCTTTCATGCTCTACATCTGTCTCCAGTGTCTTCTTCTGCCTCATGTCTCTGACTCCAGCCAAAGAAAGTTCTCTGCATTTCAGAATTCTTATGGGGCGCCTGGGTGGCTCAGTTGGTTGAGCATCTGACTTCAGCTCAGGTCATGATCTCACAGTTCATGAGTTAGAGGCTTGCGTCAAGTTCTGTTTTGACAGCTCAGAGCCTGGAGCCTGCTTCGCATTGTGTCTGCCTCTCTCTCTGCCCCTCTCCCACTCGCACACTGTCTCTGTCTCTCTCTGTTTCTGTCTCTCTCTCCCAGAAACGAATAAACATTAAAAATTTTTTTAAAGAAAAAAAAAAAAGAATTCTTGTAATTAGGGGCACCTGGGTGGTGGCTCACTCAGTTGAGTGTGTGACTCTTGACTTGGCTCAGGTCATGATCCCAGGGTTGTGGGATTGAGCCCCGCATCAGGCTCCATGCTGAGTGTGGAGCCTGCTTGAGATTCTTCATCTCTCTCCCTCTGCTCCTCTTCCCTACTCATTCTCTCTCTCTCTCTCTCTCAAATAAGAAACATTTTTTTAAAAAGAATTTTTGTAATTAGACTGGGATAGTCCCAATAATGCAGGCTCTGCAAAGTCCTTGTTGCCCTGTAACATAACATCTTCCCAGAATCCCGGCATTAGGGCATGGACATCTTTGCGGAGAGGAAATAAATTGAGTGACTTCTGTGTGATTATATATACATGAAAATATTTCATCTTCATATAGTTTAAATGTCCTCTAGATCTTATCCACCTGAATAATTTTAATTTACCAAATGCTTCCTTTTCCATAGAGAGCACAAAGTTAGATTGTGGCCCAGGCAGTATCCCGTCTACCTTTTATTATTCCAAATTAGTGGGATTCAAAGTAATGAAGGCTCACAAAGTCAAAGAGGAGGTCTAATATTGCTGTGGATAAGGGATTTGTCTGGCCTCCTCGTGAAGTCACAGTCTTTAGGCCCAGAGATACTGACATTTTGGTTTAAGTGATTAAACATGATCAGTTGGTTATATGGAAAATGGCCACAAAGCTTGATGGTGGGGGGCATCCCAGGCTGCTGGCTGCGTGGTGATACACACAACAGTAATGCAAGTAATGGCCCCGAGCAGGCACCTCTGGGCTCACTCAGGTGACCACAAGGATCGTGCGGTGTGATAAGCAAGTTGCTTACATCTCTGCTCACCCCAGGCTTGACCCCAACAGTTTGGAGAGGCAGCCGTCTCTTCCCTACCCTCTGCGAGAAAACCAGAAATCTGATCCTCCGTGTGGAAGAAGTTTTCAGGCTTTTTCTCAAATACTCCAGTTTTGTTTTTACATGCCCCTGCGGCCTCCTTGAGATTCAGAAAGGAACAGATGTAGATGGTGATTAAGTAATTCATCAAAAGATGACACCATGGCAAAATGCAACCAGGACTAGGGACTCCTGATTGTGGCCAGTGGGGTGTGCTCTCCAGTGAGGCTCCCCAAGCAGGTGGTGATCTGCCCTTTTCCTTAATTTGCACTTCCATCTCTTAGTGAATCAATTGGAAATTAACTCGTACATGACTCTGAAAAGAGCAGAGGTGCTAAGCGTTTCAGGTTGAGATTTACCTGGATTGGCCAGTCCCGAAGGTGTTGCTTCTTTTAAACCAAAGATGACGCGAATTTGAATCTTGCCTCCACTTGATGTGAGCAGCTTCCTTTTTCTTGTGGCCAATGTCTGGCACTGTAGATGGAGGGATGGGTGAATGGATGGATGGGTGGATGATAGATGGATGGGTAGATGGGTTAATGGATGATGAACGAATGGATGGGTGGGTGGGTGGATGGATGGATGGATAGATGGATTAATGGATGATGAACAGATGGATAGACGTGTGGGTGGATGAATGGATGGACAGACAGATGGATCTAATGGATAATTATAATTGGTGTGCCTTTACCTATGTCTGGTTGGGGTGTTAAACTTAATCATGCAGCCAAGATGTAACGACATCAAAATTAATGGTACTGCTATTGTACTGTAAAGACATGGATTAAAATAACAGGATTGTTGCTTTAAGAAGAAATAGAACCAAAGAATACAAAAGATATATGTATATAATCATGATTAAAAGAACACAAGAAGCTATACCCAGAGAAACTACAGTGTATGCACTGCCTTAATTGTTCCTGGCAGATAAACCATGTTTATGTTCCTGGAACCACTTATCTCTTCCCAAGGAATGAGATTCCTGAATGTACCACACTGTTAGACGTTACTCATCAGATTAGTGCCAGAGGGTAATTAATAATTATTATTTTTCTCGACCTTCTTTGCCAACCCACGCAAACATATGCAAATACAGCAGTGGCCCTTGGGACAGTGCTGTTTGATGTCTTTCCATGCTACAAGGGGTCTGACCCTTTGCAAAGACACCACAATTACTATCTCTGATCATCACAACAAGTAGAAGTTACCATCCCCGTTGTGTAGATGGAGAAATGAAGTCCAAGATCACAAGTAAGTTAGAAGTCGGCTCAAATGCCACAGACTTGGTGATGCCCTCCATTGTTGGGTCACTTGCTCATTTCCTGGTGATGTCTCAACAACCCGTGCACTTCTCCACGAGGGCGCTGGAACGATTGTGTGAAATCTGTCACCGCATCTGAAGCATCCTTTTTATCTGTACACACAGAGAGGTGGTGCTTTGCACATACCAGCCCGGCAGTACCTTTTTGCTGGGTGAACGGTTGGAACTCACAAAGAGCATACGCCTGTATTTAAAGAAGGCTAAAAAGGAGAAGAAGAAAAGGAGAGAAATTTCTCCCAAGGCAGGAAATACCTCCATCTTTTTTCCTGCTGCTCCCTCCCATCCCACACATATTTTTCATCAGTTCTCTTAAAAATAATATTTCTGTTTTATATTATAGATTTGGATGCATTTTAATACCCACCAAAACCCCTCAGAGATGGCAGCACATTTTAAAAATAGCCTATGTTAATTTTGTGACAGTGATCGAAATGAAACTAAAAGTAGCACTTGTGTATTTCTAGCCACATTAGCGTTGGCTTAATTAACAAAGACCCAAGCTTGCTAGAAAATTTGGGGGCTCTTGGTCAAAAATCAGCAAAGGATTAAGAATTTGGAGATCATGACTGTGGAGCATTAAACCAAGCATGAGACTCTACTAAGAATGAGGGCCTGTCAGTGATGCAGGTCACTTGCCCATGAAGCCAGCCCTGTGTGAAAGAGACAAGTATTAACATGTACACAAATCCATAACCACGGTCGTGATTAGTACAGGTGCTAGGAGAGATCAGTTATAAGCCCTTGAGTCCCCCGCTGTGACTACATTAGATCTTTCACAGGGTAGATGCTCAAAAATGTTTAGTTAATTGACAGCTTGAAGTGTCCGGATATTACAGGAAGGATTTCCAAGGACCGCCATGGAGAACATGATGGATTATTATACTAATAATAGCTAAACTTATTGACTGTGGTTGACGGCCTGATCAATGCCAAGCACTGCATTAAGCCCTTCTTATGTTTGTGTCGTTGAATCACTACATGCTCCTATATGTTAGAAGTGATATGATCCCCGTTTTTCTGATGAAGAAACAAGCCTTAAGAGATTGGAGAACTTTCCCAAGGGTCACCCAGCCGATGGGTGATGGAACCGGGAAGTTAAGCCAGCCACTGTTTGCCTGACTTCTAATCCTGTGCCGTTAAATCCCACACTACGTATCTCTTAGAGGCTAAAAGCAAATATTTAACGTCTCTTCATTGTGTCCCATAGTGCCCCACTTTTTGAAAGGTTCTTAAACTCATTTTGCTTCCAATTAAATTGGATCAGCCAACATTTATTGAACCTAGCCCTTGCTCTGTGTAAGGCCCAGAGAACCTTCCAGGTACTGCAGTCAAGCTAAGTCAGTGCCACTGGTTCTGTTACATAATTAACACCCAGAGGTTGATGGCTAGGTTCCCTTTGTTGTAGGAGGTTTCCAGGTCTAAAGAAGTTTAACATATGTAAAGAGATTTGCATAGTGCCTGATCCCTGGGGCTCTGTAAGTGGTATTGATGTCATTCTCCATGTATCCAAAGATCCACTGTGGTTCCTAGCACATACTCTCCATGCATAATCTCAAACAAATGGATGGAAGTTAGAAAGGTGGAAGAAAGCCCCAGGAGTTATTATAAAATAATATTTGAAACCCAGAGGACCTTTTGTGTGGGATGAGAAGGATGGCAATAACAGTCACAGAGCTGTAGAAAAGGATGAAGAAATTAAATAACACCTTGAGAAGAAAGAGTTAATCAAGAGAGGCAGGATGGGGAGGGGAAGGAGAAAAGCTTACACTCCGCTCTCACCTCTGTGTTCAAAGGTGACGCATTACCTGTGGGTGATTATTTTCCTCTCCTGTTGACTTTCAACTTGAAGTTTAATAGGATGATGATATATATGTATATATAAGGCCATGAAACCAGAGTTTGACCTGCTAGGTTAATAAACACTAGCAGTTACTGTAACTCACAAATTATAGGTCCCAATTTTCACAGCTGGGTTGCAGGCATTAATTAAAACTGGTGTTGCAAATCACAGCATTTTGGAATGCCTTCGATGTTTAAATTATCAATGGTGTTGCTACCTTAATTTAAAAAAGCGACTTCCATCATTTTTCAAAGACGAGCACCCTAAGCCAGAATAAGTCTATCTCTCACACTCACAGAGTCATTAATGCGCTAGAAGCAAATGAAAGTTTTTAATGTCTTTCAATATGTTTGAGTACAAATCATCAGACTTGCTACTGTGGCCATCTTTGCATATTACACAGTGCAGGATAATTAAGGAGATGTTACTATGAATAACAGTGGTCTGGTTGGCTTATCTCAACCTCTCTCTCTCTCACATTTTTAGTGGAATTTGAGGGGCAAGATTTAAGGGGCAAGATTGCCCCTTAAAAGGGTAAAAACTGGTTCTTGTTGGGGAAACTCAGATATTACAATTTCATGGCCCCCCCACAAGGCGTGTGTAAACAGATATCCAGCATCTATGGTGCTATTTTATGGAGTGGGATGGTGAACAGGAAAAATGTCTAAAAAGTCTCCTTTGGGAGATGATGATGATAAAAAAAAAATAGGGTTTGAGAAACTCAGCTCAAGCCTTCTGTATACATGATCTTGATCCGTCTACCCACTTTGTGATAGAGAATATATCTTAATGTTTTCAGATGGCAGTTTAACAGGCTGAATGTTTGTGCCCCTCCTCCTATAAACTACTCTGAGGGCTGCAGTGGGGTGGCGCCTTTGGGCAGTGATTTGGTGTTGAGAGTGGAGCCTCATCAGTGGGGCTAGTACCCTTGTAAAAGGGACCCCCAGACCTCACTTGCCATCCTTCAGCCGTGTGAGGACACAGGGAGAAGGCAGCCACGTGTGACCCGAGAGAGGGCCTCACTGGACTCTGACTGTGCTGGCACCTTGATCTGGGACTTTCAGCTCCCAGAACCATGAGAAGTAAGTCTCTGTTGTTTCTAAGACACTGGGTCCATAGTGCTTCGTTACAGCTCAGACAGATGGGCATTATACAGGGAAAATAGAGCAGTAGACTTTAACAGCAGAAATAAAAAGTGTCTGTTGTGGGTGTGAACTGGGAGGAAGTAGGGGGCAGAGACGAATAAATGGCAACCGGAACCTGGAACTGGACGACGACGGTGGAACCACATGGGTCAGACAAAGCGATAGGATGACAGGGAATGCCACGAAGACCCTCGACCGCCGTGCCGTGGGGAGCACTGTGTGGTGACGGTGAGGGAAACACCATGTCAGAGTGGGCGGGGGCCAGGAGAAGTTAAGGAACTAGGGGGTAAGATTATGGGGCTGATCGAAGGCAAGGCTGGAACAGGGCATTTCCATACGTGTCCTTTAGGGAAGGTGGCATGGGTGATGGGGCAGATACCAGCTCTGAAGTCTCTGGTTCCTCCAAAGTGTGAGTTATACCTCTGATCAGATCAGCTTGGGTCACGTGCCCGTTCCCGACCAATCACTTGGGAATGCCCAGCCCTCGGTCAGTGGCAGTGGGGCCAGCCCTATTCGAACTGTGTGGGAGAAGCAGTGGAGGAAGGGCTTATCTCCAAGGAAATCTAGGTCATGTTATTGCCAAAAGTACGGAGAAGGTATGTGGGGGAGTGAGGCACAACTGACTGACGTTGACCACAGTGTCGCACAGAGCTGCTTTCTAACCCGGCTCGGGTACCTTGGGCGCTTTGGGCAGAATATGTCATGTCTCTGACCCTCAGCTACATCCCTTAGAGTGGCTGCTGGCAATAACAGAGCCGACTATACAGGGTCATTGTGAGGTCTGCCTGTAAAATGGAGGTAAGCGACGTGCCTGGCACCTTGTCAGTCCTCAGTTAATGCGACTCTTTTTCCTCCTTACTGAGGAATTCTATCCTACCAAAGAAATGAGGTTTATGTTGATTAATATGTGTCCACAATAAGCAATTGAATGAGGAGAATCAGTGCGGAAATTCATAATTCATTAACCGTGTGCTTTCAATGAGCTTATTAACTCACTAATTCTCCACGGGGTTATTTTTCGTCTCCTCTTTCAATATACCTCTTTTTCCTAGACCTTCTAAGGCACTGATGTGCTCCCATCTTCCTTTCAATGCTTTGCCTTTGCTCTGACTTTGAGATCTCCCCTGCCATCCTGACTTGAATAGTGTCTGGTAATGGCACAGTTTGCCAATAAATGGGGTACGTCCCCCGAGAAGGGAAAGGATCCTCGTGTGATGCAGTGAGAAAGGGTCTGCCACTGCACTGGTTTTCTCGGCTGCCATAACAAAGCATCACAGGGAGCTGAAACAGTTCGGGAAGCTGCAAGTCTGAGGTCAAGGTATTAGCAGGGTTGGTTTCTTCTGAGGACTCTCTCCTTGGTTGGTGAATGCTTGTCTTATTCCCGTGTCTTCACCTGGTGTTCCCTCTGTGCATCTCCTCTTATGAGGACATCCGCCATATTGGATTACGGCCCACCGTAATGACCTCCTGAGTCCTTAAAGACTCCCATCTCCAGTACAGTCACAACCTGAGGTACTGGGGGTTAGTACTTCAACACATGCATTTGGGGGTGCACAGCCCAGCCCGTAACAACCACTTATGAGCTGTGAGCCTGTGAGTAAGTCTCTTAACCACTCAGTTGTGATTAAAACTCTTTTCGAGACAAGGAACCAAAACCCACTCAAGCCAGTACAAGTAAAAGTTGAGTTTACTGAAGAGTTGCAAGGTGTAATCTCCTGAGACAACTGACATCCGGCCATCCTCTTTCCGTCTCTCAGGACTAGCAACATGGCTCTCATCTCTGCTTTATTGTATCCTCTCTCTTTCTTCCCCTCACCCTCGCTCCTTCCCTCCCTCCCTCCCCTTCTTGTTCTCTACTGACACATCCAACAAGGCAATTAAACCAAGTTAATAAAATCTTTTACCACCAAATAGTTTTAGTCTCTAAATATTAATTCAGAGTCTTAAGAGAGAAAATCTGATGGGTCGTTGGCCAACCTGACTGGTTGATCTTGAGTCAGGTGCCCATTGCTGGTCCAGTCAGCTGGGTCCCAGCCACAGCGGAGCAGGGCAATGTAATACAGACATTTCCCAGGCCAGTCCATTCAGCAAGTACTAAAGCAGGGGAGTCCCCACGTAGAGAGGCCGAGGCACGGACACACATCGCACACTATGTCTATAACCTAAAATAAACCTCAGCATTCCCCTTTGTAAAGGAGACATGACCGTATATACGTCACAGAGTCATTCTAAAGAAGGAATGAGATCATGAGTTGCAGACTTCTTTGGTGACCCTGAAGCATGTGAAGTTTTTGAAGAGTTCAATAGGAGCTTACTAATTATATTGCTGCATTGCTATGTCCCTGTATCAGTTAGCTCTTGACACAGAACTGCTGTGTAACAAAACTCAGTGACGTAAAGCAACCATCAGTTTTTCTCATGGATCTGTGGGTTATCTGATGTTGGCTCGCTAGGCTGGGCTCAGATTGGTGTGGCTGTGCCACAGATGCCTTTCACCTCCTTCTGGGATGAGCAGACTAACCAGGATATATCCTTCTCATGGTGATAAGAGAGGTTCAAGAATGCAAGCAGAAGCAGACAGGCTTCTTAATGCCTAGGAATCTGTCTTGACTCTTTTCTCGTTAAATGTGATACATCCTAGGATGAAGCCACCTGGGTTACAGCTTAATAAGTGTTACTTACATGCATGGCAAATCAATCATTCATACTTCCATGGCCAAAACTAAAATATAGTCAGGACTCATGCTTCGAGTTCATGTTAATGCATGATTTTCACAAACATTCGTTAATCCAAGAAGCGTGGCACATAAAACTCAGCATGCTTGGTTTTTGATTGCCTTGACGGTTTCTGGTTCTTTTCAACCAAAATTTTACTGATTTAATGATGTTTTCATTGAATTCTTTATTTAAACTAGAGAATCTGAAAAACGTTAGCGCTCTAAGACTTGGGAGACATTTCCCTTTTGTCTTACAAGTAGAGATACTACAGCTTAGAGATGTAAAATGACTTGTCCAAGGCCTCAAAACAAATCCCAAATATATATCTCTCTCTCGTTGGGCTAAGTGAAACCTGGATCAAACTGAATCTGGAAATTCCAATGCTGCCAGGGAATTGGAGATTAACTTTAATATATCTGGGATTTTTGTTTCTGTTTTGGATCAAATCTAACTTGATTTAGCCAAGGTGTTATTCACTGCTTCTCAGACCCTATCTGAAAATCTGGAGATTAAACAGAAAGCTATGAGTCGTCAAGTGGGAGAGAATTTGCAGTTGACTCACCAAATTGAGAGATAATTTTCTACCTGCTCCCCAAATTTTTCACTAGCCTCCTGGCTCTAAAACTCCTTATGAAATAAGTCTTAATGGTGTGTGTATATATATATATGTGTATATATATATATACACACACACAAACCTCTAGTTTTTGAATTGCTTATTTTATGTCTCTCCACTGTGGGGATTTGATTATTAACCATGACAAAATTATTGGTAGGGGAACTAGAGATTTAGAAAATGCTAGACAATCATCTGGTTTCAAAAAAAAAAATTATACAGCTTATATTCAAAGCTCAGCATTGAACTAAGGACAAGAAAAATTCTAGTAAATACACAGAAAAAAAACAAAAATAAAGTCTGATGTTCTCTGCCTCTCAGAACAGCCACGTAGAGCCTTCTTGAACTACATGAAAGATACTAGACAGTCTTCCTTTCTTTGAGTCATTTCGATGGTTGTGCCCTGTTCCCCATCTTCTCTTGATCTCAACCGTTCTGTTCTAAAAGCACAATCTTTCTCAAATTCTGAAAGGTGGGGAAAGCATTTTTTATTATTCTCTTGGGCCTTAGTGAAAAAGATCTTCCAAGTAAAAGCACTTGGGTAAAAAGTAACAGATTCAAAATATGCAAATTATGAAACACTCATCCTGCAGTCATGTAGAAGCCAAACTCCTACTACTGTCAGATGAAATTCTCCCATCTGGGAGGGATGCAGGATTGCTTTTCCTATGTATATATGCCTTTCCAAGGTACCCTGTGCTAGGGCACACAAAGGCTGCATCACCCAGGACGATTCTGATGCCTTTGTCGTCTGCTTTTGAACATTAAAAAAGGGTGTGAGTTGTGAGCTACAAACATTGCCTTGGGGTTAATATTTTTGTAAATGAAAAGTGTGAGGAGTTGGATATTTGCACATCTCTATTACAATCCTTTTAAACAGAAACACTTTGTTGTATGGGATGGAGAACCTAGCTCCCTTGCTGACGTCACCACTGTCTTGAAGTTTTATATCTCCAGCCTCGTGGCTTCTCTTGTTGGGCGTATTTCGCGCCCCACTTCCCCTTCCCACCCGGACCTCACACCCACCTCCCATGTGCACAATTGTTTTTAATGTACTGGTCCTCGTTTCAAAGGCATCCACAGTGAAGCTGTCCAAGGATCATATGAGTTCTGATGTCCACCATCATCTGGAAAAATGTTGGTCCTGCTTATGACTTCATTTATACATAAGCATCCTTCAAAGAGCTTAATAAAATCAAATTGCGAGGGTCACCTGCATCAAGTCTGATATGGTTGGCTGACTTGAAGCTTGGACATCTGATTTGTAAAATGCTTTATGCAACTTGGATGTAGGTGACCAGTGGACAAGACCTTGTGGGACACTGGTGTGGTCACTGAGAGTGGGCTCTCAGCCACCCACCACGGGTTTGAATTCTAGCTCCATCTTGGAATAACTGTGATTTTGTGAGCAAGTTGTTTACTCCTCACTTTGTTCCCCAATTTCCTCATCTGCAAAATAGGGTGGTATTGTACACACTGCAGTACCGTCTTAAGTGATGAGTTCCTGGTATCTAGATGGAGCTCAATTTTCCCTTTTTTGGGAGGGGTTCTGTCTTTAAAATTTCTGAAGACTAGCCCAGTTGTCCATGACTCATTTCTTATTCAAGAGTATGACTCAACAGAGAGGGGGAAAAAGTTAGCATGAAATGCAAGAGTTGTATGGGACCAGTTTATTTTTTGCGCGTTGATTTGCTTACATTTAAAAATTATGATATCGACTGTATTTACAAAAGTGTGACTATAATGCATATGTATATTTTAAGGAATATCTTTTGAAAGACCACCTTGCAAAGCAGTCCAGCACCCATCACCCCGCTTAATAAATTGGACACGACTAATATTATTGAAATCTCCTATGTGTACTTTCCTAATCACATCTCCCTACCCCATCAAGGCAACCACTATTCGGTATTTAGTATTTGTCATCCCCATGTATTTCTTTATAGCAGTGTTTCCTAGAGTGTAATCCCTGGTCCAGAAGCATAAACATCCCTGGGAAATTGGCTACAAATACAAACCCTCAGGTTCTACTCCCAGACTTTCTGAGTTAGAAACTTGGGGGGAGAGATCCAAGAATGTGGGTTATAAAAAGACTTCCAGGAGGGGCACCTGGGTGACTCAGTCAGTTAAGCATCTGGCTCTTGATCTCAGTTCAGGTCATGATCTCATGGTTCATGAGATCGAGCCCCGTGTCGGCATCTGTGCTGACAGCTCGGAGCCTGCTTGGGATTCTCTCTCCCTCTCTGCCCCTCCCCTGCTTGTGCTCTGTCTCTATCTCTGTCTCTGTCTCTGTCTCTCTCTCTCTCAAAATAAATAAACATGATAAAAATGACTTCAGCGGATTCGGATGCTCAGTGAAAACCACAGCTTTGTAGTAGGTAAATGCTGTGTGTGCCTACATGTATGTTAGTGTGCCCTTAAGCAATAAATTCTTTACTTTTATCTGATTTTGACCTTTATGTCAGTGAGATCATACTTTATGTATTCTTTTCTCCTTGATAGTTTTATCTACCTTATGTTTTTAAGATTCATACATATTCATATGTATATCATAAGGTCATTATTTTATAGCCATATAGTATCCATTGTTGAATATGACAATTTATGTAAACATTTTAGAGCCAGTAGACATTTAGATTTTTCCTCATGTTCTTCTATTTGGATCAATGCTGGCACGAACATTCTTGAATATTTAATTGATGCACCTATACAAAAGGGTGTCTCTAGGGAGGTGCTTCCCGGGTATTTTCACGTCACAGTGAATATAGAAAATGATAATATTTGTAAACAGAGGTAAACGGGCTTCTCAGGGCCTATAGCAAATTTGTAGGCTTGATTCTCAGAACTCCCATCCAACCATCCTTTCATATAGAGAGGTTGGAAATGCACAAAACACCAACAGTAACAACAAACCCCCCCGGAAAACTTGGACTGGCTTGTGGCTGGGTTTCTAGAGGCAGATGAGATTTTCCCAATTAGATGTACTCACGCAAGATGGAGAAGGCCTTACAGGGGCCAAAGCAGTCCTCCCTGGTGCTTCTGGCCACTGTTGCTAGCAAGTTCCTGGAATAGCCTCCCTGTGTCCTTCTTCATATATTTGAATGACAAGGAACAATGGCAGGGGAAATACAAATCAAAACCGCGATGAGATGTCACTTCTCGTGCACGAGGAGGGCTATAATCAAACAGACAGTGGCAAATGTTGGCAAGGATGTGGACCAGTTGGAATGCTCGTACCTATCTCATGGGAATGGAAAATGGTGCAGCAGCGTTGGAAAAGTCTTCTGGTTCCTCAAAAGGCTAAGCATAGCTACCAGGCGACCTGGAAGTTTCACTCCTAGGTACACACCCAAGAGAAATAAAAGCACGTGTCCACACAAAAACTTGCACACAAATGTTCATAGCATTATTCATTTGTAGCCACAAAGTGGAAGCAGCCCAAATGTCCACCACACTGATGAATATAAAACCCAAATGTGGCATATCCATACAATGGCTTATTATTCAGCCATAAAAAGGAATCGAGTACTGGTGCAGGGGAGAAAGAATGAAGTACTACATACAACATAGATGAACCTTAAAAAAATATGCTAAGTGAATGAAGCCAGCGACTATAGACTACATATTGTATGATTTCATTTATTTGGAATGTTCACAACAGGCAAAACCATAGAGACCAAAAGTAGATGTGTGGTTGCCAGGACAACATGGGGGGTGAACAGGGAGTGACTGCTAATGGGTTTCTTTTGAAGGAAATGGAAATGTTCTAGAGTTAGATGATAATGATCACACAACCTTGTGATCGTATAAAAAAATCTCTGAGTTGTGTACTTTGAAAGCATGAATTTTATGGTATGTGAGTTCTATCTTGGAAGGAAGGGAGGAAGGAGGGGAGATAATAGACAGTGGGAAAGGCCACCTTCCAGGCTTGGCTTTCCTAATCTGAGGATACAGGCTTCACATGCCCCTTTCCAGCTTCCTTTGTGTGGCAGGTAGTTGCAGAGAAAGCAAGGATAAATGCCTCCTACATGGCTCCAGGGACTGTCTCAGGGGTAGTAGGTCCAAAAAGGACTCCATTCTGTATATTCCTGGGGAGTCATGGTAGGAAGAATGTTCCCTCAACCCCTCCAACAATTTTGTAAGTGCCTAATTCTCAATAGTAAATCACTCTCCATTTTAAATGCATAGAATGGTTTTTGTCTTGAGCGTTAAACCCTGACTAATTGATGGCCACAGACAACCACCCAGGAATTCTATCCATCCCTAAGTAAGTATCCATACCTCCCTCAGGGGTGAGGCTTTGGACTTTGGCCAAGGTATGAAATGGTATAAAATGTATGAAATGATATCTTATTGTAATTTTGATGGGCATTTCTTTGATTACTAATGAAGATGGCATATTTTAATAAGTTTATTATACATTTTTTGTTTCCTTTTCTATGAAACGCCTATTCATGTGTGTTGCCCATTTTTTAAATGTTTGCAATTTTCATGTTGATTCTCGGGAGCTCTTTGCTCATCCTGGATAATACTCCTTTGTTCATTGTTATCAATGGCAAATATCTTCACCTTTTTTGTGACTTGCCTATTTATTCTTTAAAGTTTTAATTTAATTGAGTTTTGTGTCTTATTTAAGAAATCCTTCCTTAGCCTGAGATAATGAAGATATTCTCCAATATTGTTCTCTAGAAGTTGAAAAATTCTGCTTTTTGCTGTTAGTTGCGGGGCCATTTGATGTTTCCCTCAGGTGTGATAGAATACAGTTTCATATCTTTCCTTTATGGATAACCGATCTTTCAGGTACCCCACAGATTTATAATGTGATGTCTGTCATATTCCAGGCTTTCTCTGTATGCATTGGTCTGTCTCTAGGCTTCTATTCTGTTCCATAGTCCTGTTGTATATCCCTTGATGAAGATAATATTTTATTTTCTGCAGTAGCTTTATAATTCTCAGTAGTGAGTAGGGCACATTTTCCTACTTGGCTTTTTTTTTTTTTTTTAATGTCTTGGCTGTTTTGTGAGGTGTTTTGTTCTTCCATGTTGAATTTTAAATCAGCTTATTGAGTCCTATGAAAATTCTTTTCGTATTTTTTTGGAATTGCATTGGACTTCAGATCATTCATATCTTTATAACATTGTGTTCATATCCATGGGCATGGTATGTCTCTTTATGAAGACATCTTTAATGTCTTTAAATTAATAAAGTTTTATAATTTTCTACATCTAAGTCTTGTACATCTTTAGTTAGATTTATTCTTATTCACTTAATTAATTTATGCTAAGGTAAATTGTGTTTTTAAATTACATGTTCTATTGCTGGTATATAGAATTCATTGCTTTTTACATATCAGGAAGCTTGCTAAATTCTTTTATTCATTCTAGTAATTTGTTTATAAATTATTTTGGATTTTCTGTGTTGAAAATTACATGTGAAAAAGTGGCTGTTTTATTTTTCTAATCATTATTCTCTGTCATAAATATATATATATATATATATATATATATATATATATATATATATGTATCTTATTGTGCTAGGCCTCCAGTATAATATTGAACAGAAGTTGTAATAGTGGGTGTATTCTTGTGCTGTTACTGATTTTAAAGAGAAACTTAAGTTTCACTATTTAGCATACTGTGTGCTGTAAGTTTTTTGCAGTTTTTCCTTAACTTGTCCTTTCAAGTTAAGGAAATTGACTCTATTCCTTGTTGCTAAGAATTATGCTCCTGTCCCCTCCTAGTCCTCCTCTTCCTCCTTCCTGTTCTTCATGAATGGCAGCTTAATTTTATGAATTCCTTATTCAGTATTTATTGAAATGGCCATATGTTTTTCTCTCCTGTATTAATATGCTGGATTGCATTGTACTCGTTTCCTGGCATTACCATAATAAAGAACTATAGACTGGGTGGCCTATACAGCAGAAATGTATTGTCCCTTGGGGCACCTGGGTGGCTCAGTTGGTTAAGTGTGTGACTCTTGGTTTCTTCTCAGGTCATTATCTTATGGTTTGTGAATTCAAGCCCTGCATTGGTCTCTGTGCTGACAGTGTGGAGCCTGCTTGGGATTCTCTCTCTTCCTCTCTCTCTGCCCTACCCTGCTCTCTCTCTCTCAAAATGAACAAACAAATACACTTAAAACAAACCCCAAAGTGTACTCTCTATCAGATTTTAAGGTGGGAAGTCTGAGATCAAGGTGTCTGCAGGGTTGGTTCCTTCTGAAGGCTTTGACTCTTTTTTCCTAACTTCTGGTAGCTTCAGGCATTCTTTGGCTTAATGGTGGTATTGTATTTCTTCACATCGTCTTCTCTGTATCTGTCCTTTTGTCCAAATTTTCTCGTTTTTGTAAGGGCACAGTCATATTGGATTAAGGTCTACCTTAATGACCCCATTGTGATCATTGGCAAAGACTATTTCCAAATAAACTCACATTCCCAGGTACTGGGATTAGGACTTCAACAGCTTTTGGAGGGACACAAAGTCAACCCATAACATATGTGAGTAATTTCCCAATGTTGAATCAACCTTGCATTCCTTTATCATGCTATTTTTTTTATTTAAAAAAACTTTTTAATGTTTATTTATTTTTTGAGAGAGAGAGAGAGAGAGAGAGAGAGAGAGAGAGAGAGAGAGCGCAAGCAGGGGAAGGGCAGAGAGAGACAGAGACAGAGACACAGAATCTGAAGTAGGCTCCAGGCTCTAAGCTGTCAGCGCCGAGCCCAATGTGGGGCTCGAACCCACGAACCACGAGATCATGATCCGAGCCAAATTCGGACACTCAACCGACTGAGCCACCCAGGTGCCCCCATGCTGTTTTGTTTTATACCTACATTGTTGGGTTTAGTTTCTTTTTTTTATTATTTTTTTAAATATTTATTTTTGAGAGAGAGACAGAGTGTGAGCAGGGGAGGAGCAGAGAGAGAGGGAGACACAGAATCCAAAGCAGGCTCCAGGCCCTGAGCTGTCAGCACAGAGTCTGACGAGGCTCAAACCCACGAACCGTGAATCATGACCTGAGCCAAAGTCGGGCACTCAACCGACTGAGCCACCCAGGTGCCCCTGGGTTTAGTTTCTTAATCTTGTACTTAAATTTAACTTCGGACTTCTGCCTATATATTCACCTATGAGATTGGCTTGTAATATTCATTATTGAACTTTGTCTGGCTTGGATATCCAAATCATAGGAACCTCAGAAAATAGGTTTTAGGAAGTAGTTCCTTCTTTTTTTTTTTTCTGTTTTTATAATTTTTTAATGAAAAGTTTCCATACATGTAAAGGTAGAGAAAATAATATAAAGAGCTCCTATGTGCTCACTACTCAGCTTTAAAAATTGACAATATACAGCCAATTGTATTTTACCCATTACACACGGTGCCAGTCAGCTTGGGCCACCAAAACAAATTACTGTAGATGGGTGATTTATTTTTTTTTATTTTTTTATTTTTTTAAATTTTTTTAACATTTATTTATTTTTGAGACAGAGAGAGACAGAGCATGAACGGGGGAGGGACAGAGAGAGAGGGAGACACAGAATCGGAAGCAGGCTCCAGGCTCTGAGCCGTCAGCACAGAGCCCGACACGGGGCTCGAACTCACGGACCGCAAGATCATGACCTGAGCCGAAGTCGGCTGCTTAACCGACTGAGCCACCCCTGTAGATGGGTGATTTAAACAACAAACAAGTATTTCTTGTGGAGACAGAGAAATCCAAGGTGTAGGTGCTGGCCAATTTGGTTCCTGATGAGAATTCTTGGTCTGGTTTATAGAAGGTTGCCACAGTAGAGAGAAAGATCATCTCTCTTTGGTCTCCTTAAAAATCTTTGTTTTAATGTTTTATTTATTTATTTTTTATTTTTGAGAGAGAGACAGAGCATGAGCGGGGGAGGGGCAGAGAGAGAAAGAGAGAGAGAGAGAGAGACATGGAATCTGAAGCAGGCTCCAGGCTCCGAGCTGTTAGCATAGAGCCTGAGGCAGGGCTCGAACTCATGAACTCTGAGATCATGACCTGAGCCCAACACTTAGCCCACTGCTTAAATGACCAAGCCACCCAGGCTCTCCTCTTGTGTCTTTTTTTATAAGAGCCCTAATCTCATTCATGAAGGCTCCAACCTCATGACTTAATTGCCTCCCAGAGGCCCCACCTACTGATACCACCACACTGGGGATTAGGGCTTCAACATGTGAATCTGGGGCGGGGGTGGGGGGACGCAGATACCCAAGCCATAGCGCACATGCCCAACCCTGGATTGTTTTTAAGCAAATTCCATACATTATATCATTTCATCTACAAATATATCAGCATGTATCTCTAAAACGTAAGACATCTTTTCAAAAACACAACTGCAATGCCATTAATGATACCTAAGTTCCTTTTTATAATTTTTTTTTCAAAGTTTATTTATTTTTTGGAGATAGAGAGAGACAGAGCATGAACGGGGGAGGGGCAGAGAGAGAGGGAGACACAGAATCGGAAATAGGCTCCAGGCTCCGAGCCATCAGCCCAGAGCCCGACGCGGGGCTCGAACTCACGGACCGCGAGATCGTGACCTGGCTGAAGTCGGACGCTTAACCGACTGCGCCACCCAGGCGCCCCACTAAGTTCCTTTTTAAGAGTATACAAAGTTTGGGGTGCCTGGGTGGCTCAGGAGGTTGTATCTGACTATTTCGGCTCAGGTCATGATCTCATGGTTCGTGAGATCGAGCCCCATGTTGGGCTCTGTGCTGACAGCAAGGAGCCTGCCTGGGATTCTCTCTCCCCCTCTGTCCCTGCCCCTACCCCTACATGCTCGCTCGCTCTCTCTCCCTCTCTCTGTCTCTCAAAATAAATAAATAGATATAAAAATATACAAAGTTAGTGTGATGGACTTTCTCACGTGCCCATTTCTCTGCTTAGATAATTCAACTCGTTTCACCATGACCCCTCCAAATTACTTACTGTTAAGTTTATTTATTTGTTTTGAAAGAGAGAGTGTGCATATGTGTGCGCATGAGTGGGGCAGGGGCAGAGAGAGAGGGAGAGAGGGAATCCCAAGCAGGCTCTGTCTGCACTGTCAGCACAGAGCCAACAAGGGGCTCAATCTCGCAGACCGTGAGGTCATGACCTGAGCCAAAATCAAGAGTCAGACGCTTAACCTGGAGCGTTCTAGAAAACCAGCACTTAAACAGGTAGTACCTTCATGCAAAGATAGTAGTTTGGAGTATGAACAAATCATTTTCCTTATCATAAAACAGGATAATGATGCTTATCTCCTAGAGGTGTCTGAGGGTTAAATGAAATGGCATGTTCATTCACTTAATAAATATTTATGGAGTGTCTGCTCTGTGAACAGCAGCCTTCTGGATGCTGGGATGGGCAGGGAGCGAGAAAGAGAAAGTTGCCTCGAGGCTGACCACCCTCTCTGCCTCCTTGCTGCAGGAAAAGAACTCACAAGTCTAAAAGGTGAACAGCTGTTATGGGTTGAATTGTGGCTCCCCAAAATTCACATGTAGAAATCATAACACCCAGCGGCTCAGAATGTGACCTTATTTGGAAACAGGGTCGTTGTCGATGTACTTAGTTAAGATGAGATCATACTGGTGGGGGGGGTCCTAATCCAGTATAACCGACATCCTCACAAAAAGGGGGAAGGTGGACACAGAGACATGCACACATGTGGAGATGAAAGCAGAGATCAGGGTGATGCTTCCACAAACCAAGGAATACCAACGATGATGGCCAGTGAGCCACCAAAAGCTAGGAGGGAGGCGTGGAGCACATTCTCCATCATGGCCTCAGAAGGAACCGTCCCGACAGACACCTTGATCTTGGACTTTTGGCCTCCAGGCTGTGAGGTAAGAAATTCCTATTGTTTAAACCCTCCTTGCCTCAGCTTCCATTCCTCTGTTACGGCAGCTGCAGCAAACCCAAACGTTCATTTGGCGAAACGACAAGAACCCGTCTTTCCTGGGAGCACATGCATCCGTGCCCATATGTTAAATGCTTCTCCTCAACGATGCGTCATAACGCACTAGGAGGTAGGTACTCTGATACTACAATGCTAGTAACCTACTACCATCGGCCCATTTTACAGAGGATGGAACAGGCACAGAGGGTTAGGCAGCCGGCCCATCTCACAGGCAGTAAGGAGCCGGGATTCAAACCCAGCACATCTAAAGTGTGTCCACTGTAATTTGGAGTCCACACTTGAACTTGGAGCATTGAATGTTTGTCCAGAGGCACTTGAAACGAAGTCACTGGATATTTCTGGAATGATTCCGGACTGTTCTCATGGCACATTGTCGTGTCCGGAGGCCACAGATTTCTCTTGGCTTCCTTTCGGCCAGTCAGTCAGAACAGAAATCCAGGACTCACTCCAGTTGGGGTTCCCTGAAAGAGCTGTGTGTTCCTCCAAGTCTACAAATCCCCCAACCCTGTATTTCTACCAGATTTGAAGGGCGAAGGCAGTTGAGATGCACACATATATTTTATCGGCAGCAGCAGCTTCTTATCTGGGCAGGATAGTGCTTCTGCACACATTAAGTGAATCAGTGGGAAGGTGTCTTGCAGCCATCTGACTTTGAAGGAACTTTGGTGCCACCGGGCAGGCTGGGAATCCTAGGACCGCCGTTGCCTGACATGACCCAGGACCCGGGAGACCGTCCCTGTATCCCTGAGTATGGCCCCTGTGAGCAGCCTGAGCCTCCTCTCTGGCCTCCCCTCCTCGGGCCTCGCCGGGCTGTTTTCTCCCCTTGAACTGCACGCTTTGGTTTGGAGCTGTGCGGAGCCTGGCCTGGCCCACCCTTCAGGGTTTTGCAGCTGCCTGAATGTGGGATTTTATTCTGATGCAGCCCTCCTCCAAAGCCAGAAGTGGTGGAGTGTCTCCAAGCCCTGGGGTGGAGGGCTAGGTGGGCAGGAAGGGCACATGTTGCTAAACAGGATCCTGGCCAGCAACCCTGGCAGGCAGCAGGCGCTTGGAGCCAAGTCAGCTTGCTGAAAGAGTGGTGATCTGAGACATATGGGAAAGGCGGTAATGAAAGGTGGAGCCCTGCTGGGGTCCCTTTGGGACCTACAGAAGTGCAACGTGATGGCAAGGTCAAGGGTGTAGAAGCAGACAGGCCTGCGTTACCCTGTCAGCTCCCATGCCAACCTCTCTTACCTATCTCCACATCATATCTCATGGGTTTTCCAAGGTAATGCATATGCAGTATCCGGCCCAGGGTCTGGAACATTCTAGAAGCCTGATAGATGTACTTCTCCTGCCCCCTTTTCTTCCTGACATTTCCTCTATGACAGTGATATTTAAAGTGTGTTCTGGGGGGTCCTATGCCATTTCTATCAGAGCAACATTTCTTAAGCACTTCCATAAGTGAAGGACAGATATGACAATATGGACCACTTTCTGCAGCCCTGGAGGTTCCCATGAAAAGCCACAGGGGACTGACTGGTCCAGTGAGCAGGTTTCCACTAGGGTGATCAAGCATTTTAGTTTGCGCAGGACGGAGGGGTTTCAGGGACATGAGGCTGAAATCAAGAATGTCTTGGACAAACCAGACTGATTGCTGGTTGTGAGAAATAAGTCCACTGACCCAATCAAGGGAGGGACATGGAGACTCCGAGCACAGTGAAGCAGGGCTTTAATTAACGTTCTTGCAAGAGCAGGTGTCTGATGGACAGGCACACTCTGGGAGGTTACAGCAGACAATTTATCTCCTAGCGTGCAAGTCCCTCCCCTGGTTCCTCATTGGCTGAGTACTACAGGGGCAAGTCCCTCCCCTGGTTCCTCATTGGCTGAGTACTACAGGGGCAAGTTCCTCCCCTGATTCCTCATTGGCCGAGCACTACAGATGTTACAGCCTTACCCGGAAGTCGCCTATGCCCATGTAAGGCCAAAAGTAATCTGATTGGAACAAATGTACATTCCCTGAGGTGACGCGGGGACTTCGGTGCTTTGGAGCATGCTCATTGCAAAGGCTGTGAAAAATAAGCCTGTGAAATGGAGAGGGGAAGAAGAACGAGGAAGTGAAGCATCTAAGGGTTTGGGACCCTCTTGTTGGATGGGGGAGTTTGTACATATTTTCAATAGGTTGTAAACCTGTTGTTAACTAGACAGCACGGCTTTTATTTGGTATTTCTGAAAATGAATCCTGTTCTCGCACTGGTTGCCTTCATTCCAACTCCCTAGCTCCCCAACCCCCCACACGTACATTTTGAGCAATCCACATGGGTTAGCTTAATTCTGCTTTTATCACATATAGGGTGAATTTTCAAGAAAGATTTTGTCTGACAAAAATTTTTGTTACCTAAAAAAAAGCCCTTGTTGACACCTTCACCTGCATGCTCTACCCTATGGACTGCTCCTTCTGCGAACGTTTCGCTCTATCATGTACCAGATGCGATTCAACGGCTGGACAGAACACGTGTGCAGAACTTCCCTCAGTCCCTGTAATGGGGTGATCGGTGCTCGCTCGGAATTCCCACAGAGGGAACAGCTTAACGATTTGAACTTGAAAATTACCCCCGTGAATACAACTCCAACCTGAAAGTCCCCTCGACTTACCTGTGTGCTTGGATGATTCTTTATTCCTTATTACTGAAGCAAAGCTTACTCTTGAGAATACAGAAGCCACAGTCTACCTTGGAGACCCCTTGTGCCTGACTGTATTCACGCATCCTGCTCTGCAAGGGTATGACTGAGCATCTCTGCGGTCCTGGGGATTCAGGCCTGTGATTCTCATTAAAGGGTGCTTTAATTCCTCCCAAGGCACCGACACCCCTCTCAGCAGAGGCATAGAGGCACTGGGGTTCTGAGCATTTTTGCCTCTGCCTGGAGACAGTCTTACCAACAACACAGAACCTCTGCATGGTGCACACCTCCAGCTCCTGGGACTTCCTTCACCGCACAAGTCGGGACAGCTTTGCTCCAACCCCAGAATCTTTCTACCGGGTTTCCTTTCTGCCTCCTCTAGGAGCTCATGCTTCTTTACAGTTGGTGAGGTTTCCTTGACACTGGCATTGCCCAGAGATACCGAGCTCCCTTTAGGGAAGAATTCATCCAGGAAGATAATAGATGCCAATGTCAGAAGGGGAGCCCTTGGGGGGAAGAATTGGGAGAGAATCACCTTGCGAGTAGTGGAGTGATGTTTCTGTCATTTCTCCCTGGAATGTCGATCTGCCCTTGCTAGAGAATGAGGTCAGACAAATGAGTTTATTTATTCTCTAGGGTGGCTAACAGAATGGAAGGGTCACACAGCACAGGAGGATTTCGGGAGCAAACCACAATTAATAGTATCACCCAGAACCTGGCACTTCCAAGATTTTTTTAATTTTTTTATTTTATGGGTTTTGTGGAGTTTTTTTGTTTTTTTGTTTTTTTGTTTTTTTTTTTTTTGCTTTCACAGAATATTAATTGGGCTGCAGTTTTTTCAGACAAAACAATTCCCTGAAGCCCGAGTTCTTCCCTTCTGGATCCACAGACTCTGTCGAGGCATTTTTTTTCAAGTCCCCAGATTTTAAATTATTTTTTGAGGCTGAACTCAACGCCTGTCATGGCAGAAACGTGCTCTTCATTCTAAGAGGGGGGAAGAAAACATTTTCCAGGGTTATTCTTAAGGAGGCTGTTGTCAGTGGAGGCAGCGGACTTCAAGAGGAAATAGCTCCCCCCAGTTAGAAAGTGGGCAAAGGATCTGAAGAGACATTTCTCCAAAGAAAATATACAAAGGGCCCATAAACATACGAAAAGATGGTTAACATCGTCAGCCATCAGGGAAATGCAAAACCACAATGAGATGTGCTTCACATCTCCTAGGGTGGCTATAATCAAAAAGTGAGATAGGAAGAATCAGTGGACGGTATGGAAAGATTGGAACCCTCACACGTTGCTGGTGGGAATGGAGGCTGGGGCAGCCACTTGGGGAAACAATCTGGGAATTGCTCAGAAGGTTAAACAGCGTTACCGTGTGGTGAAATTCCACTCCTAGGTGTTTATCCGAGAGAATAGGAAACGCACGTCCAGACGAGCGCTTGCATGTAAATGTCCACAGCAGCATTACTCATGATAGCCAACAAATGGAAATAACTCCAATGTCCATCAGCTGATGAATGGATAGATAACATGTAGCGTATCCACAGAGTGCAGTGTTATTTGGCAACAGAAAGGAGCGAATACTGATACAAGTGACAGCAAGGGTAGGGGCGCCTGGGTGGCTCAGGCCGTTGAGTGCCCGACTCTTGGTTTCAGCTCAGGGCGTGATCTCACGGTTCGTGAGTTCGAGCCCCTCGTCGGGCTCTGCAATGACAGTGCAGAACCTGCTTGGGATTCTCTGTCTCCCTCTCTCTCTGTCACAACCCCACTTGTTCTCTCCTCTCTGTCAAAGTAAATAAATAAACTTAAAAATGTTAAAACAAAATAAGTGACCGCATGGGCAAAACTTGAAAGCAAGATGCTCTGTTGGAGAAGTCGGTCACAAAAGCACATATTGTATGATTCCATGTATGTGGAATCCTCTAGAAGAGGTAAATCCAGAGACAGAAAGTAGATGAGTGGTTGCCTGGGGTGGGGTGTAAGGAAAGAGGAGGAAGGGGGAAGTGACTTTTACGGGGTGAGGGATTTATTTCAGGGGTGGTAAGAATATTCTACAATTACCGATTGCGATGATGGATGTGGATGCACAGTTTTGTGAATGTACCAAAAATCTCTGAGTTGTACGCTTTGAGTACTTACCTGGCATTTGAATTATATCTCTGCAAAGTTGCTGAGGACCACGTAAACGTCACCCAGGTGAAAGAAGAAGGGCAGAGCCTCCCAGCAGCAGGAAGAGCCTGTGCAAAGGCCCTGTGGTTGGAGAGAGCATGACGACTTCAAGGCTCTGAAAACCCCACTAACAATAGAGAGCAGGGAGGGGGAGATGGATGGACAGCAGGGAGTGGCAAAATCCTAGAGGACTTTGCAGGCCAGGGAAAGGGGGTTTTGCCTGTATCCTCAGAGCATGGAAAGCTGTTACAGGAAACGACCATCAGATTTACTTTATGAAAAGACGGGCTGAGCTGCAGTGTGGAGAATGGATTGGAAAGAAGGTAGAGAGAAGAGCAAAGAACCTGTGGCCATTCCTGGAACAGTTTAGGCAGCAATGACAAACAGCATCCAGAAGTTTCTGATCATCACAGGTACCTTGAGGAGTAAACACAGCAGCGATCATCCTGTCCGTTGGACAGGTTGAGAAGTTAAGGTGTTCAGTGTTTGTGCGTGAGGTCATTTTGCAGATCACAACAGAGGTGGTTTCTCCATTTAACCCTTGATGGAAGTAGAAAGCCCTGCTCCTCACTCCCCCCACCCCCAAGATCTCCTCTCTTTGCTCTCGTCCAGGACCACGCTGGCATTGGTTTGGCTTCCTCTTCCTCAAAGCACGCCGATTTACTTTTCTCCTCCTGGGTTTGCTGAAAGGAAATCTAACAAGGCCAGATACTCAAGCCTGCACCCCAGAGACACAAGTCCCTCTCGAGATCCCAGACCCGCTTCTGATTAACTAGGGCGTGGGGCTTAACCTCTCTGTGCGTCAGGTTCCTATTCAGTAAAATGTGTAGTTCGGGGAACTGTTGAGAGAATTAAGTAAAACATTCCACATAAATGGCTTACAACAGAGCCTGCTATATGCCAAGTGCCCAATAAAAGTTGGCCATTATTATCATTTTCCTAATTGTTATGGCTTTGAACGAAACGCGGATGTAGAACAGCAGACATGCCCTGTGCATCCAGGCATCTGGAGGCTTCAGCACTTTACCGGTGCCTCTCTAAAGCAAAACTCTCTTCTTCCCACCTTCTGTGCAGCAAGCCAGCCGTCCAGCCTCTGGTCCTGACAGTTGACTGAGACAGAAGCCCGAGAGGCCAGTGCTGTGGTGGAGAGGCGCCACGTGAATCCACAGTTCCTGTTCCAGCCCCGTCTATTCCCTTTGTGTCTGTCGCATTGTCCCGTTTGCATTCGTGTGGGAGTGGAAGACTCTCTCTCAGATTGCCCACGGACCACTTCTTTCAAGCCCATGTGCGAGACCAGGGCCAGCTTCCCAGGCGTGAGACCTGTGTCGTTACCCAGGGTGCCGTGCCGAGAAGGGCCCCCTCCTTGGTTCAGTGCTCTGCTCTTGCTGTCGTGAAACTCTTACTAATTTTTGAACAAGGGGCCCTCTCTGACTTTTCCTTTTGCGCTGGACCCTGCAAATGATACCATGAGCTTCATAGTGTGGCTCCTCCAGCTACTAGTGAGCACAGGGAGTGGGGGTGCGCGTGCGCGCACACACACACACACACACACACACACACACACACGCATGCACTATTCAGTGCCCCAGTATCTCTTTAGGCTAAGAACTAGGACTATGTCTGTATTAGTGTCCTGGGGCTGCTATAGCAAAGTGACACTGCCTGGGGGGCTTACGCAACAGAGATTGATCTCACACTTCTGGAAGTCCAAGGTCAAGGTGTTGGCAAAGGTGGGTTTCCTTGAGGCCTCTCACCTTGACTTGTAAACCCTGGTCTTCTCTCTGTGCCTACATCCTCCCTCTGTGTGTACCTGTGTGCCTATCTCCACTTCTTAATAAGGACACCAGTCATATTGGATTAGAACCCACCCTAATGACCTCATTTTAACTTAATTACATCTTTGAAGACCCAATTTCCAAATAAGGTCACATTCCGAGGTACAGAGGGTTAAGACTTCCACATCTGAATTTGGGGGTGCAATGGCCAATTTTATGTGTCAGCTTGATCGCCTCATGCAGCACACAGGTATTTGGCTAAACGTCATTTCTAGTTGGGCCTGTGAGAGTATTTCTGGATGAAATTAGCATTTGAATCAGTGGACTCGGCACATTGGTTTGCCCTCCCCAGGGTGGGTGGGCATCATCCAGTCTGTTGAGGGCCAAAGGAGAAGAAAAGGGCAGAGGAAGGGAGAATTTGGCGTTTCCTGCCTGCCTGCCTGATCGATGGGACACCCATGCTGCTGCCCTCAGCACCCCTGATTCTCAGGCCTCCCACGCTCAGCCTGAGCAGCACCAGCCCTCCTGCATCTCTGGCCTGCAGACCTGGGATCATGGACTTCCGGCCTTCGTGATTGCATGAGCCAATCCCTATAACAAACCTCTTCCTGTGCATGTACCTAGGAAGAACCTACTGGTTCTAGAGACCCCTGAGTCATACAGAGGAGGACACAGTTCAGCCTAGAGCAGTGTCCTGGGAGAAGTGGCTGCTTGGGAGGGCAGTGTGGGGACACACCGCCCCTAGCGCCTTGAGAAGGTGAATGCCATGTCTACATAATACGGAGAGGCGAGAGCCTTTCTAAATTAGATAACCCTTGTGAAGCACTTAGCACAGTAGCACATAATAAACCATTCATTACTCATTACTGTGTGTAGCTCTCACATACTACTGGTAGACCTAGTTATTCAGTCTTGAAATTACGGGGGAATAATCCCTCAAAAGCTAGGCAGCTTCTGGGGACGAGTCTTAAGCCTACTTTGTGGATCCACCAGGGCCCCTAGATTAACATTCCTGGACAGCCCAGATCCTTAGTTTAGCGCAGAATTTACCTGACTTTCTTGACGAGGCGCCTGGGACTATGGCACTCATCGCTGGAACTTTCTTTATATTAATCTTGATGTTTAGTCTTCAAGCTTGTGGGCCTGTGGTTATTTTCACCATCTTGGCTGTTCCCATTTACGTGAACGTGAACAGCGCTAAAGGATCTGAACTGTTTTTGGGTACGTGGGGGGAGAGGAAATTGCCCCTCCTAAGGAACCATTTATGAGTTGAGGGAAAATCTAATCTGACAAGGGGGGAGAGTAATTGGAATACAATTGAGCTTTATCTATGTTAATGTTTTTATTAGTGTTTGCAAATCCAGTTAAGGAGCTAGGTGAAGGAGAGTTTCAGGCTCTGCAGGTGAGCCTCTGAGAACAGGAGCTATGGGGGAAGGGGGGTCCACTGACTCCTGGAACTTTCAGGGACGTTTTTGGTTCCACCCCCTTGACACAGGCTTTACCTGGGGTCTTTGACAGACATCTGGGGCGTGCATACGCCCTACATCCATTGCCATTTCCGACTCCTTCGCACCTGACTTTTCCCAAGCTCTTTTCTCCAACCTCCTTGGCCACTGGAGGAAGTCACGTGGCATCACTCTGACCAGTGAGGCCCAAAAGCGGCCTTGTGGGGTGCCGGCTTCCAGATAACATTTTCATTTCTGAATAAAAGGCACACGATGCCGGCACCAGCATTTCGCCTCTCTTCACCCTCACCTGTTATCCTCAAACACAGATACCACGTCTGGGGCCGCAGCAGCCATCTTGGGGTCATAAGGCCACAGGCTGAAGTGTGGGAAGACAGTAGACCAACTCTGAACTCTGTGCAGCGTGAGAAACACACACCCCGACCTACATAAGCCACCACCCGCGGGTGTTCTGATGCCTGCAGTCACGTCCGTTCCTATAGCGGACATTCCCAATGCCTTAAGGAGTACTTTGGGGGAGTGTTTTTAAAAATACAATCCATGGGGCACCTGGGTTGCTCAGTTGGTTAAGCGTCCAACTTTGGCTCAGGGCATGATCTCACAGTTCCTGGGTTCGAGCTCCAGGTCGGGCTCTGTGCCGACAGCTGGGACCCTGGAGCCTGCTTCGGATTCTGTGGCTTCCTCTCTCTCCTTCTCTGCCCTCTCCCTCTCACGCTCTGTTTCTCTCTCTCTCTCTCTCTCAAAAATAAATAAACATTAAAAAAATTTTTAATATAATCCAGAGGGACCCCCAAGCTAGGGTCTGCATGAGCTCAAGGGGAGGCGCATGGG
The DNA here is from genome assembly GCF_014898765.1 of Herpailurus yagouaroundi. Classification (NCBI taxonomy): domain Eukaryota; kingdom Metazoa; phylum Chordata; class Mammalia; order Carnivora; family Felidae; genus Herpailurus; species Herpailurus yagouaroundi. The sequence continues at coordinate 10,269,975 of NW_024412388.1, forward strand.
AGTTTAGCTAAATGGGCACAGCCCAAACAGAAGCAGTCCCTGGGAGAAAGCAACAGGGAAAAGCCAGGGCTGGGGATGGAGATGGGGGGTGGGGGATAGGAGGTGCAAAACTGGCTGCAAAAGCATCATCCTTCTGTACCGAGACTCTGCTGCTCCGGGCACAGAGCAGGGTGCGTCATTTCTGCCTGTGCATTCCCAGCTGCTGGCCTCCCTCCCTGCTGTCACGTTGCAGGACCGATAAAAATAAGCAACGTGTGCCCTTCCCTCTGCAGTTTGCGCAGCATTTTAGCGCTGCTTCTGTCTTCTCATCAGTCCAGCTGCTTCGCATTCTGGCAGTGTCAGGGGCAGAGGACCCAGGGAGGCGTTGGATGGGCTGGGGTGCCGGGGAGCACCCCAAGGAGGGGCGTCTGGAAAAGTTGTCCCAACTGGCTGAGGACCTCTCTGCCCACGGGCCCTTCTGGGGCTTTGGTTCGGTAATCACGCAGGCTGGGAGGAGAAGGAGCTGGGAGGCGAGGGGGCAGGCAGGCTCCTCCGAGGGCCTGTCTTGGCAAGGAATGAGCAATGCGCAGCGAGGAAAGGCAGGGGAAGAGCTGCTGTGTGGGCTCTCTGTGGGCACCCGACTTCCCAGAAGCTGCCTGCCAGGCCGGCGTGGCCTCACCTCCCCTGCAGAGTTCCAGTGGTGACGCTGGCAGGCTCTGGGTAACGAATGGGCTCCTGCTGCCCCAACTCTGCTTTCTCTCTTTGTGTGTCGTGCCTGGGGAGGGGTGGCATTCCTCCTGTCAGCCACAGGCTTACCTTGATGAATGAGCCGGAATGCTGCCTCCTCCGTGCACCTGTTTTCTCCACCTGCCGTCCCCCCTTGCCATGGGGGACACAGCGGCCCCAGGTTTCGCTCTGGTAAATGTGAAGATTCTGGGTGGGACTGAGGGCAGCTTAGCCAGGTCAGAAGAACACCATGGGGTGTGCAGCTAAATACTTTAGGCAGACTAAACGGGTCCTGGTGGCCACTCAGCAAAGCTGGGGCAGCGGGAATGGGGAGGTCAAGGCTGGGCCGGTGTATATGAGACCATGAGCTACACGCAGTCTGTAACCTGGTTACCTGTAAGTCTCACAGGACCCTGGAAACTTCCTCCTCTTCCTCATCATCATCTCCTTCTTCCTTTAGGGAAATTCACGTTCCAGTCAATTAAGTTGGAATCCCTTCCTGCAAGTGTTGGCTGGGGTCTCTCCACACCGCTCTGCGGGCTCGTGAAACCATTTGGAAGATGCAGACCTTGTCCCTTTCCCTTGTCTTTGTCAAGCTTATCCTTGCTGTTCCTCACACTAGGCTCTCCTGCCCCCCCCCCCCCACCGACATTCGATTTTCATGAGCACATTGAAGGTGTCCAGGAGACATCACAGGTGCACAGAATAAAACGGTCCTGGGTTAAACGGGACTCTGTGTGTTGGGGTTACCAAGCGCATGGGTTAACATCTTCTTGCAGTCTCCAAATAGCTGGTGTCGGCTGGCCCCTCTCTGAGCGCAGCATCTTGCTTCTCCATACACAGCCTCAGTTTCCCTAGCATGATGGGCCTTTGGGAAGTGTGTGTATGTGTATATGTGTGCGTGTGTGTGTGTATATGCATGGGGGGGGGCATGCTGCACTATGTTAGAATTATCCAGCGGCAGAGGCCCTGTGGCTTAATCATACATCAATTAGCAATGATGACAGCTGTAGGAAATAGAAAATCTGACCGTTGGGCTCAAATAGAAACTCTTGCTTTTTCTCCCCCGCAACAAGTCGGGAGGTGGGCGGTTGTCAGCAGGGTTCTGTGCCTCCTCCTTGCCAGAAACACCATGCTGTGGTCTTCTAAGTCTTCCCTGGGGTCGTTCCTTCTGTGAAACGGCAAGTGCCTGTTATGATGGCAGACGTCGTGTTTACATCAAGCTAGGAAGACGGGGAAAGGGTGGCATGAGGGGTCTGCCGTCTCTTGTCAACAAAAAAGCAAATAGATTTCCACTGGTGTCAAACTGGCCAGAAGCGTATCGCTCGGGAGAACAGTTCGGGAGTGTTGCCTACAGTGCTGTGGGCCCGGGTGGCTCCCACCCCCCACAGTGGTCCTTGTATCCCTGCCCCCAGCAGTGACCCTGGCAACAGATGTTCTCTCGCATCACCACCCTGGGCGGGACCACTGTCGTCATTCCTGTAACTCTGTCTCCCTTCTTTCGGCTCATACTGGTCACAAAATAAACAAAGAGGCATGGCCTTCAATGGGCCTAAATTCGCATAAAAACTGAAGTCTTTTACAGCCTGAAGCCTTCACCATCAGTAAGGAATTATCAGAAACACCTCGGTGGATTGTGACGTCTTGGTTGAGAATTCCTGCCCTGGACAGCAGGTTGAAACGGCCATCCCACAGGAGAAGCCGACTTACAATAGATTAAATTGGTTCTGTCTTAAAGAAGGTCATTTTATTTATTTATTTATTTTTTAATCTTTATGTATTTTTGAGAGAGAGAGAGAGAGAGAGACAGAGTGAGAGCAGGGGAGGAACAGAGAGAGGGAGACACAGATTCCGAAGCAGGTTCCAGGCTCTGAGCTGTCAGCACAGAGCCCAACGTGGGGCTCGAGCCCATGAACCGTGATGTCATGACCTGAGCCAAAGCCGGACACTTAACCGACTGAGCCACCCAGGTGCCCCGAGGGTCATTTTAAATGGGCTTCCCTGTAAACTGTCCAAAAACGAGCCCCATGTCTGCCCACGCCACAGCACCTATGTCATTCTTCCCTGTCTTCTCCCCGATGAAACTGAGGATGTCTGCGTATAAAAACTCATTAGATCGTGTTGGAGATGGAAGCTATTCCTTTGATTTACATTCAAGGGAATGCAGTTCTTTTTCTTATGAGTTTAGATTTATGAACTATCTCTCTGCCCTCCCCCAACGCACGCGCATCATTGTAATGTTCTTTTGACGTATATCTCTGTGCATTCTTTGTTCCTCTTATTTTAATTACTCCGTGGATTATTTTTAGTGTGCAGACTAAAATTTTGGAAAGGAATGAAAATGCACCTAGAACAAGATCAGTGGTATCTGCCTGCTGCTGTTGCTTTGTAGGTATCTGCAAACCTTTGGAAAAGGGTCCAGGCAAGGGGTTGGATTCACCCGCTGCTTTGTTAACCTTGAATGGTGGTTCTCAACCATGGTAGGCAATACAGTGCACGTAACTGGTTGCTAATAAGAGAGTTTACAAATGATTGACTCTTTTCCTGTTGAAGAAGCTAGAGCAAAGTCAGGATTTTCCAGGCCATTCTCGGGCACTGGCACTCCAGCCTGCTTTCTGCAGAGGGAGGGCAGGGGTGGCCTTCTGGCTGTGAGCAGGCCACTGAGCCCAAGCAAAAACAGGCTTTACCTGGGCCAAAGGGAGAGCAGGAGCTATTGTTGATGCAACCAGAGTAGTTGGGGTGGTTACAAAGTATCCATCCATTGGACAACTATTTATTGCGCTGTTTGTTAGGGAATGCAAGCAGGGAGATACAAACATGATTCCTGCTCTCATGGATCTTACAACCTGGTGGGGGAAATAGATATGAAATGAGACAAATTGAGAAAATTACCAGCCTGTGATAAAGCACTGCATTTAACCAGTCATCACTGAAATAAGCCTGCGGAACAAACCATTCCAAGCCCAGGGGCCTACAACAGCAGGTATTTATTTCTCAGTTACAGCTTGCTTAGCTCAGCCGGGCTTGGCCTCAGGCTGCAGATCAGGTTGAAGTCTGCACCGTGAGCCTCTTCTCCTCCTTGGTCCGGGGGCACCTTCGTTAAGTTCTTCTCACGGTGAATCGCAGGGGTTCAAGAGGGCAGCCCCTGCCATCTGAACACATTTAAAGCTTCTTCTCAGATCACATTTGCTAAAGCCCGTTTGCCAACACAAGTCACATGGACGAGCCCGGTGTCAGCATGGTAGGAAATATACCTAGAGGTGCAGATCTTCCCGGAGGAGGGCAAACGCTCACCAAACCATAATCAGGTCTATCGCAAGCATTAATTAAGGAAGTAACAGTGCTGAGGATGGGGAGGCTGGTTTCCAAAGGCTTCTTTGGAGGGAAATGACGGACACCGGAACTTAGAAGAAATTCACCCTGAGAGGGGAGAATGGTGTGCTTGGCAGAGGAACCCACAAATGCGAAGGTCCTGAGGCAGGAAAGTGCTTGGTGTTCCGGTGTAACGACAGTACCAGTGTGCTTGGAGTGTGGTGGGCAAGGAGGAGAGTGGGATGTTGGAGACGTGGAGAAGGAGCCTAGGACAGGATCCTACAGGTAGTAAGGATTTGGGTTTTATCCCAAGTTCAAAGGGCAGCCACTGAAGGATTTTAAGCAGTGGCGTAATGTTATCTGATTTATATTTTCAAGAGATCCCTGTAGTGACACTGAGGAACGTGGATTAGAGACGATGGCTTTGACCAAGATGGCGGCCCCATCAATGGAGAAGAGCAGACAGGTTGACCGCGTACGTAAGAGGTCCAGTTGCCAGATACTGTAACACCTTTTCTTGAGAAACCAGGAAGGATTTCTGTTTCCACAAATTTGTTTAGCGTTTCATAAAATCTGAGCGCATCCCTGGGGTGTGTCCCACCTGTGCACACCATCTGTCACAAGAATCAGGGGGAGGGGAAGGTGGAGAGTCCTTGTATATCCTGGATGTGAGGGTATATACCCCACTGGAGACCTACCCTACATTCTGCAAGCTTGTGGCTTTCGGAGTCTCAGAAAAGAAATCACATCTATACCAATGTCAGCTCAGCCTTGGGGAGGGTTGATGAAATCCACGTGTTAGCACAACAAAGCCTTTATTAAAAGATTCTATGGGAGCATCTTGGACAGAAAGCTCAGCCCCACAGCTCAGGGAGCCCAGGGTATTATATACCCAGACCACAGATCATTCCCACAGTTGAATTTAGCGCTCCGCCCAGGAGACTGACAATGGCCAAGTACACGCTTCTCATGATTCACATGTCCCTGTTGCATTTGCTGCACCTGCTGAATGGGAAGTGATGAGAGTTCAAGCCTCCAGGCCGGCATTAATGGAGGAAGGTTTGATCCTGAGTGTCCTCCTGGCCAATGGTTCTGTAGACTTGTGGCTCTCTCTCCTTCAAACCTACCGACTCCTTGCTCTTTATTCTACACCAGTCGGCTTGGAAAAAACATCTGTAGGTGTTCACCATGGGATTGATTTGGGGCACTCTCCAAGTCAGGCCACTGGGATAGCACAGACACAGCTCTTCAGAGCGTGCCTGGGCCTGACCCTGCAGGGATCTAACTGTTCCTGTGATCCAGATCAGGCTGTGAGCACCAGCTTCACTCTTTGACAAGGTGCTCTTCCTGGCGGGAAACATAGCTTGATGTTCCACAGGTGAAGCAAGACATATGCCAGCAGCATGCATTAAACAGAGAAACCTCTTCAGATCATGCTTATCCGGGGCTTTCGTAGATAGGAAGCACTTGGCAGGTATTCACAGGACCCGGGTCCTAGACGTGAAGAATTCATCAAGCGCGAGGCGGTCCTTGCTTTCCCAGACTGGCCCCTCATCTGCTGGGTCTCAGTCCAGATGTCACCTCTGCCAGGAGGCCTTCCTTGATCACTCTATGAAAGCCAGGACCGTATGTCACATTTTCCCTACTATACCACCTCGTTTTCCCCTTTGTGGCACTTACAGTTATCTTATTTGTTTACTATTTTAGTATCTGTCTCTCTCAATTAGACGATACACCTTCTCAAGGACTGAGTCCTCCACTTTCCCTGTATCCTAGCACAGGATCTGGCACTTGGACATTTGATGGATAAACAAATGAAAAAAAATGGCACATGCGCAGGGGAAAACAGGGACCATTTGGGGGGAAATCTCTCTGCCTATTTCCAAACTGACAGGCTTCCCCGAAACTGTTCCAACTCAATGCTGTGGTTGTAATGGATGACAAATGAAGTCCCTTGAGTCACAGCACAGAGTTGGGACCAGCAGACAGGTCAATAAGGAAGTTGTCTCTTATTCTCAAATCAGTGCAGATCATCATGTGGAAGCAGGTGTGGTGTGTCCCATCTTGTACCAGGAAGGACTTGAGAAAGTGAGCCAAGGTCGACAGCAAGTAGGAACCTCAGATGGAGGTTTGTGAGCATTTCCTCAGAATCCCAAAGAAGAGTCCAGAGAAATGACATTGAAACAGGCATATCGCCCTAGAGGTTGAGTGGATGAAACTGTTAACACTGAGGGAAGTGTATGAATAGAGGTTGGGGTCCTGGGTCCAACAAGAATGTCTTAGTTGACTATTCCCGCTGGACTCCATGAAATTACGTGCCAAATTGTATGTACAAGTGTCCATATGCATCTGAGGAGAGGGATCATAGTTTTTTGAAAAGAGTCTACTATTTCCAAAAAGGGTTAAAGATTGCTACTCCTATTTCCCCCACAGGTAAGGTCATATAGATCATAAATCTATAGAAACTCAAAGTAAGACTGTATCTTACTTCTTGGCCCCCACCAAGAATCACCCTGCCCTGGTCTTGCCAATCATGGCAAGCAGCATGGAAAGAGGGTAGTTTAATGGGGCTTGGTATCAGCTATGAACTGGTTGGGGTCATGTGAGTGGTGTTTGTGGTGTGGTAGGGGACAGGAAGAACATGACACTAGCTCGTGGCACTTTTGTGAGTGTCTTTACCTGGGTACCTTGGCCCTCCATCTTGGTTTAGCTCTTGGGGGTACATTTCATTCCAAGTTACAGATTCAGAATTCTTAGGACCATATCGCTGCTTGGTTTGTTCGTTTGGTTGGTTGGTTGGTTGGTTGGTTGAGAAAGAGAGAGAGAGAGGGAGCATGAGTGGAAGAGGGGCAGAGGGAGACAGAGGGACTCTTAAGCAGGCTCTTCGTCCTGCATGGATCATGATGTGGGGCTCCATCTCATGACCCTGAGATCATGACCTGAACTGAAATCAAGAGTCCAATGCTTAACCGACTGAGCCACCCAGGCAACCCCTGCTTGGTGTTTTCAATGATTAAACAAAGAAGCCAAAGGAAGTAGATGTCAGTGTTTTGCAAAATGTGGCCCAGGACTACCTACATCAGAATCATCTGGCTAAGTGGCTAGAAATTAAGATCTCCGGACTCAAGCCCTGACAGACTAAATAAGTCTATAAGAGTGGGGTGCAGGAATCTACATTTTTATTTATTTATTAATTTTAATTTTTTTTTTTACATTTATTTATTTTTGAGAGACAGAGACAGAGCACAAGCGGGGGAGGGGCAGAGAGAGAAGGAGACACAGAATCCGAAGCAGGCTGCAGGCTCTGAGCCATCAGCACAGAGCCCAACGCGGGGCCCAAACTCACAAGCCGTGAGACCATGACCTGAGCTGAAATCGGATGCTCAACAGACTGAGCCACCCAGGCACCCCAGGAATCTACATTTTTAAAGAGGCTTCCCGTGTCATTTGGATGCATAAGAAAATTTGAACCTTGACCCTGGTAGGAACTCTCAGATGTTCTCCAGGTTGACCCCAGAGTGAACAAAGACTGCCTTTGCTTGTGTTCTTCTCCTTTCCTATTGATGCCCTCCAAATTCTATCTATCCTTTAAGCCTAACTCATCGCCCATGGCATCCAAGAAGCCTTTTTCAGACCTCTCCAGCTTTCACTGATTTTTTTTTTTTTTTTGCATGAATCTGGTACCGAGAAGTCTTGCCTAATTCTCTTTTCCATTTATGTCACTTTGGTCTCCTTAAGACAGTCAGAAGCAATGAACTCCTCAAAGGCTGGTTTGCACTCTATCCACTGCCTCATTTATCTCTAGGGGTAAGGAGAATATTCATCAAACAGGCTTTCTTCCAGAGTACCCCTGCTTCTGAAAGTTTTAGCAAGCCTGTTTTAAACTTTACTAAGTAGAGGGGCACCTGGGTGGCTCAGTCAGTTAAGTGTCCGACTTTGGCTCAGGTCATGTTCTCACAGTCCGTGAGTTCGAGCCCTGCGTTGGGCTCTGTGTTGACAGCTCAGAGCCTGGAGCCTGCTTTAGATTCTGTGCCTCCCTCTCTCTCTCTCTCTGCCCCTATCCCCCTCATGCTCTGTGTCTCTCTGTCTCTGAAAAATGAATAAACCTTTAAAAAATGTTTTTTTTAACTTTACTAAGTAGAAACCAAATAGTCTTAGCTTACCAACCTCAAGCGTTGATGGCAGGCATGTCTTGCCACTTGGAAATCACAGTCTCTTCCTGCGTTTTCTCTTGGTTTTCCAAGGCTGCCCTTGCTGTTTGTATTTCCTTTGGAAGTGGTAGGAAATAGGACCTGAAGAATTTGAATCCCATCCTTCGGTACAAAGAGCTGGTGCAGAAGACTTGCTGGCCGCAGTCGTTTGCAAAATGCTCGAAGAGTTTCATCTACCGATGTTTGACTTTCATCCAACAGCTCAACAGGACACTTTCTTTGAGGTTCGAGACTTCAAGGAGAGGGCGTTAATCTCCATGTTTCTCTGAGGACATGGTCAGGACCTTGAGAAAAAGATTGACTGGAGCTTAGGCCAAAAATGTGCATGAGATGGCTGTACATCTGTGTGCTTTTCACCCCTGATTTCCATCTCAGGAGGCCTGGGTATCTTTGATAAGCTTCAGTGAGCATCTGGAATTTTGGAAGTTTGCTAAAATCACTTTCCACTCTGCGGAAGTTTAGTTCATTTCCCAGCCTCACGTCAAACATTGCTGTGTTTCTTTCAGAAATCATCCATATAAAACTGGACAATGAACTCACGTCAGTGCATTTCCAATGATCCAGTAAGCTTCTGAAACCAGTGGACTTTAAATATATTCCCAAGGGTATATCTGAGTTTTATAAAGCCATTCAAAATCTCTTTCAAGTGCATATGGCATTACCACACCACAGTCTTAATGAATGATGTAATTTACTTTTGTGTTTTCCCTTCATTCTTGAGTAGTTGGCCTTGTAGCTGCTCCTGGAACTCATAACAGAGATGTCAACTGTGGAAGTTGATGAAGCCCGAGGACTGCATTGTCTTTCATCAGACCATACGTTTTGGAAGCCTCCAGAAGCTCAGTTGCTGTACAGCCAGAGCTCGTTCTTTTTAAATACGAAGATAAATCTGTAAGCCTTTGAAAAAAAGGATTAGCGTTTTAAAAATTAATAATACACACAACATGGTTCCTCTTTTTTTCCATATATTCATACACCCCTACATTTAATTTTTTTTTTAATTTTTTTTTTTAACATTTATTTATTTTTGAGACAGAGAGAGACAGAGCATGAACAGGGGAGGGGCAGAGAGAGAGGGAGACACAGAATCTGAAACAGGCTCCAGGCTCTGAGCTGTCAGCACAGAGCCCGACACGGGGCTCGAACTCACGGACCGTGAGATCGTGACCTGAGCCGAAGGCGGACGCTTAACCGACCGAGCCACCCAGGCGCCCCACCCCTACATTTTAGAAAAGATAGAAGTCCACTGCGTTTTCATGGGCTTGTGTCAGCTAAGGTTTTAAAGATTGGATTGCGTCAAGCACTTCCTAGCTAGAAAACAGCCAGCTGAGGAAAAGACCACAATATTCTCTCCCGTAACGTACAAGCCAGTAAAATCGATGTTGGGAGCAGAATCTGCTTCCACAGTTGGGGAAACTAAAGACAAGCCATGATAGCAACATTATAGAAGCAATTTATTTCTTGGCATTTAGGGTCTGACAGCTCCCTGAAACGGAATGCAATACTGTGAATGTCTTTACAAACTGGAGTTTTAAATGGGGAAAGAGTCTATAACTCTCATCAGATTTTCAAAGGGGTCTGTGACCCCAGAAAAGGTTGAAAAACCAGCAGCATGCTGCTTTCAAGATCAAATGTGCCTGCTTGCTGAACCTAACAGCAGGCTGCATTGCATGTCAAAATGATATTAATTCTGACGACGGTGGAGGAAAATGTCTGAAATCAAGATTACCCCAGATCATGTAGAGCATATGGCTGTCTGACTGGGGAATGATCTAAGGGCCAGAAGTCGGCCCTTCTCTGCTCTTTGAAATTCATGAACCTTTCGCTGAGCATTTAGGTGGCAGGGTCTCTGCAAGGAATAAGAATTCCAAAGATGAGTTGGCCTCCGCTCCGTCTTTAGAGGGCTCACACTCCGCAGTGAGAGGCAAGGCATTCCCCTTTGCTTCTACAATTATGGCTTACCTATCTTGGCTCTGCTGTAAGAAAAATCCAGCAGAAGTGCCTTGGGTTCAGCAGTTCCAGTGTTTATGGGAAGATGTGGAGAAGCTCTTCTCGCTTTGGGAAACCCCATGGGAGTTCAGAAACTATGAGCCCTCTCCCTCCTTCTGGAAAGCACACTCATCTTGCCTGTCTGTTCATCGCACCTTCTCCCCATCAGGGGAGGAAACATAACAGTTTCTGTTTGAAGAGATTAAATTGCTTGGCTGACTGTTGCAACCCTGGGTGGGACGAAACTAGACATCGTTAATGGAATGTGTAGCCGCATTTTTTTGGTAGATTGTTTTGAATAGTATTCAACTGGAGAACATTAGCACAGCTGGGGCAAAAGTGCTTTGTGGGAAAATTAAATACCCCTATTTCTCCGTCTCTGCAACGGTTCCCTGAGCGCAGCCTTCTAAGAGGGGGCGGGGGGGGCTCTACGAAGGCCAGTGTGTTGGGGCTGGCTCTGACAGACTGTGGACCACACCCAAGCTCAAACTCAATTGGTCCTTGCTTCGTGGTTCTCATGGCTCACAGCCAATTTGTCGGAGGCTCACGGCCTCTCCCGCAGGCCACCTAGAAAGGCTTGAGAGGAATGATTCAATGGGAAGGGACTGAACTTGAGGCATAATGGGCTTTGGTCTCCCCTTCAGACTTTCCTGATTCTAGCCTATTTGGATCGAAGACTCTGCTATTGATAAGTGCCTGGCCCACCCCTGCTGTGAAAGTCAGCTGTCCCAGGCAACTCTGGAAAAAGAGCGCTTTGTTCTGTGTCCCATGTGGACCAGGTAGGCTGCTGGGATTCGCTCTCCCAGACAGGGCCTGGATGTTGCCAAATTTACCTCCAAACCAGCAGCATCTAAAAGGTGCCGGGCTCCACCTACAAAGATACTTTCACAATCAAAGTTCATTCTCTGAAGGACAGACCGGGATTTGCTTTTTTTGGCCGTTCGGTCCTATGGGAGGCTTTGAGGTAAAGTTAGCAAAATGTGACCCCCGTGTCCCCAGTTCTTTCCATTTCACTCAATTTTGTGAACAAGGGGTCCACTTCTGCCGCTCGTTCCAATTATTTTGTTCTCCAGGATCTGCTCGTCTCATTTACGTGGAGCTGAACCTTAAAGCGCTGAGAAGAAAGCAGTGTCCACAGGGGGATTTGATAAAGAGAAGTTGACCCCAAGTGGTCCCAAGTTCATATGTTACTGCCTGCTTTGTGAAGTCCTCGCTGATCCTCCCAATGGAATAGATCGCTTCTCTCCCACACCTGCCACTCTCTGTACCTGCCTAACAAAACATTCCAAACTGCCTTGGCCATGACTTGCTCACTCATATGGGACACCACCCCCCCCCCCCCCCCCCCCCCCCCTGCCATTTCTATATTCTCCCAATGCCACGCTAGACACTCAACAACTAGCATAAACATTTTGACTAATTACAAAGCCTGCCTAGCCCCGACATTTTGGGTTGCTTCTCCCTTCAGCGATAATCACACGGCTCTTGCTGATACCTTTAAGGTCCAGACAATCTATGTTTTGCCATATACATACCACTTGCTACAAGCCCCTGTCATTTTCTTCTTTATGAATGAGGAAGCCGAGGTTCAAAGAGAATCTTGAATCTTCCCCCAAGGCCATTAGCTATGCTACCACCAGAACACAAACTCCAGACTGTTTAACTCAAAAGATTGTGCTGTCTCTTCACTATGGGACGATGCCTGTCCTCGGATACTCATGACAGAGCCTCCAACTGGGCACGGACTTCCACTGAGTTGGAAAAGAAGCCCTGTGTACAAAGAAGCAGTAACATATAGTGGTTGGCCACCATTGGATGCTAAAGTAGTGGTGAAAGTTTTATAGGAAAGAAGATTTGTACAGAGTCCAAGAGTATCTCCCCCACCAAATTATTTATTAAATGGGACAAATAGTAACTTTTCCATTGAAGAAAATTGGCAGATTTGACTTTAACCAAGCAATAAAAGCCAACATCATCATTATGGGGACAAAAGGACATCTTGTGTCTCCTGGTATGATGTGCTGTGAAGGATACAACATCACTCTGGTCTTCCTGCCAAAGGTGCAAAACTTGAATCTAATCATGAGAAAACATTAGGAACATGTTACAAAATTTAAAAATATCAAGGGCAGGAAACAAAGAAAGGCTAAGGAGCTGTTGCAGATTGAAGGACACTAAAGGTTCCAGACTAGAAGCAGCTCAATACAGGGATGATCTTGGGTTGTACCTGAATCAAGACAAAAATAGCTGTATCGAGCATCTCTGAGATAATTGATGGGATTTGAATATGGACTATGAGTTGGAAAACAATATCAGTGTTAAATTTTCTGATTTTGATAATAGCCCTGGTTATATAGGAGAATAGTCTTAGGAAATTCACAATATAGTATTTAAAGTCATACGGGCACAATATCTCCAACCAACTCAATGGTTCAGAAAAACGCAATATGCATGTGTATATAAAATATATAGAAAGAATAATAAAATGAGACAAAATATAAACAGTAGGTGGGCCTGGGTAAAAGGTAGTTCCATGTTCTCAATTCTTTTCTGTAATTTTCAAAATGTATCAAAATTAAAAGTCGTGAAAACGGTTAGAGTCATTGTGGAAAATACAGGCTCTGGAGTTGGACTAACTGGTCTTAAATCCTGGATCTGTCAAGTCCTGGCTGTGTGACCTTGGACAAGATACCCAACCTCTCTGTGTCTCAGTTTCCTTGCCTACAAAATGGAGCCAAAGGAGCACTTACTCTCAAGGTTTTCTGGTGATTAAATGAACTAATATATACAGAGTGGAACCTGGGGCCACATCAGCAGTCGCTGAGTGTTAGCTGAGATTATCAGTAAGTGTGAAGGTCAGATTATCAGTAAGTGTGAAGGTCAGCTGTAGCAGCTTCTTTGGTATTGTCCTGATACGTTGGTTTATCAGATGATCTCCAGGGGTGCAGTTCTAAAGACGAGCAAATTGTTAGGAGATTTGGAGGCCGTTTCATCAAACACACGCTGCCCTTGAAGGGCTTGAATGCAATGTAGTGAACAAGAATTAATGAGAAATTGGCAGCTTGATTTTTTTGGCCCAGTCAAAATGTGTGGAGTCTCATTGCTAATTAAGTCTCTACATATTTCCCAGAACAATGCCACCTGTAGGTTTGGCTGATTTATGTATTTATTTTTCCACACGGCAGCTACCCAAATGAAAAATAACTCGCATTGTGAAAACAGAAGTGGGGTCTCCCCAAAATGCAACAGGATTGGCCCTTAAAAATATGATAGTTAGATTTTTGTGATACACCACCAATTGTCCTAAACTCTGATCTGAAGTCAGAGGAACGTTGTTGACCTAATAAAGATTGACATCTGCCTACTAGTTACAAGGCACCACGCAGGCCACTGTTGGGAGCTTGAAGGCGAATAAGATGTGGAACTGTTCTCAAATTAGACCGCACAGCACCTCAGTGCTGGAGCAAAGTGACCAGAGTGAGAGAGTAGTGGGACGAAGTCCAGATGGTGGCCAGGGCCAGATTTTGGAAGCCACACGAAGGCGTTTGGGCTTGATGATAAGTGTTACAGGAATCCACCGAAGGGTGTGAAGCATACGGGCAGACTCATTGACTGACATTAAAAAAAAATTCCAGGGGCGCCTGGGTGGCTCAGTCAGTTGAGCGTCTGACTTCAGCTCAGGTCATGATCTCATGGTTCGTGAGTTCAAGCTCCCCGTCAGGCTCTGGGCTGACAGCTAGGAGCCTGGATTCTGCTTCAGATTCTGTGTCTCCCTCTCTCTCTGCCCCTCTCCCACTAGCTCTCTCTCTCTCTCTCTCTCTCTCTCTCTCTCTCAAAAATAAATATTTAAAAATTTTTTTGAAAAGTTCCAGCTGTTGTGTGGGCCAAGTCCAAAGCAAGAAGATTAGAGAGGAAGCCATTATAATTCATCAGGCAAGAGATGATGGTGCTGGACGAAGAGATGAAAACAGTGGAGAGAACCCAGTTCCCAGTTAACAGTTATTTTGGAGGTAGAGCCACCAGGACTTGCCAATAAAGCTGGGTTGGGTTGCAGTGAGGGGTGGTGATGGGAAGGCAGGAGCCAAGGATGATCCTAGTTCTAAAAGCAGGTTAAGATTTTAACATGCATTAGTGACAAGGAGGATATTATAGGCAGAAAAGCGTGGGTGGAAGCCTGAGGTGCGAAAATGGAGCCCATGTCCAGGGAGGTAGGAGTAACTAGAATCTTTCTGGAGAATGAGGTGCCAAAAGGAAAGGGAGATGTGGTTGGAGCTGGAGTGGAAAATGCCAGACCAAAGAAAATGGATTTCTTTCTGCAGGCAATATGGAGTCACCACAGGGTTTTGAGCAGACTAGAAAACTCCCAGCAGGCCTCCAATGGTTGCAACAAGTCCACCACCTTCCTAATGACCCATTCTTGTACTCAATGACTTAAAGAGTATTTTGCATCTAGTATAAATCTCCATTGGTTCCATGGAAAACACACCCACCCACACATTGCCTACCTCACTGATTTTTAAAATGGTTTCAATTCCCTTTTAAGGCTGCTGGTGGGCCTTCGTATTTACCAGACTATTGGCAATTTCACACATCCAAATTACAACCTCCAACTTCTGCAAATAAAAGATCTTTATGTTCCCCAGTTGTGAAGTTTACTCGCAATTTCTCTGCAGAGCGTTCCGTCTGTGCTTGCATTCAGAGGTTCTGTGAGCACATCTGCTCGCTGCCACATTTGAGAATTCCCAGGAAAAAGAGGGTTTTGTTTGTTGTCAAAGGCCTGGCAGCCCGAGCTCTTTCCAAAAGACTGCTCACGGATGCTGTGCTGGAGTGAAATTGTCACAACAGAGACACCAACCCTGACAGTGTGGCCAACTCTTTGGAGAAGTCCAACACCAGAGGAAGCCCACAGTGATGAGCTTGATGAGAGATCCATCAGACTTCTTGTCCTATTGATGAGATGAACTGTTTGGGGCTTTTATGGATCATTCTGTCACTCAGTAAATATTTGAATTAGTGGATGGGAAAGGCCTTTGTCACTGTGGTGAAAAATGGAAGGTTAGGTGCTGTTCTCATCACGTGCTGAGCTGCAGGTGCAACGCTCTGTGCTGCACCACAAGGGGCGGAGGAGCGTAATGAGAGGTTTAGAGCAGGCAAGGACATTGCAGTCAATAGACTTGAGTTTGAGTCCAGGCTCTAGCATTTACTTGCTTTGAGACATTGAACTTTTCCTCTCTACGTCTTTAGTTTCCTTAGCTGTATGATGGCATGATAAGAATTACTTTGTGGAGTCACTGGGATTATTCAATAAGACAATTTGTATACTGGTTTTATCTCCTAGTAAGTTCCCAATAAACCTTGAAAAGTCCCCTTCTCCTATAACCGTCTTAAAGGCAATTGTCTACATTAAACCGTTAGATGGACAGTGGAGCTCACAGAGCTATAGAAATTTAGAGAAGAAGCAATGGTGGAGTAGAATAATCAGGAAGGCATCACGGAGAGCAGAGATGATACCTGAGCGTTGGGCCACAAGAAGGATCTCAACAAGGTTTTACGGTTCTCTCCTGTAAGCATTTCACACTAGTGTGTTCTCATTGAGATATGACTGACTCTAGAGAGCAGCGGCCATGTTTGATTCTGTCTTGTAGTGGTTGTTATGCGTAGCACTGTGAAAGACTCCCAGAAATGGATTAGTAAATAATGGCTGGATGGGTGGATGAATGGATGGACGGGTATAAAGAGAGAAACTTTAAGGGACTATCATCCTAGAGAAGAGGAAAAGCAATGCAGATGTATGGAGGTGGGATCAGATGGGTCATGACATGGTTTTGGCTAATAATGAGCTCATGATGCTTGGGGCAGAGGATGTATGCAGGAAACGAAGTGCCCAAGTTTCAGGACCAAGTTCAGGGCCCCCTGTAGGCTGAGGAGAGAGTGCTCACTTGACATTGAAGTCAATTGGGGCATCTTTAGCTGGAGAATACCAGATGAAGAAAGAGATTGTAGGACAGTTAGTCTGACAGCAGTGTGAGCAAAGACCTAGAGGGGACAGAAATCATAGGGGAAAGCCCATCAGAGGCTTCCATAGGGAAGCAGAGGGAGCAGGAAATAGAAATGGCTTTGGGGTTAGTGGACCCAGGCTGAAATCCTGGCTTGGCTGTGTGACTTTAGACAAGTTGCCTAACATCTCAGAGTCTGTTTCCTCAAAATGTGCTACACGTAGTCCTGTTTTTTTCTCCTTCCAATAAAATTTCTTTAGGAAATTTCTTTGAAATAATAATAATAATAACACTTAGTACTGAGTACTTTCTCTGTGGCAGACCCTGCAATAAGGCTCCGCAGGCATTGCCTGCTTTCTGCAACTTCATAGTTACAACAACTCTAGGAAATTGTAACTATTACTCCATATAGTAGATGGAGAAACAGACTTGCGACACTTTAATGAGTTGTGAAATCTCTTCCAGCTGATGGGAGAGGTGGGGTTCAAACCCACGTCGGCCTGATGCCTGAGCTTACATTCATTTTTTTTTTAAATAACTTTGTATAGACGTATAGTGTGTGTAGGGAGCAACCTTCTATGATGACTCCCAGTGATTTCTCCCTCCTGATATTCAGACTTTTGTGTGCCCTCCTCCCTTTGAGTTTGGGCTGGACCTAGTGAGTTGCCTCTAATGAATAGAATAGGCACATGATGCAACGAAGTCACTTCATGATTATGTTACAAATGCCCGTGACTTCCATCTTGGTAGCATGCTCTGTATTTCCCTCTTGCTTGCATGCTTTAGTGAAGCGAGCTGCCATGTTGGAGAAGCCCATGTGGTCAGGAACAGAGGGTGTCAGGAACAGCCAGCATGCAGCAGAGGGCCAGCAGCCCACGAGGAACTGAATCCTGCCCACAACCATGTAAGTGAGTTGGAAGCAGAGCCGCCCCAGGTGAGCCTTGAGATGAGACTGCGGCCCCAGCGGACATCTTGCTTCAGAGATCCTGAAGCAGAGCCCCATCCCGTTATGCCATGCCACATTCCTGACCTATGGAAACTGTGACATGATAAATGTTTTGAGCCTCTACTTTTCTTTAATGTTTATTTATTTTGAGAGAGAGAGAGAGAGAGGAGTCGCATGAGTGGGAGAGGGACAGAGAAAGACGGAGAGAGAGAAACCCAAGCAGGCTCTGCTCTGCCAGTGCACAGCCTGACATGGGGCTTGAATCCACAAACTGTGACATCATGACCTGAACCAAAACTGAGAGTTGGACACTTAACCAGCTGAGCTGCCTAGGCGCCCCTCGAGCCTCTTCATTTTGAGGTAATTTGTTAGGTAGCAATAGACAACTAATATAACACATACAAAGAAAAGTGTATAAATCACAATGGTACAGATTGATGAATTATCACTAAGGAAGCACATCCGGGAACCGGAATTGCAATCACCAATTACTCGATGTAATCAAGAGATAGAATATCGCCAGGACCCCGGAAGCTACGCTTCCACACCTCACAATGCTCATGTCCCGCCATCGCAAGGAAAACTTCTCTCTTGATGTCCAACACCATAGATTAGGTATGCCTGATTTTGAATTTTATATAAATGGAATCAATGCATAAGTGTTCCTTTGTGTCCGGCTTCTCTCTTGGAGCCTGTGTTCTTAATCACTCCCTAAACTTCCTCATCGATGGAACAAGTGAACTTCATTATTAATCTTGCTATGATTTTCATCCATCTCTTATAATCAATTCTGTGTATTTTATCCATCCCATATAACTAATTCTGTGCATGTATTCTGCACGACACATTACCCCAAAACGTACTAAAAACAGAAAAAGAAGGTCAGCTTTTCCTGTTTATGGGGCTTAGACTTTTTACAAACCATCTAAAGAAATTGAGATACTTTAAAGGGTTCTTCTGTTCTTGTCCTTAGCTGTCCTAGGTCCACTAGGAGACACCCTGAACAAGTCATTTCACTTTTCTGGGCCAAGGTTTTTTTCTTGTGTAAAGTTAGGGAGTTTGACCTAATTTTCAGTTCCATCTGTGGAATCCTAAACTTATTGGAGGAACTTCTAGCCTAGATTGTGACACACCCCATGATATCACCCCTTTACTCAGGCATGTTGACAAATTTAAGCAATTTTCAAAATCTCGTTTAATTTTAGTCCATCCCAAAGATGCATAAAACCTACCACTTGGGAAGGAGAGATATTATGAAATAAATAATACATAAGATGTGAATTCCAAAAGGGTTGGGAATCATAGGGATGGAAAAAAAAATGATGGTTTGGCTTTTTCAAGTGGAAAATTAGGCCCAATAAAGACAAATTACAATGATAATTGCCGACTTCTAATCAGTGGCAAATTATGGGTAAGTGGGTAACTGGGCAGTTAATCCTAGAAAAAGCCATTTGCTCTGTGATATTTGATACAGATTTGAAATTTTAGCCTTGAATAAAAACACTTTAACTCCCGTTGGTGATTCCTTTCCACATCTGGACATGTAAATACTTTCAGTTTGGTTGTTCAGCATGTGTACAGCCCTGTGTATGCATCAAGAAGAAATTGTGCTCCTTGGAGAAAAGAGAAGTGAGTTCTCAGGGGGCCTATTTTGTCCCGAACCTGGGACGGACACCCACTGTGGTCAACGTGCAGCTACACGTGTCTAAAGCTTCTAGGGTGGCTTCCTGCTTGAAGCTGATCAAATTTAGAACCATTGCATTTGCACGCCTTGTTTTGCAAAATCACTTTTTTATTGAAGCAAATGGAAAGAAGCATCCTCCAAACTCGTTGCCCTGATGTGTTCCGTCTGGCCTTGCTCATCTCCGTGACTTTCACTGTGACTTATCCCTGCCTCTGCACCCCATACCCTGATCACCTGGGACTCCCAGAAGATCTTGGGTTCAGACAAAACACCCATGCTTCCAGGCCTTTTTGGTATCTGACTGGCCCCCACTGAAAGTTCCTTTCAAGAGGCTTCCCTGCCCACCCCTCCCCCCCCAGTGGCTTCACCCCTGCTCTTTTCTAACTCTTGTGGTGATATGTCACCATCATCCTTCCATTCATTTTTGCTTAAAAGTAAATTGTTTATTGAGACGTAATTCATATGCCATACAATACGCTCTTTTATTTTATTTTTTTAATTTTTTCTTTTAACGTTTATTTATTTTTGGGACAGAGAGAGACAGAGCATGAACGGGCGAGGGGCAGAGAGAGAGGGAGACAGAATCAGAAGCAGGCTCCAGGCTCCGATCCATCAGCCCAGAGCCCGACGCGAGGCTCGAACTCACGGACCGTGAGATCATGACCTGAGCCGAAGTCAGACGCTTAACCGACTGAGCCACCCAGGCGCCCCCAATACGCTCTTTTAAAGTGTACAAATCTGGGGAACCTGGGTGGCCTAGTCGGTTAAGCGTCCAACCTCGGCTCAGGTCATGATCTCATGGTTCATGAGTTCGAGCCCCACTTCAGGCTCTGTACTGACAGCTCAGAGCCTGGAGGCTGCTTCTCGCTCTCTCTGTGCCCCTCCCCGGTTCATCCTGTGTCTCTCTCGCTCTCAAAAATAAACATTTAAGGGGCGCCTGGGTGGCGCAGTCGGTTAAAGCGTCCGACTTCAGCCAGGTCACGATCTCGCGGTCCGTGAGTTCGAGCCCCGCGTCGGGCTCTGGGCTGATGGCTCAGAGCCTGGAGCCTGTTTCCGATTCTGTGTCTCCCTCTCTCTCTGCCCCTCCCCCGTTCATGCTCTGTCTCTCTCTGTCCCAAAAATAAATAAATGTTGAAAAAAAAAATTAAAAAAAAATAAAATAAAAAAAAATAAACATTTAAAAAATAAATAAAGGATGCAAATCAGCGGTTTCTAGTATATTTACGAGGTTGTACAATTGGTACCATTTTCTCATTCTGGAACATTTTCATCACCCCAGAAAGAAACCATGGGCAACCATTCCCCATTCTCCCTTTCCAGAAACCCCTAGAAACCGTTCATCTACTTTCTGTGGCTATGGATTTGTCAGTCCTGGACACTTCAGGCAAACAGAATGCTGCAATACGTAACCTTTCGTACCTGGCTTTTGTCACCCAGGAGCGTTTTCAGTGGCCATCCATGTTGTAGCACGTATGGGAACTCCATTCCTTTGTACAGTGGAATAAATTCCATTGTGTGGCGACATCGCGTTCTGTTGATCCATTCATTAGGTAACGGACAGTGGGCTTGTTTGCGCTCTTTTGCTGTTACAGATAATGCGGCTGTGAACATTCATGTGCAGGTGTTTGAATGACATTTATTTCCTTCATTTAAGTGACGTGTTCTTCATCTGTCTTCCCAACCACGATGAAACGTCTGTGAAATGTAAGTTGCTCTGCCTCATTCACTGTGATTTTTCCCTAAAGCCCTGGCAGATTGCCCAGCAGCTAGACATTCATTAAACAGATACATAAAAAACAAAACAGCAAAATAGATTGTATTGTATTTTTAAAAATTTGTTTTAATACTTATTTTTGAGAGAGAGAGAGAGAGCACGAGCAGGGGAGGAGCAGAGAGAGAGGGAGACACAGAATCCAAAGCAGGCTCCAGGCTCCGAGATGTCAGCACAGAGCCTGGCGTGGGGCTTGATCTTGTGAACCCCGAGATCATGACCTGAGCCGAAGTCCGATGCTCACCCGACTGAGCCACTCAGGTGTGCCCCAATTGTATCGTATTTTAAAAATCAATTTTATCGGGGCGCCTGGGTGGCTCAGTAGGTGAAACGTCCAACTTCGGCTCAGGTCATGATCTCATGGTTAATGAGTTCGAGCCCAGCATTGGGCTCTGTGCTGACAGTGTGGAGCCTGCTTGGGATTCTCTCCCTCTTCCCCTCTCTCTACCCCTCCCCTGCACCTGCCTCCCTCCCTCCCTCTCTCTCTCTCTCTCTCTCTCACTCTCACAATGAACTTCAAAAATGTCAATTTTATTGTTACAGTAAATTTCATACAATACATACAACCCTTGCAACCAGTAAAACATACACACTTTAAGTGTACCATTTGATAATTTTTGACAAATGTATACACCTGTATAACCACCACCACAATCAAGATATAAAACACCACAGTCAAGGTGGAAAACAATCGCATAAGCTTAAAATGTTCTCTCATGCCCTTCCCAGTCCATATCCAGCCCCGACTCCCAGCTCCAACCAAACACTGATCCACTTTCTAGCACTAAAGACTAGGTCTGTCTTTGCCAGAATTTTACATAAATGGTGTCGTAGAGCATGTAATCATTTGTGTCTCAAGTCTGTTGCTTAGCATTGAGATTCATCCCTGTTTTTGCATGGATCAGATTATTACTGAATGGCGTTCCACTGTAAGGATGTACTGTAATTTGTTATCCATTCATTGGGTAACATCCATTTCAAGGGGTATGAGGATTGTTCCCGGTTTTTGCCTTTTATGAACAAGGCTACTCTGGATGTGCATGCACAAGTTCTTGTGTGGACATGTGTTTTCATTTCTCTTGGCCATATACCCAGAAGTGGAATTGCTGGGTCTAATCGGAGATGGTATTGAGCTTTGTAGAAACTGCCTAACTTCTGCCCAAAATAGCTACACTGGTTTACATTCCCACCAGCAATGTAGGAACTTTCCAGGAGCTCCACGTCATCGCCATGCTTCCGGTTATCAGTCTTGAAATTGCAGTCATCTGAGTGGATATGTACTGGTATCCCTTTGTGGTTTTCATTTGAATACTTTTGGTGGCTTAATGATATTGAGCATCTTTTCATGTGTTTTCTGGACTTTGGTGAAATGTCTGTTCAAACCTTCACCCATGTTTGTTTGTTGTGTGTGGGGTTTTTGTTTTTTTTTTTTTTTTGAGTCATCCTATTGAGTTGTAAGAGCTCTCTATATATTCTGGATGCAAGTAAGTCCTTTGTTAGATAAATATAAAGCAAACATTTTCTCATACCTTTCGGCTTGCTTTTTCGTATTCCTAATGGTCTTTCAGAAAGTAAAATATGGCGAAACCCTTCATCTTTTTTTCCCTTATAGATTATGGTTTTTTGTGTCCTAATTAAGAAGTTTTTCTTACACTGAGATCAGAGCTTATTTACTGTTTTTTTTTCCCTAGATGTTTTGTTTTAGCTTCTACAAGTAGATCTAGAATCTATTTTGAGTTAGTGATATAAAGTGAGTATTAAAGCTCATTCATCTATACCCAACCAGCCTGGCATCGTGTGTTAAATAGACTATCCTTTTACCATTTAATTCCTTGGCTTCTTGTTGAAAATTAATTGACCAGACTTACATGGATCTGTTTTTGAACTCTCAGTTCTATTCCATTGATCTGTATGTCTCTCCTGTGTCAGTATCATACTGTTTCGATTACTATAGATTTGTCATGAATCTTCCAAACTGGTAGTGGAAGTCCTTCCCTTTTGTTCTTTTGAAAACTTGTTTTTGCTATTCTAATCCTTTGCATTTCTGTATAAATGTTAGAAAAATGTATTGATTTCCACAGGAAGTGCTGATAGGATTTTGATTGGTATCGCATTGAATGGACAGATCAATTTGGGGAGAATTGACACGTTAAAAATACTGAGACTTTCAATCCATGAACATGATAAATCTCTCAAGGTTTTTTAAAGGTCTTATTTAATTTTTTCTGGCAATATTTTGTAGTGTTCGGTATTCATATGTATATGTATATATATCTATATCTATAAATGGATATATATGTGTTCAGATATATATTTTTGATGTATTTATCCCTAAGTATTTCATGTTTTATGCTATTGTAAATATTATTTTTAAATTTTAATTTCTAATTATTCACTGTTAGCATATAGAAATCAAATTAATTGTGTATACTGGCCTTGTATTCTGCCATCTCGCTAGATTCATTTACTGCTTATAGATGCTTTTTAAAAGGATTCCTTTAAATTTTCTACATAGATGATCATGCCATCTAAAAATAAAGCTTCACTTCTTTTCCAATTTATATGCTTTTTATTCCATTTTCTTGACAAACTGCACTGCCTAGGATCTCGTATGATGTCGAATAAGAATGACGAGAGTGGGCATCCTTGTCTTATCCGTGATCTAGGGGAAAAACATCCAGGCTTCCATTCTTACATATGATGTTGGCTGTAGGCTTTTTGTAGATGTCCTTTATCAATTTTAAGAAACGTTCTTTCTATTCCTACTTTGCTGAGAATCTTTATCATGAAAGTATATTGAAAATGTCAAGTGCATTTTCTGCATCCGTTAAGGAGATCTTATGGTTTTCTTTATTATGTTAATAAGATGAATTACATTGATTGGTTTTCAAATTTTAAACTGTCTTGGCTTTCCTGGGATAAATCTTACTTGGTCACGGTATATTACCACTTACATATATTTCCGGGTTTTACTTAACAGCAATTATGTTGAGAATTTTTGACTCTGGATTCCTGTAGCTTTCTTACAATATCTTTGTCTAGTTTTGATGTCAAAGTGACTCTGACCTTATAAAATGAGTTGGGAAAGGCTCCCTTTATTTTCTGAAAGAGTTTGTGTAGAACTGGTTAATATCTTTCTTAAATGACCGAGAGCATTCATAAGTAAAGCCATCTGGGCATAAAGATTTTTTCGTTTGTTTGTTTTTTGTTTTTCTAGTCAGTTTTTAAATATGAATTTAATGTCTTTAATAAATGCAGAACTATTCATAGTTTCTGGGTTTTGGTATCAGCTTTGGTTACTTGTGTCTTTCAAGAAACTTGTCTGTTTCGATTAAATTTTTAACTTACTGGCAAAAAGTTGTTCAGATTTTTCTGTTAATATCTTTCTAATGTCTGTAGGATCTCTAGTAAAGTAGGATCTAGTGAGGTCCCTAGTACATTCCTCATTTTCGTTATTTGTGTCTCCTCTCTTTGTTTCTTGATTAATCTAGCTAGTAGTTTATTAATTTTGTTGACTTTTTGGGTTTTGCTTCATTGATTTTTCTTAATGTTTATCCATTTTCTATTTCAATGACGCCTGCTCTTCCTTTTACTCATTTACTCAAAGAATTTAATTTTTTCTTCTTTATCTAGATTTGTAATGGAACACTTGGATCACTGATTGTGAGCCTTTTCACCCCTCTTTATAACATTTAAAACTATAAATCCCTAAGTTTTATATGTCGTGCTTTAATTTGAATTTAGTTCAAAATATTTTTTAATTTCCTATATGATTTGTGTTTTGTTTTGCTTTTTTTTTTTTTGACCCGTGGATTGTTCACAAGTATTATTTGGCAGTTTTTCAGCCCTTTGTCTGCTCTTGGCTTTTAATTTAATTCTGTTGTGCTGAAAGAACATAGTCTGTATGATTTTAAATCTTTTACCTTTACCAAAAGCCTCACTTGGGGGCCCAGCCTATGATTTATCTTGGAGAATATTACATACGTACTTGAGTGCATACACTACTGTTCTTTGTTGGTGCAGTCTATAAATGTCACTTAGGTCCTATGGGTTTTAATGTCATTCATGTCTTCTGTGTATTTACTGATTTTCTGTCTACTTCTCCTATTGATTATCGAAAGAAGAGTAGTAGAGTGTCCTACTATATCTGTGGATGTGCGGCTTTCCCCTTTCAGTTCTGGCTGTTTCGTTTCGTAAATTCTAAAGCTCTGTTATTTTGGATTGTTATGGCGTCTTGACAGATGGAACCCTGTATCATTTGATAATATTCCTCTCGATCCCCGTGAACAGAAGTCTGTTTTTCTGATGTCATCTTAGCTACTGCAACTTTCTTAGGAGTGTTGTTGACACGATGTAAGTTTTTCCTGCCTTTGACTTTCAACCTGTTTGTGTCTTTATATTGAAAATAGGTTTCTTATACATAATATATGGTTGAGTCTGGCTTCTTCTATTTTTATTTTTTGATCCAGTCTGACAGCATCTGCCTTTTAATTGTAACGCTTAGGTCACTTTGATGTCTGTATAATATGTGTGTGCAGAAGTCTCCCGTCTTGGAGCGCCTGGGTGGCTCAGTCGGTTAAAACCTCCAACTCTTGGTTTCGGCTCAGGTCATGATCTCACTGTTCTTGCGTTCGAGCACCATGTTGGGCGCTGACGGCACAGGGCCTGCTTGGGATTCTCTCTCCCTCTCTCTCTGCCCCTCCCCCGCTTGCTCTCTCTGTCTCTCTCAAAATAAATAAATAAACTTTTTAAAAAGTTTAAAAAAAGAAGTCTACCATCTTGCTGTGTGTTTTCTTTTTTTCATTTTTTTATTAAAAATTTTTTTTTAACGTTTATTTATTTTTGAGAGAGACAGAGACAGAATGCGAGTGGGTTAGGGGCAGAGAGACAGGGAGACACAGAATCGGAAGCAGGCTCCGGGCTCCAAGCTGTCAGCACAGAGCCCGACGTGGGGCTCGAACTCGCGAGCTGTGAGATCATGACCTGAGCCAAAGTCGGGTGCTCAACCAACTGAGCCACCCAGGCACCCCAACTATGTGTTTTCTTCAGACTTGTCTGTTCTTTGTTCCCCATTCCCTCCCTTCTTTTAGATTATGAGTATTTTAAGTTCTGTCTTTTCTCCATGATTGATTTATTAGCTATAACTTATTTTTTAGGGGTTACTCTGTGATGTACATGATCTATATCTCTCAGTGACCACAGCTTAACTTCATGAACCTTACCCCAAAATAACTTCTGTTTTCCCTTTTCATTTTTTGGTGCTACTGTTTATCCAAGATTTGCTATTGTTTTCACTTTAAACAGGTAATTATTTTTAAAAGACATTTAAAGTGAGACTTTTAAAAAAACATTTACCTATTTATTATATCCAGTCTTCTTCATTTATTGGTACATTCGTTTCATCTCTCTTGTAGTACAGGCCTTTCAATGACAAATTCTCTCACCTTCCATGTGTCTGAAAAAAGTCTGTATTTGGCCTTTGGGTTTTTTTGTTGTTGTTGTTGTTTTCTAATTTTCTTTTTAATGTTTATTATTTGAGAGAGAGAGACAGAGACAGAGAACAAGCAGGGGAGAGGCAGAGAGAGAGGGAGACACAGAATCCGAAGCAGGCTCCGGGCTCTGAGCTGTCAGCACAGAGCCCGACGCGGGGCTCGAACCCACAACCCGCGAGATCGTGACCTGAGCCGAAGTCGGCCGCCCAACTGACCGAGCCACCCAGGCGTGCCTGCCTTTGTTTTTGAAAGATATTTTACCGGCTCTGGAATTTTTTATTAACTGTTTATGTTTTCTTTGGCCCTTTAAAAAGGTGATCTCATTTTAGGGGCACCTGGGTGGCTCAGTCTGTCGAGCATCCAACTCTTGATTTCAGCTCAGGTCGCGATCTCACTGTTCATGAGTTCGAGCCCTGCGTCGGGCTCTGCACTGACAAGGAGGAGCCTGCTCTGGGATTTTCTCTCTCTCTCTGCCTCTGTCTGTGCCCCTCCCCCACTTGCACACATGCACTCTCTCTCTCTCTCTCTCTCCCTCTCTGAAAAATAAAAGAAAGAAACTTAAAAGATGTGATCTCATTTTCCTCTGGATTGCATCGTTTTTGTTGGGAAGATTCTTATTATTTTTATCTTTGTTCCTCTAAATGTAATGTCTTCTTCCCTTTCTGCTTTTAAGTCTATTCCCTTTGCTAATGGTTTCCAGCAATTTGATTATGATGTCCCTTGGGATGGTTTTCTTTGTGTGTTTCCTTTGGGGTTCAGTAAGTTTCTTAGATCTCTGGTTTATAGGCTTCCTCAAGTCTGGGGAATGTTTTACTCTATTTCTTCAAATAGTTGTCTCCCCCCTTTTCCCAACTCCCATGACACATGAAAGACCACTAGCTATTGACCCACACTTCACTGAGATTCTGTTCATTTTTCTTTCTGTACTGTTTTTTCGTGTTTTGTGTTTTGTTTTTATTTTTGGATACTTTCGATAGCTACATCTTCTAGTTCCCTAACATTTTATCCTTCAGTATTTAACTTGATTCTGATCCCATCCAATGAATTTTAACTTTCAGATATTGTAAGTTGCATTTCTAGAAGCTCCATTGGTTCTCCTTACCCTGTCAGCTTCTCATTGTTTCCTTTAAATACTCGAAGTAGTTAACATAATGGTCTCAGTCTCCCCTGCAAATTCCATCACCTCTGTCCTTTCTGGACCTGTTTCTTTTATTTTTATTTTTTCTTGGTCGTTGGTTTTCTTTTCCCACTTCTTGGCATGTCAGGTAATTTTTTAGTGACTCTCGGACATTGTAAATTTTACGTTTGGGGGTTTAGATTCTGTTGTCTTCCATTAGACGGTGTTGGATTCTGTTCCGAGGGGCAGCTCAGTTGCTTACAAGTCAGTTCCATCCTTTCAAGGCTTATTTTTAAGCTTTGCTAGGGTGAGTCTAAAACAGTCTTTATGCTACTAAACTCCTGCTGAATGCAGTCTTTCTAGGGTCCCTGCCGAAGGACCCCGGTGATTACTGAGTCACCGGCAATGACTCCGGCTGGCGCCAAATGACTCCCGAGCCTATGTGAGCTCTCAGAATCATTCCGCTCACTGCTCACAGGTCGGTCTCTGCCTGCATCAAGATCTGTCCTCTAGATGCACGTCTCTTTTCAGCAAAGATTCCAGGGGATAACCGCCCCCCCACCCCCGCCCCATGCAGATTTCTGGAGCTCTCTCCCTACAGACCCCCCTGGCCTCTTCAGAACTCAGCCCCTCAGGTTCTCTGAACTCACAGTTCTGTCTCCTCAACTCAAGTCTTCTGCTTAGGACCCCCGTCTCTCCTCCACAGTCTGCAGTGTGCCTCCAGGCAGAATATCAGGGCAATGACGAGGCTTGCCTTGTTTTCCCCCTTCTCTTAGGGATCGTAGATCTGATCTGTCTGTGGTCCAGTGTCTAAAGACGTCTGTTGTGTCCAATTTTCCATTTATCGGTGGCAGGAGGGTAAATCTGGTTCCTGTTTTCCCATTATAACTGGAAGCAGAAGTTCTTTATAGAACACATTTTATTTTTATTTGTATTTTTAAAAAAAAATTTTTTTTCCAACGTTTATTTATTTTTGGGACAGAGAGAGACAGAGCATGAACGGGGGAGGGGCAGAGAGAGAGGGAGACACAGAATCGGAAACAGCCTTCAGGCTCCGAGCCATCAGCCCAGAGCCCGACGCGGGGCTCGAACTCCCGGACCGCGAGATCGTGACCTGGCTGAAGTCGGACGCTTAACCGACTGCGCCACCCAGGCGCCCCATAGAACACATTTTAAACGGAGTCATAGGTGATTATTTTATCCCCAACTCTGACCCATTAATAATTTATTTGAACTCTAATCTTAAGTATAGATTTGGCCAGAATCTTATTGCTATTATTGTTGCCATTGTTTTTAAAATCATAAAAGAATAATAGGTGTCAGTTATTAAATGTCTATTATTTGTTACTTACGGGGCTAAGCATTTTACAGCTGTTCTTTTTATTATTGCTATTTTAATAGGAAAACGCAGGAATCGCAAGGAAACTCAGGCTCTGGGACAGTTAAGGGCAGTCAGGATTCAAAGTCAAATACTGTTCTTTTGAAACCCACCTTTCCATGTCTTACATTTGCCACATCTTTGGTGGAGTGAGGAAGAGGGGGAGATTTGTGTGGTTATGGTAGACAGAAGCTTTATACCAATGTTTTCCAAGCTGAGGTGAGGGGAAAGGATAGAGTTTCCTGGATTCTGTCTCGGAATGTCTGAGTCATGATTTCTGAGCAATTATATTCACTTGGGTTCTCAAGAGATTTTTACACACAAACATTTACCCGGGTGTTACCCAATTCCAGCGTCAAATATTTGAACTCTAAGACCTCCAGCATACTCCATCCCAGTGAATCAAAAAATGAAGAGGAACTTCAACCGTAAAATCAGTTCCATGCTGAAAGACTCAGTGTTTCCTGGCAGTTATCTTATACCTGTTCTTTGTCATTTACATTTAAATATAGTGAATTTTTAGTTAGGAAAACCCCAGCAATCAGCAGGCTTTCAATTAGCCTCTGATACCACCTGCTTTGAATTACAAAGCTTCAAACTATAAAGTCATGCTTGTATCTACACACAACTGTTTTAAACTTTGGATTGAAGGTCTCTACAGACTGGGGTTTCCATGTTTTTCAAGTTAATGGGTTAGATATTTGAAGCCTTGTTCAGCTTTAAATT
The DNA here is from genome assembly GCF_014898765.1 of Herpailurus yagouaroundi. Classification (NCBI taxonomy): domain Eukaryota; kingdom Metazoa; phylum Chordata; class Mammalia; order Carnivora; family Felidae; genus Herpailurus; species Herpailurus yagouaroundi. Next base: position 10,299,302 of record NW_024412388.1, read on the forward strand.
TTTACTATTTAAAATGTTAGTTTTTTAATAGCAGGAAAAAAGTTGTCGGTGGCATTGCTTTGTTTTTAAGCTATTGCAAGGAGATTTTGCTTTTAAAACTGTATTCTCTGGAATTACTAGTGAAAGTCATGAGAACGTACAGTAACACTTCCCGGCCGCGTCAGATGGCAAAAATGCACCATGAAGCATCCTATCCACTTCTGAAATGCTCCTGCAGGCTCTTTGAAGTGCACAGCATAGCTTACAGAATTTGGTTTGTCAAGGTGAATAAGATTTATTGATCAAGGGGTAGGCACACAATCAAAGGAAATGCTGAGTGTTTGTCTTTCTAAAAAATCCATCTGAAAGTCAAAACCAGCCAGAATGTTTTGTATTGAGGATGGCCAAACAAAGAAAAAAAAAAAAAATCAAGATTTTTATCTGTGCTAAGAAGTGGTTTGGCCCAATCTCCTTTTTATTCAAATTGGAGCTCTAAGATACTATTAATTATTGAGTAGCTCTTACTTCAAGTGTAGCATAGAGGGTATTTAATTACAGAGGGACATACAGAATTTGAAGCCTAAACCTGGATTTTATTACCAAGAATGTAAAAGACAGTAACAGAGCCTAGTGTTTATAATTTTGTCCCTGGCTCGCTCAGGCAGCCCTGGCCAGCTGTGCAGTCAAAGCCATTTGAATTTATTTGATCAGAAAATGATTATTGTGTACTATAAAAGCATCATTCATTTCTTATTACCATTGATCTCCAGAGAGTTTCACTCAGATCTTGCCAGGAATTTCAAATGACAGGTGGTGGGGCTATATTTTTCTATGATTAATCATACAGTCCAAATTCAGTGATTACAACTCATTAAAGAGAGCAGATTTCCTATTAATGAATGCTCAGTGCCAGAATTCAAGACTCAGAAGTTACAGGTCCAGAATAAGGCAGACACTGGATTGCAAAGAGGAGCTCTTCACTCAAGGGCATCCCTGGAGAAAGTAACTCCCATCGGGCTCCCTCTGGATTGGAACACAACCCATCAAGGACTAGTTCACCTCAACATTATACATTCGACCTCCTATTTACATTCGATTCAGTAGTCACATGCCACATTCGATTCAACTCTACATGTCCGCAGTCTATTCACATTTGGCTTTGTGGCCAAATATGATCATGAAGACTCGGGATCTGATTCTTGAAGCTCAAATTATCCCCTGCGTGTTCAGTCCTAACACACTTGTTAGAGGCTCTGTGAAGTATGGATGCTGACATGATATTGTCTAACCAGCTGCATCTGAGCCGCAGAAAATGGTCTTGTATCTGAAGCAAACTCCGATTCATGTTTGAAGGCTTAATTAGGTTTCCTCCCCATTCCCATAGCTTCAGCCTCTTTGCCCTTCTTTGCTGCTCAAACGGCCTCCAAATAGCTCCTGGGGTCAGTCCCATCTGTCTCTAATCCACTCTGTACATCGTCTCTTGATTGCAAGCGTTACAGGGAAGGGACATCTGAAATCAGTTGTTACCAATCTTTTATCTAAAGGAGAGGCCTCTGACAACAGAACAGCCTAGTTTAGTTCCCCAGTTTAGTGGCTTCTAACAAAGCCTTATTTCTTGTTCGGACCGTTGGCAGTTTTGAGTCATGGTGGTTGCGGGGCGGGGGGCAGAGGGCGGTTCTAATGCCTTCTCACTCGGGAACCAAGACACGTGGAGTCTTTACCATCTGGAGTGGCACCCCGTCACTGTGGCAGGGGGAGGGAACGTAGCACCTCACATTCCCTCTTAAAGACTTTCCCTGAGAAGTCCTTTCAACTGTATTGTGTTGCATATGGCTGAACGAAGCTTCTTGGACACACCTGATGGATGAACGGGGCAGTGTAATCCAACCATAGGCCCAGGAGGAGAGCTGAAAATATCGGCTAGCTAATAACTACACTGATAGCATAGCACTAATAACTACGCGGTCTATTCTGGTCACCAAATAGTTCACATTCTTTCTTACATACGATATACCCTTACCCCTTATGAAAGCTCCATTCAGGTAGGTCATCAAGCTCAGGGTCCAGCGTCTCTGGGTGGTATGAGGGAGTCTCTACATCAGGTCTGGATCCAGAACTAAAAAGATGAGGAATCTGGCCCTCTCACATCCGCTGTATAATGGTTGCACAGGGACAGGGTAAGCATGATAAATGATCCCATCCAGAGAGGGGAAGGACGTGCTCCTGCAATCCTGCCAGGCAGACGTTGAGATTTCCCAGCTCAAAAATGGGGGACATTCCCTGAAGAGGCCATGGTCCCATTCCCTGAAAGGTTCCTCCCTGTCAGTTGTCCTTTGGGAACCCTGGCTCTGTCCTCTCAAAGATTCTTCCTTTGCAAAAGATTTCCCTTGGCCCCATCTGAGCTGGGGACTGAGTCCTCCCTAGGAGATACGAACCTTTCTCAGCTCGTACTCTTCATGTACAGAGTTGGGACCCAAAAAGTCATTTGAAGTCTAGAACCACCACATCCTCTTTGAGTGCCAGCGATGTATCTTTTATTATTACAATTTGTCTCCCGAACAGATGGCTTCTTAACTCTCTGAATCCAGCCAACAACGTGTGCCAATAGCCATATCTCCCAAAATTCAGTCCTCATGTTTGCTGCGTGTCTCTGCTTTCTCACTGCCTCCTGCCTTCCTAAATTTAATCCACTTTACCTGGAACCTGTCAGGTGTGGGTTGAAAGAGCACATCCTTATTTTCTTTCCTTAGAGATATTTGGCCCGCTTGATAGTATTCGATAGATCTTTACTTGAGACACCTTCATCTGTTCAGAGGTTTGAGCCGCAGGTTATGATGGCTGCACCTTTCATCTGACCCTTGCCACAGACTGAATTTTAATTGATCTTTGCTGCTCCAAGACTTGATCACTTTTAACTCAGTGTATGTAACTGAGAAGCAGTTGTCCCTTCCAATCATGCAAGTCCTTGAATTTGTGGACCATCCCCCGGCCCCCACCTTTTCCTTTCCTTTCTGCTTTGTAAAATGGTCAACTGTTTTCTGAGTTCAGCTCATTCTTGTAATACCTTGCCAAATGCAGCCAGGAGCCACCTACACACCATAATTACATTATCTTTTCCAACCTGTTTACCTAAACGTGCAGATTCTTTAGGGATGTGATGTGCCTCCCGGTGCAACCACAGGTGACAATTTGCCCAACGTTTTTCTACTCAGTGACATAGATCTCTATCTTCCCGACCCCTGACTACATCTTCTTTGCTACTTACCACCGATGGCTAGACCAATGTCACATATTTTAGGTTCGTCTAATGGCAGCAGCTCATTTCAAGGCACTAATTTCTGTATTAGTGAGGATGGGCTATGCGTGCCGCAGTCACGAGCATCCCTAAAATTTCCGTGTCTAAAACAAAAGCAACAACAAAGACTTATTTCCTGTTCACATCACCTGTCCACTTCCAGTTAGTGGAAGTCTCTGCCCCACAGACTTCTCACTAGAGACCCAGGCTCACGAAGATCCCACAATCTGAAATGTCTCCAGTAACCATGGCAGGGAAAAGAGGGTTGCAAATGTTACATTGACTCTTAAAGGCTTCTTCCTAGAAATGGCCAAGCATCATTCCCACCCACATTTCCTTGCCCACAACAAGACATAGGCCTTATTTGACTTCAAGGGTACGTGGGAGTGCTAGCCTACCAAGTTTCTAGAAGGAGGAAGGTACTCACAATATTGATTTCTACCACAACACTTTTATTCCCTAGCCCACTCCCACAGGCTTCATGTTGCAAAAGATTTTTTACCAGTCAAACCACATTAATTATGTAATAGTTTCTCTACTTGAAATCATCTGACACTTACAGCTGCAAATACAGACGTTGCTCTCTGAACACTATCAAGACTATCTCTGTAACCATATTGAAAAGGAATGTACAGTTTCTGTAAGGCTGTGTAAAATTATGAAAATATCCCATGAACCCACATGATTACTTTTGTGACCCTAGAAATGCAGGTGCCTTGGGAGGTGACCACGATTACATCTTTATCAAGGAGCTTCCATGCACAGAATTTTCTAGGAAGAAGAAAAAGAATTGAAAGGGGAAGAAAGAGGATGTAGAGACAAAGTCATCTGCTTTATGATTTTGTCTGGGCCCTGTCTACTGGCCCTACTACCCCGAGTAGCTCACATGGACATGTTCTTTTGTATGCATTCCTTTCGCCCCCCACCCCCGCCTCTCCAATCTCAGGTAGTCTTCCCCCATGCAGATTAAAAACAAAGATGAGACACCATCTCTCTGAGCATTAAATCCAAACAGACCCCCTCCCCCCCACCCCGAGATGAAGTAGAGTTGCAGTCATCAACAGTATGATGTATTTGTAAAGAAAACCTCTCTTGTCCTGCTATGTGTTTCTCACACCCTATCACACTTACAACACTTCTGACAATAAGCAATTCTGTATGACACCAGCTTGGTGTCCTACAATTTAATTCAATTCTGACTCTATCTACCTGGAGATCCCTCGGTCCGACAAGACCGCCCCCCTCACTTCAGATAACTGTCGCAAATTCAGGTGGTCACCTGTGCTTCTGAATTTTGGCCATAAATCAGAGGGTCCCATGATCCCCCTCTGCAGGTTTGATTAATTTGCCAGAACAGCTCACAGAATTCGGGAAACCATTTTGCTTACTGCTTACCAGTTCATTATAAAAAGATAGGATAAAGGATACAGAGGAACGCTCAGGGCAAAGTACGTGGGAAGGAGCATGGAGCCTTCATGCCATTCCCTGAGATGCCACCCTCCCAGCACCTCCATATGTCCACCAGCCCAGAAACTCTACAAACTCCATCCTTTTGGGATTTTTATGGAAGCTTCATCCATAGGCATGATAGATCATTAATTCTATTTCCAGCCCTTCTCCCATCTCTGGAGAATGGGGGGTGGGATGGAAAATTTAAGCTTCTTGTCATAGCTAAGCCTTTCCCACCCAGGAGCCCACATATTGTCACCCAGTTAGAACAAAGCACACTATTATCATCCAAGAATTTCCAAGGGATTTAGGAGTTCTGTGTCTAGAACCAGGTCAAAGAGCAAATATCAGAACAAAAGGTGCTCCTCATGCTCTTGAAGGGTTTCAGAAGCTCTGTGTGCCAGGAACCAGGACAGAGACCAAAATATACATATACATATACATATACATATACATATACATATACATATA